>NW_024080709.1:1863029-2463029 GCF_003009895.1 Hyaena hyaena | reverse complement strand
CTCCAGAGAAACTGAACTGTGTCCATATGTATATAGACACACACCCCCATATATATATACACACACACACATACATACCCTATTATTTATATATATTCATATATATCACACATAAATACGATATATATATTATTGGTTTGAAGCAATTCCCCATAATAAATCTCTTCTCATATATATGTATATATAGATGAATATTATAAATATTCATATATATGAAAAATAGGATATATTTATATATGAAAGGAGATTTATTATGGGGAATCAGCTCATGTGATTATGGAGGCTGAGAAGTCCCATGAACTATTGTCTGCAAGCTTGAAACTTAGCAAAGCCAGTGGGGTGATTTCAGTCCAAGTCTGAAAGCTTGAAAGCCAGGGGAGCTTATGGGGTAACTCCCAGTCTGGGAATAGAAAACCAATGCCAGGAAGTCAGGAAGGACATGGAGCCTCCCTTCCTCTGATTTTTGTTGTATTTGGTCCCTCAACACATTAGATAATTCCCACCTACATTGGAAAGGGAAATCTACTTTACTGAGTACATCCAGAAATACCTTCACAGGAATACCCAGAAATAAAATTTAACCCAGAGACCCTGTGGACCCCATTCTAGTTGACACATAAAATTAACCGTCACAGACTAGATGGCCTGAACAGGAGACATTCTGCCCATTTCTAATATTCTAGAGAATGTCATTGGAATATGAAATATTTCCAGTGCTTTCTTGCCTTCATCAGATGAATCATTGTACCCCTACTATGTGTCAGACACTGGGCTAGGTGTTGGAGATAAAGTAGTGAACAGAGCTGATATGGGCCTCTACCCTAATTGGAGATTATATTTTAGCCAAGGTAGACAGACAGTAACCAAGTAACTAAGAAAGATGATTTCATAAAATGATCCAGGCTAAGAATATGCAAAATGGGGAGAAGCGATGAGGCAACCAGGGGAGGAGAGGACTCTCTTTTGACTGGGTCATCAAGAGGAATTTTATAAGGAAGTGACCTTTGATCAGAGAACGAAATGAGCAGAAGGATCCACATACACAACCAAAATGAAGAGCCTCTGGGCAACTAGGACGGGATCCAGTGGCTCTGACATGGAGAAAAAGCTTGGTACATTCAGGAACAGAAAGGACTCCTGTGTCTACTGGGTTGAAGAGTATCCCTCCAAATCTGTACCACTCGGAAACTTAGAACATCACCCAACACTGGGAAGTACGGTGTTTGCAGATGTAACAAAGGAAGGTGAGGTCATACTAGATTCAAACGGATCCTAATGCAATGCCTGGTGTCCTTAGAAGAAGAGGAAAATTTGGACACATGGACCCATACACGGGATGGCCAGGCAGAGTCCAAGGCACAGATGCAAAAGGCAAGGAACGCCAAGGATTGTGGCAACCACCAGAGGCTAGAAGAAGCAAGGAAGGACCCTCCACTAGAGCCCGCAGGGGGAACATGGCCCTGCTGAGACTTTGATTTCAGACTTCTGGAATCTGAAAGAATAAATTTCTGTGGTTTTAAGCCACCCAGTTTGTGGTAATTTGTTATGGAAGCCCTGGAAAACGAATACACTCTGTGACAGGTTCATAATAAGTGTGGAAGAGATGAGGGTGGACAAGTAGCCAGAGTTCAGGTCACGCAGACCTTGGGGCCACTGCAAATAATTTGGAATTTATTCTGAACTGTAATGGGAAGATCTATGACTTGCTTCCAGCATATTCTTGGACCAAAGACCGGGGCCAATGAGCTATGGCAAAAGCTTAGGTTGGTTGGGGCATTGCTTACCAGGTTAAATTCATCACCAGAGACCCAAGAATATCACCGAGTGATCATGAGCTGTAGGAAGCCCTCCTTAAGACGTCTTTGGCTCGAAGAAAGATGGTAGGTGGGAGGCCACCTACTGAGACCCTCAGATGTGTGGTTTGTTTTGAAAACTGGTTGTTACCTAGCCTCTCTCCATCTCCACGGAAGTGAGTCTCCATCCCACCCTGCACCTGTACACGTGTCTGCTGCTAATTAAGGAAGAGACAGATGGAGGAAGGTACAGTTTAATTTTACAGCCTTGGTTCCTTCAAGGCAATTAGGCTCATTGGAAGGAAAGCACCTTTTTCATTCTTTCTTCCTCTTTTTAAATGAAGAAAAATCAAACTGGAGAGGGCCAATGTTGTTGAAAGGCTCACACATCTGTTTCCCGGTTGGCTTGTCAGCCATCTGCCCACAAGGTATCAGGGCTGATTAGGTTAATGCATTTATTAATGGGGCTTACAAGGCTGTTCAATGAATCTGTTATTTCTTTCACGAGAAGAGTTTTGATAGACTGACAGGGACCATACTGCACAAAGCCAAAAAAGGCCAAGTAGGCATTTCTTCCCACCCACCCCCAGAGCCAAGTCAGAGGAGACCAAAAGCACTGGAAAGAAAGTGTCACAAAAATTGCATTTCCTGGTTATGGAAACAATTCATCCACCACAATCCACATTCTTGTTATTGAAATAATCTTGAAAATCACTGTTTGAGGAACAGTTTCATGCCCCAGGCAACAAATCTGTGCCTGCTCTGTACTTCTCTCAAACACTTCAGAGTCTAGTGGAGGGAAGCTGGTCAGACCAATAAATAGCTGTGAATGATACAGTCTTGCCTTCAAGACTTTAGAGGATCTGGTGAGCCCCTTCTTTCTTCTGTCTACCAAATAGCCTGTCTGTTTCCTGAAGCTGCCACACTCCTTCCCACCTCAGGGCTTTTGTAAAAGCTGTTCTGTATCAGTTATATACTACTGCATAACAAAGTATCACAAAGGACAGTGGCTTCATAGAGCCACCACTTATTGGACTTATAATTCTGGGTCAGTTGGTATTTCTTCTGTTTTGGGCTGGATTGGCTGTTCTCAGACAGTTTTACTTGGTATCTGGAGTCGCTGGCAGGTCAGTGGATGGCTGTGTGGTCTAGGATGACCTCACTCAGTATCTGGTAATTAGCAGGTTATTAGGGGCGCCTGGGTGGCTTAGTCGGTTGAGCGTCTGACTTTCCCTTAGGTCATGATCTCGCAGTTCGTGGGTTCAAGCCCCGCGTCGGGCTCTGTGCTGACTGCCAGCTCAGAGCCTGGAGCCTGTTTCAGAGTCTGTGACTCCCTCTCTCTCTGACCCTCCCCTGCTCACTCTGTCTCTCTCTCTCTCCTAGAAATAAAAAAAAAATTAGCAGGTTATTGGTTGTGCAACATGGGCATGGGCAACTGGCCCAAATGAAGGTTTCTCATCTGCCCGGAGGCTAACCTGGGCTTCCTTCTGCACATGGAGACAGGAATCCAAAAGCCTGATAGCAGAAGCTGTAGAACCCTTAAAAGCCCAGGTTCAGGACGTGCATGACTGGTCCTGCTACTGGTCATGCTACTGGTCAAAGCCAGTCACAAAAGCAGGCCAAATTCAAAGGGTGGGGCAAGACATTGCACTTTGTGATGGAACCACAAAGTACTATGGCCACGTTTGCTATAATACCACATGCGCCCTCGCCTGGAATCCTGTTTCTGTTACTCTTCACCTCCAGATGGCAGCTAAAGGCATGTCCCCAAGGGTGCTTCCCTAATCATCCCAAAGAGATCAAGTCCCCTTCTTAGGCCGCTTCATAGGGCAAACAAGGCCAACACACATGGTAGGTGGAGGGAAGTGAAAGGGGAAGGAGGAAAGGAAAGAAGGATGGTTGCTTTGGATGAATGCCTCCTTTGTGCTTAGCAAGTTGCCTGGCACAGACTGAGTGCTCAATAAATGTCTATTGGATTTAATCCAGTTCTTTCATAAGCCAGGAGACAGACAAAATATATGTATTGAATAGTTTTTGCATATTTCCAGAACTGTGGTATGTAGCTTATAGACCTCATATAATTTATTCCTCACAGCAAGCCTGAGAGTAGTTTATATTATCCCCATTTCACACCAAAGGAAATAAAGCTGTAAGAGGTTACATGAGATTCCTGAGACCTCCAAAATCAGGACTGCCTGATTCCAAAGCTCCCAGATGTTTCTGCCCACCCTGCTCTTTCCCCAAGTACCACACACTTTCTGCCCAAGTACCAAACACTTTCTGTGATCAAGGGCTCCCCAATGCCAGGCTCACAAAGAGACCAAGTTAGGGTTAATTATGTAGAAGGTTGTAGATTTTCCATGTGGGACTCCATGACTCCTCTTAATGGAGGCTTCTCCCCATCCCTGCATTGATCTGGCCAGAGTTGAATATCTCTGTGACTTCTTCTCTTTAGAACTTTTTGAGAAGACATCACCTATCCCAGCTGTTAGAACACCTAATTCATAATCAGTTTTCTTGGTTTGTCAGATATGGAAAACCTTGAATGCATTCCTTTCTCTGAGAAGAACTTAGACTAGTCTGTTGTGTGGAAAGAGGAACAGAGGGATGAATGATTCTAAATCATGACTGGGGACATAACTAGGGTGAATGAGACTTGCATAAGAGACTCCTGGGAGGAACGGGGGAAGGAAGCTTCCACTCCCACGACTGCCTTGATATTCTATGTGCATTCATGGTATTTTGCTCTTACATCGACTCACTGAATATTTATTGAGTACCTAATATCTGCCAGGAAGTAGGCTGAGCAGTGCTTATGCAGTGATGGGCAGGGATCTGACCTGGCCTTGTCGTCTTGGAACGGCATGGGTAGAGGCAGCCAGTAATAAATGAAATAACAAGTGCAAAATGGTAACTGTGATGGAGAAGAACCTATCATGGTGGGATCTGACCTTGTGAGACATCCTAGCAGGGAAGGTGGTGGGAGGTGGCTGGAGAGAACAAGAGTAAGAGTGGAGGTCACTTCCCTTGACTTCTCTAGAAAAAAGCTATGTGCCAGCACTGTGTTAGATACCAGGGCTGTGCCTGTGGTCTCAACTCTGGCTGCACATTTAGGATCACTTGGGTGGAGGGACATTTTTTTAAAAATCTGTCAGAGCCAGACCTGCAGAGATTCTAACTGAATTGTTTTTTGAGTGGGGGGCAGGGATCTGAGTGCTTGAAAAGCTCCCCCATGTGATTCCCAAGTACTGCCAGGATTGAAACCTCCACAGATGGAAAGATGAAGTCCCTGCCTTCAAAGCTACAACATCTGGTTCTCAGACCAGACTGTATTATAAATATTCATAATACTGGATAGTACTTCATAGCACTTAACCATATTTATGCTTTTATGTAATTTCTGGGATTATTTGGTCACTATCTGTCCCTGGCTATTAGATGCCCAGCTCATGAGGGTGGGGACCATGTCTGTTTCTGATTTCTCCTTATTTTTCCACTGCCTAGCATATGGCCTGTGCCTCTATGTTGAATGACTGCATGAGCTAATTGCTTGAGGAGGTTTTGGTAGATGAGGGACATGGTCAGTTTTGCATTTTAGAAATATGCTTTTGGCTCCAGTGTGGAGAATGGACTAGGTGGAGGGATGACACTCAAGGCAGGGAGGCCAGTTTGGTGGCTGAAGTCGAATGATGTTGAGAGTTGGGGGTGAGGTGGACCATGTTAGAGAAGCATTTGTAGCTGTAGCTGGAAGGACTTGGTGATTTATCAGTGGTGCTGGAGGAGAAGAGGAGAGTGGAAGTGAGTGACTGGAGGAAAATAAGAGAATTGAAGCGAGTGGAGGAGAAGAGAATGAAGTGAGTGACTGGAGGAGAAGAAGAGAAGTGAAGTGAGTGATGGAGGAAAAGAAGAGAAGTGAAGTGAGTGATAGAGGAGAAAAAGAGAAGTGAAGTGAGTGACTAGAGGGGAAGAGAATGAATTGAGTGATGGAGGAGAAGAAGAGACATGAAGTGAGTGACTAGAGAAGAGAATGAAGTGAGTGAATGCCACCATGCTCTGGCTTGAGTGATGAGATAGTTGGTGTCCCCATTCAAGAGATAAGAGCCTGAAGAAGAACAGTACTTGTAATGATGATGGGTTCAGATTTGGCCACTTGGAATGGGAGATGCCCATGAATCTGTCCTGGAGGTAAACTGGATACATTTCCCCCCGCTAAGTCCAAGGGGGAATATCAGAGCATCCTTCTGTTGACACTTCATGGCATTGGAAACCTAGACCTTTCTTCTGGAAGCCAGAAGGATAGAGATCTAACATTGACTTGAATTTAGCTCATTCCACTTCAGTGCCTGGTATTTGGGGAACATGTGTTCTTATCTTTATTAGCAGATTCCTTTTGACAGTGACATTCTGTATCTTTAGACAGCTCTAGAATTTATGAAAAAGGGGGACTTTCTCTTGCAAGATCACATCAGCCAGTACTATTTACATTAACAGGGACAGAAACCCAACTTAAACTGTATTAAGCCTGGAAGGTTAACCTGTGGCTTCCTGGGGTATTGTGTTGAGGAGTCTGAGCGGAGGACTCGCCACCAGGACAGCTCATTGTGATCCATGAGTGATGTCTGCCATGGGCAGGGAGGGAGCAAGCAGGGCATACCTTTGTGCCCTTGGTCTTGAAACTGAAGCTTTCCCTCTGTGGCCTTCCAAACACATAAAATAATGTTTGTTGGACTTCGGTTGTACCCTGGATCAATCACTAGCTGTGAGTAACTTTTGTTAATCATTTCATATGTCTGAGTTTGACAATTTCCGAATCTATCAAACAGGGGTTAAAACCCCCATCTTTCCTACTCTGGAGAGTTGTTGAAAGAAGCAAATGGGAAAAGAAATATGAAACTATAGTGGCCTCCATGAATTTACATAAATTCACATGTAACAACCTGAGATGTAGGTATGGATGAAAAAGCAGCAAATGTCTGTCATCTCCCAAGAGATGTAAGTTCCAACATTTTTTTGCTAAGAAACACATTTTATGTTATTTATCTTGTCTATTTTAAGTAACCTCTATACCCAACATGGGGCCCAAACTCACACTCCCAAGACCAAGAGTTGCACACTCCACCAACTGAGCCAGCCAGGCACCACCAGTAAGAAATGAATTTTAAAAGTGTAGAGCACCTTATAATAAAAGAATTGTAAGAGAACATGAAAGATCTCATAAAATTATCAAATACATAAATAGGGAAAGAAAGAGCAAGGAAGGAAGAGAGGGAAGGAGGGAGAAGGGAGAAGGAGGTGAGGAGGGGGGAGGGAGGAAGGAAGGAAAAGAAAGAAAAAAGGAAGAAAGAAAGAAATCATCATGTTGGAAATAGCATGGTGAATTGGTGTGGAGGTTGGTGTAAATCTTTTGTGGTGTAGTTAGCAATATGTATCAAGACCCTAGGTAATATTTACACCCTGTGGTCAAGTAATTCCACTTCAGGTAATTCATTTCAGGGCCCATTAGTAGAGATTTCAGGCTTTGGGGGGCCGCACAGTCTCTGTCACATGTACCCAGATCCACCACCGTAGAGCAACGGCAAATAGACCAGTAGATAAGTGAGTGGGTATGGCCATGTCCTAGTAACACTTTATATACCAAAATAGGCAGCACCGAGGTCTGGTCCAGGAGCTATAGCTTGTCATCATCGGATATAGATTAAGAAAATATTTTTAGAATTATTCTAAATTCAAAATTGTAAATACAAAGAAAGCTTTAATCTTGAGGATTCTTAATTCAGCTTTATTTATATCAACAACAGATTGGCAAACTTGACTGTTCATCAATGGGAGGATCGATTAATTTTAGTGGTTCCACCAAATGAAATATTATGTCGCCATTAAAATGTTCATTAGTGATTTGTAACACGGAGAAACGCTTGATAGAAAGTTATGTGGAAATTAAGCCATGATGTATAATGATAATTAGCGTGGTAGGGGCTAATATGTAAATGCTTTACACACCTCATATTATTTAAACCTCCGAACAACCCTATGAAATATATATGTGTATATGTGCTTCTAGGATGTGGCAGAGTTGGGTTTGAACACTGCTTAACTGCTGAAAGGAATGAAACATGCTAATAGAAATCCCAAATTAAACCACGTTTCCTGAGAAAACCAGAAGAAAATACAGCCAAGTATTGATATCAGCGGTCTTGCATGGTGGGTGACAGACACGAGTATTTTTCAAGATGTTCAATATTTCCTTCTAATGAGAATGCATGATTTTACTAATGAAACAACACTTGAATTTCCTAAGAAAGCCAAGGTAGTACAATGCTAGGTGCGTTGTGGTGGAGAGGTGTTTATCTGGGGGGAATCCAGAATTTCTGTTGGGGATGCCCTTACCTTCTTGGTCTTGATCTTGCTTGTGAAAGGAACACGACCCTCTTTGCTTCTGTCCTCCTTCCTTCTGTCTGTTCCAGATGGAGTTTCTAGTGTGTGTCTCATTTGGACTGTCAGCCCACTTTGATGCTGTGCTCTGGTAGCCTCGCCAATCCCTAACTGTCTTTCTCTCTCCTCTCTCTCCCTCTCTCTGCTCTCTTCCTCCCCTTCTCCGTCCACTTTGGACAGCCGACAAGGTCAATGATGACTTCTACTCCAAGCGACGGCACCTGGCCGAGCTGGCTGCCAAGGGGAACCTACCTCTGCACCCGGTAAGAGTGGAGGATGAGCCACGGGCCTTCAGCCCCGAGCATGGGCCCGCCAAGCAAAATGGACAGAAGTCCCGCACCAACAAGACGCCCCCACATCCCCTGGCCTACAACTCCACCACCAACTTCAAGGGCTGGGACCCCAACGAGCAGTCTCTCCGGCGGCAGGCTTACGGTAACAAGGGCAAGCTTGGCATAGCCGAGTCGGGCTCCAGCGACCCCTTGGGGACTCGCACCCAGCACTACCCACCCCCACAGCCATACTTCATCACCAACAGCAAAACAGAAGTGACTGTCTGAGCTTTCACTACAGGGAGCATCCTGGAGACCATACTCAACTGAGAGGCAAAAAATATCCCTGGCCCACACCCTCCCTGCCCTCCCCGACACGCTCCCCCACACCTTGACTCCCCATACCAACCGACCATAAACCTGCTGGTGACGCGGAATCACGCTTTTCTTGGGTCATGCCTAACACGTGTCGACAGGCAGCTGAGCAAGGCCGAAGCAGGGACGTTCAGCAATACAGTAGAGGGGAAACTGAGGCACGGCTCTTTCAACTTCAGGCCCAAGGTGGCCAACTCACACGCCCAAACCATGGCGCTGATTTTTTCTTTTCCTCCTGACTTAAGACTGAAATCCATGATGATGAATTAAAAGTAGCACAACTTAGAGAAATTGTCCATTTGAGCACATATAACATTTACCATGCGCTGTCTGTTTCCGGGTGAAAGAGCCGAGGGTGTGAGGAGAGGAGAGCTTGAGGGTGGACACGAGTGTCCTTGAGAAGATGAGTCATTCGGGGAGGAATCTGTGTGCATTATAAGTGTTTTCTAATCCCGAGAATTAGTGACATGGACACACAGTTTTGACGAGCGTGAGACAGTAACTGGACCCCAGCCCTTCTATTTATAGTACTTTTCATATCATCAATGTTGGAAGCAAAAAACAAAACACACTTGAACTCACAAAGAATAAATGAGACCCTGAGCCCACCGACAGCGATGAGAACGAAAGAGCATTTTAGAGAAGTCCCATAAAGACCATGACCATGGACATGGGAAAGATGAGCTTTCATGGCGGGGAGAGGGTCCAGAGAGTGTTAAATAACTTTTTTTTTCTTAAAAAAAAAAAAAACAAAGATAAATGAATACAAGCCCACTACAAAGCAGACAAAAACAGCAAATCAATTTTTGTCCCAAATCCTTGAGACTTAGGAAACGAACAATGACGTCAAGAACAAGGACAACAAAATTCACAGTTGAAAAGTCAACAAGAGGTGAGAAGGAGACCCCCCATTTCCTGCCTTGCCTCCGAGACAAGAAACACAGAAACCAGTCCTCTATTAACTGTCTCTCCCTGACTCCCCTCAGCCCTTGCCGCCGCCGCTGCCAAATTTCAGCTGCTTTGGACTGAAAACGTCATAAGCGTGGGTGGTGCCTTCAATGTGTTACTGTTTAATGACAGTCTTGTTTCCCAAGTGCAACCTGTGTTCTCTTAGCCTCCCTCCCTTCTGTTTCCTGCAGTAATAGAAGATGTTTCTATCCTCCCAACCCTTTGTTGGTGAGCCCACCCGTCACACACTCTGAGGGGGCTACTGCAATGTCAGGAGTACCTAAAGACGAAGACCCCCCCCCTTATCTCCCACCCTGTCACCACCAGTTCTACCATTATGTAGCTCCCCAGACCTATCAAGAATTTCTGGGTCTCATATTTCCCATGGTCCCTCCAAACCACCTCCCCAGATACTTCCACGAATTAAGCTCCCACCCAGAATTCCCTGAGGTGGTTTTTCAGATCGGTTCTTATAGCCAGTGGCTCTTGGGTATCCCAACAAAGACAGTTTCCCTGCTAGTTCTGTTTGCTTAGTGGACGCCCAAAGAGGAGAGGGGAGAGAAAAGAGATTTTGATTTTAGGTGAGAAGTTTTCAACCAGTCCCTAATGGCCTTAGCCAATTAATAGGAACCTCTGAGAGACACGCCCTCCCCCCCCCCCCCCCCCCCCCCCCCCCCCCCCCCCCCCCCCCCGCCACCAGCTCTTCTGGCTGCACATGGTAGTCCAAGAAGACTCAGAGAATTCCCCTCAATGCCCAAGTGCAACGTTCTGCGTCACTCACCTCTCACCTCTGGCATCATGGAAGCAGGGAAATCAGGTGTTTCTTCACCTTCTCATTCCCAGCTGATCTGGGCACATTGACAATGCATATTATCTCACTGGGCTTTTGTCTCCCATCTGAAACATAGGGAATTGGGGCTGGATCAAGCTTTCCAAGCTTTTTGAATAGCAAAACCTCTGCCCATTAAAAAAAAATGAAATCGTCCACAGAAGCCGCTATCGAAGATCCTCATTTATAAAGTGGCTCTGTGCTAAGCAAAACAGGGCTGGTCAATGGTGGGGGATGAGGGTGGGTTGGAGATAGGAAATATAGTGCCCACCTTCTCAGCCTCTTTGCTGGGATCCCAGCACTCCCCAGAGTGGAATAAACACCACCAAGCTTGGTCAGTGTTTCCTTGATGTTAGTTCTTCATGGACTGCAGCCCGTTTGGGGCATCCCCATGTGTCACCATTGTGGTATCTAAATGGATTCATTCTTAATACCTGGAACTTTTAAAAGGAAAACTCCCTGTCATCATTCAAAATAGAAAAGGAGTATCAATCACCCTAAATAGAAAGGAAGGAAGAAAACAAATACAAAGACAGCAAAGCAACAAGTGTTAAACTCTAGATAGATAGTGTTGCCTGTAGAAGGATCTGACTCTAGAGCCAGGCTTTGGGATTGAGCCCCCACCCCCCTTCTCACATTCTTCTCCTTCCGTGTTTTTTTTTTTTTTAATTAAAAAGATTAGCAGATGTTAAAGGCAGATGTTAAAGAGCTCTTAAAGATCTACCAGCACCCAGTGAGGACATTGCACTCCCAAGGGACTCCATCAGACAGACTAAATGAAAAGGAGCCCATTCTCTCTGTGACTGGGTGTTAACCTGTCCTACATCCGCATCCTACTACAAATCATTTTGCATTTGTGAGTGGTGCACAGCACATCCATCAAGAAACCTGGGTGGGCTTTTCTGGGAGGTTTCCCCCAGCTCCAAGGTGCTGGGAGTCTAGTTTCCCTCTTTATAGCTCATCTTGCTCCCTGACTTCAACTCACTTGATCTCACCTTTATCCTGACGCTGATTGAGGACCTTTCTTGGTCTCTGAAACTATGGAAATTCTCTTCCTCCATGTTCCTTCTCTTCTGAGTCAACTCCATCCAGTGAATTGGGTTTGTTGGGGGTTTGGGCAGGAAGGTGACATTGTGGTCATTAATATATAGCAGCAGACGGCTGAGAACATGACCTCGTCTTATTACCTTGCAGGTGGCTTTGTGAGCGGGGACCGTTGAACAGGGAGGTTTATTCTTTGGCCTCCTCTAGGGAGGGTGGATCAAACTCATGGTACTGAGGGAACTCTGGCTGCCATATATCAGCAAGAATCCTTCAGCTACAGTGGGGACTTTAGAAAAGAGAAGCTAGAACAAAGCAGAGAGGCTCTCCCTGACCCATCCCATCCCCTGGCATTAGCCTCTACTTTTTGCCTTTAGTTTATGCCTGTCTCTGAACCCATTGGGACCAGAATCTGACTTCCTTTTGCCCTCCCAGAACATATCAGCCTCCATCCACCTTGGGCTCTGCCTGGCACCCCCACCTAGCTCCCCCCAGTTTTCTGTGTAAATGGAGCATATTTTATGTGCGAATATTTTAGTAACCTTTTGTTCTGCAAGTAAACCTGTGTTAATACTTGTCAACAACTGCAGAGTTTATGATACCAATAATACTTCCTACAATGAAGAAGAAAAAAAAACACATTTGTTTGTTTTCTAAGAATGTTTATTTGTAAACATGTATTCACTATATTAATATGAATTTCTTACCTGGCAATAAAACTGATTATATGTGATACTGTTGGGGTTTCCCTGTATGTTTTGTCCAAAATTCAGGAAAATGAAGAAACAAATGGCAGTAAAACTAAGGCATCACCAAGGTGGTAATTAGTAAAAGTTTATTGTGCACACATCAAAAAGACAATTGGACCGAGAGCATTCAAACCAAAACATGGAATGAAGCTGAGAGGTATATTGTTTGGAAATCATCGAAGTAATGGAGAGACAGTGATTGTTCATTCTGCACAGTGACTGGTTACAATATTAGAATTTTGTAATCGGAAGAGAACTGGTTAGTAGTTAGCTAATGTCAGTTTTAGGGAACATCAGGTTTGGCTTATGATTTTCAGAGGTATCGCAGGTCAAGCGAGCCTTGGTTGTTTTGCAAAATAAACTAAATTAAGCTTAGCTTGTATGACTAAACTAGTTTTGTCTGCTCAGGAAATTTTCAAGTTGGATCTCCATTTGTGTTTAACATTTTCTAGGATCCCACATCCTAATCTGAGAGGGATCCCACCAGGGACTACCAGTATTAGCACAGAGAGCTAAATCTTTCATAGGTATTCAGGATGCATGGGAAATTATTACAGATAAAGGACACTTTTACTTAGTAGCAACTTACACAAATTTTCCAGGAGACTTTTTTGTTGGAAGCCTTTTTTGCTAAGAGTCTGTGTCTCTTAGCTTCACTTCCTGCCTTCAAAAAATATACCATTACTAGGTCTCCTCATCATAACTAAATGTATCTGTACTGGTCAAGAATCTTGCTGAGATTTGCACTTTTGTTTTTATCAGTGACTAGCATTGTAAAAACAAAAGCGCGCGCGTGCACACACACACACACACACACACATACACACAAGAGATTGGATTCTTCCGCTATTTGTTAAATTTTACTTCCTGCCTGGCTTCTGTTAGAAGAACAAAATAATGTTAAGAGCATTATTTCTGTTGGAAATGTTCAAGTAGAAACTGGCCTTAATATGGTCCCCCTAGAAAGGGGATCTGAGAAAAGTTGATTTGAGAAATGAAGGAACACCAGTAGGGGGTGGGCAGGTGAGGCAGGAAAAGGCAAAGAGCCAATAAAGGATAAATTCTCATGCCAGCTACCACTATGAGTGACTGCAGTTTAATGGTGCAGGGAAACATTCGGGGAGGGTGTAGAACACACACTCAGAATCATCCCACCCAAATGCTGATGGTGCTGGGCTGTATACACACCAACTCCCATCAGACACCATTTGAGCATTGCTCTCAGGGACTGTTAATGATTGGACACTCCCAGGCTCTCCTGGGTGATGGCAGAGGGATTGTTGAGTCCTGGGGAAAGCCCCAGACACAGAGATGCACCCATTGGTTATTAGAAATCAGCCACTGGGGGAGGACACAGGGAAGAGGCAGGAGCTCACGGGGGCTGCTCAGACCCAGTGCTCTGAGGTCTCCTGGCATGAAGCTTCTCACTGGACACTTAGAGGAGTCACCTATGTCAAACACAGAGGATACTGGACCACAATCTGCAGTCTGAGCTAGGGTTCTTGCCTTGGGCAGTAGAGATCCTTCATTGGTCACAGGGTCCCTTGGCATCTCCCAAAGCAGATCTCACGGGCTCGCTCTCTCTTCCTCTCTGGGGCATAGATGCGGTCACCAGAGAAGTGTGGATGGCACAGGGTGTTTGTTCCTCCAGTGCTTACGAGCTCTTCGCAGGTAGAGTCAGGGACAGCAGACTTCATAGCCCCCGGGATGTGGTTGTAGGACAGAGATAATACCTCTTTGGAGGGCAGAGGTGTGTGTGTGGCAGTAACAGACTCTCACACTAGTGAAGCTGCTTGGTCACAACTCAGAAACAACCACTACCACGTAAAAGTTTATTTGTAGCACTCTCATCATATGCCAAAGCACTGTTGAGGACTTTGCATGCGTTGCCACATATGGTCTACGACTGTATGAGGTAGGCAGTGTTGGCTTTGGAGGTAGGTTCTATTTAGAACTTGAGTAATTTTTCTCCAAGGAATTTATCTAGTAAGCAGTGGAACTGCGATTTGGATTCCAGAACTCATATCATGCTTTGACTTTTACAGAGTAGTGGTCACTAGGATGAGCAAGTAAGTCAGTGGGGAAACTGGATAAAAATGCTGATTCCCAAGCTCCTTCAACCAAGATGAAGTGAGTCCGAATGGGGACTCAGGATTCACTGTAACAGATGTTCAGTCATCACAGTGCAGTAACCCCTGGACCTGAAAAACATTGCACCACATTTGCCAGTCATCCAGCATCTGTGCGCTCATCTGTGGGCCCTTGAAGAAGGACATGGGATGGAGATGTGTGCTTCTAGAGAGAAGGACCCTAACTAATCCTTTGGCTTCAAGTCCAGTGTTGGAAGACTGTATCCCATACAAGACAGGGGACTGACTCCGGAAGAACTGGTTGCTGGTATTAATTCTCACACTAATTTGCCATGTGCCCTCGTGTCTGAAACTAGTGCTCTTCAAGACTCTCTTTCTTCTTCCAAAGAAGGAGGAGGTAGAAAAGTCTCCAATCCTACTCTCTCACTTGATTGGGTGTTTCCCCCTACTTCTCACTGTGGCATTTGATATAGTCAACAGGATTAAGTCCTTTATCATTTCCAAGTGTTTGCTCATAGATGAACAGGATTTTGCAGCGTGTAATAATTATTGTATTGACTACTATGCCATGAGCACTTGCTAGTTACTTGGCTTTATGCTTAGGAATTTCCATTACTTTAACAGCCATAGACTTACTACAAGAGTTCTTCTTCTTGCCATGGATTCCTTTGGCATTCAGTGGGAGCCTGCATATCCTTTCTCAGAATAATGATTTTAAATGCATAAAATGGGGGCACCTGGGTGGCTCAGTCAGTTAAGCCTCTGACTTTGGCTCAGGTCATGATCTCACAGTTTGTGAATTCAAGCCCCACATGGGGCTCTGTGCTGACAGCTCAGAGCCTGGAGCCTGCTTCATATTCTGTGTGTGTGTCTCTCTCTACCCCTCACTCCCCTCCCCCCCCTCAAAAATAATTTAAAAACATTAATGGTTAAAAAGTAAATGCATAAAATGAAATACAAAGTAAACCTGTTATATGGAAATGTAATATATGAAAATATTTTAAGGACCTACATGTGTGATACAGTAATATATGTGATTTGTAACTATTGCTTTAAATGACAGGATCTAATGACAGGTGTCAATGTAGTGATGAGTGCAAACAGTTCTTTGAGCTATCTGTTACAAGTGCACATTGATGTGACAGCATCCATGATTCTGTCAGTGACACAGTCCCAGGTCACTGCTAATATCATGATGGCTTTTTGCTGATGTTTATATCTGAGAGACATACAACGTTTCAATTAAGCTAGTAAATCCTCTAATTGAAATGTTGTATGTTCCTCAATTATAAACATAAATAAATAATAAGGATGTTGTTTTTTACCCATCCAGGTTCCCAAACCCAAAAATTTCTACCCATAGATCCCCTTGAGGGTCTGTGGGTCTAGGTTAAGCACCCATGGACTAGAAAAACTTAGAGCTACTTTCTTTTCTCACCATGCTTCGATTTTCTCATCCTTAAAGTAGAGGTAATAATAGTATATCTTTCATTGGCTGCTGTGAGAAATAAAGTAATATTTAAGGACATTAATGAGCTCCTAGTAAACACTCAGGATTTAGCTTTTGTTATCATTATTTCGGTGCATCCTATGACAATCCTATGAAATAGTAATTTTATTATCCCCCACTCCCAGAATAAGAGACTGAGGCTCAGAGAGGTTATGCTTGGACAAAGAAACAGCAAGTCAGTGACAGAGTGTAATGAACCCCAGATCTTTCTGGTTCACCCTCAAGCTCTTGACCACATACCATGTTGTATACATATTTTTGTTGCAAATATGGTAAATGTCCTTACAACTCCCTGGAATCAGGTCAAACACTGGGGTAGTGGCTGTGAAACCCCCAGTTCTTTACCCCTCTGTCTAAGGTTCAGGAACCTTTTATCATATTTGTTTGGGGACTCTTGTTTTTAAGATTTTATCTTTTAAATAATCTCTATACCCAATATGGGGCCCAAACCTACAACCCTGAGATCAAGAATCACATGCTCTACTGACTGAGCCAGCCAGGCGCCCCATCTGGGGACTATTTTTAAAAGCATGTTGGAGACAGTTAATAATAATATCTTTCCATTCAAGGTAAGCACTCCCCAGCTCCGTGCTTAGAAGATCCTAACTACAAAGACTTCACTGGCCCAGAAATTTTCAGATTCTAGTCTTTTTTAAAATGTAGTTAGAAATATATTCATCACCTAAAACTAAAATAAATATTCCTCATAAACTCTGACATTCTCAGCCTTGAAAGATAATAGTCACCATATGATAATAATAGCACATCTTTCTGTTGCCGATTACTGAACTTTTATTATTGGCCAGACACCGGGCTACGTACTGTCCATGCATTGCCTCATTTTCTCCTCTCAACAGGGCTCTGTGGAAGAGGCCTTGTTCCCATTTTCAAGCAGGGAAAACTGAGACTCAGAGAGGTGAAATGACTCTTCCAAGATCATACCTCTAGTGAGTGGCAGGGTTGGGAATCCAAACCCAGATCCATATGATTCTAAAGCCAACCCTATCACAATGATCCACTTCATCCTCACATGATCTATGCCCACACTTGCTTCCATTGCGGTAAATAATTGGGAACCGTAATGTGTCCCAAAATTGCTCTAAGGTTGTTCAGTTAAGCCCAGGGAGGAGTATACTCCTCTGGGTCAGGTAGTATTCACTGGTCAGTATCCATTCCTACCAGCTGTTACTGACCTGGAGGCACTCAACTGGCGTGACATTACCTCCATTGATCTTTCTGTCCTTCATGGTCTTCATATCTGTCCCCCATCCTCCATATGTCACCAGCAAAACTGTACTTGGTCTCCAGAATGGGTTAGTGTCTGGAGAGTGGGAAAGAAAGCTGGACCAGAGGAGCTCTCTGAGACAAGCAGACAGGAACCTAGGAATTTTAACTAGGTGTCCCTTAATTTTGTATGACTCTTGGAAAGTCATTTCCCCTCTCTAGGAGGTTGTGTTGTCTTTTGGATATGAGTAAGAGCTCTGGAGTCAGAAGACCCATGTCTGCTTCCAGTGGGCATAATAATAGCACCTATCAAAGGGTTGTTGTGTGAATGGAATAATATAGTCTACATAAAGCTCTGAACACAGTTTCCAGATAGTACTTTCAATATTTCAAACCTCCATTCAGGGTTATCACATTCCTAGGTCCCACAGAAGGAATTAGAAGAAACCTCAAGCTCATTAAACTTCTTAACCTTGGGTCTGAGTGAGACAATTCTGAACTTAGTGTATTGCTTTTTCTTCCATCTCCCTGGCTGTTGGCAATGTCGTGATTATGTCAGGGACCTGATTTTACTGAAGACCCTGTTATAATTTTGATAAAATTTTTAAAACTGGAAAGAAGATAAATTCTTGCTCAATGAATATGGTTTGCTGAGTAGAAGGAATTTTTCAGATCTAGAGGTCTACAGGGGATAAAATCATCATTAAGGAGATCCATGGTAGTAAAAAATGTTGCATTTAGATGGTCTGTTAGTTATGTATTATCATTTATTGTTACTTGTTATAAGAGATCAGGAATCTGAGCATGGCTTAATAACTGGGTTCTGTGCTTCAGGGATCTCTTGTGAGCCTGCATTCAAATTGTAAGCCAGGGTTGGAGTATCATCTGGAGGCTCAAGTGGGGCAGATCTGCTTGCAAATTCACTCATGTAGTTGTTGGCAGGATTCAGTTCCTCAAGGATTGTTGGACTGAGGGTTTTGTTCCTCCCTGGCTCTTGGCCTTAGGCCACCTTCAATTTCTTTCTATGGGAGACTCTCTAATATGTTAGTTTACTCCATCAAAGACAGCAGAAGAGAGTATTTGCTAGCAAGACAAAAGTCACAATCTCTTGGTCGTCTAATGATAGAAATGACAACATCACCACATTCTATTGGTTAGAAGCAAGTTGCTCAAGGGGAAAGGACTGCATAAGGCTGTGAAGACCAGAAGTTAGAGACCATTTGGGGCCATCTTAGAGGCTTTCTGACAGAGATGGGACTTAAGGTCCCTCCAGTGTGGAAGTCTGAGTTACAGTGTCTTCTGTGAGTAATGAGTACCTAAGCACAATGATAACAACTTTATCACTTTCAGAGAGATAACTAACTAACCTGGAATCGATTCTTAGCTCCACCACCTTCTGTGCCTCAGCTTATCCATCTTTAATACTTCAAGTAATAAGAGCCCTCACACCTCAGGTTTTTTGTGTGAGGCCTTTACTATGGAATGTATGAGTGGCAAAACAGATGATTGCCCAACAAAGATGTAACAGAGTTATGGCAGGTCAGACCAGAACTATGCTTCCCAGCCCTTCTCCTTTTGCATCTGGATGGGGGGCATGTGACTGAGTTTGAGACAATATTAATGGAACTAATACGTGGTCCATAAAACCTCTGGCATAATCCTCCCAACTGTCTCCCCCACCTGCTGGATAGATGTCAATGCCCAGCACAACCTCAGAAACCACATATTGAAGATGGCAGACCCTTGGTGAGCCCCAGTCTCTAAATGATTTTGTGGGGCAGTGACTTCCCCCACCACTGTTCCCATCAATAATTGAACTTTGTATGAGTAAGAAGTAATCTTAATATTGTGTTAAGCCCTGACATGTCAGGGTTTATCTGTTAGAGTAGCTAGAATTTCCTAAGCAAATCGAGTAGATGAAACATCTTGAACAATGTCTGGCACATAAAAAACACTTAATAAATGTCATCTCTTAACCATTTTCATCTTCATCATCATTATCACCATCACCATCTTAACTAACCTACTCTGGGCGAAGAAATTTGTCTCCCAATGTCTTACCCTCCCAGAAACTCTATTTAATAGGGCTAGTAATACCATTTAATAGGTAAAGGCATTGAGAAGTTAAGTGACTTCCTTATGATCACAGAGCAAGTGCTCATTCCACCATTTCTAGTACTTCACTCAGCCCTCTCCAAGTTGCTGGTATAGTCTTGATCCAGTTATAGAAGTGAACCCTTTGTAGGAGAAGAATGTCTGCGTTGTCAACTTGGCATCTTGCTTATTTTCTTGTCAGATTCCAAGTCCCAACTCGTGCTGTGTTGTACTGTTCAAAGAAAGCACTTCACATCAAGAAATGTCATGGTTGCTGGAAATAATTTTTTCACATCATCTTGAATTTTTCCTTTTTGCAAGTTCAGAGGGTTCACTTAGATTCAAATCTTATAATGCCTCCTTTGAAAACATTCTAAAAGGGCACCTTGTTTTTAAGAAGCTCAACATCCAAATAGAACACTTCATTGTCTTCATCTTAAAAGCTACAAAATGAGGATATCCTAAAGAGGTGATTTATAATGTGCAGGTGCCTTATTTTCTGGTAATTGGAAGCTGGTTTTGATGCTGTAATTTTGTTTTTGTGTTTTGCTGCCCACTTATCGAAGGCAGTTGAGCTGAATGTACAGGATTTCTACAAGTTGGCTGTCGGTCGAGTCCCCATATTCAGGTCCCAAATGTTAATGCCGTGTAGATCTTAAAGCTTTTATCACTGGTCTCATTATTTGCTATGGGAATCTGCCTCATGGGGATGTTTAGTGCTTTCTCAAGCAGAGTCAATAGAATTTTGGAGATAATTTAGAGACACTTCTAAGTGTTTTGTTCCTCTCAAGTACCTCATTTAGCTATTCACTAAACAAATACAGATTACCTACTACGTGCCAAGTGTTGTACTGGGCCTTGAGGATACAAGGATCTCTATGCCACTGTCCCTCCCTCCCTGGGAAAAAACAAATGAAAATGGAAGATGGATAAATGCATAGCAAGTGTCATAAAGAGAGATAGGATGGGTAGGGGAAACCCTTGATGACAGGTAGTCTTAGATTCAAATCCCCTCCCTAGCACTTCTAGCCAGGTGACCTTGGGGAGATTACGGAGTTGTTTCAGAGCCTAGGTTTTCTCATCTCCAGAATGGACACAATCCTACCTACCTAGTCATGTCGTTTGAACATTTGAAGTAAGGTGTGTGAAACATTTAATCATGGTGGCTGCTCAATAAATGGGTGCTGTTATTAATAGAAAATATTTGCTTCTCATGGATTCCCAGGCTAATGGGGTAGCTTGCTGTTTCTCAATTATATTGGGATCCCCAGAAACAGATCCCAAGACAAGGATTCATATGCAAGGAAGAAAGAGATCCAAGGAGGGACTAGTAAGGGAAAGGTTGGAGTCAGACAAAAGGGAGAAAAGCTACACAAGGGTGCAATTTCAGGCGATGTCCCATGGAGGGTAGCTCTGGTGTGCAATGCTCCTCAGAACTTGCAGCTACTCCAAGCAAAGAAGCTGGGCTTTCATTCTGACACACCTTCCCATCATCAGCAAAAGGGATGGGAACCCCCAGGAACACTGGCTTGCTGTGTGTAAGGGGAACAGGAACCTAGTGCCAGGAGCCCAAGGGAAGAGTTTCAGAATCTCAGGTGCTGGTAATTATAATCAAAGGCACACAGAGTCTGAAAGATTGGTGGCTGGAAATAAGAAAAGGGATATGAAGGCATCTGGGTGAAGCACCAACTATGCTGATCATACCTCCCTTTTCTGTCTTCTGGGGGACATTAGTCCTGACCCAACTAGCCCCAAGAAGTAGGATGAGTTTTCCTTGGATCATAAGCACAGGAAGTTTGTAGCATCTACCTCTCCAAATATAGCTAATGGGAGGCTTTGGGGTCACTCTGGCTTACGATGATGTCTTGGCCTACCTTTTTATTGCCTGTGGCACCCTGGCCAACTGCTTTAGCCTCTCTGACTTAAATTTTCTCATTCGTAGAATAGGAATAACAATATGTTTTTTTGTAGGTTTGCTCTACAAGGATGTCTTTCTGTTCACTGATTTATCTGACAAATATATACTGAACTTCTGCTATATGTCAGGCTCAGGGCTAAGCATTGGTACACTGAAATGAATCAGACACAGGTCCTGCAATCCAAGACCTTGGCAGCTAGTGGAGGAGGCAGACGTGTAAATTACAGACTCCATGTCCTTCCTAATACGTGATCTCTCTCTCTCTTTGTCTTCCTCTCTATGTCTTGTTTTCGATGCTGTGCCTTCTCCTCTCTCTTCTTCTGCCCCATGGTCTCCCTCCTTCACTTCTTCCCTACATTTCTGTCTTGCACCCTCCTGCCCTCCCCACAGACCTAGTTTTCATATCAATTGGACACTCTGTCACCTTCTGCCCTAGCCAGTTCCTGCCTCCCACTGCTATTTTCCAAGGGCCCTTCTGAAGGTTACAGAGTCTATGAAGTTATGGGCAATTCAGTTCAACCTGGACTCTGTGGTATGACTTAGGATGACATGGAAATAACAGCAAACCATCCAGAGCTTCAGTTAAAGCTTGGGGGCTGGAGTCAGGGGTAGGTGTGGGTGTATAAGTGCAAGTAGCCGTCCTGAGTCCTGGGGAAGAGCAAATTAGAATGCATGGCTCATTAATGCATGGGGGCAAGGGGTGGGTGGTGGTACGGGAAGGCCTGGAAAGCAGAGACGATTTCCCTGCAATTTTGCAGAGAGGTGGATCCCCAAGCACACTGGGATGGGCACCAGGAAATCCGTAGCTTGAATTCTAACTCTGGAACAAGCTGCATGATATTGGACATTGTTTTCCTCATCCACAGGATATGGATAGAGACTGTGACCTTGGAGGACTCTTCTGGTCCTCTTGGCCAGGAACCCTGCTTTCAAAAATGTCTCGATTTCTCCTCCTTTTGCTTCTCAGTCTTAGAATGACATCGACTTGGGGATCCTATAGTAGTAGGCAACTTTTTGTATTCATTCCAGGATTCTGGGAGAAGATTAGCTTTGGGCTTGGAAAGACTTAGATGCAAGGCCCTGGAAGCAGACCCTGTGGTTGGAACCTGGTTTACCCTTGTGTTGTGAAGTCATGGGCAACTGCTGCAAATAGAGAGAGCCCTCGGGTGACTTGTATAAAACAGCACTCAAACTTGAAAACCATGATCTGGTAGCTCTAGGGGCCCAGAAATCAGCATTTTCACAAACACATCAGAGATTCCGAAGTGAGTAGTTGGTGGACCCCTGAGAATCACTTCTAGGCACCTGGGCTTGGCTCTATCTCAAATACTCCAACCCGGTTGTGGAAGGTCTCTGAGCATCTTTCTTTGTCTGCACAGTAGGGCTCTTCACCCCTGCCCTGTCCTTCTGCAGGATTTCTATGAGGAACAGATGAAATGGCAGATGGGAAGCCTCTCAGAGGCTCTGCAGAATCAAAGATGTTGCCCTTTGTGTGTGAGGCTGCACAGCTTCCCAGCTCCCATGTCTCTGGACTCAGAGTCAAAGAGACTGCAGACAGAGAATAGTCTGGTGAACACTTCAGCCCCTCACCCCACCTCCAGTATCACTTCCATTTGACCAGTGGTGTTGACTAGCCATTGCTGTGGCAACCAGCTGCACAGGTGAACCCAGGTAGCACCTGGCCTAGGTGTGCTGCAGAGCTCTGCCGTCTGCCTTAGTGCCTTCCTGCTTCTACCATGTAGGATCACATCAGGACCCAGTGCAGCCATTTTGAAGCATGTGTAATGCTGGAAGTGTGAGGGGCTTACCACCCCGTGGGCTAAACACTGTCCAATGGGAGTTGGGGACTGGTGGTACATAGTTCCCATTTCCCTCTCTTGGGAAGACAATTCTGAGGGTATTCTATCAGCTCCTCAGAGGTCCTGGGGGGCTGGAACCCCCTTCCTCACAGTGGTAATCAGCTCCATAGAGGCCCCCTGAGACTGGGTTTTTCCTTCTTTCCTATTTTACTCTTCCTAGACCCTCCTCCTGTGTCTTAAGACTACTTCCCCCAAACAACTACCTTAAAGCTTCTACTTTGTACCTGGGTCACTTGGCAGACCTCATACACAGGGATCCTCTAGAACAATTCTGCCACTTACAATCTTAATCCCGAAACTCCTATCCAAACCTACCCGCTCACACCTTGCTCCGTCCTATGATGTCCTCAGGCAAGAGTGTGATGAGACAACTCCATTAGGTAAAAAGGTGAGCACAGAAGGGACATTTCACGTCACTCCTCCTAACACTCAGTCCATTTAAGAAGACAAAAATGAGATGCCACCGAAAGTTACTTTTCTTTGCCTTTTTTTTTTTTTTTTTTTAAATCTGCCCACTTCCTGTCTTCTCTTGGGAGATTGAAAAGTGTCTTCTCACACATTTCTTATTATCAGAACTTAATGAGAATTCTAATTAAGACTACTGCACACTTCAGCGGTAGTTTCCAAAATGCAGCTCTGGCTTCTAGTTTGTCAGGCTGCCAGTCTTTTGCATCCTTGCCAAAGATACCCTCTATCATAATAATATGAATAGCTATCATTTATTCAAAGTCTACTATGTGCCAGGCAATTTGCATATATTAGCCCTAGTCCTCACAAAAACCCTATGAGGCAGGAGCTGTTCACCCTAGGTTTAGAGGAGAAAAGTGGGGCGCGCCTGGTAAAGTGTTGGGTCTCAAGCCGTGTGCCTAGGAATTGGTGGAATTGGGGTTCAAACTCAGGTGTGCTCTCTGCTCAAAGACTTCTCATGTCCAGCCTGCCCAGGGGATCATGGGGAGGGAGAAGACAAAAATCTTGTCACAGCTTCCAGAATGGCCATCATTTCCCATAAGAATGTTTGTTATGAGTTATTATGTCTCCAGCCTCGGTTTCTGGAATCTCTGGGAACAGTGCTGTAGTTTAGGGAATCCCAGGAGACTCTGAGACACCCAATTAGAAGGGCAGTAATAGCAGACCCCAGAATAGACTGATTGCTTATTCATTATTCTTGTTATTTCTGAACTCTTCCATCCATTGTAGGGAAGGCTGTCAGCAATTACCACGATGTTCCTTCCAGAAAGGGGCCTCTTAGCCTGGCTAATCACCTCACCCAGAACCGAAGAGAGTCTCAGGGCGAATTCTCCTGATGTGACATCAAACTTCTGCTGTCTCTGGGGCTTCCCAGTGAACCCTCAATGGACACCTTGGGGCAAAATGAGAGAACTGGACTTTTGCAAAGGAATGAGTGGGTCCCTTTCAGACTTGTTAAATGCTAGTCACTTTGTTGAACAGGTGTGCCTAGAGGCACTGTGTTCTTGTAATGCATCAGCAGATTGATACCAGGTAATGGAGGATCAGGTGTGAGCTGGGGTCATTTGCACAGAAAGAGAAGAGCTGAGTCTGTTCCTTTCTCCTCTCAGCAGAGTCTCTGTCATTCTGCTTTTTCTCTTCATTCTCTGGCTTCCTACTCTCCTTTGCACTGATCCTCTTGAGCACCTACTTAATAACACCACATACTTGTATACCTGACTTTATCAGGTGGAGAGTATCCCTCACACTGCTCAGCCCCTAAAGCCTGGGTGCCCTCAAAACACATTCTCTCTTTTTGACCCTTTCTGTTTCTCCTCTCTTGCTCTCCATCTTTAGGATTCTGTGTCTGTCTCTTTTTGTCTCTCTGTTCACTCTCTCTCTTTCATGTACAAATGATTAATTCTATATTGAGCTTAGTCCATATTAAGCCATCACCGCCATCTTCCACTCCTACTTGTTTCAAACAAGGATGACTCAAGTTCAGAAGACAGAAGTTGGGACCCAAATCTGGTTGACTCCAAAGCTTAGGTTGTGAGAAGCTGCCTCAATTTCCCTTTTCTTCACTTTCCACATTCACTCTATTTCCAATTACTGCCATGTTGATACTCAAAATATTTCTCAAACCTGAAATGCACCTTCTTGTTCTTACTCTTAATTTATTCATTCAACATAAACTACTGAGCACCCACTATGTTGATATTTTGTAGTAGGTCTAGAACAAGTGACAGAAACGTCAGAATTAAGGCAAGAATCCAGTCTACAGGGGAAGGAAATGACCACTATCACTGTATAAGTTTTCATCACATCAGGCTGGGTTAATGTAACAGAATTTTCTCAAGCCCCTCTCCATCCGGCAGCTAGATTACCTAATACCCTCCATAACCTAACCTTCAACTTCCCCAGACTCATCTTTTACCATTCTCTTCCTTTTTGTGTTCTAGGAAAATTAGGCTGTTGGAAGTTCCCCCATATATCTACCATGCTGTTTCCTGCCAGGTGGCAAGTGCTTGATTTTTTTCCCTCTGCCCGGAATGACTTTCCTTTGGCATCTGGTTAACTCCACTTATTCTTGAAGGCTCATGTCAGAATCTTCCCAACCCTCTCAGCCTAGATTAGATGTTTCTCTTTATAACCTATAAATCTCCATTATTGAGATTATTACATATTGTTTTATAATTACCTCCTTATGTATCTTTCTCCTATTAGACTGGGAGCTCACAGAAATAATTTGTCTCTGAATTCCCATTGGCTAGAAGAGCGTGTAAAAGCAATTGATAAATACTTGAATGAGTGACTAAGTGAAGAAATTAGTAAGTGAAAGAGTGCTATTTTTACTATACCTTGTTGCCTTTCTGAGCATTGATAGGCCAAAGCTTATTGAGCACAAGGGATAAATTGTAACTTAAAAGAGCTGAGGACTGAAAACCTTCCTTTGGTTGTGGGGGACAGAGAGGAATGTCCCAGACTCTTCTGAGTGTCTGATGTGACATTTACAAGAAAAAATACACATACACATAATACACTTGATATAGTTGTGGGGAATTTGTGGATTCCCAATGCTCATGTATGTTGACCTCTGGCTCACTTGAACACAGTATTAAGAACAGTATTAAGAACTCCACCTCTGGAAATGAAGCCAGGATACAAATGATCTGCCAGAAAGTCTCTCCATTTAGGAAGTTTTGTAGAAGCAGAGACAGGGTTAGGATTCTGTGCCTTCTCTGTTTCCCTTGCAACATCACATTTCCTCGTGGCTGAAGAATTTGGGCATTAGTATGGAAACCTTCCCTAGACAGTGTTTTTTCTTTGTTGCGACTGACATGAGATACTTTGCTATAACCCTGGCAAGTGACTTGGTTGATTCTTGGAGTTACTATGTAGGTTAATTAAATGTAATTAAGCTAGTCTAAGTTGCACCTTCTTCTTAATTATGTGGCAAGTTACTTCTGGGGCTCTCTTTCCTCATCCCTAAGATTGCAGTAATAATAACAAACTCATAAGGTGTTGAATAGATTAACATTCAAAGGGTGTTGACTGGGACAGTATTCTTATATATGATACATGCTCAACAGTCATACACCAGCACCCACCACCATCAACCCCCGCATTCAGGTCTCTTGATCTGATCTATGTGATGCTTCATCTGCACAATATCATCATGTTTTGATGACCCCTTTTTGTAAAGCAGAGGTATACTGGCAGCGTTTCCTTCAAGGGTCATCCCACCAATTTCAATACTGTGGTTCTGAGGAACAATCCAGATGTCTTCACGAATGCTGTTACCTCTTTATGAGTGTCCACCTGGTATCCAACATTTATATAAAAGCCCTTAAACTGACCTTTAGAGGTGGAATGTTGTCTCTTTCCTTAACGTTTTCGACTCCCTTCTGTGCTTAGAGGCTGATGAAATCGGAAATCTTCCCATTTTGTGCTTTTTGGAGGAAAACCCAGTTTAAACACTTAATTTTACTGGTGACTTAAAGCTGTGTTTGCCATTTTCTTTGAAGGAACTCTGAGATTTTGAAAGCAGCCCTCTGCAAATAAAAACATCATGACCAGACTTCTCAGCACTCCCTGTGTGGATGGGTAGTTTCACAAATGGGGGGGAAAAAATGTGCATTTTCTTGATTCCAGGGAGCTGAAATTTGACTAGAAAATCTTAGCAGCCCTGAGGCCATGTAATTTAGTGTTCCTGACACTATTCAGCCATCTGCCATCCATGTCTCCAACCTTACTGCCCCTCCTCTATAGCCTCATTTGGAGACAGTAAAACTTTGATTACCTAGTATCGTCAGAGAGAAGAAGATTCTGAATAAGTAAATTTTCTGGTTCATTAGGTAATCATCTTTGTAGAAGGAGATTATTGGACAGACTTATCTTTGAGTATTGTCACTGCTACTAATTAAGGATGTCCTTGGCCAAGTCACTTAACTTTCCAGGGTATTTATTACTCCAGCCAAGACATGGGAATGGAGATGGAACCTTTTCAAGGTTACTTTGAGGATTAGAAACAAATTTGTAAAGCATATGGCATATAATAGGTACTTGGCAAGAGTTGATTCTCTTACCTTCTACTTTTTCTTTCATTCAACAATTTATTGAATAGTTCCTGGGTACCCAGCACGTTCCTAGGAACTGAGGATAGAATGTCAAACAAAACTATATTGCCTATATGAAGGAGGGCACTTTGGGGATGAGCACTGAGTGTTATGTAGAAACTAATTTGACAATAAACTATTTGTAAAAAAAATAAATAAATAAATAAATAAAAAATGTTTTCAAACAAAAAAAAAAAAAAAAAACTATATTGCCTATGTCCTTAAGGAGTCTAGTGGTAAAATATGATTACGTTCTAAGATGGAGATATTTAGGGTGTTTTAGGAGTCCATAGGAGAGGAATCTAACCCAACCCGGATCAGTTATAGGTTATAGCTGGTATCATAGATGGTGGTGGTGGTCATGACTTTGATGATGAGGAGGACAGCCTCATTCATATTTTGTGCTGAGCATTGACATTAAGTGATAGCACAAAGTCTGCACCACTGATAAGTGTGCATTTCTGAGTCCATTTCAAACTGAAGTTCTTCCTAATTCCAGAGCCCAAGACTGGTGACACCAACTCTTTCCAAGCTCATAGAGCTTGAGGATTTACTCCAAAGTGGACTAAGAATGAAATTTTGAGCATCCAGTATCATTGCAGTGTGATGACATTCATTATACACTTTTAAAAAATAATCCAAGCCCACTGTATTCAATATTTTATAAATTCATACAGGAGAAAGTTGGTGGATCAATGGTACCCCTGACCTGGAATGGATATGGGTGGGTAACCGTGCTTTCATGAGCCCAAGGGGACTTTGATGAAGAATCAGTGAAATGGGAGTTAGTGAGATTCAAACTCAGCTGTGGCCAACTTTCCCTGGATATGAACATGCTCAGGAATCAAAACATCTCTTGTCTAAACTATAAATTCTGTGGCTGAGGATGACAGTAAATGGGAGTTTGCTGGCAGGGGTAGCCCACAGGTGTGTTATTGTGAAGTTCAAGCATCAACAACATGACAACAGCTTCAAAAGTGGCAGAGAGATAATACAGACATTAATTAAATCATCCAGCCCAGGTGGGTTCCCTCTA
Organism: Hyaena hyaena; assembly: GCF_003009895.1. Lineage (NCBI taxonomy): Eukaryota > Metazoa > Chordata > Mammalia > Carnivora > Hyaenidae > Hyaena > Hyaena hyaena. Next base: position 2,434,294 of record NW_024080709.1, on the reverse strand, counting down.
CAGAGACTCAGAAACCTGAGATAAGAGCCAAGACTTCCCTTTAAGGTTCAGCCTGAGAGGAAACCAACATCCCGCCACCCTTGAATGCCCTCAAACAATCTGGCAAAACAATAGGCTGTCAGTCATCCAATGAGAAAAGCTGGTCTTGATATGCTCAGTGCTTAAAAAGAATAGGGATGATACCAGCTATAAATTGATGAGAAGCAGCCTCAACACCTACATAAGTAATCACAGCCTGAATGCAGTGGTTTTCATGAAAACTTAAAAGCCCAAATTCCTGATCTTGCCATCTACAGCCCTCTGATGTATTTCAGCTTCATTTCTCAGCTCTCTCCTTTCTCAAACATTCCAGTCCCTTTTATACTCACTGCTGTCTATAAGAGGGGCCTTATCAGATTGATGACCTGCTGCATTGCCTGCCTGCCTGGAAGATCCTTATCCTGACCCCCTGTATAGCCATGGTGGGTGCGGGGAGGGTGCGGTGGGGTCTCTTCTGTATTTCTCATCCTAATCTGAGTACCAAAAAGACTCTGTTTCCTCACCTTTACTTGCCTTACAATATGACTAACTTTTCCTTGGATTCAGAATTTGTCTCAATTATTAAACCACATTTCCAGGGTCTTTACTCTGCACTCCTCACCTCAGTCTAAACACACTACCCTCTCTCATGAACATCTCTCTTGGCTAGTGCCTTTGGTGAGGGGAGCTGTTGTAAACTAAGGTAAGGGCTTTTAGCTTGGTGAACCCATGGTCATTCATGGCCTGTGGATAGCCTTCAGAGACCTATAATCCCGCTAAAATGGAATATGAAATCCTGTATGAGATTGTGCTAATATCAGTTTCCTGGTTTTGATGAGGTACTGTTTTCCTGTGCAATACTGCCAACGGGGAAGCTGGATGAAGGGTACTTGGCACTTGTCTGTACTATTTCCAAAACTTCTCATGAGTCTATAAATAAGCCAAAGTAATTTTTTAAAAAGTCTTTAAAAATTGTGTGAAGGGGTGCCTGGGTGGCTTAGTCAATTAAATGTCTGACTCTTGATTTCTGCTCAGGTCATGATCTTAGCTCAGTTCGTGATCTCATGGTTTGTAAGTACAAGTCCTGAGTCAGGAGGTTGAGCCCCCAGTCAGGCTCTGGCTGACAACAAGGAGCCCACTTTGGATCCTCTGTCTACCTCTCTTTCTGCCCTTTCCTTGCTCATACCCTCTTTCTGTCTCAAAAATAAAAAGAAACAGTTTCAAAAAACATAGTGTGAAGCAACCAGATACATAAAATAGGGCGGAGGGAGACTTTTATGCATGTACCTGTTTACTTTTCAAGGACAAGATTTGTATCTTTTCTCTGTTTCTTAAAGCGGAATTTGATCCACAGAATTTTATAAACACCAGTGTAACTATTTACACAGCTCTGAGGCTTAGTGCCTTTACCCTTCCACATAGTATGTCCTTCAGTGGGCTGTCATTTGTCATCACCATTGTTTACTTCTGCACTAAATGGGGGTGGAGGTGAGAGAGGGATTATTTCAAATCTTAGGAAGGGAGAAAACCAGGGGCAGCGTTCCTCTTGGTTGACAGACGTCAGGATGAAGTATCTGAACACAGGAAAATTCTTTACACTACAAAGATTAATTCCATACTAGTATTTCTCTTATCCTGAGTATCTTTAACAGAATGTCTCTCTTGTCTCTAGCCTTGAGCTGGGTTTCAGAAGATCCTCCTTTTAATAGCTTAAGTTTGAGTTGCTAGTGAGCCGTGGTTTAGGAGTCATGATGAAAGTCGAGTGAAAAGAGTACTCACTTTTACTGCTGGCCTTTCCAATGTTAGTCCCAGAAGCTCTGGGCAACTTACAAGTAAACCATGGTGTTCAATATCAGGCCACCCAGAGTCCCCAGGTCTCTTCCTCCAGTTGGAAACATGGCAGCTCATGGCTCCATTTCATGAAAGAGTCAGCGTGGCAGCTGTCTTGGATTCAGAAATTGTCTGGACCTGGAGACACAGGAACTAAGTTTGCATTCCGGTTCCACCTGTTATTAGCTAGGGGATTTGGGACAAGCCACTTCATATCTCCAGGCCTCAATTTTCTGTCTTCCAACTGAGAAAGGTAACATTACCCTCATGAGAAGTACATAAACATAAAGTACATAAAACAGCCATGTGAAAGCATTCTGAAGACTCCAAAATAAGACATAGTTGTGAGAGATTATGAGTAAGGAATAAGATGGGAAAAGAAATGACCTGGACATGGGGTCAGTACACAGGCCAAACCTGTATTGTGTACCTTACAAATGCTACCTAACTTAAAAACACTGACTGCCAGAATCCTAGACTCTAAACAAAGGTAAGAAATATCTCTGTCATAGAAGATTTTAATGTATTCCCACATGGAGGAAAGTTAGTGAACATACTGATTCCTTAGTCTCAAGGAATTCCTATTCTATCCTGTCCTATCCTATCCATCAGTTCAATATTAATAGAGCATCAAACCATGTGATACATGTGGGGATATGGAAACCAATGAAACCCTGGTCCCTTCTCTCCAAGAGTGGGGAGTTTAATGTGGGAGATAGAAGCTACTCCTTCCTAGGAAAAGAGGCAAAACAGAATCAAAGAAAAGCAAGTAGCTTTAGGGGATTTTGTTTTTAAAAGAAACATTACCAACATCCAGCATGTTTGGGCCATCAGTTCACACTGCAATCAACCTTCTAAACTCTAATTCATCTCCATCTTCAGGCTTGGATGGTGAGAATTTCTGTTAAGACGTAAGAAAGATTCCGTTCTGCAGACCAGATACCAGATAAGAACTAGGTGCATAGTTTGTTTTATTTTGCATTGTCGTGTTCAGTGGGTGCTTTTTCAGATAATGTTATTTTTATATCAAAGCAACTGCATGTACAGAGTTAAATATATCAGCTTTATAAGGACAAGTAGGGGCCCCTTTCCCCATGTCTCCTCATCTCCCCTCTTTGATGCCTTCCCAAAGGCATAGATTTTTAATGGCTAGCTCTTTTTCCACAAAGTTAATGCTATATTTCCTTTTGTTCTAAATAATTTTTGTGTTTTATTTTTTCAATGTTTGTTTATTTTTGAGAGAGAGAAGGGGAATGACAGAGAGAGAGACAGAGACAGAATCTGAAGCAGGCTCCAGGCTCTGAGCTGTCACCACAGAGCCCAACACAGGGATTGAACTCATTGACCATGGGATCATGACCTGAGCCAAAGTCAGACGCTTAACCAACTGAGCCACCCAGGCGCCCCAGTGCTATATTTCTAAATATGCCCCTGTTGCTATTTCTCAATTAATTTCCCGCAGACGTTATCTATTGATTTCCCTCTTTGAGAGGACAAAGATTTTATTCTCTTCTATGGGGGTGAGTTCTTCCCCCCCCCCCCATTTTAGTTTGGACTAAAATGAGGGTTCGGTGGGTCTCAGAGCCTGCAGTGCATGCCTGGAATCCCATACAGGCTGTTCGCACCTTGAGGCCTGTCCAGGTTAGAGAGGGAGAGCTTTGATGGAGTCATTGTTGGCAGGTTCAGACACACAAGTGACCTTCCCACAGGCACTGGCTCTTGCTGTTTTCCAGTTGGAACTGCTCAGGCACCAAGCCTCCTGGAATGTAGGCTGGCATTGCAAAAGCGAAAAGAACTTTTAAGATGGAAAACTGCTTGGCTGGAAGTCCAAGGATAGCTCTGCGGACTCTGGTGAAGGAGGAACTGAGTGGGTGGTAGTGGGTGGAAGAGAGAGGAGGAAGGATCTGCACAGGTCCAGGCATGGGTCAGAGAGGCGAGGGCTGGAAAACAGCCACTCTCAGGAATGAGGCCTTACTACATGAGAACAGCCACAGGGAAGGCTAGGGATCCTTCAGCGCACACTGCTGGGACAAATGTTGGTTAGCAATTTGGCGAAGCCTCAGGTTGATCCTCGCGTCAGGTTTAACACTGAAAAAAGAAGAAAAAATAAAATCTTCCAGATAGAGTAAAAGGCTTTAAATTTTTAGGAAAAATATGCTCCAGAAAAAAATAAAATTGAGCATTTATTGAGTTGCTGAAACAGGGAGAACTATGAGTGGATAAAATCACAAAATAAAAGATAGATTTAATTACATATGCAATATATATTTTAAAATATATAATATATTGTATCTGTATCTAATTGATTGTATATATTATGATATATTATTGTAATATAGTGTGTCTATTATATCTAATATATGTATTATGATGTATTTTATCTATTATATCTAATAGATTACTTACATATTATTATATTTCTTATAGCCAATAGATTATTTTTATGTAATTATAATATACTATATCTATATCTAATAGATTATTTATGTGTTATATATAGTAATGATGTATAATTATATATTATAATTATTATATCTAATAGATTATATATAATTATAATTTATACATTATATTTAATTATTATAATGTATTATTATAATAACATATATCTATCTAATAGATATATTCCCACATAGATATATAATCTCTATATACCTATATCTTATATATCTAATATATGTCAATCCAATATATATCTAACATATGTCATTATGTCGTATAATATTATATCACATACATATATGTGTATCTTTGGTTTAAAAAATGTTAAGAGAGAGCAAAGCAGGACAATATTCTGGCAAAGATAAAAAACCAAGCCTTGATATTCTTAACATAAAAGAGCTTATAAAAAACCATTATGAAAATCACTAAGCTCCTGAAAGCTAAAATAGACAGAAAATAAAAATCACAAAGAGGAAACAAAATGGCTTGAAAAACATATGGGAAAATGTTCAACCTTACTAGTAATCAAAGAAATGCAAATGAAAATGGAGATGCTATTTGCAGCCAGCAAATGTGTAACATTTTCAAAAACAGAAGAATACCCAAAGTGATGAGGGTGTGGTAAAATTGATACTTCTCATGCATTGCTGGAGGCAATGTGAGTTTGTACAGCCCTTTTGGAAGGCAATTTGGCAGAGTGCATCAAGATCCTTAAAAATATCCATGCTTCTTAATTCAACAATTCTACCTCCCAGGCGGCAATCCTAAATGAAACGAAAGCATTTCGTGTTAAAGGGGAAAAAAACAAAAACAAAAACAAAAACAGAAACAAAAAAAACCTACATTGCAGTGTTGTTTACAATGGTGAAAAGGAGATTGCAATCTAAATGCATAACAAGAGGAGGAACAGTTAAGTAACTGATGGAGTTCATTGGTTGTGTTATTATAAACCATTAGTAATGAGTCAGACCATCCTGGGTCTGTTCCTGGCTTCTCTTCTCTGAGCCCCAGGGAATGCTGCTTGCATTTCTGCTCCTGCTTCCTTATCTGTAAAATTGAACTAATGGCCCCCTGCAGGGTGGTTGTGAGAATTTGGCTTCGTATTTGGTACATTGACTGGGGGTGCTTTTCTTGTTTCTCAGTCTTTCCTGATTTAGCACCCAGCATTGTTGCTCCAATTGGTGGGATAGATATTCCTGTGCCTTAAAGGATTCCTGGTCAAGGGATTTCACCAGGAAAGCATTAGCAGAGAGAGAGAGAGAGAGAGAGAGGAAAAAAAGATGAAAGGATTTGGGGGCCAGGAGGTGCAGCTAGATGCTGTATAAGTGCATGGGGGTGGGACTTCAAGGACCCTTCCTCCCCCCTCCTTTTCCTCTCCTGAAATGCTCCCAATTCTACTAGGATTGAATAGATGGTTTGTGCTAGATACTGAGAGTGGGGGTAGAGGTTTGTCGAGATGTTTGAGATATTGAGATGAATAAGCCGTTCCTTATGCTCAATGAAAAGTTATCTCTTTTTAATAGTCATGCTTTGCAAGATGCTTAGCAGCACATAATGTTCTCCATGTATATTGAGAAAGTGAAGATGCTGTCCTCCTGCTGTTAATGGTCCTGTTTCCATCCTCAATGTTGGCATGTTTTCCCCTTTCCTATGGTGGGCACACTTCCTTGTGATGTTTCCTTCCTGTCGAACTCAAATGTCTTCAAATCAATCCTGGGAACTCTTTGATTTAAAAAAAAAAAATCAACATGCAGCCTGAATAAATAAGAATTCGTGGAGGAACTACCATTACTAGCTTTGTAAGACATCCAGCAGGTATTTGCTGAAAACCTATTATGAGCCCAACTAGACTCATAATACCAGTTATACCCATCATTTCCTTTCTCTGTACCTCAGTTTCCACATCTATAATATAAGGAAGGTAAGCAATATGGCCTCTTCTTCCAGCTATAAAGTTCTGTGCATGTTTTAGGCAGAGGAACCAGTATTACAGAAATCCTGGGGGATAATATATTTGAGGCAGAATAGGTGAAGAGATAGAATAAATGAAATAAATCTGTAGGTGTAGGTGGGAATCTGTGACCCTTTCTGGGTTCCAAAGCCATGTACCTTGAAAAGAGTGGAATCTAGGATTTGATCCTAGGTCCCAGTAACCACATCCCATGCCCCTGCAATTACCATGGACCTGATGAGACTTGAGCTCTAGAAGGCTCTCCCCTCTCCAATAACAAGGCTGACATTTGTCAAAAGTTAGCTATAGTTGGATGTAAGGGCATTGGAACCAGACCCTGAGAGGCTGACCCAATTATCATCACTCTACCTGCCACAGAAAATTTAAAACCAGCCACATTTGGAGAAAGTGTTTGCTGGGCTCTGATAAGGGCTTACATGGAGCAATGCCCTGCCTAACTCACCAGACTCCAACAAAATCCAACTGTTTATTTGATGAAAAATAGTTTGCCTTTCATTTACATTTCCCCTGATGGTGTGGGTCTGCAGGCTGAGCCAAGGAGTAGGACTTTATAGCATTGGGCTGATGTATTCCTCACACTATAGGATTGTACAGACCTAATAGGGAGGTGTGAAGACACCATTGCATTTCTCCAGGGCACCTCCATCGTGTTTTTGGAAGGAGACTTTTTGTACAAGGCAAGGCAGACTTAGAAACAGAATGTACCTTCCTAATGACTTTCTCTTCAGAGACTAAGGAAGGAAAGGAGAAAAGGAGGGAGATAGAATGAGCTTTGCAAGAAGGTATTTACAATTAAATTGCATTTTAAAGGGAATGTGGAAATCCTTGCTCTGCAAAGAAGCCAGCAAATTGTACTAGAAAGTTAGAAAGTGACACAGGCGTTGGAGTTAAGAAGACTTGAGTTGAAGTGTTGATCTGCCATTACCAGCTGTTCGACCTTGGCCAATTAACCTAGCTGGGGATCAGTGTCTGAAAATAAGGATAATATACTTGCATGTTACAAAGGTTATGACACAGAAGTTATTGAATGTATTTTTTTCTCTGTCTCATTAACCAAGAAATATGTACAGTAAACAGAAATCGGTAGGAGCAGAACACCTTGGAGTCATAAAAGTAGTCAATCTCTAATTAGAAGCATGGTAGTTGGCACCTTGGAATCACCCAGAGCCTTCCTTAGAGAGGAAATCAGTTTTGAGTCATTGGAAGTAGCATCCCTGAGAGAGAGAGAGAGAGAGAAAGAAGAGAGGGAGGAAGAGGGGGGAGGTGGTGGTTCTGGAGCATCACTTGGGAAGAGGGTCATATGGTCTCATTCTCTTGGAAAGGGCATGTTTATAAGGCATTTGTATCTGTTCTCGGGGTTTAAGAGAAAGAGTGAACTGACCACTAACCTCAGACCCTGAGATGGGAAGTTGATGAGACTGTGCGGTTTTGTGGGTAACAGGGATATGTCCCAAGTCTGACAGTCAAAAGAAATGCTTTGTAATGGAGTTCATGTTTGGACATCCCTGGCCAAGCTTAACTCACAAGGAATGATATCACAAAACCATAGTGGAGGGGTGCCAGGGTGCCTCAGTTGGTTGGGTATCTGACTCTTAACTTTGGCTCAGGTCATGATGTCACAGTTTGTAGAATTTGAGCCCCCCATTGGGCTCTGCACTGATAGCTCAGAGCCTGCTTGGGATTGTCTCTCCCTCTCTCTTTGCTCCTCTCCCCTCACAACAAACAAACAAACAAACAAACAAAAAATCATAGTGTTGATCCAGGAACTGTACCACCAACATAGACAGAGAGGACCAACGTTATGTTAGATTCTGTAGTACGGTGCTTCTCTTGGCCTGTAGAATAATCTGGAAAGCTCTGAAAACAAACAGTTGTTGTGAGCTCTACCCCAGCCCCATTCAATCAAAATCATCATGTGTAACCAGGCTTGAGAACCACAGGTGTAGACCAACTTTAAAAAGCATTTGGATTGTTTCAGTTTGGGGCTATCATGAGTAATGTTGCTATGAACATATGTGTGCAAATCTGTGTGGACACTGGTAAACAAATACAAAAATGTGCTCCATCCGTACAATGGGATACTTTTGGATGGTAAAAAGGAGTGAACTACTGACGCCAACTACAGTATGGGTGAGCCTCAAAGACATTACGTGAAATGAAAAAGAAAAGCAGACACAGAGACAACACATTGTGCAATTCTATTTATATGACATGTTCAGAGAAGACAGAAAGGAGAGTCGATTAGCGGTTGCCTGGAGCTGGAGGTGGGAATAATGATTATCTGCAAATGGGCAAGGGGGACCTTAGGAGAGGTGTGTGTTTGTGTGTGCATATGAAAGTGCTCTCAAACTGATTTATGATGGTAGTTGCAGCACTTGGATAAAGTTACTAAGAATCATCAAAGTGTATAATTGTAAAGGATGAATTTCATGATATGTAAACTATACCTCCATAACGTCTATAAAAGCAATTCAGTGAGAGAAGAAGCAATCAGTGAGAAGCATTGCAAGAAGAAGCAACGATGGTTGTGGACTGTTTAAAAGCCATGGGTTTTCCTGCTTGAGTGTGGAGGCTGAACAATGATCTTACTCCCTTTATTCTTCACCCCCTACCATGTGTTGATTGCATAAAACCTTAGTTCCTTCTGCTATATGTGAAATTGATGGGGAGACCAATGAGAGGGCTACCAGATTTTTTTTTTTTTTTTTTGGCCAATCTAGTAGGTAAGGATTCTAAGATTACCTAGAAAAATAAAAATAAACATAAATATGTTAGCAGGTAGAAGAGTGCAATAAATATTAGCCCTCTTTTCTTCTGCATCAGGAAAAGCGTATTGTCTTTCTTCTTCTTTATGACCCACTCTTATCCCATTTTTTACTGCCAGAAATGTGCATGTGTCACAGGGGACTTTCATTTTCTCCACAGCCCTTAGTATCACATCTTTCCTTTGTCAGTACTGAAGACTTTCCTGATGGACTCACTGGAATTCTCTCCCCTTCTCTCTCTCTCACTCTGTTTTTTTGGGGGGATTTTAAACTCTCAGGAAAACCAAGCCTATTGCTTTCTGTCTTGTTCTCTGGGAAAGCCATGGAATCAGAGAAGTGATGGTGATTTGGCCATGTCCCCAGTTGATTGCTATCAGAATTGGTACTTTTCACTGCATGACACCAACTCAGCCATCATCAGCTGCAAAAACAGTCTACAGAAGTATTAGTTTCCAACTATGCACCTTCTCATGCCAGTGCAAAGAGACCTCTGCCTACTGGTGAGACATCTCAATGGCATGCCTGATGGAAGCATTTTGAAATCTCAAGGGTGCTATTGAGCAGCTGTGTGACTCTGGGCAAGTTGTTTAACTCATAGGGTTTTTATTGGACTGTTAAATGGGAATGCTTATTTTATAAGGCAGATAGAAAAATTCAACAAGATTATTTATACAAAGAGGCCACAGGTCCAAGCACAGGGTAGAGGCTCCATGAATTCTTTGTCTCCCCCAAGCCTCAGAAGATTAAGAAACTATAGAACTGTCATCCATTGTCAAAGTCCATGGGTATCTTTGTCTCAAATCAGAAAGCACTTGCGAGTCTGGCAGTCTCAGTCTCATCAATCAGAGCATCAGTTTTGAGTGAGTTGGAAGTGAAAATACCAATGTTGAAAGTGAATCTGGGCTCTTCCAATGAGACTGTTTATAGGAAGGAGTCACTTGCTGTGTGACCTTGAGAAAGTCAATTTAGTGACTTGAGAAAGTTATCTTAGTTTTCTAACCTAGGCAAAAGTAACATATTTGGCTAGACAAAAATCTATAACACATGCCATTAGCTTGCTAACTTCTCATTTGAAGCCTCATAACACCAAAACATAAAAATGTATTTTTCCCCATCAGTTACTGGGCCATTCCAGAGACATTGGGGCATCTGATGAAGGGGAAGATGGGCCATCATTTAAAATTGCCACTTGCGGGGCGCCTGGGTGGCTTAGTCGGTTGAGCGTCCGACTCTCGCTTAGGTCATGATCTCGCGGTTCGTGGATTCGAGCCCCGCGTCGGGCTCTGTGCTGACGGCCAGCTCAGAGCCTGGAGCCTGTTTCAGTGTGTGACTCCCTCTCTCTCTGACCCTCCCCTGCTCACACTGTCTCTCTCTCTCTCTCTCCCCCCTAGAAATAAATAAAACATTAAAAAAAAAAAAAAAAAAAAGAGCCTCCTATGTTTAAAAAAAAAATTGCCACTTTCATTCATGGATGTTTGTGATTCAGTATCCCGGCTCTCACTTTCTGCACATGAATCCATTTTGATGCTCTGGATAAATTTCCAATTGTTATACACAACGAGATTGTCCTGCTTTGATGTCAGCTTTTATGGCTTAATTGCTTATATATATGCTCATAAAATATAATTTACACTGCTAATATCCTCTTGAAAAAGAAGTTTTCTTTCCCTTGCTCATCAATTGAAATGCCTTGAAGAAGTTACCTACTCCTTTAGTTTCAAATGCAAAGGCTTGCAAGTGGTTTTATTTTAAATTTTAATTAATTATTCCAGCCTGTAACAGCTGTGCGTGGAAGTGGTTGTTAATTCCCCATGGTAGAAATAATGTGGGCAGACAGAAGAGAGCCAAATCACTCCTGGCTGACCCTGAAAGGAGGAGGTAGGAGAGAGTCCCCGATTATGTCAAGTGGCCTGAAATTCCATGACATGCTGACTCTTAGTGGGATCAGAATGCTTGAAAAAGTCGTTCATGTGGCCTTGAAGTTAGAGAAGCCACTTAACGATGATAGCCATCTCTGGAGGAAACCCAGTGGAATCCAACAGGTCTCAGGAAAGTCTCACTAATTCCCTACAGCAGAAAAATGACAGCCAAGGATGGGAATTCGGTCAGCTGTCCTCAGTCTAGCACAGATTCCCAAGCTGCGCTCAAAGTCTGGTCCAAGGTGCTAGTCATTGGGTCCACTTTGAGTCGAAGCAATGGTTATTTGATGCAGCTGGGATATCTGTCACTCAGTGTCAAGTGTAAATTCTTCACATCTGACAGTAAGGCATGCAGTCAAACGTCTCCTATTTGGAAGGCATAGATTGGAGTTCAGCTCCAGTCTTCACCAGCCATGTGCCACTGCTTTATAAAGAAGACATTTCCTACTGCACAGGACTGGCATTGGGATCAAGTGTGATAATATCTAAAACCTTTAATATTGTGACTGGTCAGGTGTTCAACATACATTTCTTTTCAGATATTTTCTATGCATATTTTTACATAATTGAGATTGTGCTGCATATACAATTTTGCTTGATTACAGAAATAAAAGTTCAAAGTCATACTTTATCAGAACTTAAAACATCGCTCTATTGTTCTAATAGATCAGTCAATAGAGTCTGATTTCCCCTTTCTCTTCAATATTTTAGCATATTCTTATTAAGTTTTGTGATCATAATGTGTTGTCATATATTTGATTTAGCAGTCTTTCAAGGCTATCCATGTCTATGTGGAGGAGTTTTTTTAATCTGTAATTTTATTCATTTTTGGAATGACTTTGGCCAATTTCAATATCAGCATTTCTCTGGCTGCACAAATCATGTTGAGAGGTGCTTCCTCTTTCTCTATTTTTAAAATAGAAAAATGGTGTGAGTTCTTCCAAAAATGTTTGATAGAATCCACCAAACTCACCTTGCCTTCAAATATTCTTTGTGGGAAAGTTTTTGACAAATTCAATTTCTTTTCTAATGTTCTCCTCTTTTCCTTATAATGCCTCTATTATCTGTGGTGCTAATAACCTCTTTTCATTTCTAATTTTTAAATTTGCATTATTTCCTATTTTTCTTGATCAGTTTACTTTGGACTTTATCAATTTTGTTGGTATTTTTAAAGAAGCAAACTTTTGGGTTTATTGATTTTTTTCTTTCATCAACTTCATTGATTTCTGCTATTTACTATTTCCTTCCCTTTGACTTACTTTGCTCTTTTTTTTTTTTTCAAGGTACAATATTAGGTCATTAATTCCATACTTTTCCTGCTCCAATCTTACCCTCTTCTCTTTTGGAAACTTTTACTATACACATGTCAGATCATTTGATATTGTCCCATAGGAACTTGTGGCTCTGTTAATCTTTCTTAAGTCTTTTTTTCCCCTTAGTTCTTTAGTGTCAATAAATTCCAATTACCTGTCTTCAAATTCAGTGACTTTTTCTTTTGCTTATGCAGGAATTTTTAAGTTCCAGGTATCATATTTTAATTGTTATATTTTTTAATTTCTAGCCTTTTCATTTGGTTCCTTCTTATAATTCCATTTAATTTTTGAGATTTTCTATCTATTCACTCATGATGATGATATTTTCCTTTAAGTCTTTCCTTTAATTATTTTCATGTATTTGTGACAGCTGCTTGAAAATTTTTGACTCTTTAGACTCACATTTGGACTTTGGGGTTGGCTTACAGTGAAACTTTATTTTTCTTAACTTTGGATCACTCTTTCCTATTTCTTTGTGTAGCCAGTGTTGTGGGCTTTTTTTTTTTAATTGAATACTGGATATGATAGATAATATTATGGAGACTTTGGATTCTGCTTTTCTGAAGAATGTTGATTCTTCAACTACTGGCTAATCACCATGAACTTGTGAAGGTTTAGTTTTATATTTTCCTAGTGCAGATACATGTTTATCAAACCTTTCTAACTCCACTGACTTCAACCCTTATACTCTTTCTCCCTTGCAGGTCTTACTGGGACTTGTTTTTAGGCTTCATTAAGGAAAGCCAAGGGTAGGTCTTACTCTAGGGTGTTTCTTTATCCTAACATGTTGAACATTCTTATGTGTCAGCTGGATTTCAGGTGTATTAAGGATGTGTTAAGAAGATCCTTCCTCTCTAGGGCCAGAACATACCATCAATTCGCACTCTTCTTCCTCCTCTAGCTGACCTATGGTATTTCATTACATTTTCTTTTCTTTTTTTAATGTTATTTATTTTTGAGAAAGAAGGAAAGAGACAGAGTGCAAGCAGGGGAGGGGCAGAGAGAGAGGGAGACACAGAATCTGAAGCAGGTTCCAGACTCCGAGCTGTCAGCACAGAGCCCAGTGCGGGGCTCAAACTCATGAACTGCGAGATCATGACCTGAGCCAAGTTGGACGCTTAACCAGCTGAGCCACCCAGGTGCCCCTCATTCCATTTTCAACCCATAGTAGCTTCTGCCTGGTAAAACTTGGGAGGTCTCACTTTGAAAATGGACAACCTACCTCTCATCTATGAACTTGCAAGGGACCCTCTGCATAGACTTCTAGGGTTCCCTCTCCACACAGCTTCCATTTTCTTTGATACCTTCATCAAACACTAATGACTTCATTATGTCAGCAATTCATTCATTAGACAGAATCCCGGCAGCTTCATTGCACATGTCCAGAACTCTGACTGGTGTCCTCCTCAGGTTACCAGAACTGTTGTTCTCTGCTCATATTTTAGTTCTCTGTGTCATTGTGGGAAAATTTTCCATAGTCAGATAGCTGTGTGATCATGGGACTCATCTGGGTTTTCCCTTATTTCATGTATTACAGTCTTGGGCTGCCTGTTTTCCACTGTCTGAAAATCCATTAACTTACATTTTTTGTCTAGTTTTATAGTTGTTTACAGTGAGAAGATGGGCCCAGGAGCAGTTATTTTATCATAGCCAACAGCAGTAGAATTTGGCACTTTGTTTTAATGTCTGGGATTCAGATCACTTCATCAGGATACATTTAGATGTGATGTCTGTCTTCCTTATCACTGCATTCACAATAGTGCTGGACACACAGATGGTCCATATAAATTTGTTGAATAATCAAAATATCCTGGGTGATTACCTGGTCAGTCTTTTCTACAGTTCAGGAAAATTTTCTTTATTAGTAATTTGACAATTTCCTCTCCTTCATTTTTTCTGGAACATTTTCTTTTCTTTTTTTTTTTTTTTAATTTTTTAATGTTTTATTTATTTCTAGGAGAGAGAGAGAGACAGTGTGAGCAGGGGAGGGTCAGAGAGAGAGGGAGTCACAGACTGAAACAGGCTCCAGGCTCTGAGCTGGCAGTCAGCACAGAGCCCGACGTGGGGCTCGAACCCACGAACCGCTTGATCATGACCTTAGCGAAAGTCGTATGCTTAACCGACTAAGCCACCCAGGCGCCCCTCTGGAACATTTTCTAAACAGATTTGGAACTTCCAGATATATCTGAATATTCCCTTACTCCATGTTTGACCTCTTTCACCAGTTCTGACAAAATCCTTCACCTTAGTATCCCAGCTCAGATTTTAGTCTTTACTGGTATTTGCTCTTCTATGCAGACCATCCACCTACTAAGTTTTAGTCTTTAGTTTGGCAATTATTGTTTTAAAGTTTTGTTTTTTGAGAGTCTGGTTGTTTCTTTTCCTTTGCATCCTGTTCTTTCTTACTGATGTGATAAATGGATAAGCTTCCTTCGGTTTATTGTATTAACTGTTCCCCCAAACATTAATTTGCTGCTTCTTGTGTTTTGAAATTCTTTTTCACACTGTTAGTTTCCTTCAAATGTATGGTAGTTATTGGTTGCTTTTCCTAATTGTTGATGTAATTTAAATTGAGTGATGTTGGCAGCCAAGGAAGAATTCTTTAGTTCAAGTGAAATTTCATGTTCTCTGGCAATGAATGCAGATTTAGATCATGAGGACCTTAATGCTGGAGGAGGGATGGGAGGCTGGGCTTTCCTTTAAGGTATGTAAGCAGAGGATTTTTCATTTTGAATAAGTGATCTTCCTGCCTTTCCTAAAAACTGTGAGTTGTCTGAGCCACAGCCCTACTTCATTGGCCATAGATCACGCTCTGGGAGTCTTTGTCAGATTCTGAAGAAAAGATTTGTACAGAAAACCTTATCCTAGGAATAAATGCCAATAAAGCCACTCTGATATCCAGGGCCTAGCTTCACTGCTCTACCTTTTAATTTCTCGCCCTGATGACAACTCATGACCATTGTTCTTTATTTCCTCCACCCCATTGTCTGCCCTTTTCCAGAGCTTTCTCTTGTGTCATCATGTATTGGTGGTACTCTTCTCTTCCTTGCCATTCTCCTATAGATTTAAAGAACATGTGGATGCTTTTCTTCTGTCAAGTTAGTCAGGGACATCAAACCAAAAGTAGCTACTGCTATCCTATATTTTAGTAACCACCTGTACCCAAGCATCTTCTTTGTCACTAAATTTATTCGCACCCATGTAAAATCAATGTCAAGAGCCCAGATAAAACAGGCACCCAGATCCCAGTGACCCACTTGTCTGGGTAAAATATAACAGCCAGTGTTTCTTTATTACACAGTGATTAGAAAACAATGAAACCAATATTAGAGAAAGAGTAACAAGATAGAACATGTCATTTGCAAAGGCCATCTGAGAGCTTTAATGTGTGTTTATCATTAAGGGGACATTGTTGATAAAATATATCTTTATCCAAAATACCCCAAAACAGCAGGCACTGATGGAAAGAATAGACTTTTAAGAAAAAAGCAATGGAATTGGCATAGAGGACACATAAACATCTTGGACCTTGTATATAAAGCCATAAAGGTGATACTCCTTAGAGGCCTTACAAACATATTCCCATTAAAAAAGTGAAGCTGTGGAGTTTGTTTACTTTTGTTTTTGCTTTTAGAAAGAGCTGAGCTGAATGAATTATAGTCACTATGGAACTGGAATGTGAGTATGGGTTTGTATGCAGGTTTGTCTATTTTTTCACTCATTACTTCATTGATTCACTCATTAAACAAATATCATTTAAGGATCCACAACAGATATCAAACACTACTCCTGCAATTAGGAACTCACATTCTAACAGAAGAGAGAAAAAGGAAGCACATCATTGATACCAGTGTAAAGTGGTCCTACAATAAGATTAATAACATGGTCTCTGAGATCCCATGAGAACCTTATCAAATGTAGGGAGATGCGAAGACTTCCCAAAGGAAGAACAACTAAGGTGAAATCAGGAGTTAATCTGGTAAACAGCAATAGAAATGATATTTTAGGTAGAGAGAGCAGATATTCAAGCATCCGGAGGCATGAGTGAGAATGAGAAATTTCAAAAGAATCTTAAGTAGATCCACATGGCCCAAGTAAAGAGTGTGAGGGGAAAGGAGCAAGAAAGAATGCTGGGGACGTAAGTGAGAGTCAGAACATGCAGGATCTTTCACCTGTGCTGAGTTGCAGGCAGAGGAATAGCATAGTCCTGTTTGGCTGCAGAGTGTAGGAACAGACACTCTGTACAGACAGCGGAACCCCAATCACTGGGACCACGTCGGGGAGCGTGTGGAAATCCGGCTGAGACATGGTGGTCACTTTCACAAAGATGTTGTCAGTGAAAGTGAAGGTGAACAGGGCAGTTCTGGAATTGCTTGGTGTTATAATAAGTAGGATCTGATGAGTGTTTTTACACCTGAGGGTGCGGGAGAAGGATGCATCAACTCGGACACCCTCTCACTAATGGGTGATTTCAGGTCCACCCATAGAGATGAAGAGTATGGGTGGGCACAACGATGGAGGAGGAGCTTCGGGAGGAAATGGTATGTTCTCTTTTCGATATCAGACTGGGAGGCACCAGTGGAACTACATAGTAGGTAGCAAGAAATGTTAATATGCATCTCAGGTGGGAGATCTAGGTGGAAGAGTGTATCCAGGAGGCCTGAGCAGTAATGATAATTGAAAACACAGGACTAGGTAAAAGTCAACCATGAAAAGAGCATAAAGGATAAAATATCAGAGAGATAAGAGGAAAACTAGACTAGATTTGCTGTTTTAGTCAGCTCAGGCTGCCACACAAATAGACCCACAAGAGTGGGTGGCTTGAACAACAGAAATGGATTTTCTCACAGTTCTGAAGGCTGGAAGTCCACAGTCAGGGTTCCAGCGTGGCTGGGTTCTGACAAGAGCCCTCCTTCTGCTTTCTGGTTTATGTCCCCAACATGGTGGAGAGAGAGGAATTGGTTTGTTGATTGATGGATTTGTGTACTGATTGATTGATTTCTGGCTATATTGAGTTCCAAGACAAACCTTCAAGCTCCAGATTCTCAAACCTTTTGTTTGATCACTGTGACACTCCCCACTCCCCACCCCCCACAACGTTCCAGACACACGATTCAAAAATTTCCTCTTTGGCCCAAGCTCATTTGAGTTGTGCTTTTGCCTTTATATAATTTCTGAAGAATCCTCACGGATCTTGAAATTGCTTCTGTGGCCCCAGGAAACAAGAATACTGTGATTTGAGGAATCAAGGTCGAGGAACTAGGGGGAAAAAAACGTGTAGTTGTTTTGTAAGAGAGATTCATTCATTCCTTCAATGCACATTTACTGTCGATGCCCAGATTTAACACTGAACATTGATGGAATGGGATGTGCATAGCTGAACGTGAAAAAAAATCTCTCAAAAATTCTGTTGAAAATCCAACTTCAGGGCCTATTTACGGTGTGACCTAATATGTGCTCCTACAGGATTGCCTGAGTAGTAATATTATTGCATTTTTATTTAATGCTGCAAGGGCAAACATTTTCATTTCCAGAGGCAGCCAAAGCAGAGCCTCTCCCTTACATGCAGCATTGGTTTTGGGAGACGAAGATGGAAATAGCAACGTACTTTCCTGGATCGCATCTTCTCTTGATTATTCTCCTCCATGGCGAGCATCCACTTATGCCTGTGGCCAAGATGAGCATCCAGAGAATGACATGTCACAGCATCGTGAGCACCTAAGAGGACATGGGGCTGATAGAGAAACAGACCTTCTGCACAGGGAATGTGGTGTTTTGAGTTGCTGCCAATTAATTAGTGACGAGTTTGTCGTGTTGCTTGTTGTCCAGGATGATTAATCTGAGCCCGAATCCAGCTAAACCATTAAGGAAAGTTCACAGCAAGATAAGCTGTGAGTGACAATGTTACCCTTTAGAAGAAGGGGAGCTGACAGAATGAATTGCAACCCCCTGCCTCCCCCTCGCTGGCTTCCAGCCTGTCACAGTAAAATCCCTGAGCTCCCGCTGTGACAAAGAGCTGAGAAGGCACGCTTTCAAGGCATGATCAGGGACTCTTCAGAACTTAACGGGGCCTGGGAGTTCACTTCTCTGAACTGCTCATCCTGCAGATGAGTGGGTCGGGGTCCAGAGAAGTCATTGTACTTGTGTATAGACACACAGCAAGCTGCTGAAGCTACAGCCTTCTCACTTTGGCAACCCTGTGTTGTCCCTTCCTACTGTGTCACAGCGTTGTGCTCTCACAGAGGAGAGTGGCAGTGTTGAGCACACTCTTTAAGGACATAAGAACAGAGGCCTGGAGACCTGCCTTCTAGTGCAGGCCCTGAAATCAGCTTGCCCCTGTAACGAAGGCTGCAAAAGAAGAGGCTGGCTGCTGATGGTAGCCTTGATGGTTTTCCTTCATAGCTTCCAGAAGCTAGATCAACTTCCTCACATGATAGCCTCTTGAAACCCAGACTCTAAAACTTACACATTATCACCTCTGCCTCTTTCAGTTGGTCAAACCAAGAGTCCCAGCCAGCCCTTGAGGAGTAGTGACAAAGTTGCATCACCAAAGGTCGTATGGGATAGAACTTCTCTTTTCAGTAATCTTTGCAAATATCATCCTTCACTTCTGACAGTCTAGAAATTTAAAGTCCCCAAAGGAACGACAAAATAACCTCACTAACTCCATCACCCAAATATATCTGGTGTGTTTTCTCTGGATGATGTTGCTTATGAACTGCTCTCCATTATCTTGTGCTGGTGGTGGTGGTGATGGTGTTGTTACTGTTGGTGGTGGTATACCAGCATGGGGCCGAGAGAAAATATAAGCATGTGTATGTAGATCAGGTAATCACATATATAGACAAAGCCCAAGAGGGGACCTGGGTGGCTAAGTTGGTTGATTTCAGCTCAGGTCATGATCCTAGGATGACTAGATTGACACCTACATTGGGTTCCATGCTGAGTGTGGAGCCTGCTTAAGATTCTTTCTCCCTCTGTCTCTTTCCCCAGTTCATGCTCTCTCTCTCTGTCTGTCTCTTTTTCTCTCTCTCTAAAAATAAATAAATAAAGTGATAGATAGATGGATGAATGGGTAGATAGATAGCCCAAGTTCAAAATAGATGCCAGGTAAATAAACACCGAAGGGCAGTAAAATGGAACCTGAAATGACTTTAAAATGCATAGCATAGGGGCACCTGGGTGGCTCAGTTCAATTAAGCATCCAACTATTGATTTCAGCTCAGATCATGATCTCACAGGTTCATTTGATTGAGCCCCATGTTGGGCTCTGTGCTGACAGTGAGAAGCCTGCTTGGGATTCTCTCTCCTTGTCTCTCTGCCCCTCCCCTGTGCGCTCTCTCTCACTCTCTCTCAAAAGAAATAAACAATTTTTTGTTGCAAAATAAAATTGCAATTATTATTGCAAAATGCACAGCATTATGTCCTTGACCACTTTATTTTTTTTTTTATGTTTTTTTCTTATTGAGACAGAAACAGCGGGAGTGGGGGAGGGGCAGAGAGAGAGAGAGGGAGACACAGAATCCAAAGCAGGTTCCAGGCTCTGAGCTGTCAGCATAGAGCCCGATGCAGGGCTCGAACCCACAAACCGTGAGATCATGACTCGAGCTGAAGTTGGACCCTTAACCGACTGAGCCACCCAGGCGCCCCTGTCCTTGACCACTTTGGATAGGCAAACTACAAGCATGACCTTGCACTTCCTAGGAGTGTCATGAAGAGCACAGCACTTGGCTCCTGCAGAAACAGACAGAGAAAATAAGGGCTTCTCATCTGTTGGTCATGGAGCCTCTTGTCAAGACTGCATTTTCTCCCTTGGATTTCATGACTTACTCCTATAAATTTCTCCTCTTCCTTTATGTAGCTTGATTGGGGTTCCCTATGCTCAATTTCATTTTATTTTGTTTTGTTTTATTTTAAAATGTGATCTTGGGTGCATGGGTGGCTCAGTTGGTTGAGTGCCCAACTCTTGATTTCCACTCAGGTGCTGATCCCAGGGTCGTGGGATGGAGCCCTGCATCAGGCTCCGTGCTGAGTTTGGAGCCTGCCTGAGATTCTTAAATCCTCTCTCTTTCTCTCCTTCTGCCCCTTCCTCTGCTCTCCCCCCCCCCAAAAAAAAAAATATTAAAACACCATCTTAAGGAAAAGCAGAGGCCAAATGTGGAGCCACTGTGGCTTCTGTGTTCTGTCTGCATCCTGGACGAGGCAGACGCCAGAAGTAGTGGTGACTGACATGAGCCCAGTTATAACTCGGAATGTGTGTGTTTGTCCTGATGGCTGCTTCTTATTCCAGCCACTCCTAACACACTCTTTTTTTTTGCATCAAACAGTTGGAACCCGATAAACAGAGGAATTGGATATCCCTGCTCAGCTCATCAAGAAAGGCGTGGGTTTCTCTCTTTGTTGCTCCTTTTGTACTTCACCTCTTGGGATGATCCAGTGTTTACATTTCCCTGATCTTTTGACTTAGACTCTGATACTAGCCCTGTGCTCATCCAAAATCTGGTGGCAGATTCTCAGAGTTTTGTTTTGTTTTCATCTTCTGAAGTCTCTCTGAAATATCCAACTTGCACTGACCTCCCAATCTCTCCTGGGTGGCCTCCATTGTATACTCAAGTTGTACAAATCCCAAGGGCCCAGTCCCCACCCTAGAACTGGCCATCTGCTCCCTACCACACAGCACGACTCAGGTGAGGGCAAGTCACACAAAAAGAAATCTTCACTTCCGGACAAGAGCAGGGAGGGAGGGACGGTCTCTGAGGTGGACTTGTACACTGTGCCCTGTGCAGCTGACCTCTTCCAAAGCGGTTTAAAAAAAATGTTGTTGGGGACGGCTGGGTGGCTCAGCCGGTTAGGCATTTGACTTGGGCTCAGGCCATTTTCTCAGTGTTTGTGAATTCAACCCCCCGCGTTGGGCTCTGTGCCGACAGCTCAGAGCCTGGTGCCTGCTTCGGATTCTGTGTCTCCCTCTCTCTCTCTCTCTCTGCCCTTCCCCTGCTCATGCTGCCTTTCTCTCCCTCTCTCAAAAATAAATAAACTTTAAAAATATATTTTCTGATGTTGTCAAAGAGCAAAAGTTCTAGGGCATCCAGTTGAATGAGGACATTTGGCCTCCCTGGTCCTAGCAGTCATCTCTTGGAAATAAAGAAAATATGCTTGCTAGCTTTAGCAGAAAAGCCAGTATTGATCTCTGTTCTAGGGAGAAGGAACGCGACTCCTCATCAAACAAGGATCTTTTTTAAAAAGAACAAGACAAAGCCAACCGTGCGCAGGTTTCTCCCCCTCCACACGGCTGTTAGTCTTGTCGCATCTTGGCTACAGTATTAACTGGAAAAGTCAAAGAGGCAAACGGATTCCAAATAGCCTCCCTTTATGATGTAATACGGCGATGAGTGCCCAGCTGTGGCAGATGAAATCTGGGCAAGTTCTTTTATACCAATGGTCCTGTGATTGTTTCGAAATAACTTATTTGCTTATCTGACACACAGGCACACAGACACACCACTGCTGGGTTCTTCCTGCCAAGGTACATGGAGGACCCACGTAGGCCACCACTGTGCCAGGTGCCTCTGAATGTCCGAGGCAGCTCATGCCCCCCATGTAAAGTTCTGACCACCGGAAGTTATTCCTTCCATTGGAATCAAATCCTTCTCCCAGAAAACTGTATTTATTTATCCTGATGCTATTTCCAGAGAACCCAGTCAGAACCAAATATTTGACAGTCCTCCTAATATTTGGTGAGAATAATTATTCTCCCGTGAGTCTTTTCTTCTCTAATCAAAATCATACTCTGTGAGTGGACCTTTTCTTGTTTGTCATTGTAAGTGAGCACATACACACATACACACACATACACACACACTCTGTTCCCCAGAACAAAAGAGAAGACCATGTTGTCTCTGAACTGTTTTGAACTCCCTGTCCCTCACTCCCTGTGGCTAAGAAACCACTAAATCCTGCTTATCCCACCACCTGCAAAGCTCCTAAATAATGCAGTAGTGGAATCATGCAATGGTTCAGTCCAGACTCAAGCTCTGACTGGGTCACCAAAGGCTGGGTCACTTTGGCCTCAACATCATTGTCTGTAAGGTAGAAGGCATAACAGTACCTAATTCATAACATTGTTGATTGAATATATGTGATGCTTTTAGGACAGTAGCCAACATCTGATAAGTGTTGTTACTGAGATTGTTTTCATTACAGAATCTGTTTACTGATTCCCATCCTCACTCCTAAAGTCTTCATTCAGGCCAACACTATCTTCTGCCTAGACATCATCAATAGCTTCTTTTTGTGTGTGATTGATTTCTAGTTTCATACTGGTGTCATTGGGAAGGATACATGCAATGATTTCAGTCTCCTTGAATTTACTGGGATAGCTCTTGAACTTCCAGTTTCTGCCTCCATTAGTCCATTCTTCCATTGTGTAGCCAGAATAAACAGGTAAACAAATGAACAAAAACTTGGTGATAGGGCATTTACATGGATGTGGAGATGACAAGAACCATGAGAAGCCCTGGAAACTGAGAAAATCCATGAAAGGCTCTGGCTTGTAATCCTGCGGTTTTGTCCAAGGCTGTGTGAGGGGTTGGGGCACCCAAATGACAGCTGGCTGTCCAACACTCCCACTCTTGAATGTTGGACTCTTCATGTGAGGTTAAGAGCAGCCCAGTTCTCAGAGAGATTCTGGCCATACCTAACAAAGATGGTATCATCACTGTATCCTGGAAAGAATTGCAATGTCCCATTTAGTGACCAGGTAATGCTAAGGGGTTCTACTGGGCAGTTTATCAGCTAGTGTTTTCTGTGTAACAATTCACCCCAACACTCAGTGGCTTAACACAACAACTGTTTATTAGTCTATGGCTTGTAGTGTGGATTCACCAACGACTGGGTGGTCTGGATTGGTTTCAGCACTTCTCTGCTGGGTTTGCTAATACTTATGCAGTTCACCTGGGGCCCTACTCCATGCTGAATTTGGATAGGTCCCCTTAACTGGGGGACCACTTCTCTTTTTGGGACCAGTATCCAGCCTGAGCTTTTCCTTCTCTATAGCAGTGAAAATGCAAGACAAAACATTTAAGACTTAGGCTGAGAACTGACACACCATCGGTTCTGCTTTCATGCATTTGCCCGAACTAAGTCACAGGAAATAATGCTCCACCCATTATGCCCACAGACTTCCCAGTGCCCAAAAGTGTCCAGCTGTGGAAGCTCCTGCAGATGCCAAAGGCAGTCTTCCACTTTGGATTTACCAAGTCCCACAGTGGCAAATACTGTATTTTCATTTGAGCCCAGGGCTCTCAAGCTCAAATACTTACAGAGGTCAGGCAGCTAATGTAATGAGTGAATTGAGCAGGGTGGGACATGTAATAAAATGGTAGGTTATGCCCTGTCTTAAGCGAAGGAGAGGCTGTTGGGAACGTCTGTCCAGTGTTAATAGCTGCATAACTGTTCTAACACATAAATGGTGGGCACTGGTCTAAAAGCATGGCTTATATTAATTCATTTAACCCCTACAGCAAGCATCTGAGATAGTTATATTATTGTTGTTATTCCCATTTAATGGATGAGAACATTGAGACGAGGAAAGGTTTGGTAACTTGTCCCCAGTCACAGAGCTGGAGTTCTAAACCCAGATCCCTGGCTTCGGAGTTCATGTTCTTAAATATTACACTCTGCAATCAACTCTTTATATTTTAAAAAAAAGCCAGCTATGCAGACTTTCACAGGGAATCATTCAAATTTTACATCTTGACAAGTAATTTAAATACACAAAAATCACTGTGCAGGCCAATAAAAGTATCTTTCTGGGCTGAATCTGACCGTGGGCCTCTAGCTTAAGACCATTAGCTGACCTAAAATATTGGTCTGACCAGGGGAATTTTATGAGCCTGAATTTAGGGCAGCTGCTCAGCCACTGCAGGCCTCCTACCCTTCCGGAAAAGTACTGAACTCAATCAAAGCTTCCGAAATCAATCCCCAAGATCCCAGCAGTGTCTTAACGGGACTCTGGCCCAGGCTTCTGCCCTGGCACCGGCCCAGGGTATCAGGTAGGCCCTGTTTGACATTGGCCAGTCCTTCCGAGGGCATTAGAAATTAGAACTGAAGCCCCTGGCTGAGACTGGTCTTTGTATATCAGGTTTGGGCCAGCTGTGAGCCTTTTCACCTTGGCGGGTTCACCCTCCTGCAGGGGCCTGGGCCGGTGAATGATGTCTCGGGTGCTGAGCAGGTGTGGCTTAACACTGTTGCCAAGACTTGGCTGGGCAGGAGGGTGTGGGGGTTAGAAGAGGAAAACCTTAGGAAGACCAGAGAATGGGAAAACCAGTGATGAAAAATGTATACAATGCAGGTTGAGGAACAGCTCCTGTGGAGTGCCCAAGAGAAAGTTTGAAAGTGCAGAGGGGGGAACATTGATTCAAGGATATTGCTTTTCTGCCTTCCCTTGAGCTTTTCCTCGACTCGCCCTAAATCACAAGGCAGGTTTTTGTGGGATCAGTCTGCCCCTCTTGAGTCTGTACCTGACTCTGTGTGGGTCTATTAGTTAAAGGGGGGGGGGGGGGAGGCTCCCTGCCTTCCTTGCACAGCTGAAAAGTATCACTTAATCACCAGTCCTTCTAGAGGGTGACAGCTGTCACTCTCCTGCAGCAAAACCCACCTCTCTTGTGCCTTCAGAGGTGATAACAACCAGCATCTCTTATTTTACTTAATGCAGAATTTGCCTCCATTACCAACCCCACCTCTTCCTGTCAGTTTGAAAGAAAAGAGAATTTTTTTTCCTCTGAAAAATTCCCCACCCTCCATCTTTTTAGGCAGGAACAGACACTGAGATTTCTGAAGGTGGTAAAATAGGTGGTTACACCCTCAAGTTATAATTTTTTAGCATTTTATGTAACAAATCCTGGCAATATTTACCCATTTGTATTATCTAGAAGGTTGTTATTTGCAGTGCCTGCTGTTTTCCGAAAAGGCACATGGAAAAATTAAAAAAAAAAAAAAGGCAGATTCCCCGCCTCACTGTGTCCAGGAACACTGAGGATGTGTTTGATCACATTCTGTTTGGGAGACTGACAAAAGCTTCATGACAATGAAGCCATCCATGATGGGATTGTGAAAAACCCCTCGTGCAGATTATAATACTATTTCCTGATTGTACATGTAATGTATGTTCACTCTAAACATACCTTAGAAAATGTAAAAGGGGTAAAGAGAATAAACACCTTCGTTTCTTTCCATCAGTGATAAGCTTAGTACGATATACAGTCTCCCATGCACTAATTCAGAATGACACTGTAAGTGAATATTAATATCCAGATTTATTTTGTAGTTGAATGGCATCCCCACAGCACGAAGGACTTGAAATGCCCGCACGATGTTGCAATACACAGATGTTCAATAACGTCTTCATCTATTCCCCTCTGGGTGGGTATTTAGGTGACTTCCAAGTTTTCATGTCTATAGGTGGATAAATGTTCTTGCTCACCATTCTTTGTATTTCCTAGTACCTCAGGCTATTTCTGTGACTCACATTGTTCAGTTGGGGCACATGGGTGGCTCAGTCGGTTAAGCTTCTGACTTCAGCTCAGGTCATGATCTCGTGGTTCGTGGGTTCAAGTCGTGCGTCGGGCTTTGTGCTGACAGCTCAGAGCCTGGAGCCTGCTTCAGATTGTGTCTCACTCTCTGCCTCTCCCCCGTTCTTGCTCTGTCTCTGTCTCTGTCTCTCTTAAAAATTAATGAATGTTAATTTGTTTTCATTGTTGAGTCAAAAGGAATGGATGTTTCAAAGGCTCTTGATAATTTTGTAGGTAGTTGGTGCAAATTTATACCATGTGGTCTTCTGAGACCAGGTCGGTGTCGGTTTGTCTTGGGGGCTTCCCTTTGTCCCAGGGAAAAGCATAAAGCAGGTGAGTGACTGGAGAGTGCTGGGGTGGAGCTGAGATTTGAAGCTTGCTTGTCCCAGTGACTTGTCCAAGTGAGGGATGGCCTTGCCAAGGTGACAGTTATGGACTGAAAATCCGTGTCTCCCAGATTCATATGTTGAAACCCTATCTGGCAATGTGACAGCACTAGGAGGTGGGGCTTTGGGGAGGTGATTAGGGTTCAATAAGCTCATGACGGTGGAGCCCCCAGGAATAGGATCACTGTCCCTACAAAACGCACAAGAGAGCTTGCTTTCTCTCCCTGCTGTCTGCCCCACAATGGTGCAAGAAGATGTCAGCAATCTGCAAAGTAGAAGGGGGTTCTCATCAGAACCCGGCCACACTGGCACCCTGATCTCAGACTTACAGCTTCCAGAGCTATGAGAAGTAAACTTCTGTTGTTTATAAGCCACCTGGGCTGTGACATTCTGTCACCGCAGCC
The DNA here is from genome assembly GCF_003009895.1 of Hyaena hyaena. Taxonomy (NCBI): domain Eukaryota; kingdom Metazoa; phylum Chordata; class Mammalia; order Carnivora; family Hyaenidae; genus Hyaena; species Hyaena hyaena. The sequence goes on along the minus strand of NW_024080709.1, from coordinate 2,407,677 downwards.
CAGGTGGCCTAACACAATGACAGATACCTGCTTGAGGTGAGAAAGAGCCATATGTGTATCTAAGGGAAGGGACTTCCAGCAAGGATATGGCAGACACAATGCCCCCTACGTAGGAAAAGATTTGACTCAGCAAAGAACAGTAAGAAGGACAGGCTGACTCTTGGTCTCGAGCTTCCTGGCCACTGGGGCAAGAAGGGAAGCTTACCCGGAAGTATCCTTTCTCTGCCAACATAGCATTCAGTACTTTCTGAAACACTTTCAACGAACCTTCTGGAGGTAGGGTAATATCTCAGGTGCTCAATCCATTGATTGATACCTGCTACTCGACTGGAAGAAAAGGAGGCACCTTTACCTAATACAGAGATGCTCCTTTCCTTATGGAAAGTCAGTCGGCTTCCTGGCTCAGGAGCTCAGAGACTTTGATAGACCCCACATGCTGGAAGGAACCGATGTTGAAGCTCCTCCTGGCAGAAAGTCCCCCTGAAAACTCTAATTTGCTATTAACTTTCTTAATTTTGCTAATTTTTAGCCTCTGCATTTTGTCACCAATGAAAATAATTGCTCGCAAATACTAAGAGATTATCTCCCAGGCATTGGGCTAAAAGCTTTATGTGGATTACCTCAATTTAATCATTACAACACCCTTAAGTCAGTAATATTATTATCCTCATTTTTCAAAGGAGGAGGAAACCGGGCTTTAGGGTAGTTAAAGTCACTTCTCCAGGATAACAGAGCTGGTAAGTGGGCGCAGCTGGGATTCGAACCCACTTCCCTCTGGTGAACTCTGTCTGCCTTCTGGTTTGCCTCAGAGAGAGCTCTGTCAGAGCCATACTTTATTTGGTGAAATGCTGATACGCAGCCCTTTGGAAGAGTTTATTCAGTTAACTAGGCCCTGGGGAAGGAGGGCTGGAAACCACTCCAAACGTGTCCTGGCTGCCACGCTGAGATCTGGCCTAATTATGGCTCTCCCGGCAACACGCAGGGCTTGGTTCGTCAAGAGGGCACGTGCAGCCTCCCCTCTGCACACCACTGGGTTCTGGTCGCGGCCAGAAGGGGAAAGCTCCTTGTGCAGAGTGCCTGGAGGCCTGTCCCCAGGTCGGCTCGGCTGAAATGAGCAATCTCCTTGGATCCCCTTGAACTGCAAGAACAAGGTGAAGACTGGCCTGAAGGGGACCCACAGCAGGATGCTCCACGGGCAGCCCAAAGACTCCCTGCTCATCCATTGCAGGCCCACTGAAAGCCCCCTCTCCCCTGATCTAGCCACCTCCCTCCCCCTGCACATAGACTACTTGAACAGTACTGTTTCATTGCACAGAATATTGCTTTGTGGTTAAGAATGTAAAGACTCTTTGGCCACATTTCCATCAGCCTTTACCCTGTACAGTCTCTGCTCTAAACGATTGACCATTTGGATCATTTAGACTTAGAGTCTCATTCACCTGGTCACAACTCTGTGAAGTGGGTAGGCTTTGATCTCCCTTTTTACAAAGGTGACCTGAGGCATAGATACATTATGTAATTTGTTCAAGGGCGCACAGCTGGTAGGGGGGAAGAGCTTGGATTGAACTTCTAGATTGGCTGGGTCTAGAATCTACGCTTTTTTATTTAAAAAAATTTTAACATTTATTTAATTTTTGAGACATAAAGAAAGAAACAGAGTGTGAGCAGGCAAGGGGCAGAGAGAGAGGGAGACACAGAATCTGAAGCAGGCTCCAAGCTCTGAGCTGTCAACACAGAGGCTGACATGGGGCTTGAACCTACGAACTGTGAGATCATGACCTGAGCTGAAGTCGGACGCCAGACTGAGCCACCCAGGTGCCCCTAGTATCCATGCTCTTAACTGCTCTGTACAACTGGGAATAAAAAAAACCGATATTCAAATCCTGACTATACCACATCCCCACTAGATGCTCATGGGCACCTCCTTGACCTCTGTGCCTCAGTTTCCTCATCTGTGAAGTGCAGGCGCTAGTTCTTCCTCCACCAGGGGTTATTTATAAAGATCACAGGAGATGGTTCCCATGAAGCTCCAGGTGGGAATGTGGTTTCTCAAAAGGGCTCACCCCCTGAGGTTTGTGCTTTACCTCCATGTCCAATTCAATGGCCCTGTTTCAAAGTAGCTTGACTGTTTCCTCCGGAATGCAAACCTTCACCTTGATCCAAGGAACAGAGTGAATTCAAGGGATAGAGTGAGGGGGCGCAGAGCCCAACGTAGCAAGTATTGCCCACCTTCCCCTTGGATAATCCTGCACTGCAAGATGTGCTGACTTCCTAGACCCAATCCTCCTCTGGATTGTTTCTGAGTGGGATCTCATGATGTAACCAGCAGTCAGGAGCAGAGCCGGCTCCCCAGGAATGAGGACCTGGTTTTGGAGCTTCCCTGCAAATGTAACCCTGCCCATTCCCCTTTCGACCCCCACACTGGCTTATCCACGTGGGCCTTCTAGGAGAAAAACTAGGTGGTACATTCCCCTACGTTTCCTCCGACCTGCTCTATCATCTGGTCTGCCCCATCGGCAAAACTCAGAATCCGATTACTCAAGGTCTCATTTGTTAATTGGGAATCGGAGCCCCTTTAGGACAGAACCAGGCGGTTGGTGAGGAGCTGAGCTGCAATGAAAGAATTTAATTTAAAGAACAAGTCGATTCAATTGAATCCTGAAAATCATTCTGATGTGCTCCCAGGGGAGTCTATTTGGGATCAATAAATGTGCCTGTGCCACCGTCTCCTGTCTCCAGTCTCCCTTGCTGGCCCCCAGCCAGGGGGAAATTGTTCAAAGGGAGCAGGTGTCCTTTGGGAGAGGTGTAGGCTTTGCCAAATGCACAAGGTGGGGCACTTCTCAGCCCCAAGATGAGATCTGTGCCTCCTTCTCTGCCCCCCCATGCTCCCCCAGCCCCTCCTTTCCCTGCCTCTCTGCCCCTCTCTGTCTCTTTCTTTAACTCTTGGCCTTCTCCTCTCCTCTCTTTTATCTTCCTACAAAAATAGCCAAACGCATAGAAGCAGAGGGCAGAGTAGTGGCGGCCAGGGGCTGGGAGATAAGGAGAGATGTTTGTGGGAGGTTACGAAGTTGTAGTTCTGCAAGTTCTAGAGACTTAACACACCACATGGAGAGCAGAAGACTAGTGGCAGAATTCAGAATTCAGCTGCGCTCAGGCTCAAACCCCAATTCTGCCAAACCTATTCTCTTTGAACCCCACTTTTCTCACTGTAAAATGAGGATAATCTTGTCCACCTGGCAGACTCACTGTGAAGGCTAAAAGGACTGTGGGGGGGTGGACTGAGCTGCAGGTGATAATGGCGGCAACTTTGCCTCTACGTAAAGACTACAGTCCGGGCGCCACAGGGGCACACTGATTTTTAGAGCATACGGGGCAGTCACAGAAGGTTTTATTAAACAGGGAGTGACATTGCCTTCCTCATCAGAGTGGGAGGACCCAGACTGTCTCTCTTGGTCTTGCTGAGTCATGATAAGGGGAATCAGGGAAGCCAGCAATCTATATGTGTCATCTCTCATTTCTGCCCCGTGGAACCGAAGTGTGCAGACAGGAAATTAACCTTTTTTTTTTAAGAAAGCAAAAACATCCATAGCTTGTGCACATGTGTGAGTGAGCTGGAGTGAGCCCCACGCCTATCCTGGAATACATAGTTCTTACTAGAAGTGAACCCCACAGAGATCAGCTGCTCTAACTCTGGAAGGTAATGGCACCAGCAGCCGGGTCCTCTAGGAGGAGGTTTGGAGGCTCTCTGGCCTGGGTTCTTTCCAATCAGACTAGCTGTCTGCTTCTGCCTCTGTTCACATCACCCTGCATCTAGACTCTGCCGTTTTTACCACCCCATGAGTGACTTGCTTCCCTTTTGATAGTCTCCCCTCCTCCAGGAAGCCTTCCCTTATAAGGCTGTCACCCACCGAAAATGGCAATGACTTTTCTGTCTGAGACACTTGATGACTCTACATGTAAAGCATTTTAAAGCATTCATGGTTTGGGGGCTCCTGGCTGACTCAGTCGGTAGAGCATGCGCCTCTTGATCTGGGGGTCATGAGTTGAAGGTCCATGTTGGGTGTAGAGATTGCTTAAAATAAAATCTTTATTTTATTTTATTTTACTTATTTAGAATTTTTTTTCTGATGTTTATTTTTGAGAGAGACAGGAAAACAAAGCACAAGCAGGGGAGAGGCAGAGAGAAGGAGACAGAGAATCTGAAGCAGGCTCCAGGCTCTGAGCTGTCAGCACAGAGCATGACTGGCGGTTCAAACTCATGAACTGTGAGATCATGACCTGAGCTGAAGTGGGACACTCAACCTACTGAGCCCCCCAGATACCCCAAGAGAAGGGTTATTATAACTAAAAAGTTCACTAGAATAAACTGGGAATTCAAAGTATAGTGGCTTCTCGTTAGTTGAGTCATGACCCTCATTGGCTGGGCTGTTGCTGAGGAGGAGGAAAGTCTTTCTTCCTCCTGCTGGAGAATAAAGTAGAGGCTAAAATGGTATCCACATGTAAGGTGCCTCTCTTCCTTTTGGGTCTGGGTCTACAATTGATGAGTGCTAGGGCTTGAGAGCTCCCCCTGGTGGTCTCCCAACTCCATTCTAAATTAGAGTTCCGTTCATTTTCACATCAGAAACCGATAACATCATACACTGTATGGTCAGATTGACTTGAGTTTCAGCCCCAGGACCATCTGTGCAAACCCAAACAAATAACGTAACTACCCTGAAGTTCAGTTTTGTTGTTTAGCACCTATATATGCCGAAGTTGCTATAAGGATGAAATAATGTAATATATGCACAGAACTTAGTCCACTGCTTGGCATGCGGAAGTATTTTTTTAATGCCATGTATTATTGATGTCATGCTTTCCGGAACGGAATGGCCCTCCGTGTACTTTCCCTGTACTTCCTGCCTCTGTTTTCCCTTGGCTAATGGTTGAGGCTTTACAGATTCAGACATTTAGGGATGAGCTATCACAAGAGCCTCACAGTGCAGAAAGGGATGCGCCTTCTGTTCTAGTAAAAGCACAGGATAGCTAGCTACCTGTTTTATATTTGCCATGCAGGAGTCTAAAAAACATGGAGCCTGATGCCAGCCATTATGCTGACTGTAGACATGATTAATTGGTTGTCTATTCCAAGCATTAACACTTATTCCCACAGATACCTGATTACAGTGACTAATTAGACAAAAGTTCTTTCCAAAGCCTGTTTGAATTATAGCTCTAATGTAATAAGCCTCAAAGTTTTTATTCAATCCGTACACAATCTCTTTTCCTGCTCTTTCTCTTTATAGGAATCGATAAGTTGTTTAGACACCTTTAACAGGGAGGAAATGAACAGAAAGCAGGTTTTCCCACTTTATAAAAGTGACTTTGAAATGTTTTACCTTTAACAAAGACCATCCCTTTCATCTACCCAACAAGTTGGGATTTTCAGGATAATTTAGATTGGCTTATGTTCATGATCAGTTGAGGACAGTTAATGGTCTTGCCAGCAATTAAAGTTGGATTTCACCATAAATAAAATGAACTTGCTTTCACGAAGCTCCCTGTGTTTATTCTGGGTGCCATACATCACGGGCCAGGGGCAGTTTGTTTTCTGTTCTTGCTTAGTGCCGCATCTAATGCTCATTTCCTCTGCTCTTTCGTGACATTCGAAGTGCATCTGGGAGGCTAAGATCCTCTCAGAAAATAATTATTTTGAGGCATCACACGAATAATAGGATAGAGAAGAAAGGGAATAGAATGTTCTGGGACTTTTTAACCCCCAACGCAGCAGATTGTATGAACTGTTCTATTATATTTGGCAACAGTAGTCTTTGTTCCTGGCCCATCCTCTTGGGGAAAAAATCTTGTTCTGGTGCTTACATAAATGAGGATGCGGAAGAAAAGCACCATGTAAATTTCGGGTGTCAATGAATGTTGAGATGGAATGGTGGGACAAGAGACTGGCACCCCCTGTAATGACTGCTGGTCTTTCTCCATCCCCTGTAACCATCGTGCCAAGGGTCCTGAGGTGACATTATTTAAGATAGACCATTTAGACAGGACAGTTGGTGGAAATGAGGTTGGCCAGAGTGTGTCTGGAACATCCACAGATCTCAGGCAAACATCTTGGATCAAAGACATTCCAAGTATCCCAAAGATAGCAACTCCTGGACATTTCCTTCTGCCCATCTGCCCCAATCCCAACATAACACGATCAGCCCCCATCCATCGTAGCAGGAAATCAACAGATAATTGACCAAGCAGAGGCATCTAGAGGTGACATACTAGTTAACCATAGGGAGGGACCAGTAGAAAAACTTTCAATGTAAATGGTTAAAAGTAGTTCCCTAGGGAATCTCAATGGGTGTGCAGACGTGGGCGGAAAATGGGAATAGGGCAGGGAACCGTTGCATTTCATTATTGAAAAGGGAAAAAAAATGTTTATGAAGCGTCTGTAATACCGTGGAAAAATATTTATAATGTAAGTGGGAAGGCTGGTAACAAGTTATATACACAGTGCATTCACAAGTATATAAAAACTAGAACCAAAACAAACAAAAAGCTATGCACAGGGAAGGAAGGCCTAGAAGGAAACATGCCAAGTTATCTACGGCTCCCTGGGTGGTGGGAAACAGGATCATTTTATTTTTGTCATCACTTTTTGCATTTCCGTGTTTTCCCAATTTTCTATGGCAAACACGCACCGCTATTCTAATGCCAAGATAAACTAGATAGCACGAGACTTGAATGGCAGCCCCTCAGTGTATTTTGCCGTCCTCTCCCCTCTCCTCGTGCGGAGTGGCTAGCAAAAGGGATTGTTTGGCCACGAGTCAGAAGCCACAGGGTTTTGCTCCAGCTCTGCTAATGAGCTGTATCCCTTGGGCAGGGATCCAGATTCCCTTCCGCTGTGCAGAGGAGGCTGGCAGAAAACCATCGCCAAGTTCCCTTGTTGCTCTGGAATCTTAGGATCAATTCTAGGGCAATTCGCTATGAGCTGGGAACAACTCTTTACTCTTTGATCGCAACAGTCCCCCAGTCTTGCCTGGTCTCCTTGTAGTGATTTTTTTTTGCATCCTTGTCAGAGGCCACCTGCTGTTGGAGTCAGCGGTCTCCTGGAGAGAGAAGGGGCTTGGAGTCAGGGAGACCTGCCTTGTCAATAGCTGGTGTGCCCCGGGGCAAATCACCTCCAGCACAGCACCTATAATGTGTCTGGTCCATACATAATAATTTGTAATGAACAAAACCTCTCTGAACCTAGCTCCTCGCCTTGAAAAGGAAGGTAACAATAATTCCTTTCTCCTATGTGGATGAGAGAAGTTGAATGTTTGGGAATGTAGCACAATGAGTGGCACATGAGAAGTGCTTGATAAACAGAAGCTGTTACAGTAAGGCCGACTCTATTGTGTGTGTAAAGCTTAGCACTGAGCTATATGCTTCGCATTCATTATCTCATTTAATCTTAACCACACTCTTGCATCACGGAGGCATTTCTATCAGGAGACAACAGAACTGTGGTTAAAAGCCTGAGCGCTGGAGACAGACCGTCTGCTACAGTCTAGCTATGTAATTGGGCAAGTTATATAATGTGTAGAAGCATCCTTTAAGGTGGGGGTCATCATCTGTATCATCTGTACCATGTTGATAGTGTATCCACCTCATAGATGGTTGCTAAGATTAAATAAATAATTTTATGTGAGCTGCATGGTACAGTGCCTGGAACATAATACAGATGAGGCCACTGAGGCTGATGGCCGTTGGATGGCTTTCCTATGAAGGAAGGTTGCATATTTAGCAGTGGAGACGTGAACCCAGGCAGTTCAGTTAGTCACCTTGTGACACTTCTCCTCTCCTTGGTCAAGTATTTAACCTGAGTGAGTATTGAGAAAAATGCCCAGCTGAACAGCATGCCCTCTTATAATCACATCTGTAGGTTGGAGTAAATAAAACCTGATTAAGAACGTTGGGATCTGAACAATCACAAGGACAGCGTCAGAGAGCTACAAGAGTGCAACTGTGTGGCCAAGCTGAAGATGAGTGACGGCATTTGGAAAGAGCTTACGACTGTCAGGCAGATCCTGGGCGTGGAGCAATCACTTGTTCACTGGTGAGTCCCTGGTTAGCACCCATGGTCTGAGCGGTTTGCCAGGGTGCAGGAAGCAGAGGTGGAGGAGTCAAGGGTTTTGTGTTGTAAATTGTGGAACAAAGAAGACACGTGATGGCAGAAGTAATTTCTTACAACCAGAATTTCCCCCATGTCTTCCTGTCTCGGGGATTCCGTCAGTATGTTTGTGTTGACCGCTTTCCCCAGGAAGGGAGCCTAGAAAGTGACCTCTCCTTGATTTTTACTGGGTTCAAGTGTTCAAATACACCTTCAGGTCAGGCTTAAACTCTTCAGGGATTTCTCTGCACCCACTATTACTGAGTGCTTAAGATGTGCTAGGAGCTGGTGATATAAGTAGAAACAATAATTCCTAATATTTGAAGCCCGTACAACAGTTCAGTCATTCTGTATCACTGAGTTTAAGATGACATCAATAGTTCAGACTTATATTTTATGCTAAGAAAAACCCCCCACTCCATCCAGTAATCGATGATATGCTGTCAATTGTGAGCCAGGTTCTCATTTCAGAGATGATAAAATGTGGGGAATGTGCCCCATAGAAGTGATGATAAAATACGCTGTTAACTCATTTGGTCTTCCATCAGCTCCACAAAGCTGATATTAAGGTGCACCCCCTTCGAGCAGGGGAAACTTGTCCAGAGACATTAAATAATGTGTTTGAAGTTCTACATCTAGCAAGACAGAGCCAAGGCGTAAGCCTCGGCAGCCTGATGTGATCCCGGGGGCTTCCAACAGCCTGAAAGTCATCTGTTCTTGCACTTCAAACAAGACGCCTGCCCGTTCCTCTTCTACTTCCTACCCATTGAGCCTTAGGCTTGTCTTCATACCTTTCTTGTTGCCCGGACTGACTCCCTCCTTACTTCCAGAGGCTAGCAGAGCCCCGGAGGTCCAGAGACCCCTTCCTGGATCTTTCTCTCTGGGAATTCTCTGATTGCAAACAACAGAAACTACCAATGACTTATAAACAAAAGGAGGAGTTTACTGATAAGAAAGGGGCAGCTTGCAGAATGGTCAGGGATGTGGGGCTTAGGGTAACACTGGAGTCTAGATGTCAGGGAAGCTTCGAACATCTGCTCGAAGGGCTCTGTATTCACCACTTCTGGTTAGTTTTCCTCGATCTGTGTCACAAAGCTCAAGAGTCAACGTTCCAGGACAGAGTCCTGTTGGTCTGGTGTGGGTTACGGCAAGGGATGCTCATTAGGACACTAGCATTTTCCCCTATATCATGCATAGCACGGAGTTGCCCAAGAGGAGATCTGGGTGAAGAGCATAGCTTCTGGGGTCAAACTTCTTTCTCTCCCAGGCTGGCTCTGCCTACTAGCTGGTGACCCCCTCTGTACTTGTGTTCCAGAGGGAAATGGAGATCACAACAGCCTGACTTTGCTGGGTTGTTGGGTTGGAGGGCATGCATGAAATGATCCCTTGGACCCTGTGTGTATTCAGTATCTACAGCTTGTCGCTTACGTGGCTGATTTCAACGGCTGTGGCTCTCTGTCAGAATCTTCCTGATCCCTAGAGCTTCATGAATCATTGTTTTCCCAGAAGTGCCTCGTGTCCCTAAAATTGGACATGCCTCCCGTTTGATCATCTGGAGCCCTCAGTTGGAAACAAAAAAACAAAACAAAACAATATGTGTGTGTGTGTGTGTGTGTGTGTGTGTGTGTGTGTGTGTGTGTGTGTATTGCTTAAATCTCCTGTCTGAAATACCTAATATCTCACATGGTATATAAATGGATAATTTCCAGGGTGCCTGGGTGGCTCAGTCAGTATAGCATCTGACTCTTGATTTGGGCCCCAGGTCATGATCCCAGGGCCATGGGATTGAGCTCTGCATTGGGCTCCGTGCTAAGCTTGGGATTCTCTCTCTCTCTCTCTCTTTTCTCCCTCTGCTCCTCTTCCCTGCTTGCTCTCTATTTCTATAAAATTTAAATTTAAATTTAAAAAGGATAATCTCTAAAGCCATCCCACATGTACCTTTTTAAATTTGATCCACCATTTACATACTCTGTGCCCAGCACTTGTGGTAGTGTCCATAATTTATTTGCAGGGGAAAAGGTTCTGTATCATTCATAAGTTTATTACTTGCTATGTTAGGGATTCCCATCTTCTCTACCATTGACATTTTTGTTGATTCTTTGTTGTGGAGGCCTGTCCTGTGCTTTGTAGGATGTTTACCAACATTCCTGGCCTCTGTTCCTAGGTGCCAGTAGCAAATACCACTCCTCAATAATTTTGAAATCTAAAAATATCTCCAGGAGTGCCTGGGTGGCTCACTTGGGTAAGCCTCTGACTTTGGCTCAAGTCATGATCTCAGGGTATATGAGTTTGAGCGCCCCGCACTGGGCTCCGTGCTGACAGCTCAGAGACTGGAACCTGCTTTGGATTCTGTGTGTGTGTCTCTCTCTGCCCCCTCCCTCTCAAAAATAAAATAAAACATTAAAAAATAAATAAGTAAAAATAAAAATATCTCCAGACATTTCCAAATATCCTGGGGAAGGGGGGGCGGTTGAGAACCACGATTCTAAACGAGTATAAGTCCCATCACAACTTGCCTGTGTCTGTCTGGTTCATCCTCAAATTCCCAGGACCTAAGAACAGTAGCTGGCACATAGGAGGTGCTTAATATTTGCAAAATGATCAGATAAACCCGAATCATGGCAATTTTCTGCTAAAAATAAAACAAAAAGCTGCTTCTACCACCACCCCCTATCACTTCCTAAATCAAGTTCAAATTCCGTAGCTGACGTTCAAAGCCCTACCCAGTCCAGGTCCATTCTACATCCCCAGTCTCATGCTCTCATTAGGACTCAGGGGGTCCCTATGGATTCATTTCCCTGCGTTTACTTCTGCAAAACAAACTCTCCAGCGGGCTGCATTTCTCCTGCCCTAAGAGACCTGCGGGAGAACTCTCCAGCAAATATTTTAGCCGTCAAAGTGACACTAAGAGGTAAGCCCTCCATGAATAAGAGACAGTAACGCTTTCTCCCACAAGAATAAAGCTTGACTCTCCTCCTCGCCTGACACAGATTTGAAATGGCATAGCTGAAGCTGTGGTTGGAAAGAGCCAAACTTCCAGTGAACCTTCTGCCTTTTGTTTCTCCCTCCCTGATCCCAAGATGGAGAATGGCCTAAGAAGGGCCTGAGTGGTGTGTGTGTCTTGAGGGGACAGTTTTCCAGGTCTGATTTTTTTAACCCTTCATATCCATGGTGGAAGCGCAGTCCTGAGTTTACAGCCCAAGGCCCAGGATCGCAGCCAAGCTCTTCCATTTACCTTCTTTCTGGGTCCTTCTGGTCCTATGGAAGGTGTTTCCAGGGACTGCCAGCAGAGATGTGTACAGAGCAGATAAGAAATGGGGCAAGGGCCCAAAGAGGTGGGGCTTCTCCAGAAGGGAAGGTTCTTGTTTAAACTTTGGTTTTCCATTTGTTTTGATATTTGCATTTGAAGCGAGGCCAGGAAAGAGGAACATTTGCAATTATAATTGCCTCTTATTCTGTTAAAAGGAAAGCTTTAAAATGCAATGGTAGGTTAGTGGGGGAAGAAAACAGCATTGAGCTCTGGGGGCCAAAGAGCTGAGTTCCAATTCCGGTTTCTCTCTTTGTAGCCTGGTGACCTCAGGCAAGTTAGTCACCTTTCTGGACCTTGGTTTTCTTATCCTTTTTGTGTTGCTGGGGAGACTTAAAAGAGAGAACGCGTGCCAAGTTCACCTGCACAGGAAGGGAAGCTTTGTTGCTCTTTCTGTTTTATAGATACTGATGCATATAACCTCCTGGCAAGATAGCAAGGTCACTTCCGGAGAAGGGCTTCTTCTGAAGGCCAAAGCTTACCCCTGGTGGTGTCAAATCTGGTCAGTGATTCCTTACCCTTGGTTTGTGAGGGAAGACTGGATAACAGGGCAGAGGGCCAGGAATATTAGTGGGCAAAGGTACTGGAAGATTCCAATTGTAACTAGACTGTGGACTCATTCTCTGGCCACCCTTCTCTGGGCCTCAGTTTCACCATTTGTACAATGAGGAGAGTAGAACTTGGATACCTCCAAGCTGTTGTCATTCTTTGATATTTCAGTCTGGTACCCTTAAATCTCTGCAATGATGGCAATATTCTATATACACCCTGTCCAAGATGGTAACCAGTAGCCAGATGAGGTACTGAGCATCCCAAATGAGGCTAGCATTACCAGAAACTGAATTTTTAACCTTATTCAATTTTAATAATTTTAAATCCAAACATAAAGAGCCCAGGTGGCTAGTGGCTACCATATTGGATAACACAGCTACAGGATTCTAGGAATCAACAATGAGGATTCTAAATTGAAGGACAGTTGCAGATCATGACTATCCCTGTCCATCTACAGTTGGCATTAGGTGGACGTAGTTAAGATCAGTTGGAACTCTAGCAGATTCTGATACCCTGGCAGTCAAGGATTATGCCTCTGTCTTTGTGGTGTTCTCTCTAGAGCCGTGCACAGTGGGTAGCACATGGCTGTGATCAATCACATTACATTGAATGAATGAATGATCTTCTCCCAGGATTCCCTCTTTGGTCTTCCTACTACAGGCCTGAAATTCCCCCAAGGACAAATAATTCTGGCAGCTTTTGCACTACAGTGCCCACAGTTCATCTGTTAAAATTCAGCTCCCCTGGGAAGAGGATTGTAAAACCCATACTTGCATCTGCCCTGAATTAATCTATCAGATTCTGAGTGGAGCCCTGGAAGCAGTAGGCTAGGGGATGACCTAGTATATGGGGGATGGGAATCTATAATTCAAGGAGCCTATGGATACAATGAATAAATACAGCCAAAACTGTATAATGTCTGTGTTTCCTTGCGTGTCTTCAGGTGTGTCTGTCTAACAATTTCTGGTTGTTTGTATGTAGATGGTGTGCAATGCATAGATGGGATTTATGGATTGTCAGAGAGTTGTGTTCCATGAGGCAAAATAATAATAATAGCCACCAATTCATAGCTAATGTGACCTTGAGCAAGTACTTAACCTTTTGAGATTCTTTAGCTGTGAAATGGGGATAATAGTAGGGATTGCGTGTTTAGAATTTATGATAATTCAGTAAGATATTTTTACTATTTTTTTGGCATGAATGCGGGACAGGGGCAGAGGAAGAGAGAGAATCCCAAGCAGGTTCCATACCCAGCCCAGAAACCAGGGCAGGTCTTGATCTCTACGACTATGAGATCACTACCTGAACCCAAATCAAGAGTCAGATACTTAACGAACTGAGCCACTCAGGAGCCCCTAAGATGTTTTTTAAAGTACCTAACATAATACCTAACATATATTAGGTGCTCAACAAATACTTCATAAATAACAATAGAATTGTGACTAGATAATTGTATTGTCCCCACATTGTACTTTTTCAGTAATCATGCTAAGTATGTTACAGATATTCTTGCCTTTAACTCTCACGACCTCATTGCCAGCTAGGTAATGTATTATCCGAGTTTTATAGATACGAATGATCTCAAAGAAGTTGAATGTCTTAATAACTGCTGGCTCTCATCATTCCATTTGTACCAAACATCCTTTTGGAAATGAAATGGCAGACTGGCAAGGTCACAGAGTCTGCACCCCGAATGGGGCTAACACATACTCTGTGTCTCCCTTGTCCGTCAGGAGGCAGAAGCCCCAGTAATTTAATGGCAGATCCACAGTTGGGCACTTGACTCTGAATCAGAATTGATACTCCTTGGTCTATGAATCTTTGATCTCATAGCATCTTCCCTGACCCAGACTATGCCAGGTTAGCTGCCCCTGAAAGTTTCTGTAGCTCAAGAGCCATCTCCAGGGTCCCATCCCAGTTTTCAGCCATCTTCTGATCAACATCCACAAAGAAAAAATGGGAAGAGTACATGTTCTTGATTCAGGCCGGCGGGGTTCAAATCCCAGCTCTACCACTCACTAGCTGTGTGACATAATTCCACCTCTATGACTTGTAGTTGTGATTTGCTTTTTACTTATTTTTGCCTTTAAAGACGAATAGTATTTGCCCACCTACTAGGGTTAACTTACCAGGTATGGTTCTTTGGTCAAAAGCAACAGAATCTGGTTCTAGATTGCTGATGAAAAAAGGAATTAATTAGAAAAATATGGAGTAGCTATGGAGAAATAGACAGTATAAAGTGCCTGAGCAACTCCAAAAGGCCTTGGTAGCACAAACTATCATCTATTATCTATCATCTGTCTATCATCTATCTATCTATCTGTCTGTCTGTCCGTCCATCCATCTATCTATCTATCTATCTATCTATCTATCTATCTATCAGAGATTTATAGTTGACCCTTGAGCAACACAGGTTTGAACTGTGCAGGTCCACTTTCCATGGACTTTTTAAAATAAATACGGTACAGTACTATAAATGTATTTTCTCTTCTTTATGAGTTTCTTAATAACATTTTATTTTCTCTAGCTTACTTTATTATAAGAATAGTATATAACATATAACATACAAAATATGTGTTAATCAACTGTTAAGATTATTGATAAGGTCAACAGTAGGCCATTAATAGTTAATTTGGGAGAGAGTCAAAAGTTATACCTGGATATTTTTTAATGTTTATTTATTTCTGAGAGAGAAATCATGGGGGAGGGGTAGAGAGAGAAAGAGCTCCAAAGGATCTGAAGCAGGCTCTCTACTGATAGCAGAGAGCCCAATGTGGGACTTAAACCCATGACCTGAGCCAAAGTGGGATGCTTAATTGACTGAGCCACCTAGGTGCCCCTATATGTGAATTTCTGACTATGTGCGGTCAATTTACCCTAACCCTTGTGTTGTTCAAGGGTCAACTATATTATAAGGAACTGTCTCACAAAATTACAGAGGCTAGTAAGGTCCACATTCTTCCATCTGCAATCTGGAGACCAGGAAAGCTGGTGGTATAATTCCAATCTGAGTGTGAGAGCCTGAGAACCAAGGGAGTTGGTTGGTGGTGAACATTCCAGCCCCATGCAGAAGACTAATGTCCTTCTTGAAAACACTGGGAACAGAGAACAAATTCTTCCTTACCCTACCTTTCCCTACCTTTTTTTTTTTCTTCTATGCAGGCCTCTAGTTGATTCACTGAGGCCCATCCCCCTTAGGAAGAGGTTGACACAGTCTATCCACTCAAATGTTAATGTCATCCAGAAACACCCTTAAAGACACTTCCAGAATGATGTTTGACCAAGGATCTCAGCAGCCAGTGGTCCAGTCAAATCAGCACTGTAATGGTGGTGGTCTTACTCAGGCACCATAAATAGACCTCAGTTTTCTTCTATTACTTCACTTAAGAGGCAAAGTCCCAGGAAAGAGTCTGGTTGGTTGATATCAAGTCATGTGATAGTCTCTACTGTATTGAGATAGTAAGAAAAATGATCTGGTAGCAATACCCAGCACCTAACACATGTTCCCTATATGAGTAGCTATTATTATTATTTTCAACTCTCTTCTTTCTGTGCCTTATTAACAGTAACTCAGTGAATCATCTCAGAATATCTTACAACCTGGTTATCCTGAAGACAACCTCCTCAACACCCACCAGCCAAATTTGCTTTTTTCCCAGCAACAATATATACAATTTAGGTGTTAAACAATGTGATAACAGTTATTTCAGTTCTTGCCATGGTGTTTACCAATTTTTTTGAAGTCTTGCCTCCTGGAGACACCAGGCATTATCACTCCATGAAAGTAACACTCTGGATTAGTCTTCTTGATACATCAAGACAGAGAATCCCACCAGCCCTTCTCCCTGCCCACTCCATTCGAGATACACCCAGGTCCTAAACAGGGAGGAAGGGAGCCCAGGGGTGGGACCTGCTGGGGGCAGATCCTGAGCCTGTCCCTTTTGGTTGGCAGATCAGTGATCCTGTAAAAAAGGCACTGGCTCTTACCTTTCTTTGGGCCTCAAGGTTGTACTCTGACATTTGTATCATCTAAAAACATCTCCTTACACCCATAACACCATCTTGTTCATGTATTAGCTTTAAATAAATGACTGAAAAGTTTCCACTTTTGAAAGCAACGATCTCTTCTGCTCCTCTGAATATACTTCTGCCTCCTTCCCCCTTCTCTCAACTCCAAATGGGGCCTGGAGTAGGTGGCCCTAGCCCCCACCCCCACCCCACCCCCAGCCCTTGTACACCTCTGCAGAATTCCTGGCAGGCTGGAATAGCTTTGAAAGAGAAGAAAAGATCAACTCCAGGATGCTGGATTTCTAGTATGGGTCTGTTTTCCCCCAGCGTCATTGCACATGCATAATCTTTGTACCCACGCCCTCCACCACCCATCGGGGTGTTGGGACTTCTTCACATTAGCGACTTTTTTCCCCCAAAGAGGCAGCCCACTGCACTGGGCTTGTGACCCACAAACATGCATAAAAATCCATGTGGTAGATGGTATCAATGACCCTAATTCTTCACCCCTTCCAACCTCTCCTATCCATGCCTTTTGCCTGGGGTCTTTTATTTTCTTTGCTAAAGGAGTAAAAAATAAACTCCTACTCCTCTAATTCAGGTTCAGCCAAGCGACTTTCTTTAGCTAATAGAATGAAACAGAGGTGATTCTGTGCCAATTCTGAGATTCCGCCTCTTAAAGATTGTGTGCTTCCCTTTACTTTCTTGCATCTCTGCCATGCCAGGAGAAGAATATACCCAGGACAGCTGACTGGATAGAGGCCGCATGGAGCAGGGCAGAGCCACTCCAGCTAATCTCTGCCCTGCCCCCAGCCAGCCTACAGAACTTGAGCTAACTACATGCTGTTGAGATATTGGAATTTGTTAAGAAGCAATATTTAAAATTTGTATTGTATTTATACATCCATTCCTGCCACTTTATCCTTGTGTGGTCCTACTCAGAACTGTTTCCTCAACTCTTTCTTCAACGTATTAGACTGGATGATTCTTAAGGGTCCTTTTAGCTCTGAAATTATTCAATTTCTTCTCCAGACCCCCAAGAATCCCATTAGTGGGTCCTCCCCCAGTATCTTTGGGTTGAGCATTTACTACATTGTACTGTAGTGATGTATGGAGGTGGATCCCACTCCCATCTTACCGTGAGATCCTGATGGGTCAGCTGGGTCTTGTCCATCAGAGCAGTACAAGCATCCACCTCAGTGTGGGCAAGTAATAAGTTCTCAGTTAATGTTTGTTGTGGCAGTGACTAATTTGCTGAGGGAACTATCTGGAGGTACATCCAGATGGCATACGCATCTACCTTCCTTCATCAATGGCAAATAAATATTTCCAGATCCACTAGACTACATGGAGGCTAACCTTTGTGCTGAGATGACTTGACCAATCAGCAATAGTGTCATGTAATTAATTTCCAGCATACTATATATGGATACAATATGTCAAAATACCTTTATATTTTCATTTATTTGTATAATCTTGCTATCTGCTTGGCCACCTACCAAAAGGCAATACATGCAAATGACAAAAAATAATAATAAGTGCTATAAAAGGGTATCTAGTCAAAATTAAGTCTCCATTGCTCTTTATCTTTAATCTCCCAGGTCACCTCTCTGTCGGAGTTTCTTGGGTATTACAAAGATCATAAAGATATTTTATGGACATACAAGCAAAGGAATCACCTATCATCCCACTTCTGCTATCTTTTTAATATAAATGCAGCCTATTTTCTCATTATGCTTTATTTCTCATTATTCTATACTTCTCACTTAGATTTGCTTAAAGATAGTACCATATTTGGTAAGCATAGCTCTATCTTGATCCTTTCATAGCTATATTGAATTCCATTTTATGGCTTACATCATAATTTAAGCAGTCCCTATTGTGAGCATTAAGGTTATTTCTAGTCTTTGGACCAAATTCTTTTGAAAACTCTGGCTTCATCTGGGACCAACTGGGACTGATATTTAAGCCCACACTCCACTCATCAAACCTGGAACCCTAGGGTAGGGCTGTAGTCATCAGCTGAACAGGTATGGTAAGAGGGCAGCTCCCTGGATTCACTCTTCTAAAACTCTTACAATCATCCTCCGAACCTAGCACATAGCCTATCCCAGGGATCAGCTAGGTGAGATGACCAGTAGCCACCAGGAACTACCACAGACACTAACTACTTATAAGGAGTAGTTAATTATGAAGAGACAGACCAAGGAAGAGCTATTGAGTAGGGATCTGGATGAAAGGCTGAGACTGGAGAAAGGACCATGAAAAGTCATCAGATACCCACCACTAGAGAGACAGAGAGGATGCAGAGGGGGAAGGGATGGTAATACTGAGCATTGGCCCCTGGGCAGGTGGTGGAACCTGAAGAGGGTCAGTTTGAGGGTTCCTAAAGTCTAACAGAAAAGGGAAAAATGAGTGGCTGCAAATATGATTGTGAAAATCTGGTAAAAAAATATTAGAAAACTTCTCCTTAATATTTTTCCCAAAATGTTTTAACTTTTCTGAAATAAAAGAGAAAAGCTATTTTCCCCAAAGCTATTCTTCTCCTTCTTCCTATGTTCTCATATCTTTAAATACCCCAAACATGATAATTTTATGAGCAAACCATATTATACATTATACATTTTTATGTTTCAAAGCTTACAAAGTGACTTGAATTCCATAGTGTTAAAGTTAAAAACAAAAAGAGGAATGCATATATTTCAGTTTTCCCACATTGCTGCTTCATCTGCTCTCCCCCATCACACTAGATTTTTCCCTCCGTGGCTTCAACATTTTGGGAAATTTTATGACTGTAACCTCAAACTTCCTTTCCAGCATGGCCTCTACTCTTCCCCAGACAAGACCTGGAATCTGATCCCAGCTCCATTATTTGTTTGCAGAGTGACTTCTAGTGAGTCGCTTAATCTCTCTAATCCTTAGTTTGCTATCTTGAAAATGGAAACAATGTTACTACTCATGCCATGTTGTGATGATAACATGGTATGTGTTAATAGTTGGTACAGTTCTTGGCACCCATTAAGTTTGATTCACGTTCTGTTTCCCCTTCCTGATATGCTTCAGAAAATGCTTCCTATCATCATGAGCCAGTTGTCCTTCTTGTTAACCTGGGTGGTGTAGAAATTAGACGGTAGTATTTAGGGGAGATAATAAGGGGCCAGAAGTCAGGAGAAGTGACTGGAAGTGGATCTCAAGCAAAAGAGGTAACACTAAGAATGAAAACAAAATAATTAAAATCTCTCTGTCAATATATGGGAGAAGACAGGCCTTTTGGAAGAGGCTGGGACACAGCTCTAGGATGACCCACTTCACCTGACTTTCCTGGGACAAGAAGGCTTCCTGGATGTGGACATTCAGTGCGATATTCAGGGAAGACCCAGACTGACTGGGACAACTTGGTCATCTTAAATCTTACGTTTGTGGAAGTTATGGAGGATCTTCCCCATGGCCATGAAGGACTAGATGGACTTACTGGAAACATGATGGCTGAGTAACCTCCACTTCATTGTGGAGAAATATGGAGAAGGCATGTGAGAGAACACTGGTCAAAGAAAACAGTGGAGATGGGGGAAATAATAACCAAGGAATGACTCAGCTACTCAAATTGGCTCAGCAAGTCCCCATATTCCCTCAAAAATCCACCTGTGTTCTGAAAGAAGATTCAAATTTGATTAAAAAAAGACATCCTTCCACCAGGCAAGGACAAAGAACCCTCCATCAGAGCAGCGAAGAAGCCGTACTGCTCAGGTGTCCTCAGAAGCCCCAGAGTAGGTAAGGTGGAGTTTCCCCACTGAGAAAGAAGAGGAAATGGAGAATGAAAATATCCAACAGGGTGTGACTCCAGGAGGGCTCCCAGAAACCCTTGTTGGGAAGATCAACAAGTGATACAATAAAATAATTGGGCATTTGTCTTTGAGCACTCGTGTGCTCTGTTCTCGTGTTACTCATGCCTCAGCTATCCACCCTGAGGACACCAGCAACTCCTGGAGATGCCCAACGTGTGTGGAAATGTCAGAGGAGTTCTGCCTTCTCCAAATGGACTCTTCTGAAAATACACATCCCTTCATCCTGCTTTTTCCCTCCACAAAAGGTCCCCTGCGGCAGCTGTCTTCATAAGCCTGAGGTCTGGAAGAGCCGCCCTTCACGGGAAGGGAGAAAGGGGTAATATTCTCTGGTCCAGCTCTGAGACCCTGAAGATTGGGGTCATCAGCACGTGTGCAATTAGAACATCCATCAAAATACCAAACAGCCTTTCTTTTCTCTTTCAAAAGAATGGAAATAAAACCACAGCCAGGGATGTATGGCCATCTTGGTTCCACAGCCTTTCTAGCTTCGGTCAAAGTTTCATCTGATTCTGCAGGTAATCTGGGAAGGAAGAAGTTTGTTTGGGTAACATGTAAAATGTTATCACCCTGATAGAGCCATTGATGTCTCCCACACGTTCTCATATGTACATTTGGCTGAGATGCATGTAGATCACAAATGCCACCCTCCTGAAATCCAGGAGGGAGGTAGTTTTTCAAGACTGCCTATTTTATGTCATGCATATTTCATGGCATTCAGGGTGAATGGAACTTCTGGACATCTTCCAACAATCTCAGACTTTCTGGAGCCAAGAGCAACATCATGCATTTGAAGGGATGAGTTGTTTGACTTTGAGGAGAAAATAACTCAGGTTTCTATTTACCCATTAAAAGGTTTGTTAGAGGGGCTCCTGGGTGGCTTAGTCAGTTAAGCATCTGACCTCAGCTCAGGTCATGATCTCATGGTTCGTGAGTTCGAGCCCTGCATCAGGCTCTGTGCTGACAGTTCAGAGCCTGGAGCCTGCTTCAGATTCTGTGTCTCCCTCTCTGTCTCTCTCTGTCTCTAAAAAAATTTTTTAAAAATTTAAAAAATAGAAGATTTGGGAGCAATGGATGCAAAAGATCAGCAGGGATGTCCTAAAACAGGAACAGAAGGAAATCATTCTGTGAATATCTGGTACTTAAACTACTTTGCCTTAAGGTAACCATCCAGTGCTTCGCAGCAAAAAAAATATGGGGGTAGAGGTATACTCCGTCGCCTCTACTTGCTGACATAATGCATGCTTTATGCTTCCTTGTTAAAACTCCGCAACCTTGTTAAAAAGGATAACAAAGTCCCTGTCTCTCAGAAAACATCCACCTCATCTAGCTTTAAGCTGTCTCTGCTCTAAATACAACCACAGGAACTAAGAAAATGAACATTTTCATCTTGTTTTCCTTCATATCTTATTCCATTTGATTTCCCCAGCCCTGTTCATGTCCCCAGTTTTCAGGTAAGGAAACTGAGATTAGGCAATCTTTAGACTTTAAGGACAAGTTTCAAAGTTTAATGTCAAAGTTCAGTGTCAAGAATCAAGACTCAATTCTTGTTGTCTCCTCATTGGGGATAGACAATCATCATCAGCCAATGAGCTCAGGGTTTGGTCTCCTCTTTCCTGGGCCTTTCATGTTTCCACCACCCCTAAGGGGAAGAATCTGCTTCTTTTGGGTCACTGGCCCAGTTGTCTGAAGTCGGAGCTAGTGTTGGTCACCAGCCAATCCTCAAGGCTACATATGGGCAGCTGCGGGATGAAGAATCTCATTGCTCCTGATTTGAAATTCTAGTCCTGCTAGCTGAGGCATCTTCCCTTCTCTGGTTGTCACTCTCTACCTCTGTAAAATGAAGACAATAGGAGTCCCTATGCCCTAGGTTTTTCGCAAAGGATCAGTGAACTGATCTAAATACTTATTTGCCCATTACTAACTGAGCTAAATAGGGTAATGATTGTAAAGTCTTTATAGGGAGTCAGGCACTTAGTAGGTGCTCAGAAAGTGTTGCCTGCCCTCCCCTCCTAGAACAGGGTAGTGCACTTCAATTTTATGTGCTAGCCACCTAAGCATTCTAAGAGGTTATGTGAATCTCACCTTTAGTTCTGGTAACTTTTCATGCTTCCTTACTCATCTTTTGGCCCTTTGCATGTGAAAAGCTAATTCCTAAATTCTAATTCCCACAGAGAGAACCCAGGAGTTATGGGTGAGTTGTGTCTCACCTCACCAATCAATCAATCAATCAGCAAGCATTAAAGTCCTAACCCCCAGGACCACAGAATATGACCTTATTTAGAGATAGGGACTTTAGAGATGTAATTAAGATAAGGTCATCAACATGGGCCTTAATCCAATATGACTGATGACTGGTTTCCTTATACAAAGGGGAAATTTGGACACAGAAAGTCATACACAGAAGGCAGATGATGTGAAGGCACAGTGGGAAAGACAGCCATGGGACTGGAAGAGAGGGTCATGAAACAGTTCCTTCCCTTGCCTTCAGGGGACGATGGCCCTACTGACACCTTAAGTTCAGACTTTCTGGCTTCCAGAACTGTGAGATATAAATCTGTGTTGTTTTAAGCCATCCATTTTGGGCTACTCTGTTATGGCAGCATTAGGAAACTAATACACTAGGGGTTTGGAGATGGGCTCATCTAGGGGTCTATGGCTTGAAACCACTTCACACTTCTCCCATGACCTCTGTCCTATGACCCCACTGATGCACGCTTCGTAGTCTGGCCTTTTGAGCCCGCGTCTTCTAATCTAATCTATTGAATAAAGTCAAGCCGGTTGTAGAAATACACTCACTCACTCATTCACTCACTCACTCACTCACAAAAGAAGTCTCCACCTCAAATGCTAATTAAACAGCAAAGGGCATGTTTAGGTCAGGAGGGCTGACCTACAGATACGGACTTATAGACCCTCCCCCAGAAACAGCATGATCTTTTGAAAGACCTCAGATTTTGGACCTAGGCAGCAACCAGGGTAAAATCCAGCTCTGCTATTCACCTTCATTGTGAATGTGGACCAGTTTCCCACCTTTAAAATGAAATCTAATAGTATTGGCCTCATAAGACTGTCATCAAGTTAAATGAGAAGCCGTAAGCCTTGCCTCTACCAGAGCTAGGTATACAGTGGCGGGCACTCCTTAAAGGGTAATTACTGATAATGCAATTGCTGTTGTGTCCTAAAGACTGATACAGTCATACCTTGTTTCCCCAGAGCTGTTGGGGTTTTTTTCCTAATTGCATGGCTCATTAAAAACATTTGAAAAAGATGGAGAGAGAACCTAACAGCCTAATTCCCTCAACTACCCAGGAAGGATGGTTCTGTGGGTCTGTTTTCCCTATGCAATAATGAAGGAATGATAAAACATGCAGTTTTGCCTTTGAAGATGGAGCTTCTGGTCAACTAGAAAGGAAAACATTTGAGTGGCTTATCGAGTGGCAGCGGAAGCTTATGGATTTTGTACTTCTTCATGACATCCAGCAGCATAATGGGGCAACAATTTTGGGAAAACTTGGGGAAGAAGTGTCATCAGTGTAGAGGAGAGATGGAATATGGGGTGTCACCTTCCACTTTGTGCCCTGGCACACACTGCTTATCAGTGGTGGAACTCCCCACCGAATCTATCCATAGATCTAGTTCTTAAGAACTCAGCCACTATCCTGTAATTGCAGCCAGCCTTTGGTTTGAAAGATACTTTCTGTCTCTAGCTCTGGAAAAGGAGAGAAGACCCCTATTGATATATGTCTCTTTGATGGGGCAAAGATGAAGCAAGTCACCCGTCCACGAAATCTGATGGCCATAGTAGGAGGAAGGGTAGGGCTTTGGGTATGAAGGGCTTTTTTTTTTTTTATTAGAAATGGGGAAATGCATAAGGAGATAATGAATCAGACTCACAGGTAATTAAATTGGATACCCTGGAGAAAGGAAGGACTCAGGGTAAAGACTTCAGGAAAAAGAAGGAGAAGGATGTATAAGTTTTGGAGGTCCAAGCTAGATAGCTCAGTGGTGATGTCTAAGGAATTACATGGGCCAGGATATAAATACTTACCGAGCAAGTACTAGGTGCCAGGGACTCTTGAGACACTTTCGTGGACATTTTCTTATTCAACACTCACAACAACTATATCAGGTGGGAAGTACTGTTCTCATTTTACAGATGAAGAGACAGATCCAGAAAAATTAAGTAACTTACCAAAGTATGCTACCTGTGTCCTAGTCTTTTTCTCTCATGTCATAGCTGATTTTGATACATTTGATCTTGAAAGCTTTCCAGACCACTAATAAAATGCAAAATGATAACAAGAACAATGAGAAGAAATAATAAAGATGCAACAAACTTTGGTAGGTCATGTTGGCTAAAAATTTTATTTGATATCTAGGATCTTCAAGGTTGGATCTAATAGATATCCAGGCTGGAAAAAGACTGGAAAAGAAGGTAGAAGATACCAAAGACAGCACTTGAAAGGAGGGGCTGAAGGTGTTTATTGCAACTCTGTGCCAAGGTCAGAGGCAACCCAGAGTAACAGGTTGCTGGTGCTCCTGTCCCCAGAGGGCGTGCTCCTTGGTGATGAGAAACAGTGCAACACAATCATATCTGCGGCTCCTCGTGTCGGGCTGAGTTGAGAGATGAGATGAGCTGTCATTAGGGAGACTAATGAACTAATGAACTAAAAGAGGAATGGAGGGAGTAGGGTGGATGTGGAACAACCTTGAATCATGATGGCTTTTCTGGTTCTACTTCCACCATATATAGGCTGGCAATACCCACCCTCTGCCTCCTTTTAAAGGTGACTACAGCCCCGTAAAATAGGGTAACCATATAATTTTTATGGTTTGCTTCCTACAGGTGCAAAATAGGATGTCACCCCCACATAAAACTAGAGAGAAGTCATGTGACTTTCCCTCCAACCCCAACCTTAACTTACCAGCCACACGCCCTCTCTGAGCCCTGGTCTCCTCATCTGTTAGAGTGCCTGGACAAATTCCAAGGCAACTTTATCCTACAGGGTTCCCACACTCCTTTGAGGGAGGCTGAGGCCATTAGAGCATGGGTCTGTGGAATCAAGTAGGAACCACAGAGTGGAGGCCCCCTATTTCCTTGGACTCTGGGTAGGACTATCTTGGTGCTTGTGCCCTGTACCCCTTGATGCCTACAGAAGAAATAGAGATGTGCTGATAACCAAAGAAGTGAAGATAAATATAGACCTTGTTGGATTAATATCCCAGGATTACTCATGTCTCCTTCAAAGCGAATCAAAGATCATGTGCCACCCGACAACCACCCATCTGGCCTGAGAAAAGTTGCCATATGGGTGGTTCTCGCTAATTATAGTTAAATACTGAAGGGAGGTCTTCCAACGTGGAGACTCATCAGATCAGAATTCTCTTGGGTTCCCCCTTTCCAGGAGCTGTGGAAAGGCTCTTTCCCTGCTCACACTTGCCTAGGTACATTCAGCAGTGCTACACAGCCTGTCCAGAATCAACTTCCTCCAACTCAGAAGTGGAGGAATAATACTCATCCTTCCTTATCCCAAAAGGAGTTAACAATGTGGCCTCTGTGTCAAATAGAAAATCACTGAAGATCCTGGATCATGAAGGAAACCAAGGAAACAAGCAGTGCACGTTTGGTGGCTTCTATTATGAATCTGAGTCCTTGTTTAAGTATCCCAGGATTTACCCAAGATATAAATGCACATTTGTTTGTTTGCCAGTCCCAGGCTAAAAGCACCCATTGAATCATTCTGATCCCAGAAAAGAAGCTCCCTTGTTGAAAGCATGTAGTAACCTATGGCACTGATTTCTTAAAATAGTGGATATTACTTGCTTTCCATCCCAAAAGGATGACCAACTTGAAAGATGAGAAGTGTATTTCCCACATATGTGTCCTGGGACAATTACCAAGAGTTATCAGTTCAGCTGCTGGACCAATTCGGCTTGGGGTGAGGTGGAATATTCAAACTGCAGATGAATATTTGTCAGTGCCCTCATTCTGTCTGCATTGTTTTGTCTGCCCCTGGATCCTGGTTGTCTAAGCAGAGGAAGCTCTCCCATCCACCACTCCATCAAAGACTACTTTCCCATGGAAACTTAAGTTACCATACCCTTGGATGCCAGGTAGGCAACGTATGTAACTTTAGTGAAATAGGTGTAGGAAAATTCACATGGCTTTCTCAGTGTCCATTAATTGACCCACTTTTCTTAAAGATGTGGCTGTAAAGAAAGAATTCTCTTCTAAAACCAAAACAACAGTGAAAGCATGGTGATAAATGACCACTGATGTCTGGCCCTAGAGTTTCAGAGACTCCAGAGTTTGAGGAAGGGATAGTAACAACCTTGAGAGCACAGGTCCTGTTTCAAGGAAACACCTCTAAGCAGCCAGCCCATGGCTACCATATGCCAAGGAAGGCTCAATATCACCAGATCATCTGAGTTTTCCAGAGATACTCTCATGGCACTACTTCATGGACACTACTCTAATTTCTTTCTTGACTCAAATCTTCAATAAGTACTTGAAGCTTTTCTACTATTATTTTTTAAAAATAAGCATGATCTTTGTTCTGGCTTGGATGTGAGCCAAGCACTTTTTGCCAGCTAAGGGAGGGAGCTTATCTAAAAGGACACTAACAAAGAGGGAAGCAGAGCTGAGAGATGGTGAGACTCCAGGTCCTGGTGATGTCATTTGAACATGTGGATCCGCCACACTGGCAAGTTCTTATACAAATTGTTGCATAGCCTAACAATTTCTTCCTTTTGTTTAAGTCAGTTTGAGTTATGATTATTTTACTTTCAACTGAAAAAAAATCCTAATCAATAAAAGGACCTCAGGGTCACTCATAATTCATAACAGGATTGTTCAGTATGAACATGCCAAGGATCTGTTGTTGTTCGAAATGGCTAGAAAGAAAGTGTGTTGGGGCCAGAGCAAGTTGCAAAGATAGAAAGAAGATGTATCACAAAGAACCTAGGACCCTTTCCTAAAAAGTTCATTTCTTCACCCACAGGCAAGAGTAAGCCAGTGAAAGTTTTAGGAAGTGGCCCCAGCTTTCTCTGTCTTGGAGTTTTTGTTTGAGATTAAAAAAAAATTTTTTTAAGTAGGCCCCACCCCCAGCATGTTGGGCTTGAACTCATGACCTTGAGATCAAAACCTGAGCTGATATCAAGAGTCGACCACTTAACTGACTGAGCCACCACCCAGGCACCGCTTTATTTGGGATTTTGACTTCTTTACTACATTTTTTTTTCCTGCTAGTTGCTTCCAGGAAAGTGGAGGGGTTTCCTCTTAGGTGATGGGGTGGAAATAGGGAGCCTGTGCTTTCTGGATTCTGAACCTTTGGGAGCATGTTTCAGACTCATTTGACTGGTTTGTAATTTCCAGGTGAATACGGAGTAGGCAGAAGCTCTTGGCACTCTGAGTACATGATGGGAGAAAGCAAAAGTCACGATAATAGAATAACAAATGGCACAATATTTTCCTAAGCATGTTTGGATTCGATTTATGTTAGATTTGGGAACATGGCAATTTAATAGGTGGGAAAACTTTCATCAGACTTCAGAAAGTACATGTATAATTCATGGCCTCTTGGTACATGGAATTGCAGGGAGAGATTATAACCAGAGAGAGAGATGTAGTATGACAAAGTACAAAATAGCATCGCCTGTCACCCTCCTCTTGCAGTTTATGGGGACTGTCAGGTCCTAACAATCTAAATAACTCATTTCCATGCCAGAGATTATAACAGAAGCAGAAAATACATGGGAGACCAATTTTATGTTGTGACTGTTTTTGTTTTTTTTAAATAAGGACACAGCCTGGTATGTGGGTGTCTCCAAGCGGGAGCTGGCATGACTTAATACCTAATGGGCATTTTTTACCTTATCGATCTTTTATTTTTTTTTTTTCACAAGGATCCCAAACTTCACTCAAGAAGACCTGAGATGGAACCAGTTGAGAGAGGATGGTGGGAAACTGTTTTCATGTCCTAATATCAATAGGGCTTTGGGGTCAACCAGACCTGGACTGGAATCCTGTCTCCTGTGGTTATAATCTGTGTTATCTCTAATAAGTAATACAAGTCTCTGGGCCTCAAGTTCCTTATCAGTAAAATGGAGTCAGGAGTAGTAATAGAAAGTTGTGACGCCAGGTATATGGGCCTTTGTGCCTCCTTTTTAAAAAGGGATTCAGATAAAAATTTGAGTAGTAGTCAAGGGTTTTGTTTTTTCCCCTTTGGTGTGTATGTGTGTGTGTGTGTGTGTGTGTGTGTGTGTGTGTGTGTGTGTGTGTAGAGAGAGAGAGAGCGAGAGAGCAAGAGAGAGAGAGAGAGAGCACAAAAATGTAAAGAGCTTGGATGCTGTGTCCAGTCTACTGTGGTTCAAGTTATGACTCTGCTACTTATGTAAACTGCTCAATTTACTTAGTTTCTCAGTGTCTCAGTTACCTATCTGTTAAGTGGAGATAATACTATTTCCTTATAGGTTGTTCCAGGGGTTAGATGAATAAATACATGGAAACTATTTAGAACAGTGCCCTGGCAAGCAGTGTACTATATGTCTTGGCTATCAGCCGTAATTGCGTTATTAATTGAACACTGCTATTGTTTCTATTTAGAATGATAATGATAATGACTCATTTGATGTAGGGGGTTATGAGATTGGAGGAGGAAAATGATGAAGGGTTGGTACACTTTGAAGTTACTCCTGGCCTAAAATATGTTCAACTTTGATTTCTAATTTGTAAAATGGGGGTGATAATTTCTACCCCGTGGGGTTACATTTGTGTTACAATGAGATTGTGATGTGCCAGCCTGGGACACAGAGGCTGATGTAATGATCTCTCATCTTACAGAGGAGGGATTTGGGTCGATTAAGCCATCTGCCCGCAGACACACAAATGATTTGGCCAAGTGTCTTTCACAAAATTCTTTGCCCTCTTTACTCCCCAGATACTGCCTCCTCTGAAGGGAACATTTAAGGGACAATAGCAGTCTTTGGGTTTTCTTATCATGAAAAGTGATGGTGCCACGTGTACTGATGTCATAATTGATGGGGGGGGGGGCGATTCTGACCAGTTCATCTTTGCTGAAAACTTTCCTCAGGTGGGCCCTCAACAATTAGGTTCCTGACACATGACCCCCACCTCCTGCTATATGATTGGACCAGGGCTGGGCATCTGATTCCAGCTGAGCCAATCAGATCCACTCTCTGAGAAGCTGGAAGTGGAAGCTGAGTTCCCTCAAATCCTTCATCATAATTCAGCCAGAATGATCTTTTTGAAAGGCAGTCACCCTCTCCTGCTTCAAACGTATGTGTGGTTCCTTGTTGTCCTTGGAATAAGAACATGTTTAGTCTAACATGTTTAGTAGGGCCTCATTTCACACTATATCACATTTCTTTATAGTGCTGTATCCCTGCTAGCCTTCACTGCCCCTTGGACTTACAGTGCTGCCTTTCACTAAGAAGCCTTTGCACATGCTGTTCCCTCTACCTGGAATACCAGTCCCCCTGCCTTCCTCATCTTTCCAGTGCCATTTCCAGGATTACATTCTCAGGGAAATGTTCCCTCATCTCCCTGGTTGGGTCAAACTTGTCCCCTGTGGACTTCTATTGCACTGTATGTCTTTCCATCCTAACACTAACCAAAGCTGTGACTATTCATCTGCACGTGTGATCAGTTGATTAATGACCACATCTCCTAGCAGACTCCAGGCTCTATCAGAGTGAGGTCATCTTTTCTTTTGCTCAGTTTTGTATCCCCAGCATCTGGCACAATGCCTGGCCCATAATAGATGCTCAGTAAGTACCCACTGGGAGGATATATTAGTACTAGGATAGGCCAAGCTGCAGAGTGAAGACTAAAAGTTGTCCTGGTCCCTACCCCCACCCTTCTTGAAGCCTGCTCTCTCATATTTTCTTTAGGATCAGTCAAAGGCACTCACCAAGACTCCATTGCATTCTTATGCTTTGTTCCCTGTCCTGTGAGTGAGGTTCTCTTATCTGCAACCCAATGAGACCCTTTGGGCTGCTGTAAGGAGATGGGAACTGAGAAAATCCTGAGGGTTTACTTCTTCCAAGATGATCCAACATGGGGACATGCAGCACAAGCAACAAAGATGGCCACAGTTCCAAGAAACATTAAAGATGTTTGTATTTTTTACTATCTGTTATTCATACTCAGGTTCAGCAGACTACCCAGCCAGACCCAGAAGCACCACTTCAGTTATTTCTAGTTATTCTGGGTCTTACCTCAGTCCTTGTAACGCCTTCCCCAACTTCTGCATTCACCTTGTCATTTTCTGCATTCGCTCTCTCTCCTTCCACAGAGCCTATTCGAGTTTGTCAGTAACTGAGGCACATGCAAATCTTTCCTTCCAGGAGATGCAACACTGAAAGCCACATCTAAGGGTCCTGTCTCTATGTAAGAGGAATCATTGTCATTGACTCATACTTCTCCTATCTGATGACCTTACTTCATATTTAATTGAGAAACTGGAAAATTTCAGATGAGAACTCCCTAGTCTTGATGTCACCAATTCTTCAAACCTCCAAATAGCCTTACTGATCTCATTCTTCTCTCCACAAAGTCAATTCCTTGACATGTGATTCAGATTTTATATATTTTTGCTTTCTTAAAACCTTTACATTTGCCCATGTATCCCTTTTATTTCTCGTGCCATAAAATAAAACACTAGATACCACTGAAACCAAAGAATTAAGTCACACACACACACACACACACACACACACACACACACACACGCTCTGGATAGTTCATTAACTCAAGAATTTAAAGCATGTTCCACAAAATGGCACTAGGTGTCTGGCCTCTGGATGAAAAAAGTCTAGGAGGAAAGTAAGTTTCAATTGCTTGGAGTGGGGGGAAGAAAGGAAATCCTATAATTAATGTCCTAGTTGATTCACATATTTGTACCCTGAAAGCCATTTCCTTCAGAATTGCAGTTCATTAGCCCAGAGCAATTTAGCTCTGGTGCTTACATGTCTAAAAGTGTAAGAACTATCCAGACAGAAAGGCCGACTGAACTAATTATATTAGGCATCATGATCTTTAATTAGATCAATAGGAGAAGAGCATTGGTACACATCTTAGGAGGCTTTTGCTACATTGCTTGTTCCCTCCAAGGAACCCTAAGCATCAATACTAATCCATAAGAAAATGTTCAGAAAAGCAGAGCAGATTAACAGTGAGAGAAAGGATCATTTAGATAAACTAAATCATTATTGTCATTGTACAAAAGCAGTAGTTGACTGATAAAATGAGTCCAGGGCATTGAAGACCATGTCCTTTTCCTTAAAAAAAAAATTTTTTTTAACGTTTGTTTATTTTTGAGAGAGAAAGAGACAGAGTGCAGCAGGGGAGGGGCAGGGACAGAGGGAGACACAGAACCCAAAGCAGGCTCCAGGCTCTGAGCTGTCAGCACAGAGCCCAATGCGGAACTCGAACCCACGAACCACAAGATTATGACCCAAGCCAAAGTCAGACACTTAATGGACTGAGCCACCCAGGCACCCCCCCCCCCCGAGCCACTGTTAATCTCAGAGCCCCTGGATTTCTAAACCTCCTCATTGGTGGAGACAAATGACAATTCTATCACCAGTATGTACTCTTCCATTCACAGGAAAACCCTACAATTATTATACGTTTAATGATATCACCCAAGGAATTCACTGAGTACGAATCACAGAGAGGAATCAGAGATTTCCTAACTCACCAAGTTCAGGGAAGACTATGGAAGTCAATAATGGAGTTGGAGACCTAGCTGATAGGCCTGTGTTTGATCATCATTTAGATCTTGGTCTTATAATAATTCATATTTGTCCTACTAAGGATTCAATAGAAGATCATATATATGAACATAAAATATTCATAGAGAGAGAGGAAATGGCATACTTTCTCATTTTGTGGCATGTTATAATTTTCATCTAGTGGTAGGCGCCTCCTTTCTTTTCATATTCATGTCCTATTTTTCTCTACCAGGTAACCATTCTAGTGCATCTTGCCTATATCCTTCAAGTCACTTTCCATATTTTATACACATTTAAAATATAACTGTACCCTTGAAAAAATATGGTGTTAGTGTATGCATGTTTTGAATTTACATAAATGGTATTATGCTATAAATCCCATCCTATTTCCTACCTTCCCTTGTGTTAGGCATTTGAGATTTATTCACATTACTCTAAATATGGCACTCAGATCTCTGGTTTGCTAGTGTCTTCCTACTCTCTGCCTTCACTCGTTGACTCAAAAGAACCCAAGGATCACCAAAAAGCAAACAATCCAGCCAGCTTTATTTGTGAATGAGGAAATAAAGGTTTACTTCTCTTTTAAAAAAAATTTTTTTGAAAGGAAAACAATGTGTTGTACTTCTTTAACTTTTTTTTAGTTCTCTTCCTGGTGGTATGAGAAAAGATAATACCTGAGATGTGCTTTTGATTCCTGGTTCAACCAAATAAAGGGAGTGGAAGCTGCCGCTTTTGAGCATTTGCTGTACATTCAGCCCTAAGTCAGGCACAGCCTTCTCATTTGATTCCCAGAACAATCCTTTGAGGTGGGAAACATTGTCTCCATTTTATACAAGGAGGATATTGAGGCTTAGAGAGGCTCAGTAGCTTGCTTGGGGTCCCAAAGCTCCTAAGTGGCACAGTTAGGATTCAAATGCATACTTTTTCGAGTCTGTCCATAACCCAATTCCAAGGGCAATTACACAGCACAAGGCCAGCACTCCAGAAATCCTGCATCTGAAAGTCTTCATCTATCACAAAATAGTGCAGAGACAATGACAGCTTAGAGGAGGTGGGAGAGGAAGCTGGAGCGCACCTTTCAAGAGAGGATTGCATGTCTGGACAAAGAAGATACTAATGTGGACTTGACTCACCTAAAATCCTGTAGTAGATTATCAACGAGTGATGTAATTTCATGTATCTAGATGCCACTGACTGACACAAAAGGACTGCATCATCTTTAGATGAGTGTTTTGTACCTTAAAAACACGCCCATCAACCAGGGACCAAATCCCGAGACATCCCAATTGTGGCATGTGTGTCAATGGCACCTTATACATGAAGAGTGAAGAGTTGACATACACTGGTGAGTAGTGTCTTTGTATCAGTGGTCACCCTGATAGGATTGAGTCATTGGGGTACAGAACACTGTTATTGGGAACATTTCCATTTCATCAAGATTCCAATGGTTAAGTATTAGCAACTCACTTAAACTTGCTTAAGAAAAAAAAGAGAATTTTGGGAACTGGGAAGGCCCCAGAGCTCTACATGTCTGGCCTGTCTCCACTCTCCTGCAGAGCTGTTTCCTTTCAGTCACCATCTCCACCTTGTACTATTGTGGCAGGCAGAATAATGCCCACCCAGAGATGTCCATATCTCAATCTCCACAACTCGGGAATGTGCTCCATTTTGTGGCAAAGGAGAATTAAGATTGCTAATTGATTTAAGGTTGCCAATGAGCTGACCTTAAAGTAGGGAGATTAGCCTGGATTATCCAGGTGGGGCTCAAAGTGATCACGTAATGACAGGCTGACCTGTGTCGGAT
The DNA here is from genome assembly GCF_003009895.1 of Hyaena hyaena. NCBI lineage: Eukaryota > Metazoa > Chordata > Mammalia > Carnivora > Hyaenidae > Hyaena > Hyaena hyaena. Next base: position 2,374,267 of record NW_024080709.1, on the reverse strand, counting down.
TTCTAACCAACACAAGGGTAAGACAATAAATATGCATTACAATAAGCCACTAAGTTTGTGATAACTTATAATGGCAATGACAGAAAACTGAAACAAAAATAATGTTAATATTTACTAACAATGTGAGTAAAAAGTATTCACTTTTTTTTTTTTTTTTTACAAATAGTTTATTGTCAAATTAGTTTCCACATAACACTCAGTGCTCATCCCCAAAGTGCCCTCCTCCATGCCCATCCCCCCCTCCCCCCCACATCCATCAGTCCTCAGTTTTTGTCAGCATTCAAGAGTCTCTCATGGTTTGCCTCTCTCCCTTTCCCCCACCATTTCCGCCCTTCTTCTCCCCCTTGTTCCTCCGTCAAGTTCCTCCTAATCCTCCTATACGTGCAAACATATGATATTTGTCCTTCTCTGCCTGACTTATTTCGCTCAGCATAACACCCTCAAGGTCCATCCATGTTGCTACACATGGCCAGATTTCATTGTTTCTCATTGCCATGTAGTATTCCATGGTATAGATAAACCACATCTTCTTGATCCATTCATCTGTTGATGGACACTTAGGCTCTTTCCATGTTTTAGCTATTGTGGAGAGTGCTGCTATGAACATTGGGGTACATGTGCTCCTATGCCTCAGCATTTCTGTATCCCTTGGGTAAATTCCTAGCAGTGCTATTGCTGGGTCATAGGGGAGTTCTATTGTTAGTTTCCTGAGGAACCTCCACACTGTTTTCCAGAGGGGCTGTACCAGTTTACATTCCCACCAACAGTGTAGGAGGGTGCCCGTTTCTCCACATCCTCGCCAGCATCTAGAGTTCTCTGATTTGCTCATTTTAGCCACTCTGACTGGCGTGAGGTGGTATCTCAGTGTGGTTTTGATTTGTATTTCCCTGATGAGGAGGGATGCTGAGCATCGTTTCATGTGTCTGTTGGCCATCTGGATGTCCTCTTTGGAGAAGTGTCTGTTCATGTCTTCTGCCCATTTCTTCACTGGGTTGTTTGTTTTTCGGGCGTGTAGTTTGGTGAGTTCCTTATAGATTCTGGATATTAACCCTTTATCTGATATGTCATTTGCAACTATCTTTTCCCATTCCGTTGGTTGCCTATTAATTTTCTGGGTTGTTTCCTTGGCTGTGCAGAAGCTTTTAATCTTGATGAGGTCCCAACAGTTTATTTTTGCTCTTGATTCCCTTGCTTTTGGGGATGTGTCAAGTAAGAAGTTGCTGCGGTGGAGGTCAAGGAGGTTGTTTCCTGCTTTCTCCTCTAGGGTGTTGATAGTTTCCTGTCTCACGTTCAGGTCCTTTATCCATTTTGAGTTGATTTTTGTGCATGGTGTGAGAAAATGATCTAGTTTCATTCTTCTGCATGTTGCTGTCCAGTTCTCCCAACACCATCTGTTAAAAAGGCTGTCTTTTTTCCATTGGATATTCTTTCCTGCTTTGTCAAAGATCAGTTGGCTGTATATTTTACATGCCAAGAACAATGTGCTAAGCATCTCAGAAGGTGTGGGTGCTGTCATTTCCCTTATGAGTTCTCAAGGGAGGGAACTGAGGGATTCAGCAGTCAATTACTCACCTAAGGGCAGCTAGGAAGTGGTGGTGTGGTCCTCTTGTGTCTGACTTCATAACTGGTGCTTAGTCAATCACAGATAGAGATTGAAAGGCTGCTGCTTGATTGGATTCTGAATTCTCTTAGAGAGAATCTGATTGGCCCTGCTTTCATCAGGTGACCAGCTCCAGTCCAGTGGTGCTCAGGGAGGTGGGATTATGTACGAAAATAGGGCAGTGTACCTCTGTAGACCCAATAGGGCAGAGGAGGGAAAGACATGGGACAACTTTTCCTCCCACCAGGAGTTGTCCATTACACGGTTCCCTCATTTGTATGCTTTGTGGCTTCCTCAGCTCTTCTCCCTTGCCACTTTCCATCTGATGTGGATTAACACTCCTTTTTACCAGAGGACACTGCAGTGGGTGGGTTAGTGCCCCCAAGGTCACCATCAAACACTCTCCACTCATGTGCAGGCATGGTTTTGACACTTATTCTTTGGAGTCAACCAAACTGGAAAGAGGGTCTTTCTAACCAAGAAAATAAATCTGGTTTTGAACCAAAAAGATAAATAAGAGGAGTGTAATCCCCATGGAGAATTTCTTATGGTAAATCTCATTCCCCTTTGTCCTTCTAGTCTCCTCTAGCAAAATGTCAGTGAGGTTTGCAAAGCAGTCATGTTCCTATTAAGTGATATTGTGTCTTAATCACCCACCAGAGTCTCCTATGGTGACAGTCTGATTTTCTGCAGGAGAAAAAGAAAAAACTTCCCTAACTGCAGAGAGGTTGGAGTCACAGGGGACAGATACTATGGATATGTGTGCCACACTGGTTAAGCAGAAGCTCTTCCTGGAGGCTAGGTGCTGGACTCACGAGGACGGTTGGACAGAGATAGACAGGGGGCTGGGAACTCTGCTAACACACAGCCACTGCTGCCCTTCCTAATCCACTGGCACTTCTAGCATTTCCGTAGCAACAAGTGCCCGTGAAGCTAATATGACTAATTTTTCTTCTATTCCAAATTGTACATCTTTCCACATTTCAACATTTCTCAAAGCACAACTGACAATTGATGTACACATTTATTTTTGTGTTCTTCTTCCAAGGAGGTGTTATCAGATCGGTGATGTGTCTTACAAATGGAGTGTCTTAGAATCATGAAAATGTGGTAATAAATTTCATGTAGGGAGGGTTACTTTGGGTTTGATGTGCAGATGAAAGGGGCCTGGTCTTTATCTGGTCTGGAAGGCAGGGACCAAGTCACATATAACGACAGACTTAGTTCCTTAGAAGATGTGCAAAAGCTAGGCGTTCCATTAATTTTTTAATGTTTATTTATTTAGAGAGAGACAGAGAGGGTGGGGGTGGGGGAGGGGCAGAGAGAGAGGAAAAGAGAATCCCAGGCAGGCTCTGCGCTGTCTGCTCAAAGCCCACTGCAGGGCTTGATCTCATGAACAATGAAATCATGACCTGAGTCAAAATCAGGAGTCGGATGGACACTCAATCAGCTGAGCCACCCAGGCACCCCAGGAGTTTCATTATTTTCACTAGAGCCCCTTGGAAGGTTCCCAAACTGACATCCACTGAAATAAGCCTGGAACCCATTCAACCTCAGGGTTCAGTGTTCTGAGAGTCATTCTTGGGAGCTTTGTGTCTATGCCTCTGTAATTCTAAAGGCGGAGATGCATTTGCCGAAGTGGGTCTTTTCCAGATGTGACTTAAGGCCCCAGAAGCACAAGCCATTCTACAACTCACTTAACTGCCATGCTCATTTACTCAGAGAGTGAAAGAGGATGAGGAAAAGGGCAGGTAACTGTGGTATTAAGTCGGAATGGCTCGTTGAATGGCTGGTTTTCAGATGTTGCACCTTATTACACAGAATTGCTTTTATTTTCCAAAAGAGGCTTTGGCAAAGTCAGAGTGAGGAAAGCTTCATCTTAAACAGAACCCAGCTGTTCCAGAGAATATTATGTCCTATATCTTTTACCAACAGTATTTCTTGGACCTGTAACAGGCTTGCAGGTCTTCCCAAATAGGAACAATGACTATCATTTATTGAACCCTGATGTACAGGAGTAATTTCTTTTATGTGGGCTGTCTCGATCAATTTTATAACAATCCCAATTCTACTGATGAAGAAATTGGGAATCAGAAAGATTAAGTAACATTCTCAAGGCCATACAGCAAAAGCAGCAGAGACAGGACTCAAACCCAGATGTACATCGCTCCAAAGCCTAGCCTCCAACCCACTTACCCACACTGCCTGCCACTAGCCTCTTACTTTCTCCATCCCAAAGCAGGCTGCCCAGTGGAGGGGGGAAGGAGAAAGGCTTCTCTCCAGACAATGTCAAACTACCAAGGAAAGCAAATGGTAGCTGCTTCCATATAAGCACATTCTTCTGCATAAGTTGGTTTCCCACTTCCAGGAGTTCATGGACTGGTGGGAAGCAGGCAGAGAAGAGAAAGGAAAGAAAACGAGTATGCGATGAGCAAAGTCCGAACCAAGGACCGCTCATGTGCAAAGCCCATTGAAAGAGCAAGGAAGGAAGCCAGGACACTTTTAATGTCAGCCCCAGAGCTGACTGTCCCCTGGCCACCCTCCTCTTTCCAGGCAGGGATGGCTCTAGGGAGGGGAAGCCAACAGACATTTGCCCAAGTTGGTGTTTATTTCCTGAAGTTCATAGTCAGGAGAGAAAACTGCATCTCCCCCTCTTGCACTTAGAAAAATTGGTGTGTTGGGATAATTATGATTCATCCTTTGATCTGTCTGTATATCTGCAAAGCATAAATAGTGTCGGCTGGTGAGGTCTGATTGCTCCGATATTTCAGGTTTATATTTTGAATAACACAAGACTTGGTTGTTACACAGGTAAATAATTTACTCTAGTCTGAAATACAAGCTCCCGGCAAGAAACAGGAGATCAAACATGGGCAACTGCAGTGCCAGAGCAAACACACTGCTACCCTGCAAAGAGTTCTTCTAAATTCACTGCTGGAGGAAGGAGGGAAAATGACAACAGGTGGTGCATCAGCCACGGCCCTTCTGGCTACTGCCCAAATAAAAATGGTTTTGCTGACATCAAAGGAGGCTGGAGAGATTAATATCAATCATGAGCATGGAGGGGGGTGGGTGGAGTGACAGCAAAGGAGATTTCCTGCAGGTTCTCACACCAAAACGTTTCTTTGCTCACCGCAGACCCTCGGCCTTGCCCAAGCTGAGCGCCAGTGCCCATTTGTCAGGTCCCCTTTGAAAACGCATTTTGCACCACTAGGTGCAGAAGAGTGGGAGAAGTGAGTGCATGCTTTGGTTTCTTTGACTTCATATATATGGGCAGAAATAAAAACAAATGGAAGGGTGCCTGGGGGGCTAAGTCGGTTAAGCGCCTGACTCTATTTCAGCTCAGGTTATGATCTCACTGTTCGTAGGTTTGAACCCCGTGTTGGTTTCAGTGCTGACAGGGAGGAGCCTGCCTGGGATTCTGTCTCTCCCTCTCTCTGCCCCTCCACTGCTCTCTCTCTCTCTCTCACTCTCTTTCTCTAAATAAATAAGTAAGCTTTAAAAATTTGGGGGGCCTGACGGGCTCAGTAGGTTAAGCGTCCGACTTCAGCTCAGGTAATGATCTTGTGGTTCATGGGTTTGAACCCTGCATTGGGCTCTGTGCTGACAGCTCAGAGCCTGAAGTCTGCCTCAGATTCTGTGTTTCCCCCTCTCTCTCTGCCCCTCCCTCCCCTGCTCGCTTGCTCTCTCAAAAATAAACATTAAAAAAAAATTTTTAACTTAAAAAAATTAACAAATGGAGAGTTTATTATGGTATGGGAGATTATGATTTGAAATGCAGCTGCAGTTTGAGCACAGTTAAGTTCAAGCCAACAGGAATATTTCTGGAAGAAGAAAACACATTAACATATTATCAGCTGCTGCTGTTAGGGGAGGGGAAGATAGCTATATGCAGCATTCCTTATTATTATTGAAGGGAGATCATGGTGGGAATGTAGGGTCCACTGTATTGTCCTGAGATGACCTTGGAGATTGGTCTGGACAGTTATGGGACATGGCCTCCCTTGAAGAAAGAGAGTCTTCCTTCTGCCTGCAAATCTTTGGTAAATGGGAAGGATATAAGTTGGCCCTTACTACTCTATACTTGATTGGTAATGAACTATGTGGGACACTAAGATGGAAAGGATTCTGAAATCAGTGGAGTAAAAGGCCTTATTGATTAGTAATGTCTGCCTGGGAGCAGATTAAGAAGTGACAGCATGAAATGCAATATTTGCTTTCTGGGTTTGAAGTCAGCCATCTGAGTTCAAATCCTGGCTTTGAGCATGGGTGTTTGAACCTCAGAAATTCACCCTAATTTTTTGGATCTGTTACAAGCCTGTGGGAATTAGATGAGATCATCTGTGAGGATTTGGCTGACATAGGTAAATGTTTAACAAATTTCTCTCCCCCCTCTTCCTTTCCTTTTCACCCTCCAAGACACAGAATAGAATTCTTACAGATTCAGCATGAATCTAAGGGTTTCAAGCAGCCAGTAGAAGTTCTCATCCCTGGCCTATGTCGGACTGTTGAGGGTTATGAGTTCCAGGTGTCAAGTGCAACTGTAACACCTACTCTCTGTGCTATTTTCTGCACAGTTATAGGAAGATGAACACTATGCAGGTGACAAGTCTACAAGACAAGGTGTTTTAGGAACAAATGGTGGTAGAAAGACCTAGGGAACCTGGGCGGTTCAGTGGGTTAAGCATCCAACTTTGGCTCAGATCAAGATCGCATGGTTCATGAGTTTGAGCCCTGTATCTAGCTCTGTGCTGACAGCTCAGAGCCTGGAGCCTGCTTTGGTCTGTGTCTTCCTCTCTCTCTGCCCCTCCCCAACTGACTCTCTTTCTCTCAAAAAATAAACATTAAAAAAAGAAAGATCTGTCAGAATGAGAAAAACAGAAAAATACCTCGTATCACTGGGCATATGCTGAGGTAAGCAAATTGCAGATAGAATTTTTGGAATTGTTCCTCTGGTAGCTTGGAACTTTAATAGCTACATATCCCTAGAGGTAAAGAATTTCTTGATTGGGCTGAGAAACGCAATTCCCATTCATTGGGCTTCAACTGGGAAGGGTATCCAATTTTGGATTCTCTGTGGCTCTCATTTTCCTCTTTAGATGCTGCATATCCAGTCTCTCAAGAAATGGGTATTTTTAGGTCCTGGTCTGGAGAACAGTAAGTCAGCAAAATTCCAATAATTAGTACTAGGGAGAACTGGCCCATTATGCTATTGCCATTTTCATTGTAATGGAATTTTTTGCTGAAGGCCGGCAACACGGTAGGTGGGAAAAGTGTTGATGTTTTGGACTCCATCTGATATGACTTTAAACCTCAATTTGCCAACTTACTTTCTTCTTAGCTGCTGGGTCTTTGTGTATTAAAGGATACTAAAGGTACTTAGACATTTTGTGATTTTTTTTAAAAAAAAATCTGAAGTATATTCTTTCTCTTTCTCAAGCAGATGCTATTGGTGCCCAGTGTCATTTTCACTGAGCCCAATTCTGACTTTAGCTACAGAGAGTGGTCACTGCCAGTGTCCTATCTCAAGTCCCCACTATGTCTCTCCACTTTACTGTCTCAAGTCTTTTTTCAAAATGGTGGCAGCTCACTCAGTGCACATATAGGCAGAGCCTAGACACACAAGGGAGTTAACACCAATATGGCAACCCTCAGCCGATGGGGGATGGGAGTCAGTGGATAATGCCTCTACGGGGGACATTCTGAGATGCAGTCTCCACAGGTTCTCAGAGGATCCTTAATGAGATGCTCTCTGGTTTTCCATACCGGTAATCAGCTCAATAATTCCCCTTTATCAACTGTTTTTCTTTACTCATCTCACTTGCCCTGCCTATTCCTTATTCCTGCTTTTGGACATAAACTGTCACATAAACCACCTGCACCCAAATCCTTGTCTCAGTTTTTGTTTGGGGAGATTTACATTAACATCATAACTATGTTACCTGTTCTTACTTTTGCCCAACACTCACTGTTCCTCCTTCATACCCCACACTCATGGATGATTCCATATCTCCCTTAAAGATTGAGAAAATCCACCATCTTAATTTCTTTTCTATCTCTTTGCCCATTTTGCTTTCATTCTTAGGGAATAAGACTACTCTCTCTCTTTCTTGAGCTAACATTTTTATGTTGTGGTGAAAAAATCTGATTCTCCAGTAGGGTCATCCATTTCAGTTATTGGCACCACCATCCAGTTGTTCAATGCAAAAACCTGGGGGTCATTCTCTTCTCATCCCCTCTTCAATCACCAAATCCTAAATGTTTCTAACTTTTATCTACTTCTCTCTATATTGATATTAGCTAACCTTTTCTTGAGTATTTGCTATATGCTAAGCATCTTATGAGCTCTGTGGTTTATCTCATGTACATCCCTATGAGATGGTTCTATTTTTACTCTCATTTACAGATGACAAAACCTAGGCACAGGGATGTCAAGGCGCCGGACCATGGTTGTTTAGGTGGGAACCTGGAGTGTTGATCCAGTTCTTAATGACAGAGCCCATGTTCTTCTTTTTCTTTTTCTTTTTTTTAACATTTATTTATTTATCTTGAGAGAGAGGGACAAGTAGAGGAAGGGAAGGGAGAGGGGGAGAGAGAAACCCAAGCAGGCTCAGAGGTGAACATGGAGCTCAAACCCATGAACCTCAAGATCATGACCTGAAACAAAACCAAGAGTTGGACTCTTGTTCTATCTTCAGTTCTGTAAGAACGTCCAGCACTAAGTCATGCTCAGTGAGAATTTCTTGACCAAATGGCATCCTGATTCAATAGGATCACTTCATGGCACATCATCTTACCATTGTTCCATGAATCATGGCTGCAGTCCTGATTGTGCTGAGCCAGACACTCAGGTCAGCCTCTTCTTTATTTCCCAAAAGCACCTGAAGAAGACATTTGTGAATGGTGAATTCTATTGAAAAGTAAAGGGTACACAGGCAGACAATAGAGAAGTTCCCAAAGTAGTAAAAATGTAAAAATTACTTCAACTGTGACTGATCCACCCAGGTGCCCCACAGAGCTCATGTTATTTTTGTTTGTTTGTTTTATGTTTATTTATTTATTTTGAGAGGGAGGAGGGACATAGAGAGAGGAAGAAAGAGAATCCCAAGCAGGCTCTGTGCCTTCTGTGCAGAGCCAGATGTGGGGTTCAATCTCATGAACCGTAAGATCATGACCTGAGTCAAAATCAAGAGTCAGATGTTTAACCAACTGAGCCACTGAGGCACCCCATGGAGTTCATGTTCTTCACCACTCTGCCTTCCACCTGTACATCTCCCCAAGATTCATGCCCCCGTGCACTTTCTCTCCATTCCATCATCTCCATGCACTCCCTCCCACGGGGCTTCTTCCCTCTGTCTTCATTCATGCTGATGTCTCCTTTGTTGCATAAGGTTGTCTCACACAAATGACTTACTGAATGAATGAGGCTTTATTCAGCTGGTTATTCGCGCTATATGTATTGTTTGCATTCACATTTAATTGTGTGCTGTTCATAATTACTGAATAGAGCCAAAGAATTTCAAGCTTTGGAGTTAGAAATGCTTAAGGTCGAGCCCCATTGCCATCATTTAATAGTTATGTAACCATAGATGACTCACTGAACATGTCCCAGCATTAGTTTCCTAATCTGTAAAGTATGGAGTAAAACTAACTCCTATGCCATAGGTTTATTGAGAGAAGAGAATGAGATCTATGCATATCACTCTTCAACATTTCTGCTACATAATGAATGTTTATTACTCTGTAGTACTACCATCAACAATAAGAGCAGTAATGGTAGTGATATTATCACTATTAGTAATAGAAGTAATAGTAAATAATAATAGAAATAGCAGTAGTACTGAATCCAAATGTCAAGAGGATCTCCCAACCACATGCAATCTATAAAAGATGGACTTAAACCTCAGTTCCATGGCCAGGGGGACGTTTTCCTCAAATTTTCCATCCATTGTCCCCCCTCCCCCCCCCCTTACCACTTATAGTCTACTCTTCACTAGCAACCAGGAAAAGCCTTTACAAATTCACATCAGATCATGTTACTCATCTGCTCCAAACTCCCTAGTGGTTCCCCATCCCACACCCTACCCCATTCACAGTGAAATCCAGATTTCTTGGCTTTCAACAGCCGATATGATCTGCCTCCTGTTGCCTTGCCAAACCCCTCTCCCTCCACTCCTTCCTCTGCTCCAGCTCTGCTGGTGTCCTTGCTGCTATCAGTTGAACCAACCATTCTCTCTCTCAAGACTTTTTCACTTGTTCTCTCTGCCCCGAACTCTCTTACCCAAGACAGCCTACCACTCACCCTCTTATTTCATTATTTCTCTGCTTCACCGTCTCCTCTTCAAAGAGGCTTTCTCCAAACACCATGTACCATCATCATATCCCCAACTTGTCCTCCTTAATTTTCCTTCTAAGCACTCAGCACCCCAGTTACATTAAATGAATCCCCCCAGTGCATACACTCCATGGGATCAAGGATTTTCCATTTGGTTCACTGCAGTGTCCCCAGTTCTATAAGAATGTCCAGCATGAAGTCATGCTTAGTGAGTATTTCTTGACCAAGTGGCATCCTGACTCAGTGGAATCATTTCATGATACACCATCTTGCCATGGTTCCATGAATCCTGGTTCCATTGTGCTGAGCCAGACATTCAACTCAGCCTCTTCCTTTATTTCTCAAAAGCAAACATTAACAAAAGTACCTGAAGAAGGCATTTGTGAATGGCAAATTGTATTGAAAATTACAGGGTGCACAGGGCACACAATAGAAAAGTTCCCAAAGTAGTAAAAAACAAAACAAAACAAAACAAAAGTTTCAATGGGCCATTTCATCCCATCATTGTGCCTGAGCTTGACCCCACCTCACAGATGGCAGGCTCCTCTTTTTCTCAATCTTTTTCACATTTCACTTTCCCAGTCCTATTTCCCTTTCCTCTGTATTCCCTCCCCCGCTTACCTAAAGAGCAAAGGCACCTTTCTTTCATCTTCTCACACAGAGCCATGTAGCCTTTTCTTTCATTGCCTTGATTTTTTTTCTAAAGTCCAGGCACTGAGCTTTACTTAAAGCTGCAAGTAGTTTCTCAAGGGATTTCTCTCAACAAAAACAGTCTCAATATATAAAAAGAATTCTGATGCCAACTAATAATATAATTAAGGTTTTCACATCTGCTGCACTAGTGTTTGTATAAGATTGTATCCCTTTGGGAAGAAGAGCTATGTTGTATTGAACTCAGAAAACATTTAGAAAACACTCAACCATGTGACCAACTCTCTGTAGGAACTGGGTACACAGAGAAGAAAAGATGTGGGTTTGTCCCTCTAAGGGGCCACAGTCTAAGAGGAGAATAATGCATAAGAAAACAACTATTTCAATGTTAGGTTAGATGCCCAATATTGAAATATGTGTAAGGCCCAGCAAAATACAGAGACAGTAACACAAATAGGCTTTGTTCATTTCATGACCTCCATCCAGACTGTAATGTCCTTGAGGGAAAGAGTTTCCTTGAAGAAGGACAAAGTCTCCTTAGGGGAGAGTGATACTGAGGAATATGGCATCAGAACAGCATTTTGAAGGATGAAACAGAGAAATGGGGGAAAGTGTTTTGGACAGATGCAAAACCATGTGCAAAGACATGAAGGCAAAGAACAGCTTTGAATTTAGAGAACTAGAGGTGACCTTATAGAGCTGGGCTATAAAGCAGGGTTGGGAGATCATGGAGGATAGGACCTCAGAGACAAGCAGGACCAGCCTTTACGGTACCCTCTGTGCTAAATCTAGGCCAGTACTGTCTTCAGAATTGCATTGGTGGTCTTAAACCTTTGGGTGCATGGTTCCATAAGATGCATAGTAGACATATGCATTCTCAAGTCTCAGAATATGCCAGTTCAGAACTTCTAGAGCAGAAGTACTCAAAGGGCAATCCATAGACCACCAATGTCAGCATCTCCTGGGATCTTTTTAGAAATGCACATTCTCGGGGCGCCTGGGTGGCTTGGTCGGTTGGGCGTCCGACTTTCGCTTGGGTCATGATCTCGCGGATCGTGGGTTCGGGCCCCGCGTCGGGCTCTGTGCTGGCTGCCAGCTCAGAGCCTGGAGCCTGTTTCAGTCTGTGGCTCCCTCTCTCTCTGACCCTCCCCTGCTCGCGCTGTCTCTCTCTCTGTCTCTCCTGGAGATGAATAAAACGTTGAAAAAAAAATAAAAAAAAAAAAAAAGAAATGCACATTCTCTGGTCCTCCCAGACTTTCTAGATCTGAAACTTAGGGGGTGGGGTGCAGCAACCTGTATTTCAACAAATATTCCATGTGAGTTCTGATGCATGCTCTAATTTGAGGGCTTCTGAGCTACGTGTGAAGCTAAAAATCTATACCAAAAACCAAACCAAATGTACACACATCTTTGATGATCTGCCCAGTTTGAGAACCTCCACTCTAGACACATCCCTTATCTTTATTGCTGTTGGCTTAGCACCACACTGACAGGTTTACTCTGCCTTTTAGAACTAGCTTGGGCTTCCTTTGGAAGGAAGGACCTGTGTCCACTAGGTCCTTAATAAAAATATGAAATAGACTAGAATCTGAGGAGTGGGCAGAAACTAGTCTCTGATGTTCACATGTTCAAAGGAAGAGGGAAAAGCAATTGTCTCTTTGCTGAAGACACTGAATCACACAAAGACCAGAGATGCCCCAAGAAAATAAGGAGAAACAAATTTAAAACAGGCAACAAGAGATATTTCCCCATTCAGCATTCACTCAACTTGCAGAATTTGGGTGATTTATGTCTTTTGATGAATATACAAGATGATTCTTTTCACCCAAATATAATTAACACCATTCATTGTTTTTATTCAACAGACAATATACCATATAGACAATATTAAATAGACAATACCCAATTATAATGAACACCAGGGAATATTTTTATTAGACAGACAATGTAATGATAAGAGGCTCCTGAAAGATTGTTTCATATTTCTTTTATTCTCTGATCAATTTCTAGAAGAGGCTTGATGCTCTATGGGTAAGGAATTGTGCTGTCTGCCTGGGCTCCTTCTCTGGACATTGACCAGATTTTGAATAATTCAGGTGTTGGTTATAATGAAAGCATCTGTATCTGGTTAATTTCTCTGGTTCAAGCATCATGCTCATTGGAGCACATTGCTGGCAATGTCAGGATTAGGGGTTTGGTCCTTGTGCAGTAAGAATGAATGAGGAAATGGACAATTTAGGGTAAAGGTCAACGTAGGGGGCAGACGTGGATGTCCAAGGACCTTGGGACTTCATTAGTATGTGTTGAAAAGAATTAAGATGGTGATGAGGAGGAGGATGAAGACAGTAATGAGCCAAGAATGACTCCTAAGTTTATAACTGTTTGTGGAACCTCATGGACGGCCTGTACATTTGAACCCCTGAAAAAATCAAGGATAATGGTGAAATGACATCACAACCGCAAGAAATTTCCCCCAAGGAAAGTTTTATCTCATAGAAAACAAAAGTCTTCTAAATTGCCGTAAGTTGAAATGCACTGAGTCCCTACTTTGGTGTTATTATCCCATAATGTAATACTGGTAATTTTGTCTGGCGGTGGGCCCAGAAAATTATGGATCATTCAAAGGCCATGTGAAAAATGTGTGAACAAAACTGCCATCAGTTACTCACCTATTGACAAAATAGCCAGTTTCTTGTTTAAGTGGCTCATGTCATTTGAAAAGAGCCTGCAGATTGCTCAACAGGTAGTGCTTTAATGTAACACTGAGTCTGGTCCACTCACTTTCCTATAGTGCCTGCTGGAGACAGAGTCGGCATGCACAAGGAGAGCACGTGTCTGTCTAAGGACAGTTGGAGGTATGTTTTCATGTAATATAAATATTTAGGTAAATATGTTTCAAACTTTATTGCCCATACCAATCACCTAAGGATCTTGTTAAAACACAGATTCTTTTTTTTTAAAGTTTATTTCTTTATTTTGAGAGAGAAAGATAATGAGTGCAAGCAGAGAGTGGGGGCAGAAAGAGGGAGAGAGAGAATCCCAAGCAGGCACTCTCAGCATGGAGCCTGACCCCACAAACATGAGATCATGGCCTGAGCCGAAATCAAGAGTCAAATGTTTAACTGACTGAGCCACCCAGGTGCCCCCACAGATTATTATTGAGTAGGTTCTGGGGGTGCTGAGATTCTGTATTTGTAACAAGCTCCCAGGTGATGCCAAATTTGCTGGTCTCCAGACCACATTTTGAGTAGCAAGGATCTAGGTTGTAAAACTCTGAGCCCACATATGTGAACCATTCCTCTCCTCTCTCAAAGACCTTAATAACCTCAAGGATTGTCTGTCAAAGCAGTACAACAAGGAGTTCCAATCAAGAAAATTTAAGAACGAAACCAACTACCAGGGTGAACATCTAAATAAATGTCCAACAGTAAGTGCCAACAACCACTCAGAGATCACACTTTTTGCAACAGCCATGTGTTGAATGCTTATTGAATGCCAGGCACCATGTAGAGTTTACTTTGTGGCATACAGTCATGCTGAGGTCTGAAATCAGGCAAACTGTATGCATAAAATAGAGAGAAAGGAAAGATGCCACCCATTGGTACCATTTATTAAGCTCTTATACTGTGCCAGGCACTTCACATTCTCCCATTTAATCCTCACAATGATAAGAGGAAAATATTATCCTTGTCCCCATTTTTCAGAACCGGGAGCCAAGACACAGAGAAATTAAGCCATTTGTTCAAATTCTCCTTATTCTTAAGTGAGTAACCCAGAATTTGAACCTTGGGTCTGTTGATCCATTATTCAGCTTCTATTGAATTTTACATCAGTTGGAATGGATATATGGCTTCTAATCCTAAAATAATATGAACAGCTAGCAGAATAAGCTGAGAAAATGAAGATCCCTCCCAAAAGGGGTGCATGCACGTGCACACACACACACACACACACCAATCTGCTAATGAACACTTACTTATCCCTGGGTATCCCACAGTCTCCCAGACCATTAGCCCCCTAGTTACAATCCAAATCCATATTGTCAGGACTGCAATCATCTATAATTCAGAAAAGCCTTCTCCAAAAAAACCTCACAGACTGGCAATTCCCTACTGTGCTTCGAGTGATTAATCAACCAAGTCAATCAACATATCCTTAAAACTAGACTGAGATCACCTGCAAAGGCATTTTTAATCAGCCAGATCTGAGCAGTGGGCACTGGTTGGTGGAATCACGGAATGGTTTTGCAACCACTTTTCCAGACCTTGGGGAGCCAGAGGTAGTTTATGACATAGTGAGGTGGGAACAGGGAGATTTCAAGGAATTTTAATAGTGTAAGTAGGCTCTTTCTTGTAACTGTTATCCAAGGAGTTACAACAGACCAGCCTCATGCTATATTAGTTGCACCACTGTGCAACATACAGAAACATGCTAATTAGAGGGAACATGACTTCTAGTTATCAGGAGAAATTAATACAAACTTGGAAGCTGACTGAGCTGTACAGTTTTTAAAAAATATTTATTTATTTTGAGAGAGAAAGAGAGAGAGAGCATGGGGGAGGGGCAGAGAGATTGGGAGAAAGAAAATTCCAAGCAGGCTCTGCACTGTCAGCACGGAGCCTGATGCGGAGCTCGAGCTCATGAACCAGGAGATCATGACCTGAGCTGAAATCAAGAGTCAGACACTTAACTGACTGAGCCATCAAGGCGCTCCTGCACTGTACAGGTTTTAAAGCTTGTTGGCAGAGGGGGAGGTAGTGTGGAGGAGGAGAGAATATGTGTAATACAGCACAAGCTTGTTTTAGCAGTGAGAGAATGCTTTAAATGTTCTTTTAATGTTTATTTATTTTTGAAAGAGAGAGAGAGACAGAGCACAAGCAGGGGAGGGGCAGAGAGAGAGGGAGACACAGAATCTGAAGCAGGCTCCAGGCTCTGAGCTGTCAGCACAGAGCCCAATGTGGGCTGTGAGATCATGACCTGAGTCAAAGTGAGACGCTTAACTGAGCCACCCCTGTGTCCCAAGAGGAACACTTTTAAAAGACACATGTGGCTTGTGAGATAATGATGAGTTGTATTGATCAGAAGTGAATTCTCTCACATTGGAAGATGGGAAAATGTTAACTAATAAACACAAAAAATACATTTGATTGGAGCACTGGCCTCCAAAGCAAAATATGTGCTGAAAAAAAATCCCACTGAGACATGGGAAGAGATGTTAAAACTCCTAATAATGTTCCTTTTTACTTAAAATTAAGAAAGAAATTAAGCTTTAGAGATCTTGAAACATATGATTGCAGTGGGATAAGCATGCAATGTGTAAATGAACACACACACATTTGGGTGTATAATTACAGATTTTTCCTGGGAGAGAGGAGGCTCTTTTACCAGCAAGATCATTTATATATGAATATGCATGTTTAGATAGATTCTAAATGTCATGTTGGTAGAAAGAAAATAGACTAGAATGGATAAACAAAGTGTTAGATATTAACATAATGGAACATTAGACATCTGTTAAAACAAACAAACTGAATTTAGATAAATCTCACACAAAATGCCAAATGAAAAAAGTAAGCCGCAGAATAGCGTTCAAGGGTTATTTCATTCACATGTAGTTTTAAAGACATACAAAACAGTATGCCCAGTTGATTATTAATGCTCGCTTATATAGAAGGACTCTCTCAGAGATAAGAGCAGTGCTCATGAATTTTAGAGGAGTGTGGACACCTGGTAGAAAATCAAGGGCACAAGATTAGGGAGGGCCACAAGGGAAGTGTGAACAGAGGGACCAAGATGGCAGAACAGCATGGAAGGTTTTGTTGGTTGGCTTGGTTTGGTTTGGTTTTTTTGCTCTCTCCTCTTGGAAAGTCTGAACAAGGCTTATAATGCGTTCACTCAGGGAGAGAGCAGTGGCTGCTCGCTGGCTGATCAAATTAACATCCTCTTCATATGTTCGAAACATGTCATCATCATCAAAGACATGAAAAGTGCTAAACTTATGGGTTGAGGAGAACATGTCCTGGACAGTGAGATTTATAAGACACCATGTGCGGAGGCTGCAAGGACTTTACTTTCTCGTGACCTCAAGAGTGAGATGAGCTGAAAACAGGGTGTTCAGCCAAGAGAAGCAGAGGGTGCCGCCAAGAGTAAGCCATGCCACTGCCATTTCTGGGCTGACCCTGTGTGGGGCTCCCTCTTCATGCTAAGTGCATCGTAATTAGCAGTGCCACATGCAAATAGAAATCTAGTGATGTGGAGCAGTGTGCCCCATGATCCTGTGAATCCCGTCTCGGAGGATTGGGATGAATTTGAGAGAGAGATAGATGAGAGAACAAAAGTTGAGTTCACAAGAGCCAGGTAGGCCAGTGGCTCTCCACCCCCGCTGCATACTAGCAACATGGAAGCAGCTTTAAGTGTGCCTGAATCCTCCTTCGGCATCTCTGGGAATGGAGATCTGCATGAACATTTCATTGAACGTTCCCCAGTTGATTCCAACATGCAGCCTACGTTGAGAACCTTGGGCTATAATGTATGCTCTGGGGCTCCCAAACCATGGGTTCTGACTGGTTTTACTCTTGGGCTGGTAACAACCATTCAACTTGTGTCTGCACATACACATTGCTTTGCTCACCCTGCTGGTTGCCTTTTCTGCTCAGACATGGATCCCAACGGGAAGTGGAGAGTAGAGTCAACAGCCTTTAAAGGAATCTAAGACTATATGATACCGTGGCCCTGTTTTCAAAATGAGGACACAAAGGTTCTGAAACACATATACCTTGGCCCCCAAACACACAGCTAATTAGTAGTAGATCTAGGATTCAAATGCTAATTTCCTGACACCATCTTGAAAGCAAAACAGAAGTTCTGTTAATAAGGGTTTATTTCTGGAGCACCTGGGTGGCTCAGTTGGTTGAACATTCGGCTCAGATCATGATCTCACAGTTCATGGGTCTGAGCCCCACGTCAGGCTCTGTGTGGACAGATCAGAGCCTAGAGGCTGCTTCAGATTCTGTGTCTCCCTTTCTCTCTGCCCCTCCTCTGCTCATGCTCTGTTTCCCTCTCTCTCAAAAATAAATAAATAAATAAATAAATAAATAAATAAACAAACAAACGATAAAAAAAAAAAAAAAAGTGTTTATTTCCCAGAAGCAATCCTGGTAACCTGAACTGGCTTGAGAAGGTGCTACCGAGTGGACCTTCTTTCAAGCACAACATAATTTATAATTACCCTAATTTTATGGAAATGAAAGCTTTTCAAACGTGAAATTTCACAAAAATGTCTCATTCAGTTAACTATTTTAAGTATTCCCACTATAATCTTGTTTTTAAGCTGAAATTATTTTATTTTTGAGGGAGTGTTTGCTTAGTAATAAAAAGCTCTAATCTACCCTCTGTGTGAATGGTCAGGCATTAACATTACTGGAAGCCAGATTAATAAGGGACTGAAGGGCTCTTTACTCTGAGAGGCTCAGAAGGAGTGGAGTCAATAATAAAAATCAAAAAATAATAATAGCAAACATTTATTAGTACTGGCTGGGCACTCTTCTAAGTCTTTAAATGAGAGGGTTGCCAGCTTTAGCAAATGTAAATACAGGACACCCAGTTAAACTTGAATTTCACATAATGCCAGGAAGTTTTCTACGTTTCTTTGCTGATTGTAGCAACTCACTACCTTAATTAACTCCACTTAATCCTACAACCCTATGAGGTAGGTTCTCTTTAAATTCCCATGACACAGATGGGAAAATGGAGGCAGGAATATTAGGTAACTTGTGCCCACAGTGACAAAGCTGGTATGTGGCAGAGTTGAACCAAGGAAGTCTGGCTTCAGAGCCTCTTAATTTAACCGAAAGGTTATACGCCTCTCTTAAAAATTAGGTGAAGGGGCACCTGGGTGGCTCAGTCGGTTGAGCGTCTGACTTCGGCTCAGGTCATGATCTCATGTTCATGGGTTCGAGCCCCACATCGGGCTCTGTGCTGACAGCTCAGAGCCTGGAGCCTATTTCAGATTCTGTGTCTCCCTCTCTCTCTGACCCTCCCCTGCTCACTCTGTCTCTATCTCTTTCTCAAAAATAAATAAAACATTAAAAAAATTCTCTTTTAAAAAATTAGGTGAAAAAGCTAGTCAACAACTATTCAGTAAGTAAACATTTATTCTGTGTTTTATGTGACCAAGCACTCTGTCTAGGGGAAGGAACTGAAGCCTGAGAGAGACAGACTTGGAAAAGTCATCTTCTTTTGGAGGCAGCTGGTTCCTCCTGAGTACACTGAAGAGATAAAGCCAGACCATTAGCTCTGAACTTGGTCAGGCAACTTGAGAGCTTGCAAATGGCTCTGCTCATCTCCACAGATTCTGAGGGAATTAGGGGTGGATTTTTGGAATCTGGATTCTCTAAAAGCATTGAAGTCAATGAATCTGAAATGACCCTCTAGATGAGATAATCTCTTAACTTCATAATTCTCAACCCTGGCTGCGTGTTAGAATCACCTGGGGTGGGAAGGAAACTGGGGGGCTCAGTCAGTTAAGTGTCCAACTTCACTTCAGGTCATAATCTTGTCATTCATGTTGAGCCCCACGATGGGCTCTGTGCTGACATCTTGGAGTCTGGAGCCTGCTTCTGATTCTGTGTCTCCCTATCTCTCTGCTCTCTCTCTCTCTCTCTCTCTAGCTCTTTCTTTCAAAAATAAATAATAAAAACACTAAAAACTTTTTAAAAGAATCTCCTGGAGAAGTGGTGATTCATTGGATATGAGTATAGCCCACTGAGTGATTCCACTGTGGGAGCCAAGGCTGAGGACCACTGCTCTGACACCCCCCAGCTCTAAGTTGTCAATGGAAAGTGAACACCCATGGTTGAAACACTTCTGATGAAGTGAAGTTAGAGATAAAAGGGAGTGAGAGTGTTGATGCTGCTCCTCACCTGACATTTATGTGTGCATCAGTGAATTCAAATGATTGAACTGATATGTGTATATATACTGAGAACCTACTACGAGCTTGGTGGAGAGATACATAGAACCAAAGACTATATAATAGTAATAAAAGGTACAGCAGAGGGAATATAGTCAATGGTATTTTAATAGCATTGTATGGTGATGGAGAGTAGCTATACTTGTAGTAAGCAGAGCATACAGCTTGTCAAATCATTGTGTTGTATACCTAGAACTAATGTAACATTGTGTGTCAACTATACTTCAATTTTTAAAGAAATTGTATATAAATATCTGAGTATGGTTTGCTATATTGTAACTGCTGAAGAGTTTGTCCTTAGGGAGCAGAGCTGAGGGGTGGCTAGTGGGTATCATGGTCCTACCTTCCTTTTTTAGACTCCTGTGATTTTGCTTCCCTTAGTCAGCTCTTGAAAGTCTACAGGTGGGCTTTCTGAGCTGGAGATGGCTTATGGAAACCTCAGAGTTCTTAAAGCCCAATATATTTCATTCATTCAACAAATAGCTGAGTACTGAACCTTGGGCTGCATCATGGGACAATAAGGCTAGGCAAGACAGATAAGACCCCATGGGGCTTATATTCACTCTAAGATTGAGTCAGGTGGTATAGCTTTCTCCTAGCAAATATGGCAAAAGGGCTATAGTATGTCCCAACATAATTCCTATGCCATACCCAGGTACAAGCTGCACCATCTCAGTGGCAGGAATGAGGGCTACTTTGCTGAGATTTGGGACAATGGGGCCTGTAGAAATTCTCTTCTGAAGGTTCTGGTTAGCCATTTACCCCAGTTCTTAGCATTCACTAAGCACGCTGACTTATGTTAAATTTTTCTGACTCTAGAGTTTGTGTGCCTGGCTACCACCCTTTACCTCTTCCTTCATAGATTTATGGCTAATGACACCATGTTTGGAATCAGACCTTGGTTAACATCTGACTGCTGCATGCTAGTAATGTGATCTTGGGGAAATTGCTGTAGAACTCTGAGCTTTGGTTTCCTTTTTTATAAAATAGGGAGTTTTGATGATAAAACCACTATTTTGAGTTGTTTTCCCAGGCATTTTACAGTATGACAGCCCTGCTCACATTTAGATGCCTGGACACTTAGATGAGACCCTGAGCTTAGAATTCCTGCTGCCTGTTCCCACCTTGCTTTTCCTGGGGAATCTTTTTTTTTTCTTACTTATTTATTTATTTATTTATAAATGTTTTATTTATTTTTGAAAGAGAGAGAGAGAGAGACAGCGTGAGCAGGGGAGGGTCAGAGAGAGAGGGAGACCCGGAATCAGAAGCAGGCCCCAGGCCCCCAGCTGTCTGTACAGAGCCCTACTCGAGGCTCGAACTCATGAGCCGTGAGATCATGACCTGAGCTGAAGTCAAATGTTCAACCGACTGAGCCATCCAGGCGTCCCACTGGGGAATCTTTTAAAATAACCACTTAGAGGCACCTGGGTGGCTCAGTCAGTTAAGCGTCCGACTCTTGATCTCCACTCGGATCATGATCTGGCAGTTCATGAGTTCGAGCCCCACATCAGGCTCTGTGCTGATGGTACAGAGCCTGCTTGGGAATCTGTCTCTCCTTCTCTCTGCCCCACCCCATTTGTGCTCTCCCTCTCTCTCTCTCTGTCAAAATAAAATAATTATATAAACATTAAAAAATTAAAACAACCACTTAAAATTGAGCCCCCCAAAATTAGTGACCTCTGCCTCCAACTACCTTATAACTAATAGATTCATGCTACCCTGCTCTCTATCTCATGCTCACATTTGTGACCTGGGATGGTGGGTTGGCCTTTTCCCAACTCATTGTGCCCCAATCTAAGATCTCTAAGTAATAAATCTTGTGACTTTAATTTCTTTGTGTGAATGTATTGAAACTCTGCCTTCAATCAAAATGACCAGAGTTTTTAATTCCCCAAAGTGGGAGCTTAGATGCCTATGTAGCCACCTGATGACCCCATGTGTGTGCCTCCTCATTCAGCAGGTCATCATCTGCATGTTTTTAACTTAGTGCACTAGCTCTGAGTTTTCCAACACAGGAGCACTGCCACACTTCCAAATTTAAAGCACACGTTTTCACATTTTTAAAACATTTCTTGAGTTATAATGTGATGTACAATTGATTTAGACATTTTAAATGTTCACTTTCTCCTCCTCAGTTTCTGAACTGGGGATGGTGCACTTAACAATTTATGGCAGTTTAGAATAGAGAAAATACAGCAATAAGATCTGGGTAAGATAGCTGATTAGTTGAAAATTTCCATTGGGTTTAACTCTTGGTGGGTTATGGAACCTATTCATTTCTTCCTTGACTCATCAAATATGCAGTAAGTGCTTGCTACAGTGCATTGTACTAGGTAGAGAGATATGATGGTAAATAAGAAAAATTAAATTACTGCTCTTGTGGAACCTTCAGTTTAATGACAGAGATATTTTAAAAATTATTATAAAAGTAAAACATTTAGACTCAGATTTAACTTTCAACAGAGGGACATTAGTGGGAATGGCACTGTAAAGACGTCCTAAAATCTACTCTTTCATTTAAGGAACACTAGTAAATGTTGTCAAAAATCAACTTTTTCAAAACCCTGGAAATTAATCAAAACCTTGCAAGAGTCTAAGGAGCACTTAGTCAAGAAAAACAGCTAAATATTCGTAAGAACAGAGAACTTTGTAGCATTTTAACTTGATTCATTCAGCCCCTATCCTCAGCTCCAGAATAGTGTTGAAAACCAATAGCCTGCAACCGTAATGAAAGCCAGCAGCCTAGAATCCACTGGAAGGGAAGCCATTGGAAGTGAGTTAGAGCTCTTGAAGAGCACCATTCTCAGATAATTATCATTACTGACTCGTCTGACAGTTCCCAAAAAACACACACTAACAAGGCTTGTATTTACTTGACCTGACTCACAGCCTTCTCTTGTGAACAACCTCTTCCATGAAAACATTTGTCAAAAACAATCAGCGGTAAGTGTTTAACATGGCAGCTGCCTGAGGCAACAATAAAAATCTGAGCCAAAAAAAAAAAAAAAAAGACCTTTTTAAAAGGAAAAGGTGAAAAATGAGATGTCCATTGAGAATTCTGAAAACATCTGATTTTCTGAGAATCTATACGTTTACACAGATGCACAGAATTGGGCTGTGAACATACTCAGGAAAGAATTGAGAAGATCCTAAATTCTCACTGCTGGCTGTGCACAAGTAGGTGGTGAGAGCTAAGAGCTAAAAAAGAGTTGTAAACTTCCTGAGCATTGAAGGGGTTCCTTAACATACACAAAGAGACAATGGGCAAAACCTAGGTGATTTACTGATCCAAGAATAAGGAAATGTCTATTCAACTCTTAGCTGACCACTAAGCTAGGCAAGCAGAAACTTAAATGTTCACACATAACAAAGAATACAGGTTTAAAAAATATTTCAGGATGGGGATCCTGGGCGGCTCAGTTGGTTAAGCATCCAAATTTGGCTCAGGTCAAGATCTTATGGTTCATGAGTTTGAGCCCTGTGTCAGGCTCTGTAACGACAGATTGGAGCCTGGAGCCTGCTTCAGATTCTATGTCTCTCTCTCTCTCTCTCTCTCTCTGCCCCTTCCCCTCTTGAACTCTGCATTCTGTCTCTCTCTCTCTCTTTTAAAAATAAACATTTTTTTAAAATAACTAAAAAAATATTTCAGGAAAGTCACTAAATGGTCATAGGAGGAGCATCAGCAACATCAATCACAGCAAACAATAAAAACCTTGCTTTTGCTTACGGTAGTAGAATCAGAAAGATCTCAAGTCAATAACTTGATCCTCTACATTGACAAACTAGGAAAGGAAGAAACAACTAAACCCAAAGCAAATAGAAGGAAGGAAACAATAAACATTAGAAAAGAAGTTAATGAGGGGCGCCTGGGTGGCTTAGTCGGTTAAGAGTCCGACTTTCGCTTAGGTCATGATCTCGCAGTTCATGGGTTCGAGCCCCGCGTCGGGCTCTGTGCTGGCTGCCAGCTCAGAGCCTGGAGCCTGTTTCAGTCTGTGACTCCCTCTCTCTCTGACCCTCCCCTGCTCACGCTGTCTCTCTCTCTCCTAGCAATAAATAAAACATTTAAAAAAAAATAAAAGAAAAGAAGTTAATGAAATAGAATAAAGAAAAAACATGTAGACAAATCAATGAAACCAAACTTTGGTTCTTTGAAAATAGAAACAAAACTGAAAAACCCTTAGCTAGACTGGCTAAGAAAAAAAGGAAGACTTACATTACTAATAAAATCAGGAATGAAAGTGGGGTCATTACTACCAGTCTCATAGACATAAAAAGAACTATCAGAAAATATTATGAACAACTGTATGCCAACAAATTAGAAAATCTAGATGAAGTGGAAAAGTTCCTAGAAAGACACAGATTACCTACAGTGATTTTTTAAATTTATTTTTAATGTTTTTATTTCTGACAGAGAGAGAGAGAGAGCGTGAGAAGGGGAGGGTCAGAGAGAGAGACACAGAATCCGAAACAGTCATCCTGGCATCTATTTACAGATGACATAATCTTGTATACAGAAAATCCAAAGATTTTTTTTAAAAAAGACTGCTGGAGCTAATAAATTATTTCAGCAAAATAACAGAATATAATATCAATATGCAAAAATCAGTTATATTTCTACACAGTAGCAATGAAGAATCCAAAATAAGTACCAGGCCAATAGTCAAAGCCTATCCAGGACATTGCTGATAGTGCTGCAGAGGAAAGAGGTAAAACAGCTCTCAATGACTCCTCAAATTTGGGCTCCTAATTAGCTCACATCATGTTGATTCATAAACCATTTACCAAAACAAGTCACATGGCCAAGCCTCATAACAGTGTACAAAAAGGTATAATCCTCCCTGAGGAAAGGCACTGAGTAGCCCAGAAGCAATATTTCAGATAGGTTGATGTTAAAATAATATGGGGTCATTTTGATTTGTATTTCCCTGATGAGTAGGGATGCTGAGCATCGTTTCCTGTGTTTGTTGGCCATCTGGATGTCCACTGAGATACCACCTCACACCAGTCAGAGTGGCTAAAATGAGCAAATCAGAGAACACGAAATGCTGGCGAGGATGTGGAGAAACAGGCACCCTCCTACACTGTTGGTGGGAATGTAAACTGGTTCAGCTCCTCTGGAAAACAGGGTGGAGGTTCCTCAAAAAATTAACAATAGAACTCCCCTATGACCCAGCAGTAGCACTGCTAGGAATTTACCCAAGGGATATAGAAACGCTGAGGCATAGGAGCACATGTATCCCAATGTTCATAGCAGCACTCTCTACAATAGCCAAAACATGGAAAGAGCCTAAGTGTCCATCAACTGATGAATGGGTCAAGAAGATGTGGTTTATCTATACGATGGAATACTACATGGCAATGAGAAACAATGAAATCTGGCCATGTGTAGCAACATGGATGGACCTTGAGGGTGTTATGCTGAGCGAAATAAGTCAGGCAGAGAAGGACAAATGTCATATGTTTGCACGTATAGGAGGATTAGGAGGAACTTAACTGAGGAACAAGGTGGAGAAGAAGGGGGGAAATGGTGGGGGAAAGGGAGAGAGGCAAACCATGAGAGACTCTCGAATGCTGACAAAAACTGAGAACTGATGGATGTAGGGGGGAGGGGGGATGGGCATGGAGGAGGGCACTCGTGGGGATGAGCCCTGGGTGTTATGTGGAAACTAATTTGACAATAAACTATGTGTAAAAAAAATAAATAAATAAAAATAATATGGGGTCTAGTCATAACAGAAGGGTATATTAGGACAGTCCTCTTCACCCTATCTTCCCAGCAAGTTTTTTGAGGCATTAAGATTAAGAAGAAATGTGCTGTTTGAAATATAAATGAATGATTGGCATTTGGCGACATAATGTAAAAGAATTGGTGGTGCCCAGTGCCTGAACAGCTCATCCTCCTAAAAACCTATTTGTTGTCAATACTCAGCTTGCCCCATAAAAAGGTCTGCCCCTAACTTTCTGTTGTTGGGCAGTGTGAGCATCGGTCAGTGTACGCTGCCCATAGGCTACTATTGTCATCCATGCTAAGAGAAGAGCTCTTTACTCCTTAACAATTCAAGGCTAGCCAGTTCTTGGGGGCTCACCATGTTCTGTGCCAATGGTACCCATTGTGTGGTGAGATGCTGTAACCCTTCCCTGCCCCCTGGGAGGACAGAGGTGGCATTAAAATTTTCTTCTGATTTATTATCCCTTTGGGCAATCACCTTCTTGATATAAAGACCTCATCATTAACAGAGTAAGAACTATTCTCTCAGCTCTACTCCTCAAAACAGAAACCTAGTTTTTAATCTACTCATTCACAGGTACAGGCCAGCTTCTTACTTTCTTTACTTCCTCTCTTGGGACTTCATTTCATCACATCCAGCATTTTATCATCTCACATCATCACAAGAAGGAACTATCAGTAGACTTCCTCTCTTGGGCTTTCTAGAAAAACAACCTCTGGTCTTAGAGATAAGGACTGGAATGTTCTCAGATACCGTAGGGAGTGGGTGGGCTGGCTTGGGATTCCCCACCTGATTTTAATATGTAGGCTTCTGAGAAGCGTGTAGTCATAAGTGTATTGACATCATGTTCACACTTTCTGAGGGCTCTGCCAGAGAATCAGTTAGGAAGGAGGAGCAGGGGAAAGAGATGCTAAAAAAAAAAAAGTCTCCTTCTGAAAGGGCACGTCTCCTGCTTCTGTAGCAACAAAGGACCATTTCTAGGAACTTCAGATAACTTAGGCACATCCAAGACATCCAACCATGCTCATGATGGATAAAATGCAATTTTAAATAGCAATGAGATCCAGTATTTCTCTCTCCAGCGGACAAAAATTAAAACATTTGGTAAAACCCACTACGGATGAGAGGATGAGGATAACAGGCATTCGTTGGTGTGGGTGTGTAAACCAGTGCAGCCTCTTTAAAGAACGATCGGGAAGCACTTGCCCAAGTAAAGAAAAAATGCTTTCCCTTTGGCTCAGTGATTTCACTCTCTGTAAATGTATCTTAATTTGTGTGCATTAATTTGTGTGCAAAGACATATTTAGAGCAGCCTTCTCTTGGTGCATGGTTTGCAACAGCCCCATGCTGTAAATAACCTAAATGTTTATCAATAACAGACTAATTAAATGAATTATGGTATATCTATTGAATAAAATACCACGAAGCTGTTTAAAACACCAAAATTTAGGGGCGCCTGGGTGGCTCAGTCGGTTAAGCGTCCGACTTCGGCTCAGGTCATGATCTCACGGTTCATGGGTTCGAGGCCGCGTTGGGCTCTGTGCTGACAGCTGGCTCAGAGCCTGGAGCCGGCTTCAGATTCTGTATCTCCCTCTCTCTCTCTGACCCTCTCCTGCTCACGCTACTCTCTCTCAGAAATAAATAAAACATTAAAAAAAACCACCAACATTTATCCATGTAAGCTGGTATGGAAATATGTCCAACTTATGTTGCTAGGTGTTAAAAAGCAGGTTAGAAAGTGATTCTTTTCTTTCCTTTGAAATATTTTTTATTTTATTAAAGAATGTTTAAAATATTGAATTATACACTTTTAACGCTATTATTTTAGAATCAGCCATCTCTTTAGACTGCCAGCATGTTTGCAATATTTCTGTATATCCTAAAAAGTATCTCTAAAAAGTCTTGAAATCTCCCATAAATAGGCTGGCACAACTTTTCAACAAGAATATTAATAATAAAATTTCTTGGCTCTTCCTTGGGGTTTCCCCCATTTTTTCCAACTCTTTTTTTTTCTAATTTTTTAATGTTTATTTTTGAGAGAGAGATATAGAGTGTGAGCAGGGGAGGAGTAAAGAGACAGGGAGACACAGAATCTGAAACAGGCTCCAGGCTCCAAGCTGTCAGCACACAGCCCGACAAGGGGCTCGAACCCATGAAGTGTGAGATCAAGATCTAAGCTGAAATCGGACGCTTAATCGACTGAGTCACCCAGACACTTCTCCATTTCTTTACTCAGTTTATTTGTTTTGTATCTCTTGTCCATTGCTGTAAGATCTTTTAGACGAGGGTTTCTCCACTTCAGTGCTATTGACATCTTGGGGCCAATGATTCTTTGTTGGAGGGTTGTTTTGCATTGTAGGATGTTTAACAGGATCCCTGGCCTCTACCCACTGGATGTCAGTAGAAATCCCCACCACTTTCAAGTTGTCACTCAAGTTGTGACAACAAAAAATGTCTTATTGTCATATGTCCCTTGGGGCTGGGGGGAGTGGGATGCATGGAGCCTCTGTGCTCTGGGTGTTTGTGTGTGTGTGGATCATTTCTGGAATAACCATGTGAATCACTGGTGATGGCTCCTGCTGAAGAGCGGGATTAGATCGTAGGTGGAGAGAGAGACCCAGGCTCTTTTGTAAATACATTTGTAATGTTTGTGTTCTACTATACAGTTTTACTCTAGAGTGAAACACAAACAATACAGAGTCTATCAGATTAGGAGTAAACTATACACTAATATCTCCTTAAGTGTTGAAAGTAGAAAACTCAGTTTTTTTAAGATACAATTTTGATCCAAAGAACTTAGCACCTTTCTTTCCCCTGCATTTGCAAGGCACACAGAGCAAAGCGTTATGGGACAGTGGCAAGACCATGGAATACACATTCTTGGAGGTAGAAATACATCTCCCGTCAATGCTATCACGTTAGTTTGGGGAAATATTTTGCTGTAAAGAGCATGAATGTCCTTTGGAACCAAGAAGGCTTTAGCTCTTAATCCAAGATTTGCTTCTTAATGGTATGTGATCTCACAGAGTTAAGTCTCAGAGTCTTAGTTTCCTCATTTGTAAAGTGAGCATAAAATTACCCAGCTCATAGAAACTTTGTGAGCATTAAATAACACACACACACACACACACACACACACACACACACACACACACAGTTTCTACATAAAACTTCTAGTGACTACCAGTTAAGAATACCTTTTCTGACTGAAAGGTAAATAGGGCCTCCACCATAATGGTTAAGAGCTTTTTATTTGGAATCAGATAAACCGAATCCAAATCTCAGTGCTGCCGCATGGTTGCTATGTGATTTTGGGGGAAAATTCAACTTCTCTGAGTCTCAGGTTTTTTTCTGTATGAAGGAAAAAAAAATCACTATGGTGGAAATTGGAGATGTCTGACACATGGCCATCCCTGATTCTGCAAAGCCTGTAGAGTTGAGATAGATGATGTCTCAGTCTTATATTACATAGGGACAGAGCTCAAATTGGTTTGGGTCAAGGGAGTGATTCAATGATCCATAAACTGGACTGGTGACTCATTTCAGACACTCAAATTATGTCATGAGGGCTTGGTCTATTTCTATCCCTCTTTGCCTCCACTTTACTCTGCCCTGGTTTTATTCTCAGACCCTCTCCAAGTGGTAATGGGGTGATTGTACACATTGAAAAAAGTCTAGCATAAATAGAGTGCCTATAACCAAAGGGTCCATGCACAGTTTTGCAATTGTGTTATTAATCCTGCTCAAGTCCTGCACCCATCTCTGAATCAATCACTGTGTCCAGGAAGATGCAATGCTCTGCTTGGCCAGGCCGCTGTTCGTATGCCCATCCCTGAGAATAAAGTGGGGTCAGCTCCTCTAAACCATATGGCAGATTTTCGAGATGGGTCTGTTATCGATGACATTTACCATTACAGATAATGTGTTTTATTGATTTCTTTTTCTTTTTCTTTTTCTAACTGTCTCCTCTTCCAGACTCTGCTTAGCACAAGGGCTTGGACTCCGTTTCTATAAGCCCAGGGTCGAGTACAGTGCCTGAAAATATGGGTGATCAATAACTTCCTCCAGCACAATGAATATAAGGACCATTTGCATTCTAATGATCTTGTCTGGGGTCTGTGCACAGCTCAAAAATATTTGTTGAATAAATTGACAGTTCTTCTGGGGATAGAAATTCTATCTGATTCACTGTTTGTATACTCAGCAAAGCACACATTAAGTGGGCAATGAATACTTGTTAAATAAGCTATTCGTTGAGTGAATGAAGCCTAAGTTCTACCACAGCAGGAACCCCATCTCCTTCATCTCTCACTTCCCAGTGGCAATTCCAGTGAGCCCTACCCTGTGGCGACCCAGGCACCCACACCCTCCTTTCCCTCCATGTGGACAACTGTATCTCCCCTATTCCCCAGAAGATGTTCAGAGGATGGTGCCACAGGGAGAAGGTAGTAGGTCTGAATATGAAGAAGAGGCAAGAGGAAGGAGACAAATGAGTTCATTCCAAGTTCACGTCTATCTTATTTTGGAAGGAAGTGGGAAAGGAGAACAAAGTTTTCATGAATAATGCTGCTTATTAAAATGCCTGCTCTCTCTGATGGTGATTAAGATGGATGCAGCATCACACTGACTTTCAGAGAGAGTGGGAGTACAGCTGACAATTTTCCCATCAGAGTTTTTCACAAAGAAGGAGCAACTCTTAGGTCCCCTCCTTTCCCTCCTCGTGCTCCAGCCTGCCTTTCCTGCAGAGCTTCTGGCTGCTTCAAGGCACTGGGGGAGGAATTCATCAGGGGCTGACAAGTGGCAAATGACATTAGCTTCCAACTGTATTAAAGAATGTGAACACAGCAGGGTGGTGTCTTATTCCCCTCTCCCTGTTCCGAGCTCCTGTGTCTATAAAAGTGCCCGGGTCCTGGTAGGCACGTATTACTTTGAATCATTCTGTGGTGGGTATCTGTCAGTTTTGGTATTCCACATCCATTTCCTTTTCTTCTATA
This sequence comes from Hyaena hyaena, assembly GCF_003009895.1. NCBI lineage: Eukaryota > Metazoa > Chordata > Mammalia > Carnivora > Hyaenidae > Hyaena > Hyaena hyaena. Next base: position 2,343,987 of record NW_024080709.1, on the reverse strand, counting down.
ATCAATGCCTTTCTTTTCTTTTGGAGAGCCCCTCCCTTACTTCAAACCAGGTGGTTCTGGGAGTTAAAGGAGCTAGTTCTGTAAAGTTCTCAAAATACTCCCTGGCTCAATTAATATGAGCTACCATGATAGCTAATATTATATTATAATTCATGAAACACCCATGAAACAGGATGCAGCGAATAAAGGAACTATCAGAATGTATGGAAGAGCTTTTTTAAATTAAAACATCATAAACATCATAACCAATCCTTCTAAAGAACTAAATAAGCATAAGAGCAAGAAGATAAAAAACAAGGACAGCTCAGAAGAAGTAGAATCAAAAGATAAAGACAAAAATGCACACACACAGACACACACACACATTTTTAATTTAAGTGTCAATCCAAGGGGTACAATATTTCACTAAAAAGAGTCTCAAAAAAATAGAACAGGAATTACAAAGGAAGGGAAATTATCAAATAAAATATACAAGAAAATTTCCCAGGCTTGAAAACTACTCTTTTCCTAACCGAATGCCCAGAACAAACAACAGCAGCAACAACAAAAATACTGGTTTAAAAAAAAAAAAAAAGCCAAACTAAGGCATATCATTATTAAATTTAACAACAATGTCAGTAAAGAAAAAAGAATTAAATTGCTTTAAAAGAGGAAAAGAGCAGATAACATACAAAGCATTGGAAATCAGTGTGGTATTAGATTTCTTAACAATGGCATTGGAAACTAAGAGGCAATATAGCAATGATCTCAAAATTCTGATTAATAATGACTTCCAGATAAGGGCTGCCTTAACTCAGTCAGTTAAGTGTCTGACTCCTGGTTTGGGCTCAGATCATGATCTCCCGGTTTATTAGATCAAGCCCTGTGTCCAGCTCTCCACTGACAATGTGGTGCCTACTTGGGATTCTCTATCTCTCTCTGCTCTTCCCAAGCTAGCATGCCTTTTCTCTCTCTCTCTCTGTCTCTTTCTCTCAAAATAATAAATAAACATTAAAAAAATAATGACTTCCAGATAAGAATTCTATTCCCATTCAAACTAGTTCAAGTATAAGGAAGAACCTCTTTTTCCCCCTAAATTTGCAAGTTCTCCAAAAGTTGTTGGACAATGTGTTCTACCAGAAAGAAGAAGTAAACAAAAAGACAGAAAAATAAGATGCCTAAGGAGGGGATCCTGCAGAGAATAGAGGCAAATGTAATTTCAATAATTGTTTTCAAAGGAATGATGACAGCTAGATCCCCAGATGACATCTGGGAATTAGCCCTAGAGAGCAATTAAAGCAGAGTGGTGCAGTAAAACAGAGAGTTTGGAGAGATAGGAATAGAGTCATCTCCAGGAAAATAGTGGAACCAACAGAATAATTGAGTCCTTTGACTATGAGAAAAATAGCGTTAAAAAGATTTCTAGAGTTCTGTGGAGGATGTGAAGTAATTTATACATAGAAAATGAAGCAAATGAAAAAATGAGGTATTATCAACTTAAGGAAAACATAAAGTGACATAATGGGGAAAGCTAATCAAAGCACACACCTTGATCCAGCAGTGAACTTGTATGTGCTAACTGGGTCATGACCTATCAATAAATAAGTAGCTAGCTATATGGATTAAATACTGAATGATTAATTATATTTGAGCTAATACATTATTGGAAGGGTTGGGAATGGAACGAAAAAATAATCAGAAAATAATTAACAAGATGGCAATAGGAAGTCCTTAGCTATCAATAATTACTTTAAATGTAAATGGATTAAATACTCCAATCAAAAGACCTGGAGTGGCTGAATGGTTAAAAAATCAAGACCCAATTATATATTGTATAAAAAAATATCTCACTTCAGATTGAAGGGCACACATAGCCTGAAAGGGATGGAGAAAAGATATTCAATGCAAAGAGTAACCAAAAGACTGCAGGAGTGACCATACTTAACATCAGACAAAATAGACTTCAAGTCACAGACTGTCACAAAAGACAAATAAAGTCATTATATAAATTAAAGGGATAATTCACCAAAAGGATACAACAGTTATCAATATACATGTGCCCAACATCAGCGCCCCTATATATATTTAGCAAATACTGAATATATTAGGCAAATTTCTGAAGACAAATATAGACAGAAATTCAATAATAATAAGGGATTTCAATACCTCACTTTCAACAATGAGTAGATCATCCAGACAGACAATCCATAAGGAAATACTGGACTTAAATTCTACTTTAGAGTAAACAGACCCAACAGACATATACCCAACATTCCATTCAATAGCAACAGAATACACATTCTTTTCAAGTGCACGTGGAACATTCTCCAGGTTAGATTATATAAGTAGAATAAGTTTTAACAAACGTAAGAAGATTGAAATCATAGCAAGTGTCTTTTCCAGTGACAATATAAAACTAGAAATCCATAACAGGACAAAATTGGAAAATTCACAAATATGTAGATATTAAATGTACACTTCTGAATAATCAGTAGGTCAAAGAAGAAATCAAAAGGAAAAAAAATAACTTGAGACAAAGGAAAATGAAAACATCACATACAAAACTTATGGGAGATAACCAAAGCAGTTCTTAGACGGAAATTTATAGCAATGAATGCCTACACTAAAAAGAAAAGAAAAAGGGGTGCCTGCCTGGGTGGCTCAGTCAGTTAAGTGTCTGACTCTTGGTTTCAGCTCAGGTCATGATCTCACAGTTTGTGAGTTCAAGCTTCACTGCATTAACAGTGTGAAACTTGCTTTGGATCCTCTCTCTCCCCCTTTCTCTGCCCCTCCCCTGCTCACACATGCTCGCTCTCTCACTCTCTCTCTCTTTCTGTCTCAAAACAAATAAATAAATAACTTTTAAAAAGAAAAGAAAAAATGTCAAACAAACAACTTAACTTTACACCTAAGGAAGTAGAAAAAGAAGGACAAACTAAATAAAGTTATCATAAGGAAAGGAAAAATAAATATTAGGGCAGAAATAAATGAAATAGAAACTAGAATAACAATAGAAAAGATCAATGAAGCTAAGAGTTGTTTTTTTGTAAAGATAAATAAAATTAACAAACCTTTAGCTACACTAAGAAAAAAAGACTGAAATAAATAAAGTAATAAATGAAAGGAGGTATTATAACTGATGCCACAGAAATACAAAATGTCACAAGAGACTACAATGAACAATTATATATGAAAAAAATTGGACAAACTGAAAGAAATAGATAAACCCCTAGAAACATATAATTTACCAAGTCTAATCAGGAAGAAATAGAGAATTGAACAGACCAATTACTAATAAAGAGATTGAACTGGTAATCAAAAACCTCCCAATAAAGAAAAGCCCAGGACCCAAATGGTTTTATGGGTAAATTTCACTAAACATTTAAAACAATGTCAGTCCTCAAACTTGTCCAAAAATTTAAAGAAAAGGGAACACATCCGAACTCAATTTATGAGGCCAACATTACCCTGATATCAAGGCCAGGTAAAGGATCTACAAGAAAATAAAATTACAGGTCAATCTCCTAGATATATACAGATTCAAAATTCCTCAAGAAAGTATTAGCAAGCTAAATTCAACAGCACATTATAATGATCATATATCATGATCAAGTGAGGTTTATCCAAATCAATAAGTGTAATATATCACATTGAGAGGCAGAAGGATTAAAACCATATGATTGCCTCAACAGATGCAGAAAAAAGTATTTGACAGAATTCAACGTTTGTTCATGACTAAAAATTAAAACTCTCAATGATTAGGTATAGGAGGAATATATCTCAACAAAAGAGAAGCCATATGTGACAAGCCAACAGCTAATCATACTTAATAAAGCTAAAAGCTTTTCCTCTAAGATCAGGAACAAGACAAAGATACCAGTCTCACCACATCCATTCAGTGTAGTACCAGAAGTCCTAGCCAGAATAATTAGACAACAGAAAGAAATAAATGCATCCAAATAGGTAAGGAAGTAGGAAAATTGTCTGTTGCAGATGACATAATCTTATATATAAGGTTATTTATTTTTTTTCCAATATGTCTTGAAAATGTAGAAATTTATTTGTTTATTTTTTCAATATTCCTTGAAAATGTACCCTTTCCACCCTGGGGAGCTCTGTTCTCTGCAAAGCAATTTCTATTCGTTGAAATCTGGGTCCTGGTGGCTCCCATCTCCTGTCCTTGGGATAGCCTTTGTGAATGGCAGTATGGAGCAGGGAAATGAGGAGTGTTCAGTCCCCACAGTCAAATAGGAACCTACAAAAATATGCATGAGAATGACTGCCAAACTCTAGCGAACTCGCCGGATGAGGAAGCAGTGGGAAAGCCTAGAATATAGAAAATCTTGTTTTTGAGAATCCTGGCTCTACCATGTGCAAAGTCTCTGGCTTTCAGGAATATTGGTCGGCTTTCTGAGCCTACATCTCACTTGTCTGTAAATACGAAAACCTGGCACACAGTAGGTGTTCCGTCATGAATGAATTTAGATTGAAGAGGAAAACAATCATGAACAAGAGATAGTATCTAACCTAGAGGTGATGGAAAAGTTGAGAAGGAAAGAAAATTGTCATATCTACTAGCATCCTAATAAATGAGACAATCAAGCCTTTAATATATAGACCTTTCGTAAAAAAATTAATACTCTTTTCAGAGCAGTTTTAGGTTCACAGCAAAATTCAAAGAATGCCATACATTTGTGTGTGTGTGTGTATATATATATGTATATATATATTTGTGTATATATATATATTTGTATGTGTATATATATATATATATATATATATATATATATGATGTAGCCTTTTCAGATTGGCTTCTTTTATTTAGTCATTTGCTTTGAAGATTCCTCCATGTCTTCCCATATCTTAGTAGCTCATTTCTTTTTAACGTTGACTAATACTCCACTGTCTGGATGTACCACAGTTCATTTATCCATTCACCTACTGAAGGACATAGATCATTTATTGAATTAAATTATCTCCATCTTACAGCCGAGTAACTGCAGCATAGAATGAGCAAATGGCAGCCTTCCAACATCACTTGGAAGGGAAACAGTTCCTCCCAGTGATGCAAAGTCCCACCAATGGACCACAAAGGACAGGTTCTAGGTCTCTAACATCACAAGACCTACTGCATTAAGAAATTAAAGAAGCAAAATGAATTTGCTGAGGAAGCTGGGATTGGCATGCAAATTGCAATGCAGTATCTCCATCAGCTGTAACTGTGGATGAGTCCCATCCACCCCAAAGGACTGATCTGCCTCCCTAGGAAGGGTGCTCTTGGAAGATCAAATCTGGGAAATGCACCCCCATCACACTTCATTATCCCAACTTACTTCTCAGGACAATACTGAGTTAGGCACTTGATATAATGGGGTCTTTCAAGATCCCCAGCTGAGAAGAGCAAATGAAAAAAAAAAACTTGAAAAAAAAAATCAGAGTGCTTTGCTTTGGTTTACTGAAGGCTAAATTAAACAGAATTTAAATACTGTTTTGTTTTAACTTTCTGTTTTTCCCCTTAGAATGAGGGGAATTTTTCCCCTTTCCCTTTTCAAAATACACCAGGTAAACCAGAAACAAGCATGCATTTTCTAAAACGAGTGAACCATGACATAAGAATATTCTCCAAACCACACTTGAGCCAGACCTACATTTCAGAGTTGGGAATCTCTCATCAAAATTATACCCCAAACATAGAATTCCTTCAGCCAATTCAAACAAGCAATATGAGGTGTGTTTACAGGGTCTCTCTCTCTCTCTCTCTCTCTCTCTCTTTCTCTCTCTCCCTCCCTCCCTCCCTCCCTCTAAGCTCTGTTGTGGTGGTGGTGGTTTTTATGTTTCTATTCTGTCTCTGAGTTCTTTGCATCTTGGTCGCTGTCTCCCTTCATCCCTTTGTATGTCTGTCTTTTGTTCCCTAGTCGATTATATTTATCTATCTTTCTCTGGCTGTGATCTTTCTCCCTCTCCCACTGCCTCCTTCTGAATTGCTTGCAATATAAGGTCAAGTTTTAAGAGCCCAGACTCTGGAACAGACAAGCTGGGCTTGAAATCACCTCCTGAGTCTAGGCATCTGTGTCCTTATCTGTCAACCATGCTTAGAAGGTTACCTGGCATGTAATAAACATGTTATAGTCACTTGCTATTATTGTTGCCCACATTTGTTAACCAGGTCCCCCAGGTAGTTTCTGGGACCAGAAAACAGAGTGACACAGCAGACTATGGAGAGAGGACATCATGGGTAAGGTAAATAAGGACAAAGACTTTATTTAGCTCTCTCGGTTGTATGGTTTCTCCTCAATGTCTTCTACAAGAGGCAACATGAGTCATCTCAGAAGACTGAGGGGTATGCACCTTGACCATGAAAACCTGTGAGAGCAAGGAGTTTGAGGAGGGAAGGGGAAAGAGAGAAACAACAAGAAATAGAACATAAAAGAGGAGAAAGACAGGGCACTTGGGTGGCTCAGTCAGTTAAACATTCAACTTTGGCTCAGGTCATGATCTCACAGTTTGTGAGTCCAAGTCCCACATCAGGCTCTGCGTTAACAGTGCAAAGTCTGCTTAGGATTCTCTCTCTCTCTCTCTCAAAAAAAAAAAAAAAAAAAAAACCTTGAAAAAAAAAAAGAGGAGAAAGAGAGGGTAGAGAGACACAGTAAGAGGAAGAAAAGGGGATAGCGGAGAGAGATTGTCTAAGGTTGACTGAAGCCACATATCAGTGTTTCCTGATGAATAGAGTGAGATCCATCAACCTACATCCTTGGAAAAGAGATGCCATGGCATGCATTATTGCTCCTTACAATAAACTGCATTAAATGCAAGCCTATTATTTGTTGAATTCAGTTCAGTACAATTCACTGTGCTGCCACAGGCCTCAGTTTCCAGCTGAGGCTCTGCCTTTGTAAGCAAAAACTAAGCTCCGTACAGCAAAGATGTGGCTCCTTAGCAACTGAAGGAAGTTAGGCTCAAGAAAAGAAAATAGAGCACACGGCGCGGCAGAGTTAAAGTATGAAGATACTAAGCATTTATTTTGGAAGCAACAAACAAACAAAAAAACCAGCCCCCAACAAACCCATCCATTGCCATCTGCAATCAATATGCATCATTACAGCCACACAGATGGCTGCATTCTGAGAGAGTTCCAAGCCAGTGGTTCTCAACCTTAGCTGCACACTGTAATCACCTGAGAGCTTTGGAAAGTGAAATCCCCTTGCCTACCTTGCACCCTAGACCAATTAAATGGTGGGACTCAGGTATCAGTATTTTTTTTTCAGAGCTTCCTAGATTACTCCAGTGTGTGTCTAGGGTGACAGCCTCGGATCTTGGATAACTCCGTGAGCCAAGTCACAAAGTTTTGGAGCTCTGCAATCTGACTGAGAGTAAGGTGGCTCAAGAAATGACTGCACCTGTTGGGTAATTAAGGTAACAACTCAGGGACTGTCAGAGGAGTATAAAAAGGCCATCTGTTTTGAATAAATGACGCAGCTTAGTCAAATGATATTCTTCGGAAGCAACACTCGTTCACTGACATTTGGTTTGCCTCAAGTGTTTGATGGTCCTGGTTTGCTGGTGTCTGTTTATGGACATCTGCTCTCTGTGACTGGGGATTGGTGGGGAGAGGCGGAGTATGCTGCCAGGTGATTCGTGCAGCTTTCCTAACTGGTAGGCTCCTGGGAGGGTAGGGGTCTATGTCAGAGCATGACCCTGCACCTCTGGCTCAAGCACCCACAATACACCTGTTTGGGGTTGAGTTGTATCAGTCTCAAATTCCCATGGTGGAGTCTAACCCCCAGCGCTTTAGAATGTGACCTTATTTGGGAATACAGTCATTGTGGATGTAATTAGTTAAGATGAAGTCATGCTGGAGTAGGGTGGGCCCCTATCCAATATGAGTTGTGTCTTATAAAAAGTGGAAATTTGGACATGGAGACATGCACACGGGGAGAATGCCATGGGAGGCTGAAGGCAGAGACTGAGTCCTGTTTACAACCCAAGAACCAGGGGTGGCCAACAAATCACCAGAAATCAGGGGAAGACCATGAAATAAATTCTCCCTCCCAGCCTCCGAAGGAACTGGCCCTGAAGACACATGGATCTCAGTTCTCTAGCCTCCAGAACTGTGAGACAGTCAATTTCCATTGGTGGTTGATCATTGCAGCAGCTTTTAGAAAACTAGCACAGAACCCTAGCCTAGGAGAATCAATACTGTGCCTCGAATTGGTGGAGGGCTTTAGGGCTCGGAGAGGATGAGCCCTGAACCAAGCAGCTGCCCCAGTTCCAAACCTGGTTTCAAACCAATCCTCATAATGGCCACTCCTGTTCCCCTCTTGCTCACTGCATCCACTGTCAGGGAGATCAAAATGCCCCATGTGGGGCTGGCTTCTTGGGCATGTGACCCATGGACCCCACTCCTAGGAGAGTCCCATGCTTGTGTCTTGTGTCGCCATCTTGAAATTTTTAGTAAGTTTTGAACAAGGCCCCAGCCTTTTCTTTTTGCATTGGTCCCTGCAAATTGCATAGCTCATCCTGTCCCCAAATCTCCCACCCACTTGCCCTCCTTCAGTCAGATCTTATCTAACTCCTCACAGGGATTTCTCATAGCTTCTGGCCCCTAGTCACCCCCTTTGTGTTTCTCAATGGTGCTATGGATTTTTCCATTTAACAATATTGTTTGGGTCATTTGTAGGGATTTGGGGCAGGAGATGATGGCAGAAAAGGATTGTGTTGGGCAGCCAAATAAAATATTCCAATCTTGTCTGTTAAGCTGTTAGTCCTCTTAAAGACCATGGTTGAAGGAAAGTGCAGAAGTTGATGAAAGACTGTCTGACTCTCTGGGAACAGAGAGTCTGGCTTTGGGCTCAGGTGACCAAGTATGACCAAGAAACATAGACGGTGCCATACCCCTCAGGACTCTTGCGGGTGGCTGTCTAGGCTAAGTTCATGTTAGCACTGTGTTTCTGGTCACTTATTCACAGCTCTCTCTAAAACCCCGGCATACGTTTCTATTATCCATGCTGTGACAGTTCCCACTATATTCCTCACTCCCTGAATTAGAAACTGTACATTCATGCTCTTTGCCATGGGCCTCTGTAGTGCATTCCATTGTGGACAAAGTGACCTTCCCTGCCTCGGTGATGTTGGGTTGGCCCTGTGACTTGCCTTGACCAATGGAACTTGAATGGAACTGTCCTTGTGCCAGCTCCCAGCTGAGACCTTAAGAAACATGACTTGTTTCTTCTCGCCTTCTTGCAAACCTGCCATCTGCCATGAGAAAAACCTGCTCCATGTAGTCATTGGCCCAAAGGGAATGAGGAGGCAGGTGGAAGAGACCCAACACCCAACCTCAATCCAAACCTAGCTGATCCCCGCCAAGCCCACAAATGTCACAGCCTCTACTGAGACCCATAAGCAAAACATAAACACTTGTTTTGATACCCCGGTGAGTTTGGGAGGTCTTTGTTATGCAGAATTACTGTGGCCAAAGCTGACCGATACAAAAATGATGCTACTTCTTTAACTGGGTTTTCATGGCTTTACCTGGCCTGGCCCTTCCTTAGTTATTCGTCCTTAACTCCCAGCCCCCAGCCCCCTCTCCCTCCACTTCATGCTTGGTTCTTTCTTCTTCTTCTTCTTTTTAATGTTTTATTTATTTGGGGGGAAGTGCTGAGAGAGAGAGAGACAGAGGATCCAAAGTTGACAGTGGTGAGCCTGATGTGGGGCTCAAGCTCATGAACCGTGATAACATAACCTGAGCTGAAGTCAGACGCTCAACCAGCAGACCCCCCCAGGTGTCCCCATGTATGGCTCTTTCATGCTGCAAATGTGCCACGTGCTCACATGGCTTTGAGCCAATAACTCATTCCCTCCTTATGTCCCCCAGCTCACTTGTCCTTTCCCCTGGCTGGCTCCTTCCCGTTCTTTTGCTCTCAGGTTACATGACCACATAAATCTTCCTCAAGGCTCATGAGGACCTGCTGATGCCTCTTGCTATGTGCTTCTGTTCCACGGGGCACTCTCCCATCACAGGCCTTGAAACAGTATGTGGTCATCACTAGGGTGGTAGGAAAATATACTGAGATGTTTATTTAGGTTTGCTTTTCACTGCTGTAGAGGATCAGACAGAGTAAATAAGAGATAGCAATGCTTCACTTTCCTTGTTTCTGCCCCGACCGCTCATACACAAGGCAAATTCAGAATCTGGGTGTTTTCTGCCTCCTGTGAAATCCTAAGCCATTTCTGGTATCATCCCAGAAGGGAAATGGGGAGAGGGAAGTATGGCTTTGGGGTCTGACTGTGAGAAAAAGAGATCCCTTCAGAGTAAGGCTGAACAATGGGGATTTGTGCTCAGCACAAGAACTTGAAGTTCTAGTACCCAGAAGGGTTGGCCCGGCTGTCTGAGCTCCTGCTCATCAAGAATGTCCATTTCTTAGGTGTCAAATAACAGCAGGAGCTGTGAAGGCTTACTCGATAGGGCACTCAGTGGAAACCAAGGTAGAGCAGAGGAGGGTTGGAGATGCCTGTGTGTTCATTTTCTATTGCTGAGCAACAGATCATCACCAATTGAGGGACTTTAGGACAACACAGATTTCTCATCTCAGTTTCCAGGAGGCCAGGAGTCTGGGAAGGACATGACTAACTTCTCTGCTTAGAGTTTCACAAGTCTGAAATCAAGGTCCTTTGCCAAGTCCCGCATTAAGGGAGCGAGTCCTAATAATGCCCGAGACAGAATTATATCCCAACCTGATATGACTGTGGCTGGAAATGAAACTTAACTTGATTTCTAGAAAATAGATATATCTTTTCTATTTCTTGCATCCTTATATTTTTGTTTTAAATTCACATCCACTATGCTTTAATCCTCTTTCTTGGCGGACCATAAGTTCTTGGAAGCTGGGATGTCCATAAGTTCTTGGAAGCTGGGATGTTTATGTTTTGCATATTGTTACATCTCCTGAGCCTAACACAGTGCCCAGAACTTACAGAGAAGGAAATAATAAATAAGTATCAAAAGAGGGACTATTAGGTGCTCAGTAAATGCTTATTCAATTAAACTGACTCAGTTTCATAAACATCAAGGGCATCACTGTAACTGTTTTAGAGAGGAAGAAACCAGATGTGAGAAGTTTAGGCAACATGTTCAGGGTCACATAAATAGTAACAGCGGAGCTAGAACTTTTCCATTATATTCAGAAAAAAAAAATATCCCTTTCTTTTGGAACTTGGCCCTGAAATGTAACACTATGACACATCCTAAATTGCATGACTCATACTTTTCATCTTCTGTGATCAAGAGTGGGGGAAAGCGTAATGAATTAGAAACCTTTATAAGACAGATGCTAACGTCTCAAACTCCTAAACTCTACAGCACCTAGATTTTCCAAACAGGTGGCTCCCATCTTACTGGGAATGAAAACTAAGTCAATCCCAAGGACTCACAGGATAGTCTGGTTTGTCCTAGACAGACTTGACTCAATTCCTCTTTCAGGTTTTAGGTTACCTAACTAGTGTGACTGTTTAGTGAGCTGAGATTCTAAACTGTGGGTTATATTTCTTATGAATCATATAACTACTCCATTAATTCTTGCCTCAGGGCCTTTGTGCATGCTGTGATGTGTGGTTAAAATGCCCTTTTAGTTTCCCATGGCTTGATCCTTCTCGTTCTTCAGTTCTTGGCTTGCACATCAGTCCTCAAAGGGGTTTTCCTGGAGTATGAGGGCATACCCCCTCCCCATTAACGCCTATCACTACATACCATATATAATACTTTTCATAATTTGCAATTATATATTAATTTTACGTGCTTGTCCATCCCCTGCAAGATTACACACTCACAAGGGCAGTCATATGGTTCATTCACCAATGTTAACAACCCAGCCCTCACACAGTGCTGGGACTGTAAGAGACACCTGCTAATAATTAGTTAAATGAATGAATGGTATTCACTAAGCCATTTGGTAAACATCATCAGCTTGAGCATGAATTTTGTGCACCAGATGCTGGGAATATAAAATTAGACAAGGGGCACCTGGGTGGCTCAGTCAGTTGAGCATACGACTTTGGCTCAAGTCATGATCTCAGGGTTCGTGAGTTCCAACCCTGTGTCGGGGTCTGTGCTGACAGCTCAGGGCCTGGAGCCTGCTTCAGATTCTGTTTCTCTGCCCCTCCCCCATTCGTGCTAGGTCTCTTTCTCTCTCAAAAATAAATCAACATTGAAAAAAATTTAAATTTAAATAAAGTTCTACAAGGCCTGGGTCCTTCCTTCTAGGGGCACATAATCTAGTGCAGAAAAAGGCACAGATATACCCTAAATGGCTCAGACTTCAGCTGGCTTAACTTCAAATGGTGTCCAATCAGCACAAACACTTAAACTGCAATGACTTTTCATTCCCAGCAAAGAACTACATGACTTCACCTTCCCTTAAGTTCTCCCTCCGTTATTTCTGAGTCCCTAGGGCTGCTTCACAAGTCCTCTGAGAACAGTCTACTCAAGTCCTCACCCCCAACCTCCTGGTCCAGTTGCCGAATCACTCCTGGCACTATTATCCTCAGTTCCTTCCATGGGTGTGTGCCTTTCTTTCCTGACACTGGAGCTCTCCATCTGTTCAGTGCTGAACGACGGGCCAGCGAGGTGTGGCCCTGGCTTTCTAGCATGGAAATCAGGAGGGAACCTGTGTACATTTGGAGCACCTGGGAATCTGACTGAAATTCAGGCTCTGATTCAGTAGATCTGGGATGAGCCCTGAGATCCTGCATTTCACTTAAGCATCCCAGGGAGGTGGATTCTGCTGGCCCACAGGCCACACCTCAGTAGTGAGGATATCTGCAGTGGGCACAGTAAATGCTCCATCCCTGTTGGCTGTTGTGATTTCACACCCACAAGGCACCCAATACATGGGCTGTCATTTTGCCGATGTATCAGATGCTATTGGTAACCTGCCCAACTGTGTCAGACGCACCCTAAACTTGCAACTCTGAATCTCTGTTACTTTTCTTAGCCCATGAGAACAAGATTGGCTTTCATGTGAGGCAAGCCAGACATGCTGGAAAGTTAAATGCTTCCTAGATCAATCTCAACCAATGAAAGACAGGAAACTGGGAGATAAATGCCCCATCCCCTTGGCCCATCTAGTCAAATCATTCTGAGGCACCTGTTCATATGGGCTCCCAGAGTTCTCCGGAAAACAGAGACACAACCACCCACCTTAAGAACTTTCTTGATAGTGCCTCCATTCATTGGCTTTCTTCCCTTCTGCTGCTCACTCCCCTCCACCCCTCCCCAACCTGATATTTCCAGACACTACCTCCCAAGTAAACTCTCTCCTCTCAAACAAATCCTTGCCTCTGGCTCTGTTTTGGGGGGGAACCCACACTGAGACCAAAGGCTTGTTTGTTTGGGGGGCCTGTTAAAATTAAATACAAAATGAAGAAGAAACTAGAGCATTCTCAAAGCACATAAAACCATTTAAGCCAAACTAGCTTATTTCAGGAACATAAGTGAAACTGAACTTAGGCTATTTCTTGTAAATGTCTCTGATAATCAAATAAACCTTAAGTCATCTTTCTACAAATGGCATAAGATAATCATGTTTGGTTTTTTCTTTTTTTTACTGAAATGTATTTGACATATAACGTTGTATAAGTTTAGGGTATGTGACATTTTGATTTGATACATTTATATATTGCAATATGATTGCCATGATAGGGGTACCTAACACCTCTCACATACCATCATTTCTTTTTTTGTGGTGAACAATTAAGTTCTAGTTTCTTAGCAAGTTTGATGTTTATGTTACAATATCATGGACAATATTACAATATTGTTACAATAATGACTATGCTGTCCATTGGATTTCCTGGACTTCTTTATCTACTGGTTGCAACTTTGGACCCTTGAACCATATCTCCCCTATGGTGGAGGGAATAGATAATCCCTTTTAACCCTGCCATCTAGAAATTCTCATTGTTTGTTTGTTTTTTAAAGTAGTTTTTCATTTATTTTGAGACAGAGGGAGAGAGTGTGTGCACGTGTGGGGGAGGGCAGAAAGAGGGAGAGAGAGAGAATGCCAAGCAGCTTCCTCGCTCTCAGTGCAGAGCACAACGTTCGATCCCAGGAACCAGGAGATCATGACTTGAGCCCAAATCAAGAGTGGGAACACTCAACTGACTGAGCTACCCAGGTGCACCTGGAAACTCTCATTGTAATAACCAGCCATTGTCAAGGTGAAACAACTTCCTCATTTTCACTTTATAAGCCATTCTGTAGTGTCATGGCCCTGAGCTTCACATCAGTTTTAAATTTGAAAGCTCCCAGCTCACAAGCTGTCTTTTTTTTTTTTTTTTACAAAGGGTTTATTGTCAAGTTGGTTTCTACATAACACCCAGTGCTCATCCCCACAAGTGCCCTCCTCCATGTCCATCTCCCCCCTCCCCCACACACCCATCAGTCCTCAGTTTGTTCTCAGCGTCTCTCATGGTTTGCCTCACAAGCTGTCTTTAAATGCACAATCAACTCTTCCTAAATACTTTCTTATTGATTTAATCATTTTAATTTTGCTATTTCTGGGTTTTTGACAGGCCAAATCATCATAATATAAAATCGCTATTTTTGAGGTGGAAAAGACCCAGTATGAGTATAGGGGCCACATCTAGGAACCACCCACTGAGTCTAGCAGTAGAGGTTCAGCCACAGCTTTCTGTGCCCTTCCCATAGCCTCAGCTCAAATAAGGGAGATATAGTGGCTTTCAGGGTCCTCACAATGCTGTTGTAATCTGATGTCAAGTGAAAAACGTACTCCCACAATCCTCACTCCACGGCTAACACCTCAGTTTGCATGTTTCCTTTACATGAAGTCAACCAGCTGTCAGATCACACTGACCCCAAATGAGGCAGGTGTTTAGGGACATAGCCTCATAGGCACCGAGGTCAGCTGTACACAGCAGCAAGGGGGGGTCTCGCTTATGGATACTTTTCTTTCAACCCCAAGGAAGAAAGATGCGTTTTGTATTTGAGAACAAAATGAAGGGAGTAAGTTATGGAAAACCAGACCAATTCAACCAACCTCACTTAGCAGATAGACTGGTGAGTCTCCAGTTTAAGCCTGCCTCTACAGCACTTTGGGCGTGTGCTAAAATTTCATATTGCCGGATCCACATCTAGAGAATTTGACTACACTTTGGGAAACACTGCTGTAAAACTGTCAGAGGTATGAATGACCCACTGAATCTCCCCAGGTTGGAAGGCAATTTATCACGTGCCTGCCTGCCACTTCCTCTTCTGAGCTCTTTACCTTTATTCACTTCTTATAACCTTATTAGTTAGATATGGTTATCAGCTTCATTTTACAGATAAGGAAACTAAGGCACAGGTAGATTAAGGAAGTCACCCGATGTCACAGCTAGATGCAGAGGAGCTGGGATTCAAACTGCCCATCTGGGTCCAGAACCATGGGCATCCCAGCACACTGGAGCCGAAAGACTGAGTAAGGCCTGCACAGGTTGCCTCCATTCCCTATAAAGACTCTGTTAGGAATTGAATGTTTATGCACCACCACCATCCCCATTCATATGTTGAGGCCCCAACCTCTAATGTGACTGTATTTGGAGATACGGCCTCTTGTGGGTAAGGAAAATTAAATGAGGTTATAAAGGTAGGGTCCTAATCCACTAGAGCAAGAGACACCAGAGATACTTCTCTCTCCATCATGTGAGCACAAAGCAAAAAGGCTCCCAAGTACAAGCCAAAAAGAAAGCTCTCACCAGAAACCAAGTCAGGCAGCACCATGACTTTGGACTTTCCAGTTTTCAGAGCTATGAGTAAATACATTTCTATTGTTTAAGCCACCCACCTTGTGATCCTGTGGTGTCAGCCCGAGCAGGCTAATGTGGACTTTAGTCCACAGCCCCATGAGGTTTTACAGATTCTTATTACAATTGATGCATTCTATGGACATTCTCTCACATCCCTTCTGTGTGACCAGAAACACACTAGGCATAAATATGAGGGTCACCTGGGTGGCTCAGTCCATTAAGCATCTGACTTTGGCTCAGGACATGATCTCACAGTTCATGAGTTTGAGCCCCGCATTGGGCTCTGCACTGATGGTATGAAGTTTGCTAAGGATTCTCTCTCCCTCTCTCTGCCCCTTCTACCCTCTCTCTCTCACTCAAAATAAATAAATAAATAAACTTTAAAAAATGTTGAACTGTCTTCCAGGACCTAATTTTTATTATTTTTATTTATAGATTAATTTATTTTGAGGGGAGGGGCGGGGCGGGGGGAGAGAGTAAGAGAGAGAGAGGATCCCAACACTCAGTCTGGAGCTTGACATGGGGCTCAATCCTAGGACCCTGGGACCATGACCTGAGCCAAAATCAAGAGCAGATGCTCAACCAATTAAACTCCCCAAGGACCTAATTTTTAAACTTTTTTTTTTAATATTTTTTATTTATTTCTAGGAGAGAGAGAGAGACAGACAGCGTGAGCAGGGGAGGGTCAGAGAGAGAGGGAGTCACAGACTGAAACAGGCTCCAGGCTCTGAGCTGGCAGTCAGCACAGAGCCTTATGCGGGGCTCGAACCCACGAACCGCGAGATCATGACCTAAGCGAAAGTCGGACGCTCAACCGACTAAGCCACCCAGGTGCCCCAGGACCTAATTTTTAAAAATAACTTCTTTCTTTCTGCAATCATAAATTGAGTTCAGAGCACATATTTGGCATGTGGTGCATCTTTGGGGAATGAGGGAATGACTTTGCAGGACGAAAATCGAGGGGCTATCCCCTGGGGAATGCACCCTCAGTAGGAATCACACGAATCCGGTGTGGAATGTTATCCCTAATCACTATTGGATCTGACATTTTCCAACACTGTGTTGGAAATGGAGACAGTAATTCAAAAGCAGCACTTAATCACAGTGTTGGATAGAGCAGCTCAGAATTATCATACACATGGTTCCACAAGGAAAGGAGCATGTTATTAACATTAGATCATCTTCTGAGTAGGTCGTATCAGGAACTGAGGACAGAAAGATGCCTTCCTAGTTCAGGATCTAGAATGGCACTCTAGAAAAAATAACTGAAAAATAAAATAACCCAATTTTGTAGATGAGAGTTTGGGTACCACATGAGTGGGCATTCTTGGGCAAGTCACTTTCCCTCTATAGGCCTCAGTTTTCTCCTCTGGTAAAGGAAGGGGCATAAAGCTGGTAGTTCCTCTGACTTTTCTTTGATCCACTCAAGCCACAACTAGATAGCCCTTCTTTAAAAACATGAGATATTTTAAGAGCAAATAACTCAACAGAGAAGCCTATCCTGTGAATGGCATATTATAATTCAAACCCAGTCTTTCCTTATCCTCAACCCATGTGTTTTCCATTATTATTTTATTTATGTTATCCCTTACCACGTGAAATTCCCTTTTTCACTCAATAAGAACTAAAAGTGTATATTGGGCATCTATAATGGTCCCTATTGATATTTGCTTTTCAGGCTCAGACCCAGAGCACCCTTCTCTTCCCTAATCCTATGAAACCCTCTGGCCAGCATTCTGCTGCCCTATTCTCCACCTCAGCATTTGGCCATACTCTGCAAAGTTCTAGAACATTCTAGTATGCATCAGGGATATGGCCCTGTGGGCTGGGAAGGCTATAGGGCTTGGTAGAAAGCGCCAGTGGGTTTCAGAGAAACACACAGGGGTTTTCTAACTTCACCATCTTCTAAGTGACACTTTCTAAGTGTGTCACTTTGCACCCATCCCTTTGTGTCACTAAGCATTAATTTATGTGTAAAAAAGGGACAGTGGCACCTTTGTGACCACTGTTGGTTGCCTAACTGGCAGTCATTCCATCTTTGTTGACAAAATAGTGCTGGTTTTGTTCAGGTATTCAGCGAAATGTGTCCTGTCCTAGGGGTGGATTTTGATTTCTAGACAAAGCATGACAATCCTATTTCTATTTGTCAATGACTGCTTTAGGTTAGGCCCTATGACCATATCTGGACTGAGATATGAAGGAAAATACACTGGAGAGTACTGGGGAAAGACTCCCCTCCCTCACAGCAAGAGAGAAATGAGAAGAAAGCAAGGCCATCTTGCTTTCTTCATAATTTTAGACATGCTTGTACAAATTTGTGACAATGATCACTACATCAGCTAACTTGCAGTTGAGAGGAAAGTCAAGGAGCACCTGGGTGGCTCAGTTGGTTAAGCGTCTGACTTTGGCTCAGGTCATGATCTTATGGTTCATGATTTAGAGCCCCAAATCAGGCTCTGTGCCGACATCTCAGAGCCTGGAGCCTGCTTCAGATTCTGTGTCTCCCTCTCTCTCTGCCTCTCCCCTGCTCATGCTCTGTCTCTCTCTGTCTCTCAAAAATGAATAAAATAAACATTATTTTTTTTTTTTTACAAATAGGGGCAAGCCAAGAAGATCACAGAAAAGCCATAGGGCCCTTACAGTGTGTAGATTCTGAATCTACTCTCTCTGAAGCCATCTATCTCCAGATGTTTTGTTTGTGAGAAATAAAAATATCTATGGCTCAAGCCATTTTTACACTTTTGTGGGATCTGAAAGTTATATTATGTTGCATACACACTTTAAATAAAATAATTTAAAAAGTTATAATATAAAAGTTAGACATGAAAATGAATAGATTTTTTTAAATTCTAATTTTTAAGTAATTTTTAAAATTCTAAAAAAAAACCCTCTACAAATCTAAAATATTCTAATTTAAAAATCATTCTTATACTAAATTAATAAATCTCAGGGCACCCTGGTAGCTCAGTTGGTTAAGCATCTGACTCTTGATTTTGGTTCAGGTCATGATCTTATGGTTTGTGAAATGGAGCCCCGCATTGGGCTCTGTACTGACAGTGTGGAGCCTTCTTGGGATTCTCTCTCTCTCCCTCTCTCTCTCTGCTCTTCCCCCAGTCATTCTCCCTCTCTCTCTCAAAAATAAATAAATAAATAAACAAACAAATAAAATAAACATTTTTTAGTTTTTTTTTAATTTATTTCTAGGAGAGAGAGAGAGAGACAGCGTGAGCAGGGAAGGGTCAGAGAGAGAGAGGGAAACACAGACTCTGAAACAGGCTCCAGGCCCTGAGCTGGCAGTCAGCACAGAGCCCGACGCGAGGCTCGAACCCACGAACCGCGAGATCATGACCTAAGCAAAAGTCGGACGCTTGACCGACTAAGCCACCCAGGCGCCCCAAAATAAACATTTTTTTTAAAAAGACTAGTTTGCTGTGCCTGGGTGGCTCAGCCAATTAAGCATCCAACTCGATTTCACCTTAGGACATGATCTCACAGTTTGTGAGTTTGAGCCTTGCATCCAGCTCAACACTGACCACGTGGAGCTATGTGGAACCTGCCTGGGATTCTCTCTCTCCCTCTCTCTCTCTCAAAATAAATAAACTTAAAAGAAAATACTAGTTTATTTAAAAAAATTAATAATTCCCTTTAGGACGTAACAGTAGATTCAAAATTTTAAAGGCTGATAAATCTCCAAACATTGAGATTTTCAAAAAATAATAGTTCTTGGGGTGCCTGCGTGGCCCAGTTAGTTAAGCGACTGACTCTCAATCTCAGCTCAAGTCTTAATCTCAGGGTTATGAGGTCAAGGCCCATGGCTCTCTGCTGGTCATAAAGCCTATTTAAAATTAATAATAATAATAATAGTTCTTATTAAACCTCTATAATATTTGTATCCTATATGTTTAGGCTGCATGCCCTGTGTTCATATGAGAATAATTTAAAACAATACTTTTATAGAGAATAAACAATTCTTTTTTTGAGCATAGTTGATAGAAAATTCATATTATTATTGATGTCTTAGAACATTTACTTTCAGCTTCACAACTCACTGTTGGTAACATCATGTACATTTTTAGGATCATCATATTTGGGACAATCTCCAATGAGTTTTTTTTTTTCATACATGAGTTGTATGTTTTAGAAGAATTTTCCCACAACTAGCTTCTGGCTTCATGCAATTCAAGCCTAATTTCTCTTCTGTTACCTACTTTTCTTTTTGTTCATATTGCAATACCACCTCCGGCCCTGCTGTCTTGTATCAAGACACCAGGTGAGTCAGCGCAGTGGGGGCAGGAATGTTCCTGGAAGCTATCCCCATCCCCCGGTGTCTTAGCGTAACTTAACCCATCCTAATGTACTCCTTTGGCCAAATCCCAAATCCAAATCCCAAATGCTCTCACTGTTTCTACCACAAACCAACACAAGGGGATGTATAATAAAGAAGAATTTCCAGGGGAAAGACTTAGCCATCTTAAACCACTGCAGCTAAAACGTTTACTTTTGCATATATAAACCATATCTTCTTTAGCCATTCATCAGTTGATGAACACTTAGGCTCTTTCCATAGTTTGGTTATTGTTGAAAGTGCTGCTATGAACATTGGGGTACATGTGCCCCTATGCATCAGCACTCCTGTATCCCTGGGGTAAATTCCCAGCAGTGCTATTGCTGGGTCATAGGGCAGTTCTATTGTTAATTGGAATATTACTTGGCAACAAGAAAGAATGAAATCATGTCATTTGCAGCAACGTGGATGGAACTGGAGGGTATTATCCTGAGTGAAATAAGTCAGTCAGAGAAAGACAGATATCATATGTTTTCACTCATATACAGGTCTTGAGAAACTTAACAGAAGACCATGGGGGAGGGAAGGGAAAAAAGTAGTTACAAACAGCAAGGGAGGGAGGCAAACCATAAGAGGCTCTTAAATACAGAGAACAACCTGAAGGTTGATGGAGGGCCAGGTGAGAGGGGAAAAATTGGTGATGGCCGTTGAGCAGGGCACTTGTTGGGATGAGCCCTGGGTGTTGAATGTAAGCGATGAACCACAAGAATCTACCCCCAAATCCAAGAGCACACTGTACACTGTACACACACTGTACACACACTGTATGTTAGCCAACTTGACAACATATTATATTTTAAAAGTTAAAAATAAATACAGTTATGACTGAGATTTTTTAAAAACAACATTTACTTTTGCAAATTAAACAAACAAACAGCAGTGAGCCTATGAACACATTGCTAGGACCTCAGAAAATGTCCACGCAAGTGAGGGGGCCTTAAAAATTAAACTTCATTTGCTTACATCAAATCTGTCCTCCTGTGATCCTGGGCATGTTGTGAAAACTGAATGAACCCATAATATAAATAAAGTGCTGGGCACAGTGTCTGGCACATAAGAGCTTTGAAATAGGGCAGCAACTATTCTATTTTTAGTGATGTTAGTATTATTTAAGATGGTACCTCCCACAGTGCTTTCTCTTGAATGTGTTTTCACAGCTATACTCAAAAGACCGAAACACTTTTGGACCTCAGAGGAGACATGTCTTTCAAGTTGGTTTTTCACTGTGAAATCTGTTCATGATAGAGCCGTAGTTTTCAGGGGTTAAATATTCCCATGACTGCAAAGGGCGAATGTCTCTATAATTGCAGTGACCCGGAAATCAAAGTGATGTCTTTCCAATCAATAGTTTTATTATTACGTTTTAAAATTGCATCTTTGCCCTAAAATTGGCATGCTATATTTAGTCGCCACCACCAAGAGACATCTGCCCAATGAAGCAACCGTGCCTTTCATGAGTGATACGTCATTTATTTATTTCGGCAGCTAAGCACCTTCTGGCACAACACATAGCCACCTTTGAATACAAAGATGGAATTCTGGGTGCCTTAAACAGATATGGGCTGTCTAAAATTACAGACGGTGCTAATTAACTAGAACACAGAATTAGAACCTACGGCTTGGAAAAATATGCAAGAAAAATAGAGTGTTTGTTAGAAACTTTAGCATTGGGGAGCTAAAGCCTGCTGTTTCAAGGATGCTAAATTGATGATAAGAATTATATACCATTGTTAAACCTCAATAAACAAAGCTCCAGGTTGCGCCTGAATTAGACCATGTGTTTGCTCAAAGAGCTGGTGTTTAAATCCTCTTTCACTGATAAAAATTATGAATAATCCTAGTAAAAATGATACTATTTGGAAGAAGGGAGGCTGAAATGGACCATACCTTCATTTATGCCTGATGAACAAACTAATTATTGTTTTTCTGTCAAATGCACCTTACTTCAAAGAAAGTAACTGCTATTAGATGTTCTTGAATTTAAAACCTGATTGAGTTGCTTAGAGTATTTTTTTTTTTTTTACTATTTATTTTTGGGAGAGAGATAGAGTGTGAGCAGGGGAGGGGCAGAGAGAGAGGGAGACACAGAATCTGAAGTAGGCTCTAGGCTCTGAGCTGTCAACACAGACCCTGATGTGGGGCTCGAGCCCATGAACTCTGAGATCATGACCTGAACAGAAGTCAGACACTTAACCAACTGCACTACACTGGTGCCCCTAGAGTATTTTTAAAAATATCAGGAGAGGCTGGTGGAGTTCCTTGGTACATATGCTAGTGTTCTAGGAGAGCTCTGTTTGTGAAGGCAAGTGAAAAGGCACAACTTCTAGGTCTGGAGACTGGGATTTTCATCCCAGGTCCATTGCTAATTCACTGGACGATTTTAGGCAGGTTACCTCACTGACCTGGCTAGTAAGGACAATAGTAATTCCTGCCTCCTTGACGGAGTAACAATTATTGAAGACTTTGAAGGCTAGAAGGCACACCATAAAAAGGAAAAGTGGAAATGGCAATACAGCATGGCTATCAGGAGCCCCTATTGTGTGTGAATCAAGACCAGAGTTTGCTAGAAGTTCAGTCATTAACCAAGTGAACAGTTAAGAACAGAGTACTTAACTTCTCTTCTTCAGCAACAGCTGCAGCATGGGTCAGATGAGATCATGTGTGTGAATTAGTAGTTCACTTGTGTGCATCAGCAGTCGAGAATAATAACAATGACTTAACCATAGAGAACATGAGACCCAAGGCAAGCGGTTCAAGTTAGTACAATCTCTCTTCTCCATGAGATGAGTCAGGGATCCAGGATCTGCTTACCTTGTTGCTCGGCCATCCCTAGTTCTTTTTTTTTTTTTTTTTAATTTGCATTTATTTTGAGAGAGAGAGAGAGAGCATGTGTCAGGGCGGCACAGAGAGAGGGAGGGAAAAAGTATCTCGAGCAGGTTCCAAGTTGTCAGCACAGAGCCCGATGCAGGGCTCGATCTCACAAACTGTGAGATCTTGACCTGAGCCAAGATCAAGCCCTCAACCACTCAATGACTGAGCTACCCAGGTGTCCCCCATAGGCTGTTCCAATTTGCATCAACAACATTGGCCTGACGGGCACATCCAAATTCCAACCCACAGGATAAATGAAGGCAAGGTAAGGGGAATGAGGGCGCACCCCTTTTCTCCGAGGACACAACCTATACCCACATGACACTCCTGCTCACAGGCCACTGGCTGGAACTTAGAAAGGTGGCTGCTCTTGTCTTCAAGAGAAACTGGCTATAACGCAGCTAAAACATAGGAAGAAGGAGATAAAGAAAACTTATGTGGGTGAGACATCAAGCTGACTCTGTCACAGTGTCCAAGCATCTTAGCATATATGAGCAGTCAATAAATCATAGCACTGAAAGTCCCATGTTCCAGGCTCCCCCTCAGTCCTGGGAAAACTGTGAAGGTTGTCCACCCAAGATGCTCTATGGTGGGCTTCTGAGAGACCTTTCGAAGTAAGACTTCAGATAGGAGCTTCAGGAGAACCAGTCGAGGCACCTGGCATGCCTAAAACTGGCATGCCTTGAACATATAGGCCAAACACACGTTTTATGGTTAAAGTTGCTGTATATAAAAAAGACAAAGGGATTTGACTTATGGCTTTGTCCTTCCTAAGTACAGAGGTAGGCTGAGAAGGAGATCATTGTCCAAATATATTTCTACGATGGGTCTGTCCTTGCATTGCCTTTCCCTCCTGCTTAACAGAAAAGCCCATTCAGTAGCTCTGTTGATGTGGTAGACCAGAAATCCCAATCCATGGAGGGGACGTACCAGTAGAACACAAAAATGCCCCAAAACTCTTCTTTTTCTTTTTCTTTCTTCTCTCTCTTATAATTCATATTAATTGGAACTCTGTTGGTTACAGATGGAAGAAACCTAACTCAAACTGGTTTCAGCAGGAAAATGGAAATATATTGGCTCATGGAACTACATTCATAAATAGGTCAGATTCAGGCACAGCTGGATACAGGGGCTCAAATCACAGCATCAGGAACTGGATCTGTTTGCATCTCTGCTTCTATCTGAATACATTTCATTCACGGGCATTCTTTCCCTCGTGGTGACAACATTGTTGCTGGCAGACCAACTCCCTTGAAACCAATGGAAAGAGGGTTTCCCTTTTCAATAGTTCGAATAAAATTCCCAGAATTGTGTTAGTTTAGTATGACTTGCTCACCATTATGGCCAGAGAGTGGAACATGCTGATTGGCCAACCTGACTTGTGTGCTCATGCTTGGAGTGAGAGACTCTGAGGTCCACCCCACATGAAATACATGGGCTGGGCGGGAGTAGAGAGGGGTGGTTTCCCAGATAAAAATATAGATGCTAAAGACAGAGGAAGGGAATATGGACACTCAGTAGGCAAACAACAGATGTCCATAACATCTTCTAAATTCTTTCTTTTCTTTCCTCTGTCTTCCTTCCCCTTCCCACATTCTCTTTCTCCCTTCCCTCTTTTCTTTCTCTCTGTCTTTCTCTGTGTCTCTATTTCTCTCAGTGTGATTACCATTAAGCAAGATGCAAAGGTAAACTTCTTGTGGCCCCTGACTTCATGCAGCTCTCAGATGCAAGAATAAAAGGGGACAATTCAGTTACAAACTGTAATAAAATGTGATATGCTTGGGGGATGCATTCATGCAGACATACCTGAATAAATAAATAAATAGTGCATGCATGAATGAAATGGTATAATAGAGAATTATGCAACATTACTCTAGGCACACAAATAAAGGAGGGATTAATTTAATCTGGATCAAGTGAAAGCTCAGAGAAATGATCACAAAGGAGACATTTCATCTGACTCTGAAGGATGAGGAGCAGTTTGTAATATTTTTTTTTCAGCGGAAAAAGACCCCCATGTAATCAGTCAAGGTCCTGTCAGTTTCATGCCACCTTCAAAGTTCCTCATGGAATCTGAAGCAAATCCAATCATCAAAGTGAGGAAATTTGGACAGAGTCTGTCACTAAATTTAACCTTGTGGAAGTCATTCATTGTCTCTTGTCGGCAGTTTTTAATCATTTGTGAAACAAGCAGATGGAACTATTTCTGGAGCTCCTTGCAGCTCTAAAAACAACCAATTTCTCTCTTGAAAACACTGAAGGCCATTGGCTTATAGACTGAATGGAAGGGTCTCTGATGTTGACTTAAATGTGCATTGTTGCTTTGTGGAGTGCATGTATGGGAAGGCACTGGTTTACCAGATGTCTGAATCAGCTAGTTGATGCTATAGGTACCAAGAGGAAGAGGCAATGAGATTTTTTTTTTTTCCATAAGTTGAATCTGGGTCATTTTATCACATTGTCTCAAGTCATCCTGGAAGTGTAGCAATGGAAGGTAACTATAGGACCACTTGGAGATATCTATGACCAGATGAATCTGTTCTGTGTCTGACCATTGAAGGATCATCTTGGTAAGTCCTTTTTGTGGCTTTTCCCCCAGTGAGTTTAGTTTTGCTTTCTCATGGCTGAGATATCACAAATGGCCAACAAATGAGATAGAGTTGGGTGTCCTAAAATATGTGTACCGTTTTAAATTATCACCAGGTTCTATGTTCACTTCTTAATTTAGTAAATACGAGGAAAACAAACCCTCTACCACCTCTCAGTGCTGTAATCTTGTATTCAAAAGTCCTGTTGAGAGAGCAGCATGACCCATTAAGCCCTGCCTTTCCAACTACAGAAATTACTACCTCGACTTAATGATTACAATTTGTTATTGGTGTACAGCCCCAGCAGATGAGTAAGTTCTAGCATCCAGGGAGAAAATGGACTTGAAAGCAGGATGGAGTAGGAGTTCACAAGTGCCCACACAGCATTCCTTGAAACAAGGGCTATAAATTCCCTGAGGACATTATTAGCCTCGTTTTGAACACAAGGAAATAAGCAAGGAGAAGTAAAATGACTCCTTCCTCACACATCCAGGAAGCGAATATGTAAATTAGAGGTAGGGGCTCAGATCAGATTTTTTTTTTTTACTGGAGTATTCTTTTCATTGCTCTTTGCCAAACTGATTTTCAAAAATGAAGCCAACACACCTACCAAAATAGCTCAGATGGAAAAGAGAGAAAATACTAGTGGCAGAAATGAGGAACAGCTGGAGCTCTCATATACAATGGGAGTGTTAAGTGGCACAGCAGCTTTTAAAAATGGTTTAGCATTGTCTACTAAAACCACACATCCTCTATGAGCCATCCATCCCATTGCCAACAGTAACGTGTGCCTTTGTCCACCTAAAGACATGTTCAAGAGTGTTTAGAACTATTCGTGATGTTCCCAAACTGCAAGCTACATGAACTCCCATCACCAGGAGAACAGCTACATAAAACATGGTGGGATACCATATATAATGGGCTATTACACACGTGACAACATGGGTGGATCATACAAATCTAATATTGAGAAAATAAGGCAGACACAGAAGAGTACATGCTAGGAGATTGTATAACATTGAACAATAGGCAAAATTAATCTATAGCATTAGAAATCAGAACAGCACTTCCCCTAGAGGAGTAGTGACTAGAAGAAGGTACTGGGGGCGGGGAGGGGGGGATGATATTCTTGGGCCCAGGTGATATTCTGTTTCTTGATCTGGGGCTGGTTACATGACTGTGATCAGTTTTTGAAAACTCACTGCCCCACACTCTTCTGACCTATGCACTCTTGTGTATATATATCATATATATTTTGAAATTGAATAAAATCTCAAAAGTTAAAATAATAATAATAATAAAGCAAATTTACACAAGGTTAAGAAACAAGCTAAATGTAGGCCGTCAGAAATATTTACAAATGATAGCAGTAGGGTCTGGCACTTCATCATAGACTCACTTAGAGTCTTGCATTTTTATCCATTAGTTATTTGATTCTTTCAACATCGCAAAGTGAATACAATTGTCACCCCATTCTTAGAAGGTGAAACAGAACTGGAAAGCTTACTTGCCTTATCCCCACCTATACAGCTGAGAAGCAATAGAACATATACTCAAACCAAAGCAGCCCACCTCCAGGGTCCACATCCTAATCGTGTGACATAGTATCTCACAATGGTAGGCTTTGTGTTTATTTGATCAGGAACACTTTGATCATTGAGTTTATTCCCTTGAAAACCACCTGGAAACTACAGGAATTGGGATAAATTCCCTTAGGTTAGCTCTGGAAGAAAAGAAAATATTTAAATCAAAACTCAACATCAAGTGAGTTGGAGAAAGACTCTTTATCAAAAATTTAGGGCAGTCATGGAGAAAGTCACTAGGGCTATAACTTTCTGCTTGCCTAAGGCTCCCTTTGAATAAATCACTGCTTGTAACACTCAGTAGCAACTGGAGAAGACGGGGATGGATGCAGTCACTTTCAGGAGGTTAGAGGACTGTGAACAGCAGTGCAAGATTCGTGACAATGTGTTGAAAGATGGTTGGCACCCAAAGGAGGGAATGATACATGTTTCATGTTTTATGATATGTTTTGTCACTTGGGGAATTCAGAGGTGGAGGCACTTATAAAGTGAAATGGAAACCAACTTTCTCTACTTGTCACTTGTGTTACTTAGGAGGTTTCTTGTTGGAAAAAAGAAAACTAGAGACGATTCTGTCAACGAAAGGACAAGAGTTATTCCTAAGAACCAGATTAGAACCAGGCAGTAGTCAGAATTGGTGGCAAGGATGAGCCAACAGCTACTTCCTGTATTTTCTCCAGTCTTTGCATTTTTGTTCCCTTCTGCGAGTCTTCTCTATTGGTCTCTTTTGACCAGCTCCCATCACCACGTCCCTGTTCCTAAACCAGAAGGAGCTTCACCGAATGGCATGGTCATGGGCAAACACTGGACAGACCTCACCCTCACAGGTTAGTTGGGGAGACACCATCTGTGAAGTCAACCAGTGTGGAGGTGCTGGGGGGATGCAGCGGCACCCCCAGCTCAGGGAACAGCCCACTGCAGCTTCCTTGGAGGGGAAACAATGGGCAGGGTCCCAGGAATCCCTAAGAACAGAGCAAGGAGGGTGTGGTGGGTTCCCCTATTGACATGGTAATTACGATTTATTTGCCAAACACTAGAATCAAACAGAAGGTGCTACAATCTTTGATGTGATGAAGCTGGTAGAACTTTGAAAAACACTTGGGAAGGGTTACACCAAACACAGAAGCCCCATATTGTGTTTTTCTTGCTGAAACCAGGAGGCTCTTATTTTCTTTCGTCCACCCTTCCTTCTTTAAACCCTTCCTTCTTTTCTTTCTTTACTCCTCCATTCAACAGATACCTGATATGTTTTCGAGTAGAGACCCTAGCCTAAAACTAAGTTATATTTATCTCTGAGAAATATGGCTTGTCTAGGCATGTCTGATTTGCTCTTACAGATATTTTTTTTTTAGCAAAGATCCTTCAAGATAAAAGTAGAAAGAGACATTCCAGATTTTTATTGCCGCATAACACAACACATCCAAATTCAGTGGCATAATGGAACAACCATTTTAATATGTTCATGACTGCGGGTCTGAAATTTGAAAGCACGTGAAAGGATAGTTTGTCCTTCCATGTATGTCCATGTTTCACAATGTCTGGTATAATCTGACTGTCTAGAGATGGCAGGAATGGCTCAAATAGGGACGTATCTGGGGCCTAAATTCTTCACCTTGTGGCACCTGCTGAAATTGGAATGTTCAAGATGAATATGTCACTCACACGCCTGGTGCTTGGGATGAGATGGCTGAAACATTTGGGGGCTTCCTGGCAATTGTTTTCCCCCATATGACCAGCTTGGGCTTCCTCACAATATGGTGGTCTCAAGATATTCAACCTAGTTAAATGATAGCTGACTTCCCCCAGAGCAAGTGTTCGAGGTAGAAGTTGCTGAGAAGGAAAGTCAGCAAGAGCAGATTTATAAAAAAAGGGGGGCTCAGCCAGACGTCCGAGGCTGGATACTCCCCTTGCATGATTTTGGCTTCTGTAATCTTGCTTGCCTCTTGCATCAGCCTGTGCAACACAACCAATAGTACCCCCTTTCCCCCCACGCAGCCAATAGAATGTTTCCAAATACCCAGAAGCTAGATAGGCATAAAAGAAGGTCCACACCAGGGCTCAGGGCTCAGCCTTTGGAGGTGATTCTGCTGGGCCAGCACCAGTATGAAATAAACAGTCTTTTCTGATTCCCCAAATGCATGTCACCTGTCTCTTCCTGGGCCCTGAGTATTTGGTGTAACATTGCAAGCCCTCCTTGAACCTAGCTTTGGAAGTCATGCATTATTTCTGGTATGTTCTAATAGTTAGACAGAGCCAGCCCAGATTTGATGTGGGAGACTGTTTAAGGGCATGGATACGAGAAAGTGAGGTTCTTGGGATAGGACATCTTTGGAGATTCACTGTCACAGAGGGAGGGGATGTATGATTCTATTTACCTTTTGAATGACCCCACAGACATACAATATGGCTCTAGCATCTTAAGTCCTACAAGTTTCAAACTAACGTTAAGAACATAGGAGACTGTACACTTGGCACGGTCCCACTGACCCCCCACCTAACCCAGGAGGCAGAACCCACAGCAAAGGGTAGAGCCAAAGAGAAGGAACACATTGCATACCACACAGCATCCTGCTGACAGCCTGGGTAATGAGCACAAATGAGATAAGCTCTGGGAGATTCCCAGATGTACACTAGGGGGCTTGGTGGTTCTTTCTGAGTAGTCAAAGCAAAACTAGTGAAATGTGGATCTTCAATCTTCTATAAGCCCGTTTGTACAAACTGGATTGTGAAGACACAAATTACATTTGATAACAGTTTTAGTTCAAGCTTTGTACTTAATGACCTCACCCTCAGGGGTTTAGCTTCTAATTGGGAAAATAAAATTAATATACATTAAATAATGGCATAAAACAACATAAAAGCTGTCACCAGGGAGCCACAAATAAATGCCTCATGCATTAAGTTTTATAGGAATAACCTCAGAGGAAGAGGCATTCTAAGAGCCCGAATGAACTGAAGGGCCTCCAGGAAGAAGAAATTTGATCTGTGCCTTGGAAGTTGGTAAATTTAATTAGGCAGAGAAGAAGCAGAGGGCGGAAGAAAACTCAAAATTAGAAATGTTTCTGAATGACTTTTGGCCCAAGATACAATTATTTTCTCCTAAACATTTAAAAATTTTAGACTTTAGCCATTTTTGTGTGTGTGTGAGGCATGGAACTCAGGAGATTAAAGATTAATGAGAAGACTGAATGTAGTTATAAGAAGGGATTCAGTAACCAAAAGGAGAGGAGGCATTTTAGAGTGGTAATTGACTTTACATCTCTTCTTATGCTTGAAAAAAGAAAACAATCTAGACCAGGAGTTGGCCAGAGTAAATAGTCTTTACTGTAACTACCCAAGTCTGCTTTTGTAGCACAAGATAAGCTATACACAATCCCATAAACAAAAGGGCATTACTGTGTTCCAATAAAACCAAGTAGCAGGCTGAATCTGGCCCCCTAGGAAGAGCTTGTTAACCTCTGTTCTGTTTTATCCCATGAATGTTTACTGAAGTCCACACCATGCTTACCACTGTGGACAAGAACGTGATGCAAAAGTGATTTACTCAACAGGTGGTGACTCTAGGTCAATTGTATGCTTTGCACTGGGCAGGTCACATGGGATATTAAGCTAAGCAGGTAGAGGTAATGCTCTCCTTACACAGCCTAGGAGGGAAGCCTGAAGGTGAGGAGGGAAAATGCAACAGGATATAACCTAATCTTAGGGGATGGAGGAGCCAGAAATGACTTCCACTGAAGAGGTGACATTTTACCTGAGATTGGAGGAAGCTCATGGTACCACAGATTATTTGTGAAAGTAGTGATATTAAGGAGGGTAGAAAGGCTCAATGTAGGAGAAACAGCTGTTCCAGATGCACAGAAATAAGATAAAGTGTGTTTCACTAGAGAAACCAATAAGAATCCAATATGGCCACAATGGAAAGAGAGGAATGGGGGAAAGATGAGATTAAAAGTCTCAAGAAATTGGAATTACCCCAAGAAATGCACTGGTGTGGTGAAATGTTCTTGACCCCCACTTTCACACTCATTTCCTCCCCAGCATTAGGGTGATTATGTTTAGCCTTGTCTGAGAACAGCTAAGGTCCTAAAGATGACAAACACTGTGAAATCGTCTCACCCAGACACTGAGTTGGCTCACAAGATGGTGTTATGGCTACTCCAAGCCAATAAGCTCAAATTTGCTTCAGGGGAAAGCAGTGATCCAATCTCTACTCTTCCCACACACCAGGCAAGGCAGAGTCTGTTTCCACATCATTTTCAAAGCTGATTAAACTGGCATCAATTAATGCAAACCTAGAGAGCACTTGGATGTGAGCCTTTCTCTTTCAAGATGATGTATAATTGGTTGGAGTTCGTCATCTTTTTCCTGTGCCAGGTGATGCTGGCATTCCACATAATGCAGAAGTATTCCACATAATTCTGATGTGTCATCCTTGGGCTCTGTGAACTTCATCCAATGAACACCGTAAACACTCAGTGCACTTTAATTTATATTATTTTGTGGTATGCCAAATAACCTAGTCCAATGCATGGCATGCAGTATCAGCAAATAGGTCTCTTCCCTTTCTTCCAGCCCATTCTACTACACAATTCTTGCCTGAAATCTCATAAAATCTCTCATGGGGCATATTTTCCACTTCACCAGTTGCCTTGGGGGGATCTGCATAAACAAATCCCAGGTTGGAGCAAATCCTTTCCCATCACACTGAAAGAAATGTCTGATTGGCAGGTTGCAGAGGAAAAAGCTAAATGCGTGACAAGCATAGGAATGCCTATCTGGGGTCCCAAACTTTATGTGGGGATTTTTGCTTGCTGTATTTTCTAATATAGGAATGAGTTTGCAGAGTCAGATCTGAGCTGGTGTTGCTTGGTTGGTCTTTCTGTGGAGGCCATGGGAGAGGGTACTCATTGAGGACCCAGATGCACCCATTAGCAAAATGTGGCCTTTGATGTCACACTCAAATTCATTGTGCACGTGTTCCCCTAGAACCATCACTGAGGTACAGGGAGCCTCCAAAGTTGTGTGTGCATGTGTGTCTGGGGGTATAATATATACCCTCTAGGCTAAAGCACAATGCAAGGGGCAAATGTGTGTCACTCCCCATCAGAAGAGTCAGGTAAGTAAATAAGTAAGTAAATAAGTAAGTAAATAAATAAATAAATGAATGAATGAATGAATGAATGAATGAATAAATAAATAAAACAGTGCTTCTTAATTTTGTGAATATTCCAATAGACTGAGAAAACAATCTTGGAAATGGTTGCTATGAAACACTTGGATTGCAAAGTGAAATTTGAATTCTCACCCTGGAACTTCCACTATCTGTCCAGGGTTCTTAGTGCTATCATTTCATGGGTCCCATGTCTTTATTTCCTCTTCTGTCTGGTGAGGGTCTCACTCCAGATAAGCGGGAATCTTCCTGCCGGCTCTAAAATCAAATGTTCCTATGGTAGCTCTGGAGAAAAGAGGAAGGTGGCCAGGACTTGAAGTTGGAAAGTGTGGGCTCCTGTCCTAACTTCATCATGAATCAGTTGTGTGGCCTTGAGTAAATAATTTACTCTCTCCAGAACTAGTTCTATTACCCATGAAATGAGAGGGCTCCAACAAGTCCAAGATATTTCTCTGAGTATCTTCTCTGAACAGCATCCATGAGCTGACGGGGCTCAGATATTCAAATGTTTGCCTGAGGCGAACGAAGGCTTTGATCTGCCAGGCAGTGCAGAAATTTTTGTCTACTCACTCTGCAGAGATACCACTGGACTCTGGCCACCTGGCATCTGTCTTGTGTTTACCTGGAAATTGTTTTCTTTATTTTTGTCTTGTTACAAAAGTGAGACATATTCAAAGGGAGAGAAAAGCAAAGGGAAGAAATAACCCCATACAAGCTACCCCTCCCCCAAAAGATACCCATAGTCAAATTGTTTTATGTCCTTCAGATCTGTTTTTAGCATCTCCAAGAGAGACTCATCATTGACTCAAATCATCTCTAAGTTCTTCAGCTTTCTGGAACCAGTCTTTCATTTAATACTCAAAATAACTCATTTTC
This sequence comes from Hyaena hyaena, assembly GCF_003009895.1. Lineage (NCBI taxonomy): Eukaryota > Metazoa > Chordata > Mammalia > Carnivora > Hyaenidae > Hyaena > Hyaena hyaena. Next base: position 2,310,777 of record NW_024080709.1, on the reverse strand, counting down.
CCATGTTGGTTCTATACAAGTTATCATAGGCACTGATAGCAAAGTCTATGCATGGTATGGCTAAGTTGTCTCCTCACGGTCTCATGAGGCTAAAACAAGATATTGGCTCAGCTGTGTTCCACTGTGGAGGCTCTGGGAATGAAGTGACTTCCAAGCTCCAATTGTTGGCTGAATTCAGTTCCTCGCAACCATAAGACTGCCATCTTTGTTTCCTTGCTGCCTTGCAGCCAAGGGCTACTCCCAGATCCAAGAGGCCACCTCTGTTCCTTACCACCTGTATGTCTCCCCTTCTTTGAGCCAGCAAGGGCACACTGAGTCCTTCTGTTTTGACTCTCTTTATAAAGAGCACTGTCTTTTTTCAAGACTCCTCTTATTAGGTCAGGCTCATCCAGATGCTCTCTCTCATTTGATGAACTTGAAGTAAACTGATTAGTGACCTAATCATGTAGCCATATGCACCAGTCCCACACACTCTCAAAGGGAGGGGATTATATAGAGCATTTACGGGGCAGGGGAGCAGGAATCTTGGGGGCCATTTTAGAATCTTGCCTATCACATAACCCCATTTTGACTAACTGCAGGAGATCCACCCCTCTCCTGAGTATTTCACTAGTAAGCAATCTGTCCAGTGCTCAGGACATAGCTGATACTCAATAAGCTTATGTGAAGTGACTCCAAGTGTTCCAGAATTTAATGACTTTGTCGCCAGTCTCTTCTCATTTACTACTCCAGTGTTGCCCTGGTTTTGGTTACCTCTGGCCACATTACTGGACTCCATGCTTTTCTGCATGTCTCTTCTGAATCAATCTCAAAGATTTCAGCCTTCTTCCAAGGCAACAGTAACAGAACACAATGGGGACAATGACAAAACTAGAAATAATGAATCACACAAAACTGGGTAACAGACATCACTACTACTTCAGTCCGAGTCACATTCTGTGAAAAGAAGTCCCTAACTGGGGGCGCCTGGGTGGCTTAGTCGGTTAAGCGTCCGACTTTCGCTCAGGTCATGATCTCGCGGTTCGTGGGTTCGAGCCCCGCGTCGGGCTCTGTGCTGACTGCCAGCTCGGAGCCTGGAGCCTGTTTCGGAGTCTGTGACTCCCTCTCTCTCTGACCCTCCTCTGCTCACGGTGTCTCTCTCTCTCTCTCTCTCTCTCTCTCCTAGAAATAAATAAAAATATTTAAAAAAAAAAAGAAGTCCCTAACTGGATCTTTCTTGCCCTAGGCCAGGGCAGTGGTATATAAGAAATATATCTGGTTCTTGTCCCCAGTTCCCAGTACTGATTTCCTAAAGCCTTTGGATTTCTTGAGAGACAGGAGTGTCTTTTGTGATTCATAAGTACCCCGCACCCCTGCTTTTTAAGTTTATTTATTTATTTTGAGAGAGAGAGAAAGAGGGAGAGAGAATGAGTGGGGGAGGGGCAGAGGGCGTGGGGAGAGAGAATCCCAAGCAGGCTCTGTGCTGTTAGTGAAGAGCCTGACCCCGGGGCTCAAGCTCACAAATGGTGACATCATGACTGAAGCCAAAATCAAGAGTCAGATGCTTAACCAACTGAGACACCCAGGTGCCCCTAAGGAGCCCTTTTTGAGCACACCAGAGTTTATGGTAATGAGACCAGGGTGGGGCCCCTGGAGAGCCTCCTTATACCAGAAAGACCAAGTGATTAGAGGGCTGGAACTTTGAACCCCACCCATCACCCTCAGGGAAGCAGAAAGGGAAGGAAGTGCCAAGTTAAGCTCTATTAAAACTCTGGAGGGGCGCCTGGGTGGCTCAGTGGGCTAAGCGGCCGACTTAGGCCCAGGTCATGATCTCTGGGTTCATGAGTTCTAGCCCTGCCCTGCGTCGAGCTCTGTGCTGACAGCTCAGAGCCTGGAGCCTGCTTCCAATTCTGCTCCCTGTCTCTCTCTCTCCCTCCCCTGCTCACACTCTGGCTCTCTCTGGCTCTCAAAGCTGACTAAACCTAAAAAAAAATTTTTTTTTAACTTGAGCAAGATTTGGTGAGCTTCATATTGGTGAATACATCCACATGCCAGGAGGGTGGGCCACCCTAAATCCACCCATGGGGACAGAAATTCCAGCACCTGGGACCCTTCTGGACCTCAACCTTATCTATCTCTTCATTTGATGGTTCATTGGTATCCTTTACCATATCATTTGTAATAAACTGATAAACGCAAGCACACTAGGCCCATCCCTTACTCATGGTTTGGAAGCAAAGGATCCTCCTTCTGACACCTCATCGGCTCAGCAGTAGCCTAGCACTAGTACATCATTTGCCTCATTTCATCCCATCATAAAGGCATTTGTTAAAAGGTTTTTATTTATTTTTGAGAGAGAGAGCAAGAGTGAGCGAGGGAGGGACAGAGAGGGAGACAGAAGATCCAAAGCTGGATCTGTGCTGACAGCAGAGAGCCCAATGTGGGGCTCGAACTCACAAACAGTGAGATCATGACCTGCACCGAAATTGGAGGCTCAACTGACTGAGCCACCCAGGCACCCCTATCATGAATGCATTTTATTTTCTCACATCACAAGGAGGGTGAGCACAGTAAAATAAGATATTATAATTGCTCTGTTTTATTATTAGCTATTGTTACTAATCTCTGACTGTGGCTAATTTGTAAGTTAAAATTTCTTGTAGGTGTATATGTATAGGAAAAGCACAGGATACATAGGGTTTGGTACTATCTGTATTTTTAGGGATTCCAGTTTTGGACCAGGTCCTCTGCAGATAGAAGGGGACAGTGCAGTCTCTGAATTCCATGGGCAAATTAATCAAACCCAAGGGGGGAGTCATGGAAACCTCCAATTTATAGCTAGTTGGTCAGAAGCAGAGGCAATAATCCAGACTTGAGACTGGCATCTGAAGTTCCCCATCTTGTGGGACTGCGCCCTTAGCCCGTGGGATCTGACATCTCCAAGTAGTTTGTGTCAGAACTGAGTTAAATTGTAGGACACCCAGTTGGTGTCATAGAATTGTTTCATGTGTGGAAAACACACATATCTGGTATCAGTGTTGTCGAAGAGTAGTGAGAGTGAAGGAGACAGGAGTGAGTTTTTCCTTTTTGGGGGTTTGGCAAACTTCCCTAAAGGGCCAGATAGTAAACATTTTAGACTTGGTGGGCCGTAAGGTCTCTATTGCAGCTCTTCCTCTTCAATATTGTAATGAGAAAGCAGTCACACAGATGATGTGCAAACAAAGAGGTGTGGCAGGGTCACAATTAAAATGCATTTACACAGTCAGACATGAGCCAGAATTAGCCTTTGGGTCACCGCGTGGAGTACTCTGCCTTTGATTCTCGTGGTTGTGAGGCTGTGACCCCTCTCTTTGAAGTGAGTCTCTCCTTTACCATTCCAGGTTGAAGGAAACTCCTATCTTGGGCCACTAGCAGCAAGTAAAAACTTCATGACATCCACATTAACTCTGTTCCAAGAGAACCACTCATTTGCATTAACATGAAAAACAATTTTAGCTTTCCCTTCTCCTGATTTCCATTCTGGATCAACATTGCCTTGGAAAAACCAATTTGAGCATCGTTGCTATTGTTGATTTACTCATTTGTTTTCTCCCAGAGAAGAATTCTTAAGCAACCCAAAGACCTCGGAGAAACAATGAAATTAGAGCCGTTATTGTTTTGCTGATCCTATGGCTGTAGATGGAGTTCTTGGGCACAGTTCAAGGTTAAGTTACTTCTGCCCCTCTCCTTGTAACCATTCTGTAAGGGGAGGCTAATGGGCAGGAAGTGGACAACAGAAGAATTATCTCCTCTTTCCTAGCTCAACATCAACATCCCTGTTTTCTTTCTTTCTTTTCTGCCTTCCTGTTGTAATAGGAACTTCACAGTTCAACGGGTTTTGTAGAGTATTTGGCAGAAAATGCAGTTTGAGCTGCAACTTGCTATAATAATAACAGCTACCATTTATTGGGAGCCTACTATACACCAGTACTTTGCCAAGTGTTTTATGTGCATTATCTCATTTAATTCTCGTGACATTTCTGTGAGATAGGCACTATTCTTTCTTCCATCTCTTGCAAGGGAAGCTGTAGTAGCAAGAGGTTAATCAGTTCCCCTAGGTTCACAGAGCCAGAAGGCAGCAGAGTCCATTCTGACCAAAGGTCTCTCTGACTCCAAAGCCATGTCCCCCAGCCATTACAGCCAAGGAGCCTCTGCTTCTAGGACACCCCCCTTCTGCACCCCCATTTTTCCTGTCTGGTTACATTCCCTCTACCCACAGTGTGATGAAAGGAAATGACCCCTCTTCTATAAAGAGTGCTGTAGAGATTCTAGACATTCTTTTAAGGCCAACTCCAAATAATAAAGTACTTCCATTGATGTTCTAGTAAATAAGTTCAAGACAAGCTAGAGGGCTTAATTTCAGACAAAACAATATATTAGGTGGAAGCAAGTGTCAAAGACCTAACTTAATAAAGCTTCATCACCTGTGAGATCTTTCAGACCACATCAAAATGTAACACTGCAGTTGAATGACTGTACATAGATAATTTAGAATTGACATCATCTCTGCTTGACTGTGTGCTTTATGAATGGTGTTAACAATGCTGGGGCACTTCCCATCTGCCGGGTATCACAACCATACTAAATTCTCTGAAGAATGCTCTACATCAGGCAGGATAGTCTGGGCTCTGCTGCAGACACAGGTGACTCCAAAGTCTCAGAGGCTTATAAATAAAGGTTTATTTCTTGCTCATGCACCATCTCTATCACAGGCAGCGAGACAGACTCTGCTTCTCTGACAGCAGGCACTACGTGGAACAGTCCTGGTTGGTATTTGGAACATCCTTGGTTGGCATTGCAGAGGGAAACAAGAGGTCTGGAACATCTCACTTCACCCATTCAATATGCTCAAGCCTAGAAATGTCAAGTGACCCTTTTGTGCAAACTCGTCAGCCAGAGTCACATGGCAAAGGGAAAGAAATGAAATAGTTGTTCTAAGGCAAGTGCTATTCTGATCCCACCTTCTGTAAAAGAAGAAAGAAAGAGTATCTAAGGAGTCTACCAAACCTTATATAGCTAGATCAATGGCTGAGCCAAGATACAACTTTCTGACTCACTCTTCACCCTGTCTGATAGAGATAGAAATGTAAATGGGCTTCTATAATACAAAAAAGATTACTCTGCAATGGCAGTTTAAACAAAATGTAAAGTCCAAGAGAACTGTAGGGGATGAATAATTGTGAGAAGTGGAAGATCTAAAAAAGAAGACAAAGCCATGTGGAGGAGATGTGGCTTGAGTTGACTCCTGAAAGATGGGATGTCATATGGCAGGTACAGTGTAGAGAGAAAGGAAATACATGGAGATGGATCCCAGGAGCAGCCAGGACTGTAATGCAGTGTGGCTGCAGTGTGGTGGGAGAACTTGAGAGAAGGTACATAGGCTTGCAGCAGGAGATGAGAAGAAAAGCAGACCAGTACAGACCACAGATTTTGTCTTCTCGGTGTCAAGGATATGCAAGCAGGGAATCATTCTAGAACCCCTTGGAGGGGGCAAGATGGTGGAGAAGTAAGGAGCTCCGTACTTGCACTCGCGCCCATACATCACACGGAAAAGATCTGAAGCCATTTGAAACCTTACAAATCCTGAGAGATTGGGAGAAAAAGGATGCAGAATCCACTGAGAGAGACTTCTAACGTGAGTGTGAACCGGGGAAGATAAAATTGGGCCGGGATCAGAGACTCCAGGGTGGGAGGCGATCCCCCTCTACCCTCCACGGGGAGTGAGAGGGGAAAAGGAGAGTCCGAAACAGAAAAACCTCCGCTCGGGAGGGAAAAACCTCCGCTCGGTGCATAGAAAGACCGTACTTGCTAAATACCTGCACACCAGGTCCCCTTGCACCAACTGGTCCCGGGGGTCTGAGCACACAAATTGCTTCTTTGTGCTGGCTCCTGGCGGCTGGACTTCAGAGTGGTGGCGCGCCTGCCGCCATTGTAGCTCCAGGGCGTCTGGGGCCTCTGAAAGAGCCGCGCGCGGACACCGGGCGTCCACGCTCCTGGCTGGCTGGAACTCGAGAGGGAAGGCATTCTAGAACCTCTTGTACTCACAACTAGAAAAAACACTGGAGGCAAAAACCCACTCAATAATGAGTCAAAGGCCTCATTTTTTATAGAAGTATAGCATTTCTGGGGCTCTACAGAGTGCTTGGCATACCACCCTGTAGGTGTTTTATAAATATTTATTGGCTATCGAATGATTTCCAGGAGAAGTGTATACGAGGTTCAGAGTTTGCCCTGAGGACAAAACAGGAAGAACTGCTTGAAGTCTAGCGATAAATGGAAGCCTGCAAAGAATTTTCTGGATTGAGTTTGTCACTGAGGACACAGAACACCAACATGCTGGCAAACAGCCAAGACTACAGGAAAGACGAAACATTAACACAAACTGTGTGGGTCAAGGTTTAACTAGTCTCGCAGTGAATGGGGCTGCCATATGGAATTGTTTTTATTTGCTGTGGGTAATTTTCTGTGGAAGAACATCCTCCTAACCCAGCATAATGAAGCCGATTATTCGTGCTTAGAATCAGCAGCAAGAAAGAGAGAGAGAGAGAGATGCAGTCATAAAAACACTTTCATGAGTGAGCTTGACTGGATTCCATCAGTGGGGACCATTTTGGATGGGCCACCAAGGAGATGACAAAGGGCTGGATTTTCAGGTGCACTGACCAAGAGCTCAAACCAGATTAGAGGGTTTCTTACCCCAAATACACACACTGGGTGGAGAGAGAAGTCTTCTTAGGGGACCCTGGTGAGCTCCAGTCCTAAAGATAGATGTAACAATTCCTGGTGGACAGATTCCTGATGGTAGCTCAGTTTCCTGAGAGTGGGCCATTCCATTTCATGTCCAAATGAATTCTGACCTCTGAGAAGAAACATATGAGATCTGAAAATTGGATAGAGGATGCTCAGGGAAGAGAACTGATTGTATTAATGGACTTGTATGTTGAGCTGGATGGATCTTGGCTGACATCTGAGGGTTAATGGTGAAGATACCTTACAAGGGGACACTTGAATTACAGAAAGATCCCCAGGCAGATAGGTGGAGAATGGATGGGAAGAGAGGGTGTTAGTCTTACAGTGGCCACAGTACTTGAAGTTGATTGCGAGAGGCCAGCTGAGAAATGATGAAAACATCCATTTTGGCTGTAGGGATGGGCGTATGGAGGAGGGGAGCTGTATTCCCTTCTAGGGCTGCCATAACCAAGGACAACACTGGGTGACTTAAACAACAGAAATGTACAGTGTCACAGTTTCTGGAGGCTAGAATTCTGAGGTCAAGAAGTGCGCAGGGCCAGTTCTTACTGAGGTCCTTGAGGGATGGATCTGTGCTGTGCCTCTCTCCTAGATCCTGCTGATTTGTGGCTCATCTTTGCTATTCTTTGACTTCTGCCACATCATCCCAACCTCTGCTCTTATCTTAACATGGCATTTTCTGTGTCTTTTCTCTATGCATCTCTGTGTGTCCAAATTTCCTCTTTTTATAAGGACACCAATGATATTGAATTAGACCCACCCACCCACTCAATTCCTGCATCACTGTATCTCAACTAATTACATCTGTAAAGACCTTATTTCCAAACAAGGACTCATTCTGAGGTACTGGGGTTAGAACTTCAACATACAAATTTTGGGGGACACAACGCAACCCATTTCAAAGGTGTTTTGGAATTTTGATTAAAATAACTTGGTAATCAATTTTATTATTTACACACTAAAATCGTTTTCAGTGGATAGAAACATTAGCATACAAGGTGAGCACCTGCAATTTAGCAAGGAGTCAACTTAAGTGACAATGTCCTTGTTGGAAGCTGCATCATGTCACCCTGCCAAAATTTATATATTGAAGCTCTTGTGCCTAGAATGTCAGAATGTGACATGTTTGGAGATAAGGCCTTTAAAGAGAAAATTAAGCTTAAGTGAGGTATTTAGGAGAGGCCCTAATCCAATATGCCTTGTGTCCTAATAAGAACAAGTTATGGATGTGTTAATTACCTTGATTATGGTGATCATTTCACAATGTCTTCATATATCAAAACATCATGTTGTGTACCTTAAATATATACCAAGTTTATGTGCCAAGTATACCTTGATAAAGCTGGACAAAATAAGAAAATTAAAAAATAAATCATAATTGGAGATGAGGACACAGATAAACCCAGAGGAAGCATGGTGTGAGGACACAATGAGAAGACAGCCATCTATAAGCCAAGGAGAGAAGCCTCAGGAGAAATAACCCTGCAGACACTTTGATCCCAGATTTCCAGCTTCCAGAACTGTAAGAACATAAATTCGTGTTGTTTGTGGCACTTTGCTATGGCAGCCTGAGTAGACTAACACAGTCCTCATTAATCTAATGATCATTTATGGTACTGTGCCTGACCAGTGCAGGAGATCGATCCTTGGGACTGGGGAACATTGAGTCTTTCCAGGTAACTGGATTCTTATCTGTCAATGCCCAAGATTAGTGTTGCCTATTAGGGATCATTGCTTTGCAAACTCCAGCAAGTCTAATGCTCAGAGGAAGAAACATTTGTAGGCATCCCACTTGAACAAGCCCTAGAATCCTAAACACCACCATGTTGTTTGCCTCTGGCAACTACTGCCATTTGAGTTTTTGGGCATTATGTTTGCTCAGTGAATAAAGGCTGTGTTGTATCCATCACTGAAAGGGGAAAGATGTTGAATAGAAGAGAGGATGAGAGAGAGGGAATAGATAATGAGAAAGAGAAAAGCAAGGGGAAGAAGGGAAACAGGGAGAAGAGGACAGGGGATAAATTATGAGACAGAAGAGCTAATGTATCTGTGGCTGGCTGTCTCAGCCTCCAACAACATTGGAGGCTGGATCATTCTATGCTGTTGAGGGCCATCCTGTGCACTGTAGAGTGTTTAACAGCATCCCTGGCCTCCACCTACTCGATGCCAGTAGCACCCATCCCCCCAACCCTAGGTGTGACAACCAAAAATGTCCTTGGATCTTGTTAAATGTCCCCTGGTAGGCATACTATGGTATGGTCTACAGTATGATTTTTCATAAAACATGTAAGCAGTCCTTTACATTTCTTAGAATAAAGGGCAGAAGGTGAAAAAACACAAAAACACATAAAGACAGGAAGACAGGGACATGGGCATAGGCCCTGTAGAGTCCCACGCCTCTGAGGCCTTAGCTTGCATGGCTTTGGTGGATGTGATGAGGGGCTTGGCATGTGGTGTGTTATGTTTATTGGGCACAAATAAAGCCGTGACTTATGCTTCATGTTTCAGATGGTCGGTTCCATGTACATGTGACAGTGACATCACTTCTAAGAAAAACATTGTCCTCCCTGCTTGGAACACCACTAGATGGTCCAAGCCAAACACAGTTACAGATAGGGGTCTGACTTCATTTTCCTATTTGTCCCAGGGCATCCTACTTTTTGATCATGCTTTTCCTTGGCTAAAAGCTAGCAAAGGGTACATCAAGTCTTTATCTCTGATGGTTTTAATGAAATCAGTGGGAATTTAAGAGGCAGTATTATTATTAAAAGCTAAAAGTGAGGTGTGTTCCTTTGGGTGGGTTACTTTCTGAGTCTTAATTTTCTCCTTTGCAAGTGGGCTAAAAATAGTCTCTCAAAGGATTTGTTGTGAGGATAGAGAGAATAGGGAAAGTGCTTTGTACAGGCTCTTTTTACAAGCAAAGAGTGACCAGAAAGATAAAGGAACTGGATATAAAGTTATATGAGGAGTAATTAAAAGATGTTTCACTTGATAAGAGGAGGTATAAGGGCTGTCTTCAAGTGTCTGATGGGATCCTATGAAAAGGAAAGAATCTTTTCAAAACACAGAACTAGGGACAAGAGAGGCATATTTAAGCTCAAGAAATTTTCCAACAACTGTATCTACATGGCTAACTACTGGGGAAGGAGGACGATTTTCCTCATGAGAAATGATTGAGCAGAAGCTGTTTGGGGAACTTCTTCAGCTGGATAAGGGGAAATTCCTACACATCTGGCAACACCCAGTCTACCCGAGCTAGGCTTCCCAGATCACCATGATGGTCCAGCCTGAACTGAGCATCTTGAACTTGACTTCCCAAGATTTTACAGTGGTTACCTGTTTACCTGCCTCTTTCTACATCTACACGGTGAACTTCTCCATGACAAGAATTTGATTGCTCACTTCCTTAGCCACACTGCCTTTCTTTTCTTTTCTTTTTTTTTTTTAATATTTTTATTTATTTCTAGAAGAGAGAGAGAGAGAGCATGAGCAGGGAGGGTCAGAGAGAGAGGGAGATACAGACTCTGAAATAGGCTCCAGGCTGTGAGCTGGCAGTCAGCACAGAGCCCGACGCAGGGCCCGAACCCACGAACCGCGAGATCATGACCTAAGCGAAAGTCGGACGCTTAACCGACTAAGCCACCCAGGCGCCCCGCCACACTGCCTTTCTTAATGCCTGGAACCAACCAGATGCTCAGAAGATGTCAAATAGGAAACAGAATGGCATCGCCGGAAGAAATTTCTGATTTGGGGGAAAGGGTTGACATTGACTGCCTCTACATTTCCATCCAACTCAAATATGTGATAATTTCTTCAGTTATATTTTCTAACTACTGACTTATTTTTACCAAGGCCTTATCAGGCTGAATATCAAGCAACAAAACAACAGCTTGAGGCCAGAAAAGGAGAAAAAAAAAAACATTTAGTTCACTGCTTGGTTTTTTTGTTTTTCCAGAACCATGCCCAATGGCCCATTTTGTGATAAGCATGATTTTTCCCAATGACTGGTCAATCTGAGAGTCAGTTGTCTCAAACAACTTGTTCTGGACTGACTCAGCTTCCTGCCTTCTAGTAGTGAGTTCATGGTCAAAGATCTTTTAAGGGAGTAAGACTTGCAGAAAATATGTCCTCAATTCCAATAACAAAAATATTAAAATAACTTGTCTTCAGGTTGTACCCAGGCTTGTAAAGTCTCATGTTATGAATTTCTGTCCTATAGCTTCTGAAAGAGGAAAAGCTCCATGACCAATTGAAAAAGCTGGTGGGTCTGTCCTTATACCTCTTTTCTGTACTGCAAAGTTCAGAAGATGTAGGACATCTGTATTCTTTTTTTTTTTTTAATGTTTTATTTATTTCTAGGAGAGAGAAAGAGAGAGAGACAGCGTGAGCAGGGGAGGGTCAGAGAGGGAGGGAGTCTCAGACTGAAATAGGCTCCAGGCTCCGAGCTGGCAGTCAGCACAGAGCCCGATGCGGGGCTCGAACCCACGAACCGCGAGATCATGACCTGAGCGAAAGTCGGACGCTTAACCGACTAAGCCACCCAGGCGCCCCAAGACATCTGTATTCTTTTTAAACCTCTTAGCATAGTTACCCATTCCCCTGAGCCAGTGGGCAGATGACTATCTGCAAGGTTGCAAATAAATAAAAGTTGCAAATCTCGGATGGAAGGTGAGAATTATTTTCCAAGAATGGTTTACAGGGAGGGATTGAGAAAGGAAGAAAAGAACTGGAAGCTGATAAGCTGTGAAATAGTTGAAAGGGAGGGTGACATTCTGAAGTGTTCAAAAATTTGCATTTTTTGCACTAGTGTCTAGGGTCCTGGAGAAAACATTTATCAATAAAAGGATGGAAAGAATTATCATTTAACATGATATATCCCTTAGAGTTTGTTTGTTTTGTTTTGCTTTGTGTTTAGGAAAGGCACGTCATTCAATGAACAAACGGTGAAGACCTATTATGTGCAAAGCACAGAAGTAGGAAGATACACGAATAGACGTGGCAAGATGTTATGAACACAGTGGTGGGGAAAGATAACTAAATTTGTGTTTATTTTAAGAATAACCTTCCACTTAGCAATACCTATTGTGTTCTTTTACAAAAGTCAATATTGCAGAGTGGTAAGATCTGAAAGCCTGGGGACCGTACACCTCAATCCAAAACTCAGACCCAACACTTAATTGACTTAATTGATTATGTGACCTTGACCCTTAACCTCCTTAACCTCTCTGCTTCTGTTTTCTCATCTGAAATAATGAAAGTGCCTACTTCATGGGATTATTGTGATAACTAGATGAGTTAATATGACCTAAATTACTTAGAAAAATTCCGTTAGTGCTGCATGTGGTAGTTAAGATGGCTATTGTCTCTATGTATGTGCAACATAGGGCATTTGTTGTGTCTTGGGGCAACCTTTTATTATGCCTTTCGCACAGATGAAGAGACTGAGGTTAAGTTCTGTGTTTGAAGACACAGAACAATAAAGGGTTGAAGCTAGAATGGAAATCTCAAACTGACTCTAAAATTTCACATTCTTACCACTGCATTTTACTGAATCCAAGGTAACAATAATATAACACAAAATTCATGAAAATGGAAGTTTTGAGTACACACTTTGGGAATGCAAGAGGAAACAGGTGGATGGACTCATGGAGAAGGTAAAAAATGAACACAACTTGGAAGAAGAGTTTACCCACCTGACTTAACCTCTGATCCCCAGGATAGACAGCCTTTTGAGCTTTGGGTCTAGACCACCTATTGCCTGCCTTTTTTTTTTGTCAGCTTAGTGATATCTCTGTGTTTGACAAGCCATACTTAGTACATAGTAAGTGCTCAATAATTCTCATTGGAATGAAGAATGAATGAATGGCATCAGTGTTCCTGGTTTCTAGCAGAACTTCAGCTAAGGATCTCAGTAACATTCAACCAGCCTACTAGCCCGTCTCCTTATTACAAAGTTGTAGGATTCTCCTTTGTTTGGAAAGAGACTGGTGCTTTTCAGAATATACTGTGAACAGCGAATGCCTCTAGGCTTAATGAATAATCCCTCTTTAAAATGAAAAATGCACTAACACTGCAAAGCTATCCTGTGACAAGATTTCAGCCTTGTAGGTAATCTGTTCTTTTTCAAACATAATTTCTTCCCTATTTACTTGATCCATTATGCTAATTAATGACAACACCAGCTTTCAAAGATGTGCCCAGGTTTTGTTTGTTTGTTTGTTTCACGTAGTAAAACTCCTATTATTTTAACAACACGCATTGCCTGAGAGGACTCGTGCACCCATTCCCTGAATCAGTGTTTTCAGTACACGTAGTAAGAAAACTACAGGACTACTTGGAGCTACGGGACTTCTGAGGGGCTCTTCCCTCGGCAAGAACGCTCTCCTCAAGGAATCTGAAAGGTGGTTAAAAAGACAAGACAAACACACAAACCATCAGGCAGATTATGGTAAAGCGTGTTGCAGGAAATGGCAGAAAACTGTGCATGATTGAGCCCATGTTGGTGGAAAATGATGTCCATTCCCAGCGGATTTTTTTTTTTTAATACAATCTGAGGTAGCCTGAGTGGCTCAGTTGGTTAAGCATCTGACTTCAGCTCAGGTCATGGTCTCAGGGTTCATGAGTTCAAGTCCTTCCTCAGGCTCTGTCCTGACGGCTCTGAGCCTGCTTGGGATTCTGTGTCTCCTCCTCCCCCCCGCCCCACCTGCCTCTTCCACTTGTGCTCTCTCCCTCTCAAAAATAATAAGTAAACATTTTAAAAAATTTCAAGTTCACTGGAATATAACTGGAGAAAGGTAGTACTCAAATTGTTTTTGGTGGACTTAACCTTGGCCAAAATGTGAGAAAAAACAAAAATTAGTTCACCCTACAGCTCCTGATAATTCAAGTAAAATGGTTTATTTTTAAACATTGGAATATTGTCATTCCTCCTTAGGGTGCTGTTAAGAAGGAACTCAAGAGGGGCGCCAGGGTGGCTCAGTTGGTTAAGCGTCCGACTTCGGCTCAGGCCATGATCTCATGGTTCGTGGGTTCGAGCCCCGCGTTGGGCTTTGTGCAGACAGCCAGTTCAGAGCCGGGAGCCTGTTTCAGATTCTGTGTCTCCCTCTCTCTCTGACCCTCCCCTGTTCACGCTGTCTGTCTCTCTCTCAGAAATAAACAAAAATATTAAGAATTTTTTAAAAAAAGAAGGAACTCAATAGGGAAATATGTGTGTGTGTGTGTGTGTGTATACACACATATATATACATAATACATATACATGTATTTTTTTATGTCAATATAGATTTTTATTTTCAAGGACATAGAAAAAAATTAACTGCTCAGGTAAGCAAAGACACATTAGAATTCTCTCCCATTCCCAATTCCTGCTGAAGCTGCCACAGTTACCTTAAACATAAAGACCTTGTATTTCAGATAGGTTTGATTTCGTCTCATCCATTTGTGTAGTTAATTGCTTTAGGACATCCTGTCTAATCCCCCATATCCTTGCTTTAAAACCCTTTATGTCTCTGATAGAAACCTAGATTCTCTTTGGCCTGGAAAAATTAGATATCTTTGGTTCTCAAAAGAGATTTGCAAGTTTTTTGCCTAAAGAAACAACAAAAAAAAATGTCATGGAAACATCTAGAGAAGCCTTTTGCCATGGTTACTGTAATGAAGATAAGGCCCCAGAAAAGATGGACATTGAAGGCTGCTGCCACACCCTGGAGAGAAGAGATTTTGGTGATGACGATGGTTACTAACTACTCAGCACTTAATCTATTTCAGGCTCAGTTCTATCCAGTTTACATGTATTCATACACCCAACAGCGCAGCAATGTGAGCACTATCTATATTTCTATTCTACAAATGAAAAAACTGGAAACAGAGAGAGGTAAAGCATGTTCCCCAAGGCTCCACAGTCTGTAAGTAAAAACTGGGATGAAAACCAGCCCAGTCCCAGGCTCCATGCACTCACTCTCCATTCTGTAGTCTCTCTTGAACCATAAAGAACAGGGTCATGGCAATTCCATTAGGGAAGATCCTGATAGGGTTTAATCATCCCTTCTGTGAATGCCCCCTTGGATTCTTGAGGATAACAGCATTTATCATACATAAGTTATTAATATCAGCTTTGTCTTTTCAAGGTGACCCTTGACTTGATGGGGAAGGGATCCAAGGTCATAAACGTGAGCACAGCAAAAACCACCAAAGCCCTGAAAACTCCACGTACTGGCTTTAGGGCAAGACAAGCTGGGTTCCTAGGACTTTTCTACCACTCAATTAACTGTTGTGAAAATTTGTGCAAGTCATTCAAATTCTCTGAATCTTGGTTTGCTCCTCTGTAAAGTAGCAATAACATCATCCATTTTGAAGTGATTCTAGGTCAATAAAGAGATTAAGCATGTATTGGACATATAGTAATTACTCAAAGGGTAATTGATTCCCCATGCTCATCATTGGGGTGCTTATATTACAAGGACCTGACAGTATCTACCATTTTCTATTGGTTATGGTACCTAGTAGTGCAATCTTATATACTTAGTATGGCCTCAATAACTATTTGAAAATACCAAAGTAGTCATTTTATTTCATAGGTAAAACATTAAGCTGAAAAAGAAGACAGCAGAGCTCATGTGCTTGGTGGGAACATCATTGCAGAAATGGAGCTGAAAATTAGGCATAGAATTCTTATTAAATATTTCTCAAAAATGGGAGTCTGCTGTTAAAACCAGGGGGAAAAAATAGTAATCATTTCATTATTCCTGTTGAAAAGTTTTGGCAAAACTGTGAAGGACCCAAGAGAGGTAAGCAGTGAAAATTCATCAAAAGGTCAGAAAAAAGGGTCCATGTGAAAAGGTTAAAAATAATTGGAATTACCCCAGAAAGGAAAAGGCTATGTGGCAACTTAATTACTGTCTGCGTTCCTTCGCAAAATGAGGTGCCCTCCATCGCTTCCATTTTGGATAATGAGAATACAGGAGGAGCTGACCTTAAAAAGAAAGCAAAGGCAATGTAGGCACAGTTCTTGGGACCTTTTTTATTTGACAAAGGAAACACTTGAAAGGTGATCTAAAATGATGCTAGAATGGTCGACCCAGGAAAGCCTGTCTTTCAGGCGTGATATGCCCGGAACATGGGGGCCAAGGGGGAGGACTTGTTACATCCTAATAAAGAATGGTTGAAATGGAAGGCAAGAAACTGGAGCCGATGGCTTTTGGTGGTCCCGCAAGCTCTCAAATATTTAATTCCTTGAATTTGAGTCTGAGTCGCCACCTCCCCAAGCGTCTGCGTCACTGCCATTGTGTTCAGCCCAATTACAAGGACTTTCTTGGGAAATGAGGACTTGTGTGTCTGCAGCAGAGCCATGGAGGAAATAAAAGGTCAGCTCTCAAAAGCCCAGTTGGGAGCCAACTCTGCTTCTTTTGACCTTCCAAACTTTCCATTAGAAGGGCAGTGATCTCAGCGATTTACCAGCATGGGCAGCTGGGGCTGTGATTACATGAAATGCTGTTAAGGGGCTGAGTTAATACTTAGGCAGGCACAATGGAGGAGGATGTGTGTTCTGGGCAGATCAGGTCTTCTTATATACTTATTGGAGGAGGGAACAATACTCAGTCTTACTTTTACCCCTCAGATGCCCTGCCAAGTCTATGAATTTACAGATGGCTTTTTAATAGTGTGTATGTGTGTGTGTATGGGGCGGGATCATTTTAGATTCTTGGGGCTGGCTTTCCTTAGACAGAAGTCCCTCCCCCTTATAACTCCTCTACTTCCCATTTCCAATCTTTGGCACCCTTATCTCCTGAATGCTTTCAATTTACCCTGCATTGCCCTCTCTTCCTCTCTCTGGCTTTAGGGGAGACCTGTCAGTCATTTGATTGCATCTATCTAGTTTCCTGCTGGATTGGGGATCAGGGATAGAGTTTAAGTCCTTTTATTGTGGGAGAGAAAGAAAGGAAACCTTTGACATTGTCTGGCCCTAAAGCAGAGCAACTACATGATGTCCAGATTTGAAAATGTCAAGACTGGCTATCTGTTCACATGACCCCTAGTTATTCCATTAACAGTCTCCCTTTTTCTGCTTTGAATTTCCTCTCCAAGTGTCTTTTCTATTAACCTAAAATGTGTGTATGATTTGTCTAAAGAAGGGGTACAGGCATGTCCCAAGTCCTGGGATCAATCCAACTCCCAACAGAAATAATTAGATCAAGTGGTGGGGAGTGGGAAGGGAATGGAGAGAAACAAGGGATGGAAGAGAAGGAATAAATCATATTTCACAGTGACATAAGGCAAGATAAAAACAGTTGAAGAATATATGTGAGGTGTGCCTGGAACTCCATTTCTGTCTGTAGGGGAGGCATGAGCAAAATCATGGAGGAGGAAATGCAAGCAACAATAACATCCTTCTAAACTGAAAATGCTTACACTTCCTAGGATAATGGGGATACAAAAATGTCCTGTACTTTTGGAAGCTCCTCACATCATCACATCTTAACAATAGCGATCTGTGGACCCCAACTTTAAAAACTCTGATTTCAAAGATGTTCTCGCTTGAAGCATCTCTGTGTGGTTGGGAAGCCATAGAATTCCATGCCTTCAGGGAGGTGCTGGAGAATTACCCCAAGGTCATTTAAAAGTTCCCCTTCTGAAGAATATACTTAACACTCCACTGCCTCCAGACTGCAGGCAGGTAATGCAATTGAATGGAGATTCATAGGATTCATCCTTCATCCGGGAGGATTCATCCAAGATTTATCCTTCATCCTTTTTTAAAAATGTTTAATGTTTTTTTAAAATTTATTTTTGAGAGAGAGATACAGACAGCGTGGTCATGGGAGGGTCAGAGAGAGAGGGAGTCACAGAATCCAAAGACAGGCTCCAGGCTCTGAGTTGTCAGCACAGAGCCTGACACAGGGCTTGAACCCGCGAACAGTGAGATCACAACCTGAACCGAAGTCAGACGCATAACCGACTGAGTCACCCAAGCGTCCCGATTCATCCTTCATCCTTGAGGATGCTTGTCGGTTGACAAGCACAACCTCTAACTGGTCACCAGTAGCGCCTATGCAGGGGCACATTGCTGGGTCTTCTAATTTCTAAGACTAAAGCCCTAACTTTCATGTTGGATCTCGTAGATTTGTTGCTGATGTTTGCCTGCCTGCTTTGTTTTAGTTTTAGTAACTAATTCAGAAAAGAAAAAAACATTGAAAACACTTTGCAGTGATATTGTACTATAGATGTATTAGGTGTTCCCATTGGGGGAGGCTGGGTGAAGGGTACATGGAACTTTACTATTTTTGCAATTTCCAGTGAATCTATAACAATTCAAAATATAAAGTAAGAAATGAAAAAAAGTAAATGGCTCAAAACAACACATTCTGTAAATAAAATCAAACCAGTTTGGATAGCAGTATTTACCCTACTCGCCTCCAGTTTTGAGAGGTGGCTTTGCTTCTTGAGAATCATAACTCGCCCAAAGGCAAGAACAGACAGTACTAAGGGCTGCCCATAAGAGGACTTTTCATTACACTTTTTCTTTCGAGATAACAAGCCATTTCTTTTGGGGAAGCTCACTGGAGAGAAGTAGAAAATAATGTTACTGGAATTCCGACTACTCCAAATATATGAACTTCAACTGTGTGGAAGAGATTTTATCAAGGTTGATGGTTAAATGTGACTTTAGGACCAGGAGAATGGAGAAGTCCTAACTAATGTTCTTCAGAAGATGTTTGCTCAGAGAGGGCATGTTGGGGAAGGTACAGGCAAAATGAATTCATTTTAGAGTCAGTGCACCTGAGTTTGAATTCCAGTTTGGCTCCTTTCTGGCTGAATGACCTTGAATAAGTCTTGTCCATCTCATTCTCCAATGTCTGTAAAATGGGGATGATATAATTTCCCACCCCCAGGGATAAGATTAAATCACATGTAATAATGCATCGTGAAAGGTCGTCATAATCTCTGGAGTAGCAAACAATCAGAAATGGCCGTGGTTAGGGGCGCCTGGGTGGCTTAGTCGGTTAAGCGTCCGACTTTCGCTTAGGTCGTGATCTCGCGGTTCGTGGGTTCGAGCCCCACGTCGGGCTCTGTGCTGACTGCCAGCTCAGAGCCTGGAGCCTGTTTCAGTCTGTGACTCCCTCTCTCTCTCTGACCCTCCCCTGCTCACGCTGTCTCTCTCTCTCTCTCCTAGAAATAAATAAAACATTAAAAAAAAAAATTTAAAAAAAAAAAAAAGAAAGAAATGGCCGTGGTTGTTTTTGTTGCTATATGGTGGAACATAATCCCTATGATTAATTTTATGTCCTAGTAAATCAACTCCCCGTGTTCCCAAGCCCCTATATTTTTATTTAGTTCACAGGGGCTCGTTGTTTCAAACAAGAGAAAATAAAACTTCCATCCATTGCCTTGTTCTGTGACTTATATAACCCACGTGGGAAAGCTTAACATTAACAAAAGGCCATGCATCATAAACCACCCGCAAATGCCCCTCATTATTCTTCTCAGGTCCGTCTTTATTCATTTTTCTCCTCCCTTGACATTATTTTCTGTTGCTCATGAAGTAATCTGAACATCCATCTTATTTAAGGGCAGTTTTCTTCTCAGATGAAGTAGAAGTCCAGCCCGGAAGTCTACTTGCTTATCTGAAGTACTTCTTGGCCTGGAGAAGCAATGATTGTCTGTATGATAGCTATCTTTTGAGGTTCTTTGCTTCACACAGCCATCTGAGAAAGAAGCTCCCTTCCTCCTCAGGAAGTCCAGTTTGCTTCCTTTCCAATGCTGTTAAACAGGATGTAGAAAATGGAAGTTCTGATAGGTCTTCCGAAAACACTTTATTCATCTCTCCAGCATGTTCTCTTGCCTGTGTCCCCCATGTTCTCCAGCCTTATCTCTTGTCACTTCTTCTCACTTGGCTCTAGAAACATCAGACTGCTTGCCAGTGCTGGAGCTGTCCCGACACTCTTCACCTGGTTGACATGTGAGGGTCTTTCAAGATTCAGGTGCAGCCTTGTCTCCTCCAGGAAGCCTTCCATAGAGGCCTTGAGTTGGCCTCAGTCTCTCCCACATTGGGTTTCTATTCTTTTTCACTCCTTTCCAGTTTAATTATGGCAGTTGTGTCTATCTCTCTTACCACATATGAGTTCTTAAAGGATCTCAGACTCTTCCCAACTCCTTTTTGTATCTCTAGAACCTACCATAATCTTGAGATTCTCTGGAGATGTTTTCGAAGGACAGGCAAACTGAAATGAATTTAGATACTAAGGTTTTGGAGATAACGGGCTGTATCCTTTTCTGTTCATTACTGAAAGCTAATTCCTAAAACTGTCCCTGGAACAGGCATCAGTCAATAAATATTTGTAGATGGAGCAAAGGAACAAATGAATGAATGTACATTAGCATAAATATTAGTAATAATGGAAAGGGAGTGTTATTCTTACAATCTGAAATCCTTTTATCACTATTCTTTTTCTACGATTAAACTTTTTGGTCTTAATTCACATTGCCATGCAATTATTCAGGGGATGATAGAAAATAGGATAAAGTCATGGACTGTACTTGAAGGCAGAGGACTTGGACTAAAACCCTGACTCCCCAACCTCCCATCTGTGTGACTTTGGGGAAGTTGCTGCACCACTCTTGTCCTCTATTTCCTCACTTGTGAAATGGAGGGTAATAATATGACTGCCCAGACCAGTAAGGATTCAGTAAGTATAAGAGAGACACTTAAGTTAATGCCTGACACATAGTAAGTGCTCCTTATAAATATTATTATTTATATAAGCTAGGAGTCAGATTTACAATAACCTTTAATATCATTCAAAAACATTTAATGAGCACCTATTATGTGCTTGGCATGGAGTTATACACTAGGGATACAAATGTGGGGGAACAAATTGGCGTTTGCCCACAAGTCAGTCATAATTTGTAAAAACCAAAAATCTATTTTGGTATTATGAGTTCAGTGAGGCAATAAAACAGGGTTGGTAGAAGAAGGAGGGAATTGGCTTTGAATTGGTGAAGTCAGACAAATAAGGAGTCCCAGAGAATGAGACTCTGAGCTAGGGGTTTGAAGGATAAGTAGGAGTTAAGCGAAAGAACATATATGTATGGCAGGATAATTTGTTGATATTATGTGTGTGTGTGTGTGTTCATGTGTGTGTGTGTGGCTGGGACGGGAAGAATCGGAAAGGATAGAATCCATTTATATTTTCTTCTATATTTCATCTTTTCTCTCCACTCCCATTTAAAGAAGGCAGCCTAACATTTGTGTGCCTTTGGTTTGGATGTGTTTGGCCAAAAGCTGAAGACACCACCATAATCTTTCAGATTTTTATTCTCAAAAACCTATTAAGAGAGTATCTGGCTGGGGGCAGGGGAAGGGTGTTTTTCAGTACCTTAGATCAGAAACTTCAGGAACAACAGGAGGGTTCCCAAGTCTAGAGGGGGTGGTTTAGAGATCTGAATGTACTGGGGACTTGCACCCAGCTTGTTCTCTGTCACAAGGAGATGGCAGGAACTTGAAGAGAAGTGAACAGATGTATGGAGAGCTAGTTACCCAGTCCCTGGGCTCATGGCATGACTGCAAGGTGGGGCAGCTAGCCCAGCAACATGGGGCTGGTGGGAGAGGAAGGGCACCTTCAAGCCCACTATGGATGCTGCACCTGTGGGTAGATCCAGGTGACCTTGGGTGTCTACCATCCAGGCGTTTGCCTTTTTAGTCCCAGTCTCATCTCCATAGAAATTGCAATCATTTTCTTTGGAGAGGGGTGGTTGTGGGCATGCATTATAAACAACCAATCACAGAATAAATGCAAAAGAACCATTTTTCTTTTTCAGGGTTCAGGAAGCTCAGAGTGCATAATCTCACCAGCCGTGTACTGCATACCACAAAACTCTTTTCTTCTTTCTTTTTTTTCTTAGGTAGTGAAAGACTCCTAGAAATGACATTAACTCTTGTTGTGGATAAATATTACAACGCCTAATAATGTATCCTGCAAAACATGCATATGCATATTCACACACAAATCACTGTGCGGCCATCATTTTATGTATGATGGATTTGAAAACAGAGGTAAAAAATTACTGAGTGATGGTGACTGCCGTGTGATGCAAACGCACTTAGAAGAGAATCTGGTGGGGAAGCCCCATTCAATAGGCATCAGCCCAAGGAGTGTCTAGCCTTAGGCAAAAAAAAGCAGTACTTGCAAGGTGGGTTTAGAAGCAGATCACCCATCTGCATGAAGCTTTTGTTCCTGGACGCAACCATCATTGGATTTACTGTCTTGGGCTTTTAGAAAGTCTATGGGAAGTGAGTTTTCTTGCTCATGGTAAAGAATTTTCAATGTAGGAGCTTTCCTAGAAACAAATTTGGAAGTGTCCTATAGAGAGCATGCACACATACCCTGGCCTTTTATTCCGGAGCAAAAGGCCGGATTTCCTGGAGATGGGAGGGTGAATTTAAATAGCGGAACATGCCTTCAAAGGCCATTATTGAGTCTGACCTAAATGTTAGGTTGGCCCTGATCATTATGCCTCCCAGCTGTGCCCTGCACTGTAATTATCAGCTCTCACGCTGTCTCACCCTCACAAAGGCACCCTCTGAAGCTGTCCAAGTCACAGACTGGGCCTGTCAACTTCTTCCTTCTCCATGCCCATGATGAAATGAGAGGTGAACAGAATGTACTCTTCTGAAGGAGGTTATGTAATGGGAGGCCATCTGTGACCCTGCTCCAAGGCAGCCCACAAATGTCCCTTGTCTGTCCTCCCTATGCACTGCTCACTGATGGCTCCAGATGTTGAACCAAAGTGATTTCTGAGGTCACCTATTCAGAATATCTCAACATTCTAGAATAGGAGAGGGAAAACAAGCTACCATTGTTCTTTGGAGTGGGCACTAAACAGAGATGTTCTTTGAAGAGTTTTTCTGAGTTTTTCCAGATAGTACTTCAAGTTTCAAAAAAAGCAAAACAAACAAACAAAAATGGTGCTTACTGATGGTGAGTGGGATGCCCAATGGGCACTCTTTGTGTACCCAGATGATAGGGATGGAAATCAATCTGTTCTGGAACACTCTCTGAAGATACAGATCTTTCTCAACTTACAACAGGGTTATATACTGATAAACCCATAGTAAGTTGAAAATATCATAAGTTAAAAAAATACATTCAATACCCCTAACCTACCAACCATCATAGTCTAGCCTTGCACACCTTAAATATGCTCAGGTCACTTACCTTAGCCTATAGTTGGGCAAAGTCATCCAATACAAGGCCTATTTTATAATACAGTGTTGACTAGCTCATGTAAGTTATTGCATACTATACTGAAAGTGACAAATCGCACTAGTTGTCAGTGTATCAGTTATTGACTTGTGACTGTGGTTGACTGAGGGCTGTGGCTGCTGCCACTGCTCAGCGTCACAGGGGAGGACCAGACTGCAAATCACTAGCCCTAGGAAAGATCCACGTTCAAAATTCCAAGGTCAGTTTCTACTGAAGCCGCATCACTTTCATACCATTGTAAAGTTGAAAAATCATAAGCTGAACCATGGTAAGTCAGGGACTGTCTGTACATAACAAGGGTTCAAATATATGTATTCTTTTAACTCCGTACTTCCACACCCATTCCAAGAAAATGATCTGAGAGCCAGACGGCTTTATGGATAAAGGCATTCGTTACTGCAAAGCAATAGGGTGAAAAACTAAAATCACCAAGATGTATGAAATTGGTCAGTACTTTTTGCTAAATTCCTCAGTGGAATATTTAAAGCCATGTAAAATGATGTTTATTTACAAAGAGTTTATAATTAACCTGGAAAATGTTAGTGACTTGATTGATTTAAAAAAACAGAATATAAAATTGAATGTATAATATGGGCTCAAGTTAAAATAAAAAATGAATAAAGACAAGGAATAGGTGAAAATGTTCAAGGTGGCTACTTCTGGGCTATAGGATTATGGGTAATTTAACTTATTCAGTATCTTTGCATTCAGCATCTTTTTCATTGTATGAGTTTTCTACAACAAGCATTTATTCCTTCTATCCATTAAAAATATGTTACCTTAAAATTTAATTTTTAGTGATAAAAGTCAGAAGAGTGATTTCTTTTTTTTTAACTTACATCTAAGTTAGTTAGCATATAGTGTAACAATGATTTCAAGAGTAGATTCCTTAATGTCCCTCACCCATTTAGCCCATCCCCCTCCCCAAAACCCTCCAGTAACCCTCTGTTTGTTCTCCATATTTAAGAATCTCTTATGTTTTTGTCCCCCTCCCTGCTTTTATATTATTTTTGCTTCCCTTCCCTTATGTTCATCTGTTTTGTATCTTAAAGTCCTCATATGAGTGATATCATATGATATTTGTCTTTCTCTGACTAATTTCACTTAGCATAATGCCCTCTAGCTGCATCCATGTAGTTACAAATGGCAAGATTTCATTCTTTTTGATTGCTGAGTAATACTCCATTGTATATATATACCGCATCTTCTTTATCCATTCACCCATCGATGGACATTTGGGCTCTTCCCATACTTTGGCTATTGTTGATAGTGCTGCTATAAAAATTGGGGTGCATGTGTCCCTTTGAAACAGCATACCTTGGATAAATACCTAGTAGTGCAATTACTGGGTCGTAGGGTAGTTCTATTATTAATTTTTGGAGGAATCTCCATACTGTTTTCCAGAGCGGCTGCACCAGTTTGCATTCCCACCAGTAGTGCAAAAGAGGTCCTCTTTCTCTGCATCCTCGCCAGCATCTGTTGTTGCCTGAGTTGTTGATGTTAGCCATTCTGACGGGTGTGAGGTGGTATCTCATTGCAGTTTTGATTTGTATTTCCCTAATGATGAGTGACATTGAGCATTGTTTCATGTGTCTGTTGGCCATGTGGATGTCTTCTTTGGAGAAGTGTCTGTTCAGGTCTTTAGCCCATTTCTTCACTGGATTATTTGTTTTATTGGGTGTGAGTTTGATAAGTTCTTTATAGATTTTGGATACCAACACTTTATCTGATGTGTCGTTTGCAAATATCTTCTCCCATTTCCTTGGTTGCCTTTTAGTTTTGCTGATTGTTTCCTTCATCGTGCAGAAGTTTTTATTTTGATGAGGTCCCAATAGTTCATTTTTGCTTTTGTTTCTCTTGCCTCTGGAGACGTATTGAGTAAGAAGTTGCAGCGGCCTAGATCAAAGAGGTTCTTGCCTGCTTTCTCCTCAAGGATTTTGATGGCTTCCTGTATTACGTTTAGGTCTTTTATCCATTTTGAGTTTATTTTTGTGTATGGTGTAAGAAAGTGGTCCAGGTTCATTTTTCTTCATGTCGCTGTCTAGTTTTCTCAGCACCACTTGCTGAAGAGACTGTCTGTATTCCACTGGATATTCTTTTCTGCTTTGTAAAAAAATGAGTTGTCCATACATTTGTGGGTCCATTTCTGGGTTCTCTATTATGTTCCATTGATCTCAGTGTCTGTTCTTGTGCCAGTACCATACTGTCTTGATGATGACAGCTTTGTAATACAGCTTGAAGTCTGGGATTGTGATGCCTCCTGCTTTGGTTTTCTTTTTCAAGATTGCTTTGGCTATTCGGGTTTTTTTCTGGTTCCATACAAATTTTAGGATTGCTTGGTCTAGTTCTGTGAAGAATGATGGTGTTATTTTGATAGGGATTGCATTGAATATGTAGATTGCTTTGGGTAGTATTGACATTTTAACAATATCTGTCAGAAGAGTGATTTCTTGAGGATAAGGAGGAGCAATCGACTGGAAAGGGGCATGAGAGAACTTTCTGGAGGGATAGAAACATCCTATGTCTTGATCTGGGTGGTGGCTATATGGATGTAAACAGAGGTACAAATTCACCGGGTTGTGCCATTAATATGCATGTACTCCAGTGTAACTATTACCTCAATTTTTAAAATATGGCATGCTGACCCTTGCACCCTTTTGATTGTATAAAGTCTCCATTTGTCTTTCTCCCATGGCACATTAGGTCAGCCCCTTATTTTCACATGGCTCTTACCCCTGATTCCCAGTTGTCCTCACCCATGTGTCTTACCTCCACCTTTATGCTGTAGGCAACTTCTAGCAATAACCACATTGTCTCTTTCCTACAAAGCTCTCCAAAGACAATTCTTACTTCTAGTACATAATCTGTTCCTTCCTTGCTTATAAGGAGACTTTCTGGTCCCTGGGAACAGCCCTCAATGACCCATGGGAACCTGGCTCTGTCATCCCTCAGCTAGGACAAGTCTGAGTTTTGTGCTGTTTACTTGTTCCAGGAGTTTCCCAGAGAGATCACACCCCAGGGACCCAATGGTAACTCACTTGATAACACATCAACGATCATCTGAAGATCTGTATCCCCTCAACTTGATATGTTAACAATTAATTTCCAATGTAATGGTATTTGGGAGTTTTGGGAGGTGATTACGGTGATGAGGATGTAAGCTTCATGGATGGAATTAGCACCATTATAAAAGAGACCCCCGTGAGCTCCCTTCCCCCTTCTGCATTTATTCCATGAAAGACACCAGGAGACATTGACTATCTGCAGCCTGGAAGGGGGCTGTCACCAGAACCTGACCAGACCAGGCAAGTACCCTGATTTCAGACTGCCAGCATTCAAAACTGTGAAAAATAAGCTTCTGTTGTTTGTAAGCCCCCTAGCTGATGATAACTTGCTATCACAGCCCTTCAGCGGCTGCTTTCCCTTCCTGGTCTCCCTCCCATCTCCTGACCTCACTTCCTTTGCCTCCCAAATAAGCCACTTGCACTGGAATCCTTGCCTCAAGCGTCTGCTTTGGGAGGAAACCAAGCACAGATAAGCACATACGTTTATTGGGCACCTGCCTTTTATGCAGCTTGCACCCT
Source organism: Hyaena hyaena (assembly GCF_003009895.1). NCBI lineage: Eukaryota > Metazoa > Chordata > Mammalia > Carnivora > Hyaenidae > Hyaena > Hyaena hyaena. The sequence goes on along the minus strand of NW_024080709.1, from coordinate 2,284,166 downwards.
CATGGGGGCGGCCAGCCATAAATAAGCAAACAGTAAATAAAAGATAATTATAGGGGGTGAAAATTACCAGGCAAGAACCGAGAGGATGTGATAGGGGACAAGCGGGGTGGAGGAGCTATTTCAGATATAATAGCCAGGCATTTCCTCTAGGGAAAGCAACCTTTAAAATGAGACCTGGGAAACAAGACAGAGCCAGGCGCACAAGAAGGCAGAAGAGAGAGAATTTAGAAAGGAGGGACACCAAGGGCAAAGGTCCCCTATGTGGGAAACGTGTTGCATATCTATGATCTCAAAGGACAGCATCTGAGGAATTTGGTGACACTGGTCCGTGTGACAGACCATCCAGGGCTTGTCAGCACGCATGTCAAGAAGGATGGAATGATGCAAAGCCACTCCCGTGGTTTAAGGAAGGTCTTTGCCATGTACTTGAATTTGAGCCCTGTGTGGAGGTTCCTGCCTCCATCCTTAAGATTCAAATGAATTCACCCGGCTTCAGGGTAGAGGGGAGAGGAAAAAGGACACCTGGAGGCTGCTTCTGCAAAGAAGTATGTCAGGAGAAGCTGATGGGACCCTTTGTTTCATCAGGCTAGTTTTCCCTTTGATTCCTCAATACCTCTAATTCTGCTTGTCACCACCAAATAGGTGTGCTGCAGCTTGGTGACAGCCTTCCCCAGTGTCTATGGCAACCTGGGGCTGGGGCCATTTTTCCTTCATCAAAAGAATGGGCTGGCTTCCTGAAGATAAGTAAAGCCCCATTGTTGTTCTAAACCATTACAGAGGTAGCACTCACGGGAGTCATAAAGACATGACGGAATGCTGCTAGGGATCTTGTATGAAATAACATGAATTAAATAAACCATTTCTCTCTGGTCTAATTATAGATGCTTCGGGATGAAAATGCAAACCAGGGCCTTGCTTCTTAGTCTAGCCATTATTTTTGGTGTTCTATTCTTTCCTTTCTTTCTGTTTTTCTTTCTTTCTGTCTGTCTGTCTTTCTTTCTTTCTTTCTTTCTCTCTCTCTCTCTCTCTCTCTTACTCTCCCTCTCACTCTGTCTCGTGCTCTCTCTCTTTCTCTCTCTCTCTGGTGGCCAGAGTCTGGATCTGTCCTTGTCTGAGGACTCTGTCAAAAGCTGGCTTCCAGATTCATGAATGAGAAGCACTTAGCTGTGTTCTTGAGCGGAACAACGGAGCTCAACAAAGCAGAGTGGGTGGAGGAAGGAGCACTATTTGGCAACAAAAGTCTCCCAACTTGCATCAGGTGAGTGTGAAGTTCTTCCTCCCCTGCGTACCCCTTGCACAGGGTTATCTTTCCGAAGGAAAGTAGATTGTAGAATCCAACAGTGATTCAACAGTAAAAACCTCTGGTGATTCCCGGAAGACTAGAAGAGAAAACCTAATCTGTTTAGCCCAACCTCCTGGACTGGTGCCTTCATGATGCACCTTGTACTTAACTCTGCTGGGCTTCTCCCAGTTCCTCCAGTCACCAAACTGGGTCAGGCTCTGAGCTTTTGGGTGAGCTGTGCCCTCTTCCTGGATTGCCCTTCCTCCTATTAAAGAACACATACTCATCTTCAAAAATTTGGCTCAAGAATCTTTTTTTTTTCTTTTACTTTAACGTTTATTTATTTTGAGAGAGAGACAGACAGACAGAGTATGAGCAGGGGAAGGTCAGAGAGACAGGGAGACACAGAATCGGAAACAGGCTCCAGGCTCTGAGCTGTCAGCACAGAGCCTGATGTGGGTCTCAAACCCACAAGTCATGAGATTATGACCTGAGCCGAAGTAGGACATTAAACCAACTGAGCCACTCAGAATCTTTAAAAAAAAATATTTATTTATTTATTTATTTTGAGAGAGAGCGTGCAAGAAAGAGAGAGATTGAGAGTGCGCGTACAAGAGCACAGAGGAGGGGCAGAGAGAGAGAGAATCCCAAGCAGGCTCCCCTCTTGTCAATGCAGAGCCTGATTCAGGGATCGATCTTACGAACCTTGAGATCATGACCTGAGTCAAAATCAAGAGTCAGACTCTTAATCCACTGAGCTACCCAGGTGCCCCCAGAATCTTTTTTTATGATAAAGCCTTCCAAGCCTTGATGTAAGGACATTCTCACCCTTGCCAACTGTATACACCTCATATTGCAATCTTTGGTACTGGAGAGATTCATTGCATGAATGCCCCCAACGAATAGCCTGTCTGCATCCACACCTTTTGCTTGAAATTTTGGAGCTCCCTGGCTCAGATGGGTGACTTGTTTTGTAAGATAAGACTTACAAAACAAAGTAGCAAAACAAAGTAGCAAACAATGTAGCAAACCTCATGCAATCAGAAGCTTGAAAGCATGTGTGGGTCTCCTCTGGCCCTTTTATACAGAGGATAGGGAGGTCTCATTTATGGGCCAGTTGTAAGGAGACAGGGAAAGGGAATGGCTCCCCCTACAGGACATATTTGACCAGCCACGCACAATTCTGAAGGGTTGAAGTTTCCAGAACCATTGTTACACCCTCTTTCACTAGACATGTTTGCTTGTTTGTTTTTGGAATTAAAGGAGAAATGATGTCAACGACCAAGGAGGGAATGAAAGAGAAAGATACAGGAAAAAGGAAAAAGGATTGAGCGGTGCAGACAGGACATGAAACACTTTAAGAAAGCAACTTGCCGCCACTGACACCCAGCCTCGCCCTCTCTTCAACATATTAAATATTGTACAGTGCTTGTTCCATGCCAGTACTGTGAAAACCATGCAACAGTAACTCCAAATGTGGGTTCATTCTTCAGATGAAGAAAAAACATCAGCAAGTAACCCAAAGGCACTGAGGTATGAGTGATGGAAATGGGGTTCAAAGTAGGAAGACTTGGGGGTGACGGGGTGGCTCAGTCGGTTGAGCATCTGACTCTTGATCTTGGCTCAGATCATGATCTCAGGGTTCCTAAGATGGAGCCCCACATTATGCTTCTCACTGACACTGTAGAGCCTGTGTAGGATTCTCTCTGCCCCTCCCCCATTAATGCATGTGCATGTGTTCTTTCTCTCTCTCTCTCACCATAAATAAACTTAAAAAAAACAATAGGCAGCCATGCTCTGATGGCTGTGTATATACTATCTTGAGGAAAGAAGCCACATGGCACCCTGTAGTCCACTAAATGGTGCTAGACATTGTAGGCCGATCAGCAGGAATGGACAAAAAATGGGAGCATTGCCTCCTCTGCAATGCATCTCAGAACTTCTTCCAAATTAGTGCTATTAGACATGTGTCCTTCTGCCCCTGATTACTACATACTTCCAGGCATATGACTTTCTTCATCTCACAGTCATCAGGCTAAGGAAAGGGCATCTCAGAGCCAGGGACTTTGGAATTCTGTCTGTGTTCATCCTTAGAACCCTCCACTCCATTCCGTTTCATTGAATTCTACCTGTTCTTGGCTCACCTCACTACTGCTATCATGGATACATAATCAGCCACCTCTTTTGTACCTCACAGTCCAACTCATGTTCTAACTCCACCATTTCAGTCCATTTAATTTCTATACCAGCGTATTTCCAAATATATATAACCACATAATTATACCTTTGTAAGCCATTTATCCAAATTCACTTTATATGCATAATTTAGTACACATTCCTCTCTGAAACAAACAATCCCCCTTTTATTCAATATTGTACATCATTCCCTGCCCCAGCCTTTGTCTGAATTTCTTATGTTCCAACAAATAGAAGAAGCCACTTCTGAATTTTCCCCATCATTCTTTGCCAATTTATACCCCCCCCCCAAACCAGGATGTACCTCTAATTTTCTCTACAGAAAGCAAAGTCAAATTCCATTTTGTCCCCCATCCCCGGTAAGAATTGATTTCGGGAATAGCTCTAATGTTTTGCATGTCACCAGGGATTTATGTGGAAATCGATAAATGCAGTCAAAAGAAAGTGACACAAATTTGCACATGGTGGATGAAAAAAGTGAGCCCAAATGCTCATTGCCATTGTCAATAGTCTGTGTCTAGGAAGAATTTGCCTGACCCCAGCTGAATGGTAATATGCATGTGGAAATTGATAATTATGTTCAGTCAACCCTTTGTGAAATGCCTTCATGTGTTAAGATGCAAAAACATGAAGCTAAGTGGCCAAGTCTTTATTAACTCAGTGTGAAGTTTTTATAGTTGTAGGCAGCAGGTTTGCATCTGTAATTACTCCTCAGCTTTCTAGCGGATCTAAATGGACAAATGCACCATGGTACCAGCAGCTCCCACTCCCCCTGATACCATGCATCATGCTCCTGCTGGAAGAAATAAATGGGAATTGATATGGAGCTAGACACTCTGTTGGTGGCTGGGAGTTTCTCTTTGATTTAGCTAAAGAAACCTAAGTTCTGTAGGTAGAAAGTTCAGAGATCCTTTCTGTGGCATTGGATTGGAGGAAAATTCATTTAACAAATGAATAATGAGTGTCTACCTTGTACTAGGCACTCTTCCAAAGACTGGGAACAGAGTGGTGAGAGAAACAGGTAAACATCTTTTCTCATACTACTGGGAAAGACAAACGCTAAATGAACAAATAAGTAAGCAAGATAATTTCAGATGCAATAAGTACTAAGAAGAAAATGAAAATGACATAAGATCTGGCTAGTGACTCCTCTTTGCCTGTTTGCTCTGGATGTGAATGACTTGTCACTGTGCCGTGGCCACGTGGTTGGACTTTCTCCTTCTGATCTTTCTGGAATAGGACATGGGAGCCCTATGCTCCCTTAGACTAAGCCCTAAACTTTCCTATTTCCCACTCCAGTGCTATATTATCTGGTTAGCTAGATAACCTTTCCATCTTCCACCCATTCCATGTCTCCCATGATTGCTCACATCTAAGTCAGCTCAAGAATCATGTCTTAACCACCATTTCCCCTAAAGTGCCTAGAGTGGTATTTTGCACAGAGACATGAATGAATGAATGAATGAACGAACGAACAAACAATTTATTCATTGGGAGCAATTCTGGCTTGCCAGTGTCTAGTCTGTAAGGCCACTGTGCAGTGAAGAATCAACCTTACTCAAAGAGAGGTCTAGCCTTTGCCCCTGGCAACTGGGATGTAATCCCTAGACCCTTGGGCTGTTCACACCTTGTAGGAGTATCTTTGTTTGCCTGAGGATCCTGGCCACCAGACAGTCTAACAATAGGATGTAAAATGGAGGTTTGGGGCTATACAGTATTAGTTCCACCTATGAGGGAACTAGAGACTAACGGTCAGCCCCACATTTTCAGATCTAACTCCAGAGGGCTGCCACACAAGCAGTATGGGGTGAAGCCCAATAAAAATGGAAGTGAGCTTGAGTGGTTGGCAATACTCTGTGCCTATGGTCATACATGATGCTAGGGAAGTCACACTGTCCATAATTCCATGGAGAGAAGACAATGGAAGCTCCACATTTGAAGCCTTTCCTGGACTCTGCTCATGAGCCTTCTCTGTTGGCTGATTTTTTTCTCCATTGACTGATTTTAATCTGTATCCTTTCCCTGCAATAAACTGTAACAGTGAACTCACAATAGCTTTCAGTGAGTTCCATGAATCTTTCTAGCAAATTATCAAAACTAAAAGTAGTTTTGGGGATCTCTTGAACTTGCAATTTATTTTGGGACCGAGGGCATCTTTGTGTGGACTTTGTTCCCTACCATACAACTGTCTACCTCTTACAGGCACATACCTGTACCATGTCACCACATAAAAAGACCCTGCATTTACTTGTAGCTCCTAGTCTAAGTTCTTAAGACCTCTTTCTGGCTGATTCTCTATAAAGATATCAATAACTGTGGTCCCCAAACTTCCTATTGTCATTCTTTATACTTAGAACCGTCCCCAAAAAGGAACTGAAGGTCTAGATAATTTACCTCAAAAACAAAAAGAAAATTCAATCAAGTAATGGTTCCATGTAAGAAATAACACGTGTGACTAGGGCCACTCTAGGCAAGACTTTAGGGAGAGTTCACTTATCTTTGTTCCTTCCTCCTTTCCCTCCTTCCTTCATTCCTTCTTTCTTTCTTTGATTTATGTCAAGGACAATGTCTGCCATGTCACTCAAAGCTCAACAAATATTTGTAATATATCCTCAATGTATGGATGAACGAACCTATAGTGAGCAGCACCTACCATATTTCATGCACTGTGGTAGGCACTAAGATACAGTGATGGATAATAAAGAAATGTTCCAATTTTGATGTACATGATCTACCAGTCAACCTGCTGAACTATTAAAAAAAAAAAAGAACCATCTAGAGGAAACACAGGGGATCCTAAGAATAACTTCTTGGGGACATTTATTCTGTTATGGCTCACCTTCTTCCACCAATTATGGTTCTTTTGGGGACATGGGATATCATAAACATGATCGAGATTCTTTGACTGGAAATACCTTAGATATTCTTAGCATGAACCCTTGCCGGATGAGCCAAGTCCTGGTCTAGGCTGCCTTGGGGAGAAAGGATTTTACAAAGACTTTATAAAGAAAATTTCCTCTCCCCTCCCTTCAAGTCCACCCTCCTTGTCTCGTGTCACCAAATATATGATCAAGGGAGTAGGTTACAAAGGGAATATTATCAATAGAAACAAGATGGTATATAACCTTCATAGTTGCCTAGAGACGTTCTAGCCTATTGGTTTTTCATTCTCTTTTTTTTGCAGGGAGACTTATCTCCTTTGCTTTTCCAACTAAGTCGTAACTAGATTATTGGGTACCCCAAGCCATATGTCAAAATCCAAAGTCACTGGAGTTTATATATCAGATAGGGACAATTTATGTTTCAGAGGAGAGGGAAAGTGCATTCCTTTTCACTTTTTTCTAGCCTGGTGTTTGCTAATAGTAGACTGTAATTGACCCTACATATCATGTCTGGAGACCTTAATGGAGGTGTTTAACACAATTAATTTAGTAGCAAAAGGCCAAAATAAAGGCATCATGCTGGCATCTGGCCTTTAGAAGTTAATCTACCTTAATGTTATGAGTGTGAAGAAACAAGTTTGCATGAATCCTTAGATACCCTTATAGGCAGTATCAAACTCCACATGATTATTAATATACATTTCCATATTCAATGGACAGTAATTAAGCATCAAAACCAAGTAAAATTGGAAATTGGATTCATGGAAGATGCAAAAGGAGAAATACAGTTCTTGCCTCTTGGAAATGGAGTCTATTGGTGCAGAAACAGAACAAACATAAATAACCTCAAAGTGATTCTGTTCTATGAGTGCCTTGAGGATAGGGATTTTATCATTAGGGTCATGGTAATAATACTACAGACGGTATTCATTGAATGCTTACTGTGTGCTATAAACTTGACGCTCCTTTTTCTAATCTTTACAGCAAGCCCCTGACTTCTATCATATTAGCCCCATTTTATAGATGAGGAAGCTCAAGTTTAAAAGTTACATGACTTAGGGGCGCCTGGGTGGCTTAGTCGTTAAGCGTCTGACTTTCGCTTAGGTCATGATCTCACGGTTTGTGGGTTCGAGCCCCGCGTCGGGCTCTGTGCTGACTGCCAGCTCAGAGCCTGGAGCCTGTTTCAGTCTGTGACTCCCTTTCTCTCTGACCCTCCCCTGCTCATGCTGTCTCTCTCTCTCTCCTAGAAANATAAAAAAAAAAAACGTTAAAAAAAATTTAAAAAAAAAAAAAGGTTAAAAAAAAAAATAAAAGTTACATGACTGATAAATGCCAGGATCAGGGCTGGTGCAGAACAATGTCTAATACCCCCAAAGTCCATTATTTTTCTGGTAATTTGTATTTGGGAACAAAGAGACATGGGACAACTTGCCACGTGGCACGGGTTCCAATAAACTTGGTGGATGCTTAAAAGGATGTGTCAGAGTTACCAGGAGGATGTCTTAAAGCCAGGGAAACTCAGGATGCCTGGGTGGCTCAGTCGGTTGACCCTCCGACTTTGGCCCAGGTTGTGATCTCACTGCTAGTGAGTTCGAGCCCCGCAATGGGCTCTGTGCTGACAGCTCAGAGCCTAGATAGAGCCTGCTTCAGATTCTGTGTCTCTGTCTCTCTCTGCTCCTCACCAGCTCATGCTGTCTGTGTGTCTGTCTGTCTCTCAGAAGTACTTAAACATTAAAAAAATTAAAAACAAAAACAAGGGAAACTCATGGGTGTAGCATCAAAGTGGCTCAAACCCAGTGAGGTCTATATTATGGGCATAAACTATCTTCTCTCTGATAAGATCTGTCTTAGGTGGACTGCAGTTGGTCTGAATTTGTAATGATGCAAAAGACCACAGTTAGACAAGGTAAATCCCAATCCATGTTCAGAGGAACTGATTGGAAATGGCTTGCAGAACCTTCACCCGCTCCCAACCAGCTCCTCAGTATGGCACAAAGACATCCTTCTTGTCTTTCACTGCTCCCCCTAGCTCACTTTTAGCTTTTCATTTGTGTCTTGCTCTCTCAAGCAGTTATCCATTTCTCTCCATGTCGTTTATCCAATAGACAATAGAGCAACAAGGCAGCTTTTATTTGTCCAAAAGTGTTTGACCAATGAAGGAGATGCCTTTTCTGAGGAGCCATTAATGTTCATGGACATCTGAGTCTGGAATTATGACAGTTCTCTGAACCTGAGCACACTTGGCCCTTTTAGGCTGTCCCTCGTGTTTTCAAAGACTGGCTGGGACACCCTCCTGGTGGCTGAATCCAAGATAGTTAATGCTTCAGGTTTAGTGAATTTCTAAAGAACTATAGATATACTTTGTTGATGAAGTCTTTACTCATTCAACCAAGAATTATTGAGTACCTACTATGTTCCAGGACTATTAACTTCTTTATTTATCCAGGAAATATTTATTGAACTTCTGTGTTTCTTGCCGTAGGATAGACAGCAGTGATGTAGAGATTAGTAATAGTCTAGTCTCTTAGGAAATGTGAACTTTATCATTTTGTCATCCATCCAACAAATACTCATAAATTATATACTCTATGCTAGATACCAAGTGAAACACTTGATATTCATTATCTTATTTAATTATCACAATAATGCCATGCTAGGTTGAATTTTCCTGCTCCACATGCCCTACAGAATCTTGCCATTCCTATCAAAAGATGAAATCTAGAACATAGGTGGCTTTTGTGACTGTTAAGGTAATAGGGTATGGTGAATGTAATGCCATGTGACTTTCAAGGTTGCATCATAATGAGAAATAGAGCTCTGCCTGGCTTTTTTTGAGATTGTCATTCTTGAACCTAGCCATCATGCTGTGATGAAACCCAGGACACATGACAATGCCTTCGTGGGGAGAGACCAAGGTCCCTAGACCTTAGTCTCAGCCGAACTCCCAGCCAGTAAGCACTAGCCTGCAAACCATGAGGGTGACCCATCCTGGAAGCAGATTTCAGCCCGCAGGGGAGGAGTCAAGGCTGATGCTGGGTACAGCATAGCGGAGCCTTCTCTACTGAGATCTGCCCACATGGCAGATACACAACCAAGTGTGTTTTTGTTTTAAGCCTCTTTTGATGGCTAATTTTATGTGTCGGCTTGACTGGTCTAAGGGATTTCCAGATAGCTGGTAAAAAAGTATTTATGGGAGTGTCTATAACAGTGTTTCTGGAAGACATTATCATTTGGATCAGTAGGCTGAGTAAAGAAGATCACCCTCACAATGTGCAAATTGAGTCTCTGTGTAAGGCAGGGGGCTCTGTTTCCTAAAACAAAAGAGCTTTCTTAGAAGATTCTGGATTCAGGGGTGCCTGGGTGGCTTAGTCGGTTAAGCATCCGACTTTCGCTTAGGTCATGATCTCGCGGTTCGTGGGTTCGGGCCCCGCGTCGGGCTCTGTGCTGACTGCCAGCTCAGAGCCTGGAGCCTGTTTCAGTCTGTGACTCCCTCTCTCTCTGACCCTCCCCTGCTCACGCTGTCTCTCTCTCTCTCCTAGAAATAAATTTTAAAAATAAACATTAAAAAAAAAAAAAGAATATTCTGGATTTAACCAGTTACTATCCTCAGCATCCACACGGTTCTGGCTACGACTGATGGGACTGTTGGCTGCTTGGGAAATATCGAGCAATTAACCAGCTGGAAGAATTGATTCCTGTATCACATCCCTTCCACAAGTCTACAAAATTGCTGTGTGGCAGATGCTTCTGAATCTTTGCCTTTGGGTCCCTGGAATCATAGAAGCTTGTTAATATTGACTTTCATCTAATTACTTCAGTATTTAGTTGGCAGTGCTGTTCTTTTTTCATTTTTATTTTCCTAGTTACCTTATGCCCCAAAGGAATGCTAATTGATAGAAAGGTCCAGGCTCTCAGAGACTCAAAGTACATACACTCCTTTCTCCTCACCCCCACTCCATTTACACTGTAAGAATTAATACTACTTGTCTTAAAATAGGCATAATTTTACTAACCTCCATTTCTCTCTTTGTAGAGTAATTGGGAGGGATAGAGGGAGCTCTCCAGATGAACGTAACGCCTGGCACTCAGTGATAGTTTAATAAAGTGTAGTTGTAAATAATCATCACCCTGCTGTCAGGGAGATGCTACCAAGCCCTCCCAGATATATTAGAGGACGACAAATTTTCAGAACTGTACTTGATAGATTGCATCATTCCCGCAGAGATCTACTTTTTCATGCAAGGCTGCTCATCAAGATTAGTCCCAACTCACAACCCCACAACCCCAGTGCAGGCTGCATTTTCCCCACTCAGGTCTCTCCATCTCGACCTTGATGCTTTGGATTCATAGTTCAACTTTGTAACTGGAATTTGTACCACACTTCCTCGTCTCAAGTTCAAGCCTACTTCTTGGGACTTCATTTATATTTGGTTATGGCCCAGGCTGCAACTGCATCCTTCATGCCCCAAACCACTGATCCATTCCCCCTGAATAGAGCAACTGGAAAATTTTCTCTATACCTAATAATAATAATAATACAACAAAAATGGTGGCTAAGACCAAGTGCTTCTTGTATACTGGGCACTCTCCTAAGGGATTCACATCTGTAATACCCTTCGTTCCTCAAAAAATTCCTGAGGGAGATTTTATTCCTATCCCCATTGTACAGTTGAGAAAAATAAGGACCTGAGAGATTCATTAAGTCCCACATCTAGATAAAGACTTTCATAAACCTCTAAACAGGGGTAGTTTCCTCTTAACGTTGATACTTAGGGTGGCCAAAGATTTTTGTTATAAAGGATAATGGAGGCCTCATTCTAAAACAACACCTCCCATCAAAAAAAAAAATGCTCTTTCCTACTAGCCATTAACTTTCTAGCAGGATTTCTATGCCTCAGCACTATTAACATTTGGGGGCAGATAATTAATTATCTGTTGAGGAGGGATGTCTTGTGCATTGTAGGATGTTAAGCAGCACCTCTTACCTCAAGCCACTAAAATGCCAGTAGCACCTTCTCCTGCCCCCAAGATGAGACAACTAAAAATGTCTCCCGACAGTGACAAATATCCTCTGGTGGGGGACACAGTTGCCCCTGGTTGAGGGCCGTTGCTCTAAACTACAGGATAATCCCAGAGATTAACTGCCAAATGCTTTATGTACAGTTTCTCATGGATTTCCTCATCAGAACACACTGTATCATGTAGACATCATTCTTCCCATTTTACAGGTGAGGAAATTGAGGTAGATGAGGATATTTTGGAGATAAGTTACTAAAAACCCAATTCAAACTAGATTAAGTAAAAGAAGTTAATTTCTCAGCTCTTGAAACTAAAAAATCACGCATAGATTTGGTGTCTAGTCCAGTTGGGGCCAAGACTCAAACGGCAACCCTAGGACTCAGTCTCTCTCTACTGGTTTCTGCTGTCCCCTGTGTTGGCTTCATTCACAGATACCACCTACTTGCTCTCAAGTTTTCTAGGTTTGGTCACTTCAGTGTGCTTCCCTCCAAACTCAAGCAAAAGTCTTTAAATTGAGTCCTGACCCTGGCTGCCCTGACTTTGTCTTGTGTTCATGCTGAACCAATTGATGAAGCCAAGAGAACGTTGTGAACTGGTTGGGATGGATCAGGCCACACGATTCACCTCTGAATCCAGGAATAGAGTCCCCTTTACTAGAACTGATGAAGGAGCATAATACAAGTTGATAAGTCACAAACACCACCACCACCCCAACCAGGTGGGATATGTGTGATATTCCTCAGGCACTCCTGGCTGCCCAAGAACAAAGGAAAGGGAAAAAACAAATGGTTAACGGATAGAGATCATATCCCTGCAGTACCGAAGTCTCCATCACCCTTCCATAGTGATATGGGAAACAAAGACAAAAGGAAATGGCAGATAGCACTAAATTTCCTGATAACCCGCAGCCCATTGACAAATACTTGAGCCTGGCAGAGTAAAACATTTCTCCAGGAACTCCCTACTGTCTAAATGTTAATGCTTTGCTAGAGGGAAAACAACCCTAGCTTGACAATAACTAGGCCTCTAGGATCCTGTGAGTCTTTTTTAGCATATGAGAATCTTACTAGAAACCTTCCCTGGAATTTACTTCCCCCAGCCCCGTAGTATATAACCAGTTTTTCTTCATGGTCCAAGAGCAGCCCTTTCTGCCCACGGGTACTGTCCCCGGGCTTCAGTAAAATCACCTTTTTGGACCAAAGACATCTTCAAGAATTCTTTCTTGGTCGTTGGCTCTGGACCCCATGAACCCCACTGTCACTCAAAAAAACCTCATCAGAACCACCTGACTTGAGGGTGGCAGAGAAGTAGATGTCTCCTATTCCCAATCGGTAACAATCTATAACAATCAAAGGAAGGAGGAGAGAGTGCTAGGCAGCAAATACAGCAAATGTCCACCACAGAGCCTTTAGCAAATGGAGTCATTTATCTCAGGGCCATCAGTCTGTAAAAGTAGAGCTAGGTTCAAGACCATGACTGTCTGGATCGACAGCCGTCTGCCTTTTCCCTCTGCTTCTTGGGAAGGCATCATAAGATACAGAAATGACTTAGAATAAGAGTCAGCAAAATACAGCTCATGGGTCTAATGTGGCCCACCACCTGCTTTTTATAAGCAGTTTTATTGAAAACCGAGGCAAACCATTTCTGAATGTATTATCCATGACTGCTTTCACTCTATGGCTACCAGGTTGACCGGTAGTAATAGACACTGCTTGGTGCAGAAGCCTAAACAATTTACTATCTGACCGTTAACTGAAAAAATTTGCCACCCCCTTTATTCAAAGAATGGATCTTTACTGATATTGTCTAGAAGCTGCCCTGGTGGATGAAGCCAAGGGGGCAGCAGGATGTCGGGCTTATCTCATTTCACTTTATTCCACTCCTGTATGGAATCTTGGGTTACCAGCCATGTCCGTACTTTCTTCCCTATTCACTTAACACCAAGTTCATTTGCCTGCACCCTCAAATTGCATTGCACCCTCAAATTGCATGTATGAATGGTCCCGAAATTTGCCAATTATATACATCTCTATTCTTGAGGTGTTTTCTCTCCCTTCAAAAGAACTGAGAAACTTAATGGCAACTCATATCACAACAAGTCACATTCAATCCCTCCACAGACCGAAAGGGTTTTATCTCCCTGTTCGTCTGTCAGATTTTAAATGGATGTGGTTTCATTCCTTTTCTCATCTAATATTGGAACATCTCAGTCTCCAGCGAGATCTCATTTTTAAATGATGTCCTCGTATTTCAAGAGGCCTTTTTCAAGGGGGAAAATAGCTCCACTCAAGAGAAAGCTCATGGCTGGAAAGCAAGCATATTTATGTCCAGTGATTCAACAAATATGTACTGGGTGCTGAGCCCAGATGCCTGGTGCCCGGTTGAGGGAGGGAGCATCACTTGCACAGAGTCACACGGCCAAGTTAGAGGCAGAACACCTGGGTGTTTTCTTCCCTCTTATAGCTGCTGGATCCTTTCCATCCCCTTGAGGTGAGGCACAGACTGGCTGGAACAAGAATATCAATGCTCTGCTGGGATGGAGCCCCATAGAGAGTAAAAACAATGCCAGATCTTGCCATTCTCTGCTGTAAATCTCTCAGTATTCACCCATTTCTTTTGGAAGAAACTCACTCCCTGGACCATGGCTGAGAGCCTGCGCATGGTCTAAGCCCTTGTGACCTATTGGGATTATTCTTTCAGCGGCCCCTCCTTTTCCACCACACAAGTCCTGTTTTCGGTCTCTCCTGCTCCCAGTACCTGCCATCTCAGGGTCTATGCACTTATGCACTGGCCAGTTACCTACCCCCACCCTACAAGTCACTTTCCACTCACCTAACCCTCCCTCCTTTACATAGCAGGTTAAATGTCATGTCCTCCAGGCATCTATCTGCCCTTGACCACTGACTTCTCAGACTAGGTGAAGTTCCTAGGGAAACTCTCATAGGTTCCTGTACTATTTATTCATCATATTGATTAATGACAGAGCATGAGGCAAGCTAAAGGTAAAGCACAAGCCAGCACACACACCCCCCACACACACAAGGTGGGATATGTATGATATTCCTTGGACACTCCCAGCTAACCCAAAACAGTAAAGAACAAACAAACAAAGAGTCTCCATCTGTTTACAAGAAAAAGGCAATCCCATCAATGGCCTGAAGTCCAGGAACTCCCTACTGTCTTAATCTTAATGCTTTGCAAGAGGGAAAAACAACCTTAGCTTCCAGTAAGTCTTTAGCGTGTGAACTCTTTGGAAACTCCCTCTTGGCTGTATCTCCTTGATTCCATAAAAGGGTTCCCCCCCCCCCCCGACCCTACCCACACACACTTGCAGTACTGGTCCTGTCCCCTTGCTTCAATAAAATCACCTTTTTGCACCAAAGACGTCTTCAAGAATTCTCCCTTGACCATTAGCTCCAAACTCCAAGAACCCCACCATCACCCCAAAACTTCATCATTGATCACATTTGTAATTATTTACCGAAAGAGTGTCTCCCATTTCCATCCCTAATCTTTTGTTCATTTCCATATAACCAGTTCCCAGCACAATGGCGGACATACACTAGGTGCTCAGCATTAACTAGCCAATATGGCCTCCAGGCTCTGGGGCAGAAGAGAAAAGCAGATGCTTTTATTGTAATGGACAATGGGACTGGTGGAAATTTGTCTTTCTGCCCTCCTTTACGGTGAGCATTTCAAATGGCTTGTTTAATCCCACAGCCTCCTTGAAGCCCCTGGATTTTGTGGTCAGTATCAAATAAAGTAGGTATCCAACACCCTCACTTTGTTCCCAGGCCTATTCCTGAACCTCTTCTCCTAGACCCTTCTTATGACGCAGACCAGCTTCTGATCTCTGACATTCTCCTCTTATTTAATTTCTCCTCCCAATAGACTTGCCTTGAGATAGTCGTGCCTTTCCCCACCACCAAACAATGGATGGGGCTTCATCTTTCTTAGCTGAAGATGTGCCTTGTTTCAAGTGCCCAGACCATACTCTGGTTTCCAAGAAATGGAACTGTAAGGATAGTGCCACATTCTCCCAGTTTTTCCAGAGACCAGCATCCTCTGATGAGGTTTTGGGGTGATGGTGGGGTGGTCTGGAGCTGATGGCCAAGAAAGAATTCTTGAAGACGTCTTTGGTGCAAAAAGGTGATTTTATTAAAGCATGGGGACAGGACCTGTGGGCAGGAATATCTGCCCTGGGGTTGTGAAGGATGGCTGGTTTTATCCTATAGACTTGGGGAGATAAAGTCGAAAGGGAGGCCTCCAGAAGGACCTTGATATGCTAAAGAGGAATCCTAAGATACCTGAGGCCTTGCTATTGTCAAGCTAAGGTTGTCTTCCCTCTAGGAAGACATTACCATTAGAACAGTAGGGAGTTCCTGGAGAAATGTCATACTCTGTATTTGCTTCAAGTATTTGTCAATGGGCTGCAGGTTAGGAGGAAATACAATTTTACCTGCCATTTCCTTCTTGCCTTTGTTCTCCTCATCACGCTGGAGAAGTGATGTTGGGGCTCCAGGAAACTGAAGTCTATAGGTTTCTGGAAATTTAGGCTATTGGGAGGGTTGCCATTTTCTTGTAATTTTCCAAGACATCTGCAAACTGAGACCTCTGTCCTCTACGACTGTGATCTCTATCAGTTAGCCATTTGTTTTCTTTCCTCTCCTTCCCTTGGGCAGCCAGGAGTGCCTGAGCAATAACGCTTATCTCCCACCTGGGGGGCAGTGGGGGGAGGGGGGCGTGTGCTAGCTCATATTTTGCCTTCAGCCTGCCTCAAGCTCCCTCATCACCTCTACCTCCAGAACTTTACACATGCTTTTTACTCCTCCTGGAGTGTTCTTCCTCCTACCATATTCACTACGTTAACTCATACCCATACTTAAGACACTAACTCAAATAGGAATCCTTCTTTGACTCATAAGGCCAGGTCAGGCTCCTCTGTTATACCTTCTGTTAACACCATAAAATTGTGTTTGTAAAAAATATTTGGAGCACTTTAAAATGTTGTATTTGTGAGATTATTCTCATTAATGCCTATCTGTTCTAAGCTGTGAACTCTGAAAAGGTTGGAATCATGTCTCTTTTTGACTCATTCTTACAACCTCAATGTCTGACACAGAATAATTGCTTACAGTATTGGGTGAATGAGTGAAGATATTACCCGAAATGGGTACATCCTTTATGAGCCTCTTCCTCATTTTCTGGTGTAAGGAAATGGGCTGGAACACATGGAGGATCCCTTTTAGAAATTTCCTGAAATATCTCCTACAGTGGGGCGGGTAAATAAGGGACATGTATCCCCTCTATTATTACCTGTGATCTTGAACAAGCTACTCCCATGCTCTGTTCCTCAGTCTCTATCCTTCTAAAGGGATTATTAGAATAATAATGCTTCCAATGCTACATTTGTTCATTCATTCATTCATTCATTCATTCATTCAGTAAAGAACATTTCTCAAAGTGTAGTCTTAGGACCAGGTGCACGGGGATCTGAGCCACATAATGATGCAGATTCCTAGCTCCTATGTTAACATTACAGGTGACACTTATGCACCTCTAAGTTGAGAACCAATGGGTATTGTGAGTTGTGATTTTAAAAAGACGTTGTATATAAAGTAGCTTTGGGGCTACTTTACAGCACAGAGCCTGACACCTGCTCAGGGCCACATACCAGTCCATCTTTCCAGCTACTTCTCCGTCTTCTTTATCCATCTACCTAACCACCTACCTTCCTCCACTTTTTCTAATGTAATACTTCCATTTCTTCCTCTAATTCCATCCTGTTTTTTATTTGCTTTTCCCATCCTATCCTAAATATTTTATTCTACACCAGATCAACAGGAGACCCATCCCTGTACCAAGTGATGAGAGTGTTATGCCCAGATCGCGATCTCCCCAAAATCCCAAGACCACCAAGGAGTCCGAGTCATGTATGCAAAAGCAAAGGTCTTTATTACGGGCTTAAGCTTGGACTCCCAGACTTCACCAGCATATGGATCTGTGCTGAGAGCCTCGAACAAGGGCAGAGTAGGGTTTTTATGGGGTTTGAGACAGAGGAGTTACAGAAGGTGTGACACGGGAACAGTGATCCAATCATAATTATTCAACATCATTGACAGCGGGTTTGACCATACACATTGTCTAGAGTATTCATTACTTTTGGCGGGATCCAATTACAACATTTAGAGTACCTTTTAAATTCAACCAATCACAGAGCGAGCCTAGGGTCTTGTTCGGCGACTAACAGGTTAACTTTAACATTAGGTAACAGGGTCCTATCTATAGTTTCTATCTCCATGCCTCTCCCTTAGTAATGTGGAGGGTGGTCGCTGGATTTTCCTGATTGGGTGTTGCAAGGGTGGTTTCTCCTGCCTTGGGCAATGTGTAACTGCCTGATAGTTTCAGGAAAGCTGAAACTCAGGCCTTCTAGTTCAGAGGGGAAACTTAAAGCCTGTCATGGAGTCAGTTTGGTTTAGACGTTTAGACTTGTGGCCTTACAAGAGAACTCCTGGAAATGCAGGAGACAAAGATGAGGTCCTCAAAAAGCTCCTAGCAGAGAGAAGAGACCTGGGTGTCTGTGCCTATATAAAGGTTTGTGGACACAAGGCAGCCTGTGGATTTCAATTTCTGCAAACTTCCTCTCCTCCCCTTTCCCACAAAGCCCAGTTCCATCCTCACCCAAATGACTTTGTGCTTCTCAAACCTTCCCCATCCCACACTTATTTGTCACTTGGAGATAGGCCCAGTCACTCATTCACCACATCCCACCTGTAAATTCAGAATTTCTTCTTCCTCAGGCTAATCACAGGGCAAGATTAATTATGTTAATCAGCCTCTACCGTCTGACACAATTAACCAGAGCATGAGATAGCCCCAGAAACCAGTATAGGAGCTACTTACCTGCTGGGTTTAATTTCACCATTCAGCACAGTAATTAAAAGGGGGTGCTATTTTCAACTAAAAAGCACACAGTTCCATCCTCCAAAGGGAACTTGCAGGTTTTCCAGCTGCAGGAATGTCTGGCCACTTTCTGCCTCCACCTTGGGACCTGTCACTGGACATCTCTTTCTTGGGGCAAGGCACCAGCATTGCAGCCATTTTTTTCTTGGTGGTGATAAAAAATGAGCTACTTCTGCCATGATATCTTTTAAAATCCTTTTTGTTCTCCTATCTTTTAACTCTTGTATGCCTTTAAATTTTTAAAATATTTTTCTTTATTTAAAAATTTAAACGTTTGGGGCACCTGGGTGGTTCATTCAGTTGAATGTCTGACTTCAGCTCAGGTCATGATCTCAGGGTTTGTGAACTCAGCCCCCCCCCCCCCCCCCACGGCGGGCTCTGTGCTGACAGCTCAAAGCCTGGAGCCTGCTTCAGATTCTCTCTCCCTCTCTCTCTGCCCTTCCCGACTCACACTCGGTCTCTCTCTCTCAAAAGTAAATAAGCATTAACAAATTAAAAATAAAATAAAAACATAAAAACTTTATATCAGGCATCCCTAGCATGTGTTTCATGGAGTGCTAATTTGGCAAGCTGCCTTGGGGATAGAAGTTGACAACTCAAGTTCGAGAAGCTCTAATATGAATCCATTCTTGAGGATGTTCATAGGGAACATTTTTGTATTAAAGCTCTGAAAGTCGTTTCAGAAAACTCATTTAACTAGTTAGCCCAATATTTTCCATTTTATCTTTCCACACGTTTTAGTTTTGTTTCGTCCTAAAGATGACCCTAAGACAAAGACTTGAAGACAGTTTGCTTAGTGAGAGGAGATTTCAGATAACAGAAGCGAGAGAGTGGGAAGTGAGGCAGGAGAGGGAAGAAAGACAATCAAGTGTATTCATAAACTTGTTACTGCTATTGATGATTGTTTAGTCTTGCTGGGGGACCCCCTAAAGATCCATGTAAACACTGCAGCAGCATCCTACTGGAGGATAGAAAAACTTAGACATGTATCTACTGACTTATTCCCTTATTGTTTGAGAGTTGCCCTAAGAGAGGACCTTCATGTACTTCTGAGTTGATCAATTGACAAGCCTTCCTCAGCTTTGGGAAAAGTGGGATAAAGAGACACCATGTCAATGGGGGATGGAACTGTCCAGCACAGCGGTGCTAAAATCAGCAAGGCTAAAGGGGCATGGCATGGTCATCACAACACCTGCTATCCCTTGTAATCTTAAAAAGAATTAGAATTCTAAGTTATTAATGTCCAAGACACTTATATTCTGTGTGTATTGTTCAGTAAACACTTCTTGGAAATCATTAGTGCTTTTCTGATTCACCTCCTCCGCCCCCCGCTGGGAATATAAAAGACTACATTTCCAGATGCCTTGTAGTGATTAATGCCTGTCCATAGACTAAGGGTAGGTTGTGTATGCCACTTCCAAGCTGAGGCAGTAACAGTCTCTGTTGAACTCTCCATTTCTCTCTACACATACTGAACGTAGTGTAGTGTGGCACCCACTGAGATGGTCACAAGAAAGGAGCAGACTGGACTCCTGTGTGGCCTTGAAGGGAACTGCTCCAGTGATCTGAGTGACCCACCGTGGGTTTGGCGTGAACAGCAAGTCAGCCTTCATCTGCCAATCCACTGTGATTTGGGGCTTCTACCTTGGAAAATCCAACTGCCTTGGAGAATACAGCCACAGAGAAACAAAGTGTTGCTGTAATTTCTAGGATCTTTCTTACACAGGATATCTAATATGGGTCAGCTAGAGTTATAGCAAAAACCAAGGAAAGGATGAAGAAAGACTGAATTGTTGTGTGTGTTTCTTAGTGTAGCTAATATAGAATCCCAAAGACAAGATAAGACATGGTCTGGTGAGGCACCCTAGGACCGCATAAAAATGTCTTATTTCTGTAGAATGAGATGGTCAAGAGGGGGCTGTCTGATTTGATTAGAGCAGATATGGACCAAACTCTTCCAAAGCCAAAGAAACCTAAGTGTTCTGCTTCCAAGTCATGCTCCTGACTCTTTAAATGGGCTCACTGATCTATAAAATATATTCTTGCTAGTCTATAGATGTGAAAAATTGAAGCAATGTCTCCTACCCTTGTTTATTCCAATTCTAAATTTTTACTATATTTTCTTATTTAAACTAGCTCTGAAATTTTGGCTCTGTAACCCTTGTTCAAGTATTTGTCTGCCCCTCTTTGGAGAATCCAATTACACGTAAGTTTCACTGTTTGAATTCATCCCAGAGCTCTTCAAGTCTCTGTGAATATTTCAAAATTCTCTTATCTCTTTTTATTTCATTTTGGATAGTTTCTATTGGTGTCTTCAAGTCCAGTAATCTTTCTTCTGTCATATCTAATCTCCTATTAATCCCATCTAGTGTTTTTTAAATCTCACACATTGTAGTTTTCATCTCAAAAATGTCAGTTGGAGATTTTATATATTCATCTCATATATATACTTAAATTTTGAATATTTTGAATGCAGTCACAATTTATTTAATGTTCTTGTATGCTAATTCTAGTATCTGTACCAGCTCTGGGTCAGTTTTGATTAATTAATTCTTCTCTTCATTATGGGTTGTATTTTTCTGCCAATTAATTTTTTATTGGACGCCAGGCATTGTGAGTTATGTCTTCTTGGGTGGTGAATATCTCTGGATTCCTATAAATGTTCATGAGATTTCTTATGGGACACAGTTGAATCCCTTGGAAAAGTTTTATCTTTCAAATCTTGCTTTTTATATGTTAGGCAGGACCAGAGCAGTGCTCAGCATTGGGCTAATTATTCACCATTGTGAGGCAAGATTCTTCTGTGTATTCAACCCAATATATCATAAATCAGAAGCAGAAACAGACACCACTCCCAGCCCTGTATCAGCAATGAGCACCTGCTACCAATAATCTTTTCAGGAAGTTCCTTCCCTCCCATTTGGTAGTTTCTTCACATACATGTGCTAATCAGTGTTCAGCCAAATATTCAAGGGGTACCCCTATTCAGATCTTGCTATGTTAAAAGAAAAATCCCTCACCTGTTTAAAGTAAGGTAATTTCTGTTATTTCCAACTGAGCATAATCTTGACCTCAAACCCTGTCTATTCCTTCCCTCCATAGGGAACAGTTTTGGTCTGTACCATTACCCAAACATATAAAACAAAAACAAGTCAATTCTGCTTGGAGAACTTCCCCCACCCCAACTTCCAATGTGCTTGACAGAATCTATGTGGAAAAAGAAACCGAAAGGTAGGATTTTTTTTTCTTAAAGCTAAGTAATAATTAGATAACTACATTTATCACATGTGATTTATGTGTCAGGCACTGGGCTAAGGGCTTCACATAAATTATCTCCTTTGATTTTCAAAACTGCACTTGGGGCGCCTGGGTGGCTTAGTTGGTTAAGCATCCGACTTTTGCTCGGGTCATGATCTCGCGTTTGTGGGTTCGAGCCCCGCGTCGGGCTCTGTGTTGACTGCCAGCTCAGAGCCTGGAGCCTATTTCAGAGTCTGTGATTCCCTCTCTCTCTGACCCTCCCCTGCTCATGCTGTCTCTCTCTCTCCTAGAAATAAATAAAAACATTAAAAAATTTAAAAAAAAAAACTGCACTAAAACGTAGAGGTTAACATATATAGTTAACAAATATTTATGGATTATTAGATTTATGGATTATTAGAACTGTTCTAGGTTCCACGGGCGTTGCCATGAATTCTACAAAGTATTTTTCACCCATGGAATTTACATTCTGGTGAAGGAGATAGGCAACAATTTAATAAATTAATTAAATTAAAATATGAGGCTATGAACAGATTTCTGAAGATCATGAAAACATGATGTGACAAAGGCAGAACATATGGTGACTCTGGATCAGGTCATTTTGGGGGGGCATGTCTCTGAGGTGCTGTTTAAGGTGAAATCTGAATTACAAGAGGGGACAGTCTTGTGAAAATCAGGGCATTCCAGGTAGAGGTTACAGCTGATGCAAATCCCTTAAGTTGAGAACAAGCAAGCTGGATTCAAAGGGCAACGACTAAAAGGAAACAAGATGAGCCAGAGTAGCTAGAGAAGAGGGAAGACTTGGAGATGAGGCCGCAGGCATTGGGGTGTTGGGAAAATAAGTAAAGTTATGCACCATAAGATGGCCAAGGGGACTAACATAAGCTCTAGTCCCTAGCTTAGAGACTCCTTTTCCGGGTTCTTCTTCCTGCCTTGCTTGCCATGCACCCCAAATTACTACTAAAGCGGAATGCGGAAGTAACGGGCGATAAATTGTCCCCCATGCTTGCGCTCAGGACTCAGTCTCTGGAGAAGGATATCCTCTGAGCCAACCAGTGTAAAAGAAAACTCAGATCCACCAAGGTCTCCGAGTGCCACTTGGCTTTGCCGCCAGCAATCCAGCCTGGTTCCATAACAGGAGGAGCACTCCGGAAAAGTCATGAACGACTTAGCGAACCAAGGTCAGGAATTTTTATTCCATTCCAGATGCAATGGCCGCTAGCTGGAGGATTTTAAGCAAGGGAATGCTTTGGTTTGATTTATGAATTTACAAAACTCATCTGGATATTCCTCAGCGAATACGTTTTGGGGGATGAGGAGGGGATAAGGAAGTGAATCAGGAAGCTTTGCAGCCATCGAGAGGGTGGAAAGACTCAGCTTGGATACGGTGACAGTAAAGATGAGGGATGGAGATGAAACTAGAATGTGTCTTGGAGGTGGAGTTTTCAGAGACCACACATGGTTTGGCTATGAGCTATGAGAAAGCAGA
Source organism: Hyaena hyaena (assembly GCF_003009895.1). NCBI lineage: Eukaryota > Metazoa > Chordata > Mammalia > Carnivora > Hyaenidae > Hyaena > Hyaena hyaena. The sequence continues at coordinate 2,261,077 of NW_024080709.1, read as the reverse complement.
ACCAAGAATTGCTCTTGAGATTCTGCCTGAAGCCTGAGAGAGAGAGAGAGAGATTATATATAAGAGAGATTATATACCTTGCCAAAGGGCACAAGACTAGCCCATAACATTCATTTATAGTATATTTATTCATTCATTCAACAAATATGTATGAGGTTCAGCAAAACTACAAGTGGTCAAACAGTCGGGATCTCTCATGGAATCCACAACTGCAGAGGATAAGGGAGTGTATAAATAATTACACACATATACCCAGATACACAGAGTATTTGACTTCATTATTAAATGGCTTAAAGAATTCTGAAGTTCAAACCCAATCATTATAACCCAAAGCTCATGCTATCCTTCGTGCTATGGTAGACTGAATTTCCCAGGGTTTTAAAGGAGAAACCCAGTAGTCAGGACTGTTTAGACCCCCTGCTACCCTACTTAGCCCACCTTCTTCTTTCTTCACCTGTTTATTCCTCAGCCACAAGCCCCTTTGGATTTTTTTCTTTTCTTTGAATCCTTCTCCTTCTATGCTATACTGGTGTTGATTCCAGGAGTCTTTGCAAACACTCACTGAATACCTACTGTGCATCAGGCTCTGTCTGGGCTGGTCACTAGGGAAACGGAAATGAGTAGTAGATTTTCCTCTCCTCAAGGAGCCCACAGTCTAATGGGAAAATGGAACCAGAACTGATTTTTAAAACATTTTTTATCTTTATTTCATTTTTGAGGGAGAGAGACAGAGAGAGACAGAGACAGAGACAGAGAGAGCACGCAAGTGAGCCAGCAGGAGAGGATCAGAGAGAGAGACACACAGAACCTGAAGCAGGCTCCAGGCTCTTAGCCAGCTGTCAGCACAGAGCCCGATGCGGGGCTCAAACCCACAAAGTGTGAGACCATGACCTGAGCTGAAGTCACACGTTCAACTGACTGAGCCACCCAGGTGCCCCAAGAACTGATTGTTTCAATCTAGTACAGCGTCGTGATAGAGAAAAGCACAGGACACCACCAGAGCTAGGGGAGGGCCCCTTAGCCTGGAAAAAAGTACTTAGAAAAGCTCTATTAGAGAAGAAGGAGAATTCTACCTTGAGAAAAGCAGAGAGAAAGAATTCTAAGGCAGACAGCCATCCAAGTAAAATCATAGTCTTAAAATAACACTCAAGGTCCAGGGACTCTGCTGTGCTCAGACCATAAATGGAAGGTGAGTTACCAGATGGGGTTGAAAAGTCACAGCCTGGTCCCACAGCAAATTCCTTACAAAGCCTTTTTTCTCTACACTCCCTCCTCTCTGTCTCTCTCCCTTCTTCTTTTCCTTTTACAGGAAAAACAAACAAACAAACAAAAGGACTTCCCAATGCAAATTAGAATATGCATTTAAAAGACTAGCTTTCGTCGGTTTTCTTCCCACCTTATTTTTCTAAGGACCTGCTGTATTTCTGATCAAGGACCCTCTTTGTTTGGGAGCGTTTTCATCTGAAATTCTTTCTGTCCCTCTTCCATCCGGCTGCCACCGCTGGTTCTTTCACTAAAAACGGAAACTGCCAGGGGGAACAAGTCAGGTTCTTGACAGAATCTACTGTCTGTGTATATTTTAAAACACATCAAAGGGCTCCTAAGTTGAGCTGGGGCATTCCCCAGCTCCCTGGGTTTCTGTTCTAGGGACTGTCGCCCAATTTCACCTCCCAAGGCCAGGAGTTTGGAGGCTCCTTCTGGGAGTTACAGTAATGTTTAGGGAGCCTCTCTGGGTTAGGCCCCTGAATGCTTTTGCCTCAGAGAACAAATAACATTTAATTCTTCTCCTGAGTGTTCAAGTTATCCTTTTAGCCCTCCAAGGCACACATTCACACATAGACACACACGTACAACGCACATGTACATACATGCATGCACACATGTATAGTCTCAAGTTCTTTTATTTATTTTCTTTCGCAGAAATGTAAACTCTTGCAGGAATCTGAGATCTGTGCCCCATTTTAGGATTCTGGCCCACTGTACTGCGTGTGAGAATTCCATCTCTTGTCCAGCCTGCCGAGTATTTCAGAGAGGATCCCCTACAGTTATTTTGTGTGCACAGTTGATTTTACTATCTTTTATCTCATTTTTGGAGAAATTGCTCAGAGAATTTAAAAATACATTCCTCTTTTCTGTTGTGCTCAGAACCCAAGATGACCTCTAAGAATTGATAAAAATGGAACTCGTAGAAAGTTTTTTATTTTTATTTTTTATATATTTATTTATTTTAATGTTTGTTTTGGAGAGAGAAACAGAGACAGAGTATGAGCAGGCAAGGGGGAGAGAGGGAGACACAGAATCTGAAGCAAGCTGCAGGCTCCAGGATCTGAGATGTCAGCACAGAGCCTGACACGGGGCTCGAACTCACAAACTGTGAAATCATGACCTGAGCTGAAGTCAGACGCTCAACCGAATGAGCCACTCAGGTGCCCCATTAGAAAGCTTTTTTAAAAGCCAGAGAGATGGATAGATAAATAGACTGACAGAAAGGGAGAAACTGGGAAGTTACACTAAAAGACAAAGAGAATATGTAAATATACAACCCATAAAATTACACAGGAAAACTTGGCTTTTAATTCACCTTTGAGCTGTCTGGAGACCTGAGAAAAACCATACTCTTTCAAATCAGTGTTGCCTTCCCCAAACAAGAGATCATGCCCTAGGCTGTGGTCAAAAAGAATCATCCTGCAACCCTCGATTCTGGTCCTGACTTGCACTCCATAGTTCACCCCCTAGAAGCCCCAGACCTCCTGATGCATCTATTCCTGTATCTGTTAAATGCAGGCACTAAGCTAGAAGTCCATCCCAGGTCTAATAGCTAGGGCTTTATAAATAACCTACTTATGGCTTAGTGGTTCTGCCAGACAGATTCCAAACTCATCACCCATTTTCTGAAAAAAAGAACCTTACAGATCCTTAGCCTGCATTTCCCGACTTGAGTACTTCCCTGTCCTGTGCTCCCAGGGATTTGGGGAGGGAAAGTGTTCAAAATGCAGCCTTACTGGCTGGACTCAGACCTCATGAATCCTACTGTCTGGGGCTTGGGGACATGTACTTAAGCTGCTTAGGTGATTCTGATGTTCCTCCAGGGCCACTGAGGCTTTAGAGTTCCCTACTGCTGCTGTAACCAATTACCATAAACTCATTGGCTTAAAACAACACAAATTTATTATTTTACAGCTCTGGAGACTTACAACTCCTAAATTAGTTTTGCGAGGCTAAAACCAAGGTATCGGCAGGGCCTCCTTCTGGAAGAATTCGGTTCTTTCCTTTTTCCAGCTTCTAGCAGTAGCTTAAATTCCTTGGCTAGTGGCCTGAATCTGTCTTACTCTTTCCTTTGTCACATTTCTATCTGGACTCGGACTCTGGCCCTCCTGCTTCCCTCTTTTAAGGACCCTTGTGATTCCATTGGGCCCATTCAGATAATCCAGGCTTGTCTTTCCATCTCAAGATCCTTAATTGAATCACATCAGCAGAGTCCCATTTGCCATGGAATGAAACACATTCACATGTTCTGGGCATGAGGATGTAGACATCACTGGGGGCCACTGTGCAGCTGATCACATGGTCCCTTGGTTTCACAGGGGCTGAGAGAAGGGGCTCCAAATTTGTGGCTGTAATTTTTCTTTTGTAAAAGCCAGTGAACTGACTCTAGCAGATGCTACTGAAACATTTGTTAACAACAATATACCCAACAGGTACTTGGTCATGAATGACCTACATCGTGTTATCACTTAGAACTCTCCATTGCATGAATGCACATATATTCTTCTTAGAGGACAGAGTTGTGTCTATTAAAACAAGATAGTTTAGGGACCAGACCAACCTGATCAGCCCTTTACCTTGGTCGCTTACTTAACTTCTCTGCTCCTCAGTTTCCTGAGGTCTACGAAGTGGGTTCTCACAGCTATTAGCCAGCAGCTGGGACTAGAGCCCTATGCTCGGCAGCTCTGACTCTGGGTTCCTATACTTTGCTTGGTGTGTGTGTGGCACAAGGGGAATCATGGTAAAAAAGGCAACTTTCTTTTTTTCCCGACGATACACCTTCATTTTTGTTGTGAGTCCCAGTTCCACCAAGCAGACAAAACTACAGTTTGGACTATTCAAGGTTCTTCTCCTCTCCTTTCTCAGGGGATTGTGGCTAAGTCCTGGGGCTTCCAGAGTGACATCATGAGAAGGAAAGAAGTGGGGTTTTTCTCTGCCATTGTCTATTTGGGCTATCACTCCCTGAGAATTGCTCTGTCCCTCCTGGTCAAAGCCCTGGCCACTCACTCTGTCAGTCTCAGCCTGTCGGTCAGTCTCAGCCTCTGTCACTCTCAGCCTCTCCTGAGCATGGGTTGGTTTTTCTCAGGGCTTGGGGAACAAGGAGGTGCCCCCACGAGTTTCCCTACTTTGCCAGCATTTCCCTACTCTCTGCTCCATGCTCACTCCCCAGGAACTCGGGACTCTGTGTGCTGGAGGCCAGCTCCGGCATGTCCCTGAAGGATGGACGGTGTCGGCGAGAGAGAGTGAGAGAGCCCCGGAGATTCTTTCTGATCACCAGGCAGGCATCTCTGCTCTGACTGGGGCTCAACTTTATTTTAAGTGTTTTTGAGACGGCACAGAAGTGGCATTTGCCTTAGGCAATGATTTCTGACAACAAACTTCTTTGATATGTAAGAATATCCCAGAACATAAATTTGTAGAAGATTCATGCATAACCTTTATCAATAGCGATTGAGGTAGGGGATTTAGATGCTTATCTTATGGGGAAGGGAGGCATCTTTAGCATACAAGACAATGGTTTTAGCATAAGAGGGTGAAGTTACTTCTCTGAGAGCAGGGGTCAAAAACAGGTCTTTCAGGAGATACCTTTGCCCTCATAATCACAAAAGGAAGAAGTTCCTCCATAGGTTCCTTCACAGGGAATAGTCAGCATATACAAGGCCAGAAAATGCTCCAGGCAGAAACAAATGGGTGGGGGTAGATATTTGCCCTTAACTCTAAATTAGGCTCTTTGCCTCAAGGCCAGACTCAAGCCCCCTTTATTATGTAAGTCTTGGATCTGCAAGACCCTTAGGAAGAGCCTTTTGACAATCATCTTTGGAAAGGCAAGGACATGCCTTTCCTTAGGATCAATCTGTGTGGGGAATATCGGGTCTGATCTGGAATATTGTGAGACCTGGTCAATACCAGCAGCCTCATTTACAACATGAGCCAGTAGGAGCAGAAGGAGATACCAGTTTCCTTGCTGTGACTGCCATCCAGAGAGGCTTGTGCTGCTCCCGGCATCTGTGCATCTATTTCAGGACACTTGGCCACTTCCATTTATTTTCTCCTGCTCCCAGATAACAGAGGCGGGGACAGTGTAGGGTCTTGTTATTTTTGACCTGTGCTGTTCCTAACCACACTCTGCTGGCCATCTTCTGGAACAAACCAAGTCAGACTCCCATTCCAGTTGCTCTATGTTTGTAGACAGGCATAAGTAAGAGGCTGAGGACAGACCAAGGTGACCCTCAGGACTATGGCTCCTACCAGTGCTGTGATTCCTCGGCTAAAGAAGGAGCTATATGTGTGCCCGTCCCTTGCACACCACTCCTTGGCAGTGAAAACTCCGAAGGAGGTTGGAAGGGCTGTAGACAGGATAAAACACTACTGCTTAATTGCCTAGGGAGGGTCAGAAACGACTCTCTGTTCAGCTTTGTGGAGCTAATTAGTTGGGAAAGAATGTGCTCAGCACATAAACAAGAGCCTTTTTTCTATAAGCAATTAGAAACGACCCTAACCTTGTTCATTTAAACACACGCCCCACCACAAAGTTGGAAAGACACCAAAGAGTTGGAAAGACACCAAAGTTGAGGCTGGCTACTGTTTTTGTTAATCCTCAAACCTTTGCATTTAAACAGTGATCATTCTTTCTGAAAAGCTTCTCTTCTTTGTTAATCCTCAATATTCCTTTTCAGTGGTTTAGTGGTGAAAACAGCAGACTGGAGCCCTAATTGGGCCGTGGAGGTGTGCCCTCCAGGCTTACTACAGCCACCTGTCCTTCTCCCCCGCCCCCTGACCTCATCCCACCGTCCGTTTTCTAATTGATCGTTTATGTGTCCCTATCATCCACCACGTTGTCAACACTGTAAGACTATGTGTCCATCCGCCATCATGGGCTCAGTACAGTGAGTGGTGTACAGAAGGTGCTAAATGAATCACTGTGGAATAAACCAACGAATGAATGAATGAATGCCTTCCCTAACAGGAAAGGTAGAACATGCCACCCACTGCTGGGGTAACAGAGATCTGCAAATCTGCAAAGCCACTAACACTGAGAATGGAAACTGTCTTTTTCCTCCAAGATTTCTATAAAAGTGGATGTCAAAACTGAAGTGGGAAACAATCCCAAGATGGCAGATCTCTAATTCTGCACTCTTTCTTAAATAATCAGGGCCTGCTATTTATTGAGAACGTGTGAGCATCGTGATGCAGCACTCTGTGTATCTCCCTCCCTCGTCTGGGTACTTGAGTTGGATCTCTTCCGTTGCCCCTCCAGGTTTACCCCCCACCTGCCTTGGGTGCTCCGATTTTAACTTGTATGGACTGCATGGATCCTCTCGATCTCTGCTTCTAGATGGATTCAACCAAAGGGAGGCACCAGCAGAAGTAAGTTGGAGGGAAGGAGTGGAAAGTGGTCCAAGTATTTCTTTCCCTGGCCCCCTCCCTGCCCGGTCACTATGAGTGAGCTGGCTGCATTACCCTGCTGAAGACTCCTATCCTGACCCCTGTCCAAACCAGTGTCTTCTCTGGGTACCAGTTACCACCTCTTCCTTTTACCTGTTAAGCTTTGGGATGGTACTGGTTGCCTTCCAATACTACTCCAGGAGCACTCACTATGCCTTGCGGGTTTCCTTAAACCTCCATGATGACTTTCCCATGGCCAGGGTTATTAATGGCTTTGTTTCATTTCATTTCATTTCATTTCATTTCATTTCATTTCATTTCATTTCATTTCATCTCATTTATTGAGAGAGAGAGAGAGCAAGCAGGGGGAGAGGAGCAGAGTGAGAGAGAGAATCCCAAGCAGACTCCATGTTCAACATGAACCCTGATGCAGGGCTCAATCCTACAACTCTGGGATCATGATCTGAGCCAAAATCAAGAGTTGGTCACCCAACCAACCGAGCCACCTAGTCATGCCAGTAGCTCCATTTTAAAGAGCAGACATTACATTGCAAAGAGATTAAGAGACATGCCCAAGGTCTGAGTCAGCAGGAGCAGATCCTCCAAGCTAGGTCTGTCTGACCGTCCTGCTGATGTGCCCTCTCCCCAACTCTAAGAGAAGAGAGTGGCTTGTGCCTCAAGCTTGAGATATAGCTCACAGAAAGAACTCATAGAAGAATGTTTAGTGGCGGCCAGGAGCAGAATTCTCATTTCAGAACTCCACCTCCGCAGATGGGCACTTAGAGTTTGGCTCCGTGGGATGGTGATGGTTCATTGAGAGTTCAAACCCCATCACAGACACGTGTGGGTGAATAAGTGGCAAGGTCTTTGGTTCTTCCAAGTGCCTGATACAGGCGTGCAGATGCGTGGGGGTGTGAACAAGAGAGCCTCAAGTGTAGTTCACTCTTAGATACAGCCTATAAATATGTATGTTGGATCCCATGAATCATTTAGGGATGGGTTGGTTGCATTTTTTATGCTTTCAGGGATGGTTTGACTGACTCAGAGATGTTGGTAAGCACCCCCGAGGCCAGAGTGGAACCAAAGGCTGTGCAGAATTTGGAAGAAAACCGGGTGTTTGGTCCCTCACTTGATTTCAGAGTGATAAAAGTTTGGGAAATTGCACAACTTTCAGATTGTGTTTTCACCACTGATTACCATTGTGTAATCTTGGAACAAGACACCTCACTTCTCTGAGCCTCACTTTCCAAGTCAGCAAAATGGGAGTAAGAGCTGAATGAAATGTGTGCATATCAAGTGTCAGAACAAGACGTAGATCAGACATACATAACTGTCAATCACCCTTTTTCTCCCTTCTCAGTGTGTTCCAGCCCACAGGCAAATCTGAGAGCCCAGCGCACTTACAGTCAGGCCTCAGAGGTGAGCAATTGCTAATGGGTAAATGATGCCTCTCTGGTTGTATGGAGAGCTCCTGAACGGCTGGTGTATCTCTCGAGTCACGCCATAGTAACAACACTTCACTCCTTGGTCTTGTATAGAGCCTCTTCGTCCCCAAGCTGAGTATCTGCCTAGACATCTTTATCATCCCTCTTTCACTCCATCCCAAGAGTTATCCTAGAAGCTGCCATGCTAGAAAAATGTTACCCCACTTCTGAGCAGAGTTGACTCCATGTAGACCATGGATAAGCATCTAATCCAATTTGATCCCTTCCCCAAGAATTGGGGATCTGGAAGGGAGCAAGAAATCCCATCTACCTCCAGAACTGTAAAAATGCAAAGCCTAAGAGGTCTTGGTAAGAACTAGAGAAGACCAGGTTTTGGGAGAGAATAAGGGAATAACCACTTGGAGAGGACGTGGAATGAGAGAGAAGGTCATGTTAAGAGTACTCAATCCTTGTTCCAACTGGACCTGAGGCCCAGTCACATTGCTCTCTGGGCTGCCATGGGTCATCCCAATACTTCATTTTTCTAAAACTCATTGGATCACTTGCAACCAAGAGTCAATGCCCAAGTGGCAGACTGACATCTATTAATTTGGTTTACATATTTTTTTATTTGGAAATAATTTTAGACTTACTGCCAACTCAGTTTTCCTCCACTGCTTTGAATTTGCCCATTTATAAAATAAGGAGAATTATTTTCTGGAACCATCCTTTTTTCTTTTTTTAACAAGATGTGGTGATGGTAATATCAGACTCTCAGAGAAGCTAACATAGGGTTAACTTATTTCAAACAGGTTGTAAGATATTCTCTGGTTTTCACCATCTGGAGGAGGGAAATGTTGTTTTTCTTTTTTCTTTAATTATTAAGCCCCTTTCAAGTTTTATCAGTGAAAGACATCCTAAACCCAAAGGCTATGTTGTTGCAAGATCTATATTCAAATTCAGGTTTATTTTGTATTAAGAGCTTATGTGCTGAATACTTTCAGTGAACTGAGTTCGTTGAAACCTTAAAATAACCCTGAAAAAGAGATATCATTGTCTCCATTTTATAGCTAAGGAAACTGAAACAGATACATTAGTAATTTGCTTATAGGTTGTGTAGTCACGATTTGAACTTGGTTCTCTTTGTTGTGTGCCATGGGTTTTCCCTCTACAAAGTTGCTACTGGGAATCTATTAGAGAAGATGATGAGGATGGGGCACCTTGGAGGCTCAGGTGGTTAAGCATCCAACTTTGGCTCATGATCTTGCAGTTTGAGAATTTGAGCCCTGCATCAGGCTCTGATGACAGCTTGGGGCCTGGGGCCTGGTTCAGATTCTGTGTGTGTTTCTCTCTCTCTCTGCCCCTCCCCAACCCACACTCTGTCTCTTTCTCTCAAAAATAAATAAACATTAAAAAAATTGAACATGATAATGATGGTGATAGTAGTCATAAAAGTAGTATTTGCAAATACTGATTGCCTTGCTATGTGCCAGGTACCATCCTAAGCCCTTAAATGAATAACTTTATTTCTTTTCTTTTTTTTTTAATATGAGAGAGAGAGAAAGAGAGAGAGAGCGCAATCAGGGTAGGGGCAGAGGGGAACACAAAATCCGAAGCAGGCTCCAGGAGCCAAGATTTCAGCACAAAGCCCAACTTGAGGCTCTACCTAACGAACTGTTAGATCATGACCTGAGCCAAAGTCAGACGCTGAACTGAATGAGATGCCCAGGTGCCCCTCATTAATTTTTCAGAGACCTTATAAAACAAAGCTCTTTATTATCCCCAAATTTGAGGAAAGTGAGGCTAACAAAGGTTAAGCAACCTGTTGGGATGGAACAGCTTATTCGTGTCAGGGTTGGGATTTTTTTTTACACCAGAGCTGGTGGCGTCTGGACTCACGTACCTGGCTATTTTGGATTCCAGACCCCCTTTTTGGGCCTGCCCATCCCACCCCTCCTCCACCAAGAAGAAGAAAGAAAAATCTCTCTTCCTCAGAGCAAGGTCCTCAGCATCCTGTGTCACCATGACAACGAGGCCTAGTCAATTTCTTTACAAGGAAGGGAAAAGCAAAAGTCAAACAGAGCTTCCGTGGGAACATTCTGTGGGCAAACACTGGGGCCAGTGTGCTTGGGCCTCTGTGTCCTCACTTAAATAGGGTGAATCACTCCTAGAATTGGAGCTGGGAGGTGGGCCAAGTTCCTAAATAGGTATGGTTAATGGTGCTCTTGGAGAGCCTTTGGGTCACTTTGAAAATTAATCCTTTTTCCTTCAGAATCTTAGCTCATAAATGAGCAGATTAGAAATCAAAGGGCAGAAACAAATGAGAATTCCTGGCAGGGGATTTGAGAGCATCCCAGCTTTTTTCTTAGGCTGACATCATCTTGTCTCACCTTTCCTGCCCATCTTCTGCCAAGGTCTAGTGTGTTTGAAGACTGCCAAGTCCCCAAAGAATGTAGACTCCAAAGAATCGGGGACCATGTTAAGCAGTTCACCACTGTCTGCTCAATGCCTAGCACAGTGCCTGACTCACACTAGGTACTTCCTAATCCCTGATCAATTAATTGATTAATTGTAGATAACACAAGCAATGATTTGGTTGGGGGAGAATGCCTTTGTTCCAATATTAGAAAATTCAAAGCCCAATGTTTTGATCTCTCTAGGAGGTGACATTTGAGTTGAGATTTGAATGACAAGAAGTAGCAAGTTATAAGACTATGAATAAAGAGAATTTCAGGCAAGAGAAATAGCAGATTCTATGGTAGGAAGGAGCATATTTGAGAAACAGCCAGAGGCATGGGTGGCTAACAAGAAATGGGGATGGATGGAATGAGAAGATATGAAGTTGAAGAGACAGCAAGGGCCAGCTCCTGTAGTGAGGGTCTGGAAGTGAAATTTTATTCTAAGCGCTATGTGAAGCCATTGAGGGGTTTTAAACAGAAAAGAAAAAGAAAAAAATACATGTCATTCATTCGGTGTCCCCAAAGCTTGGTATATAACAGGTGCTCAGAAATTGGATGAATGAGCTGAGATAATGCATATAAAGTGCCTTTTAAACAATAAAGAGTTTCAGAAATGACAGTCATCATCATTTGGAGGAGAATAAGACACTGCCCCCAGTACCATTCTCTCAGATCACAAAGCGATTACAGACTTCTGGGTAATGAGGGTGGAAATCTAGAGACACCTGCTTTTTGCACAACTTCTTTTCTGTTAAAATGATTTCAAACCACACCCAAATACATGGTTGCAATCGCACTGGCCAGACCCCAGAAGAATTTCCATGAAGAATTCACTCTTGGCCATCTGAGGCCAATGAGATCAAGAAAAAAGAAACAAAAAGGTAATAGATTTTCCCTGACCCTGACATTTGAGACACACAGGGCTCCAATACACAGGAGGTACGTTCTAATGAAGTCATGACTCCATCATTGACCTTTATTGCCCCAACACTGCCTTTCCTATTATATTCACTTGGAGGCCGTGGTGGCCAGAATTGTACGCAGTGCAGGAAGCAAGGAGAAAGAAAGAACAGTAGTTGCTTACTGCCACCTGGGATGTAAGATGTGAGCTCTGGAGTGGGAGGAGTCAGGGAAGGAGACACGGGTGGGAACAGTGAGCTGAGGGGTAATGCTTAATGCATGGCTCCTGTTAAGGTAAGAGCTACACACCATATTCAGTCATCTGTGCACAAATTCCCACCACAACATCAGCGGAGCGGAAACTTTTCTGTTGCCCACACTCAATACATAGCCATCAGGCTTCATCAATACGGTTGGCAACAGGGTACACTAATCAGCCATCCAGCAAGAGGGCTGACAGAGCGAAGTGCAACAGGACCCAGGTGGACAGTCAGGGATGTAGAGGAAAATCCACCCTACCTGTCTAGCAGCACACGCCAGGCTTACCTAAGCCTCTCTTCATTTCTGAGCAAATGGAAGAAGCATAAAAACCCAACAACGTGGCACCTATGAAACAATTTCCTATCATAAAACACATGGAACACTGTACTTAAAATGCATAGAAAGTGCACAAATTTTAGAAAGATTTACTGAACAAGAAAAGAAAATTTAAAAAAGCATCTGGTATGCTCTCGATAAAATTCAAGGAAACATGAGCTTATAGGGAAATGGCTATATAAAGTGAAGTACATCCATATGGTAGAATATTACTCAGCCATTAAAAACCATGTTTTCAAAGGCTAAATAATAACATGGGAGAAATGCTTACAATCAAATCCTATATTTTAAAAATGGGATTTGAAAATAATGAATGCCAAAGAAGCCCAATCTGTGCACGAATGTTCATAACAAATTTATTCATAATAGGAGAAAACTGGAAAAAACTCAAATGTCCTTCAATAGGTAGGTGGTTATACCAAACTCTGGTCCATCCATGCATTAACACATGCATCTCCTGGATGGATCTCAAGGGCATTATGCATAGCAAAATAAATCAATCACAAAAGGTTATATCTGTATGATTCTATTTAGGATGTAATATTCTTAAAATGACAAAACTATAGAGATGGAAACAGATTAGTGTTTGCCAAGGGACAAAGAGAGGTGCAGGGGTGAACAGAAGGAGACAGTAAAAGGAGATAGAGTAAAGGAGTTCCTTTTTGGTTCCATGAATCTATACATGGCATAACACTGCACAGAAAGCATATACACGTACACACACACAAATAAATGCATGTAAAAATATGGTGAAAACTTAATAAGATCAATTGTCTAGAAAAGAGTATTTTACCAATGTCAGCTTCCTAGGATTGATACTATGCTCAAGTTCTACAAGATGACACCATTTCAGGGAAGAAGGATGAAAGGTTTATGGGACCCTACTTGAGTCTATAATCATTTCAAAATATAAGTTTAAAAAATATACTATACTAAAGAAATACCAATTTGATTAAAAGAAAACACCCCATTGTATTAGCAGTGATTTGTTTTTCTGGCCAATGGAACAACCAATGGTCATTTTTATATTCTGTATGCTTTTATGCATCTCTAAACATTCTGTGGTAAATATATATTACTTTTAGAATCTAAAAAGGACTTATTAATTCAAAGTTAATGATGGGAATAAAATATTTGATTGATGAAGCATCTCCAAGGGAAAAAAACATATCTGAAAATGTTATAAGAGGGAATTGGGTGAGGGGCACCTGGGTGGCTCAGTCGGTTAAGTCTCTGACTTCTGCTCAGGTCGTGATCTCACGGTTCATGAGTTCAAGCCCCTCATCAGGCCCTGGGCTGACAGCTAGGCCTGGAGCCTGTTTTCGATTCTGTGTCTCCCTCTCTTTGCTTCTCCCCTGCTCACACTCTATCTCTCTCTCAAAAATAAACATTAAGCAAACAAACAAAAAAGGGAACTGGATGAAAAAAGAGAGAAGAAAATGTCCTGGTAAGATATAGGAAATACAAACTGTAGCAGCAAAATTAAATCATACACTGAAAGCAGTGCAGAAGACTAGAGAGGCTAACCAGTGATGTGTAGTACAAACAAAACTGGTTCAGAACGCACCGTACGAGAACAAAGAGACGAAATAATAAGAGATAAAGATGACAGATGTGTAGGACCAAGCATGGAGATCCAGCATACCACTAACTGATGTTTCCAAAAGCAATCATAAAAGAATAGAACAAAAGCAATAATCAGAGAGATAAAATAACAAAACACCTTCCAGATTTATGGATGAACTGACTCTAATTCTAATAAATACATAATACCATCTAGGAAATAATATGATAAAGTTTCAGAATCTCAAGGATACACTCTTAAAATCCTACATGTAGCCCGGCAGAAAAACAAAACAAAACAACTTAAAAATGGTTTACCTAGAAAGATTAAAACATCAAACTGGTCTCAAACTTTTATTCCATATCATCAAGATATGAGAAAGAGAGATTAGGACCCAATAATCTCCACTAATTATCCAAGTCGTTATTAGTGTATGAGGCAATGATAAAATCTTCCTAGTAAGCAACAGTTGGCATTTGATAAGGTCGGCACTCATTAAATTACCAACAAAAGCTTAAGGCGACAAGGAAAAGATAAAAGTGCTTCAACACAATTTTTATTTGTCTTAAGTCAATGGCCAACATCATATAAGGAGATAGTTCCATTAACATTAATAATAAAACAAGCCATCTCTTATTTATTAATGTGCTAGATATTCTAGTCTAGCCAATGGGTCATGGTAGAAATAAGAGAGTAAGGAAAGTCATTGCTTCTTCCATAAGATAGAAGTGTCTACTTAGAAAAAAAATGCTGGAAAAAAATGGAAATAATAAGTATGTTCCACAGGTCATGAGTTGCAAAATCAGTATGTCTACATTTTTCCTATATATTTGAAACAAATGAATTAGAAAATATAAAGAAAAGAAGATTGACAGTAGCAATAATTAACAACCACAAAAAAAGAAAACACTGGAATTAATGGTCAACACACACACACACACACACACACACAATCGTGGCTGGAGGATATACGTGAAGATATAAAGAGCTCAAAATGCCATTTTCCTGAACAGGAAAAGTTAATATTATTAATACTAATAATTATTAAAATATCACTTCTTCTAAGATCCATTAACACATTTAAGTCAAGGTAGATCAGAATTCTGAAAGGGATTGTTTTAGACCTTCATAAAATTATTCTAAAATTTATTTGAAAATATAAATCAATAAGACTGACCAAGATATTTGGGGAAGACAATGGGAGAGGTAAAATCGAGGGCATTTTGTCATGCTGGGTATTAAAATTCTAAGATACTACATGAAATAGGGGTGCCTGGGTGGCTCAGTTGGTTGAGCATCTGACTTCAGCTCAGGTCATGATCTCAAGGTTTGTGGGTTTGAGCCCCATGTTGGGCTTTGTGCTGACAGTGCAGAGCCTGCTTCAGATCCTCTATCTCCCTCTTTCTCCCCCCTCTCAAAAATAAATAAACATTGAAAAAAATTAATAGCTACACAATTATAAAACAAGATACTAGATGAAATAGCAACCTAAGATACATAGTGCTGGACAATTAGTGACCTATTTGTTATGAAGAAAAAGAAGTCCTAACCTGACAACAAACACCAAAATCAATTCTAACCAAATTAAAATATTAAATGAAAATATATTTTAAAAATCACAAAAAGGTATAGATATTTATTTTATATCTGAAAAATAAGAAATTTTTAAGCAATAGAAGCAAATTGGTAAGCACTCAACCAATTCCATAACTTACTTAAACTATAAACAAAGCAAAGCAACAAATTAAAAATAGACCAGATCAATTTGGTATGCTTAGCATCTGAATCCATCAAAACAATGGACATTCGGTAGCTAAAATGGCCAAAGGATATGTATGAACAAAGCTCAAATGACAAACTGATGAAGAATGATCAGTACTGTTGCTACTTAGAAAAACACAAAATGAAAACCTACGTTGCTTTTGTTCCTATCAAAAAAGAGAAGTTTTAAAGTACCACCACTCCATGTTGATGTAGATTCAGGGACTTGGTCAACAGTATACATTGCTAGTGGTGGGGCAAAGTGGAATAAACTTTGCAGTAAGCAAGTTGGAAATCAGTTTGAAAAGTCTTAAAAATAATCAGTCTCCCTGGCCCTTTGACTCTTCCAGAAATCAACCTGTAGAAAAGACTCATGGATCTGTTCTCCAGGATCTCCAACATAGTCAGACAGATGAAAGATATCTACTAGAATTTTGCTACTTGGCCACCCCAGGGACAGGGGAGAGCCCTGTCTGGTTGGTGACCTTGGCAGAAGACACTGCGTCTGAGCAGTGCTGTCTTCTCTTCTCTCCTCTGTTCAAATGGGATTTGTCTCCCTGCAGGGAGGGTGACTTCCGGTTTCTTCTGACTTGGTAAGAAGCCTGCCCAAAAGGAGGCCTGAGGTTTGCAAGAACTGTCTGTGTCTGCCTGAGTAAGCCTGTAAAATTATAGAGATAGATAGATAGATAGATAGATAGATAGATAGATAGATAGATAGAAGATAGTAGATGGATGGATGGATGATGGATGGATGGATGGATGGATGGATAGAGAGATAGATGATAGATAGATGATAGATAGATAGATAGGTAGATAGATAGATAGATAGATAGATAGATAGATAGATAGACAGAATGGAATATTATTCAGCCATAAAAAAGAAGGAACTACTGCCATTTACAACAAGAATAGGGACCGACCTTGAAGGCATTATGCTCAGTGAAATAAGTCAAACAGAAGAAGACAACTCCCAAATGATCTCACTTATGTGCAGAATCTAAAAACACTGAACTCATAGAAACAGAGAACAGGTTGGTGTTTTCCAGGACCTGTGGGGGGGGGGGGGGGGGGGGGGGGTGAGGGAAGAGGAGGAGGTCTGCCGAAGGATACAAACTTCCAGTTAAAAGTTGCATAATTCAGGGTGCCTGGGTGGCTCAGTTGGTTAAGTGTCTGACTCTTGATTTCAGCTCAGGTCATGATCTCATGGTTTGTTCGAGCCCTGCATTCAGCTCTGCACTGTCATCACAGAGTTGCTTGGGATGCTTGGGATGCT
Source organism: Hyaena hyaena (assembly GCF_003009895.1). NCBI lineage: Eukaryota > Metazoa > Chordata > Mammalia > Carnivora > Hyaenidae > Hyaena > Hyaena hyaena. The sequence goes on along the minus strand of NW_024080709.1, from coordinate 2,244,448 downwards.
CTCTCTCCCTCTCTCTCTGCCTCCCCCCTGCTCTCTCTCTCTCTCTTTAAATAAATAAATAAACTTTTTAAAAAAGCTGCTTAAGTGCTGAGGATCTAATGCATAGCATGGTGACAACATGTTGGACAGTCAATACTGCATTGTATACTTGAAAGTTGCTAAGAGAATAGATCTTAAGAATTCTCACAATACACACAAAAATGGTACCTAAGTGAGGTGGTGGATGTGTTAACTAACCTTATTGTAATCATTTCACGATATACACATGCATCATATGATTCTGTGATACACCTTAAATTTATACAATGTTATATGTCAATGATATCTCAATAGAGTCAGAAAAAATATTCTTGAGTGTGTGATGTCAAGGAGTTCTTTGTTGCCTCATCCTAAGCCACATCCTTCACATTTATAACCATCAGTAGCCAACATGACAGTTTGATCCTCACCTACCCTAACTTCCTGTGTATCTAGCCCTCGGTTGGCTTAAAAGCTGGGTGGAAACAATAAGGGTACTGTTCATTAACACCTCTCTCAAGCCCCAATTCAATGTGGTTTATAACCACGTACCAGAAACAGGACACCATAGTTACAGTAAGTGAGGGAACTCCATGTTAGTTTCTCTCTAGGATGCAATATCATATGGACTCTAAACATTATACATAAAGAAAAAAATGGGCAGTATTAAGGATTGAACTAGAGAAAGCATGCAATGAAAATAGTGCATAAATAAGCACATCGACAAGTTGTGATACATCGTGGGGAGAGACCAGTAGAAAGTACTTCAAAGTGCCAGTATTTATCTGTAGATGCCGAAGCCATGGGTGATTCTTATTTTCTCCCTGTCTGTCTCTTGTATTATATAAATTCTCTACAATACGTTTGAATTGCTTTTATAATCAGAAAAAAAAATCCATGTTATTTTTGAAGAAAGCAGAATCTTAGAGGTCACAGTGACTACACGATTTGTCCTCTGCACATCAGGAAGAATAAACTCTGATTTGGGCCCAGGGCACTTTGAACACGAGTACAAACCCACTCAAGGTTTATTCTGAGACAATGCAGTGCACCTGCTCTCAGTCAGGGCATCTGACGACTCTAAGACTTTGTGTGCTCGCACAGGGTCGGTGCATCCATCCGTGTCCCGACACATGCCAGGAACAATGAGTGACCAGGCTCCTGTACTCCGTGTCACACGTGCAGCCTTCAGGGGTTTGGTCCTTACGTCAAAGGAATGAGGCATGGCGGAAAGGCAGACACGCAAACAGATTCAGTGGTGTGGTACACTAGGTGCTGTGCTCAAGATGTGCACACAGCCCTGTGGGGGGAAATGCAGGAATTAGCATCAAGTCTCCCTGGGATATTCAGGGAAGGAAACATTCGGCTTCAGTCTGGAAGGATGAAGAAGAATCAGGTGGATGGGCCAGTTGGGCAGAGTTATTCCAGGCACAGCAACAGGAGTGAGAGAAAAAGCAAGAGACAGATAGACAGACCTAATCACACACACACACACACACACACACACACACACACACACACACACGAATATATAGCTACTGGTATCCCCAAAGTTTTACATTACATGGGAGGGTGTACCAGCTAGGGTTCTTTGGTCATAGATCAAGAAACTGACTCTAACTAAAGGAGAAAGGGAACTTGCTCGAAGGATGTAGGGTAGCTCCAGGAATCACTAAGTTGAAAGCCTATGCTCTGAAAGTGCACCTCCAGGAAGCTTTAGAACAACTACACTGGTCTCTTCTGGAAGCTGCAACACATTCATTCATGGGAAGTCCACTGTTTCACTGAAGACTGAAATCCAGGGAGAGAGCATTTGTGGGGTCACATGTAAGTTATGTAGCTCCTGGAGTTTTATGAGGAGTCCTGTTATTGAGATAAAATAATGTCATGCCTAGGCACTCAATCCTTCCTTCCTTCCTTCCTTCCTTCCTTCCAGTTGCTAAACTGTGGTAAGACCAAAACATAAAGCTTCAGTGAGATGGAAAAGATGGACATAACAACCTGAAAGCACGCATTTATGTGCCATTTTGCTGAAAATGACCACAACCAACTGATTCCCTTCCCTGAGACTTCCAACGCCCTTGCAGTCCCTGGGCAGGAAGTGGTCCCATATGGAAAACTTAGGCCAACATTGCTCTTCAAGCTGCCAGGAACACTGCTGTAAGCCAAATCCAAAAATAATCCCATTAGTCACATTCGAAGTGCTAAGCAGAAACAAAAAGAGATCAAAATTAATTTCAGTACCTACAATGACAGCAGCAATTAAGGTGACAAGATTATGGAAATCACCGCCATCTCCCGAGATCTTTGCCTAAGGGGGCAAATATCCAGTAACACAGCAAGACTGGAAGCTAGAGGGACTTGGGTTGTGGTCCGATGAAATTCACTGTTCACAACATATGGGCCCCCAGCCCTCAGGGAATGGATTCTAAGGGGTCACTTCTTCAAATAATAATTTCTTCTGTACCTACTACGTGCCACGATCATTAGGTGATTACCTCCAGGAGTCAACTCTACAGGAGGTATTATTGTTCTTATCTTACAGACGAAGAAACCGAGTCACAGAAAGTTTCAATAAATTGCCCAAATGCACACAGATGGAAAGTAGCAGAACCAAGATTGGAAAGGACCATCTTACTGCCCTGTCATTTTAGATAACATTTCAGATAACCAGATAAGGTTAATCTGATTCCCCAGGCTTCTGGATCTGTGCTCCATCCCTGTGTTAGGAATTGGAGGAAGGTAGGTAGATGGAGTTTGGATGTTCTGCGAGTTGCCCATTTTTCTCTCTTTCTGCCTTCTGGTTTGTGTTGTTGAGAGTGGTTGCTAAAGGATCCCCACGTGGTTATCCAGAAAAAGGCCCAAGCACAAGAGAAGAGCATCCTGTTCTGAAATCTCAGGGGAGATAAACTGCATCTTGCTGTGCAGAATGACAAAAACAATCATTAAAGTCAAGTGGGCTCAGCATAAGGGAGTCCAGGCAGTGCTGAAAAGCTCTTTGTGGTTTTGTCCCCTGGTCCCCTCTCCTGGGAAAAGTGTCCTTCTGGGTATTTTATATACCCTTATTGATCACCTCCGTGGAGGCCCGGGGTAATGGAGAGAGCAAGTTGGCCAGGATTGCTTTCATCAGGATCAACGAGTGGCTGTTCTGGGCTAATTACATTGCTCTGTCCAATTTGGGGCAAATTTGAAGGCTTTTAGAGCAAGGAAGCAGGAGCAGTTACCAATCATCTTCATGTGTATGGTGGAGGGTAGATAAATACTAACAATGACAATAATTATAAGACAGTAACACCACCCGCCACTAAAACGTGTTGTGCTCTCCGGTCCACACTACCTCCCCACTGAACACATTCTGATTTCTTTTTTTTAATTTTTTTTTATGTTTTCTTTATTTCTAGGAGAGAGAGACAGTGTGAGCAGGGGACGGTCGGAGACAGAGTGATACAGACTGAAGCAGGCTCCAGGCTCTGAGCTGGCAGTCAGCACAGAGCCCGACGCGGGGCTCGAACCCACGAACCGCGAGATCATGACCTAAGCGAAAGTCGGACGCTTAACCGACTAAGCCACCCAGGCGCCCCGAACACATTCTGATTTCTGAACCAGCAGTCCTGTTTCCTGAGGGTCTGGAGAGGAACCCAGAGAAGTTAGAGAGTCAGAACTGGTTTTAGAAACTTGGGGGGATTTTATCAGCTTCATTCTCCTGTGGTGAAATCACTGTGATAGTGAAGAGCCTAAGTAACACCATTTTGAGATTAAGGCCTCCATTAAGAGCAACCTCCGGCTGCAGGTAGCCCCACTTCCAGGAAAAACTTTAGCTGAAGCCAGCCACGGACCACCCTCAGGTCAGCCAATCAAAAGAAGCTAAGAAAGATAGGAGTAACATTCCTGTGGTCTGAGTCAGGGTCTGGGGACTATAGATAAGTACTTTATATAAACTAGCCAATCACCCACCATTTGCCTGAACCCCACGTGGGCCCTTTAAACTCACCTCATAATTGGTCATTTTCAAAGGATTCTCAAAGGTCATCATTGGGTCCCGCCAAAAGTCACGAACACCTCACAGATACTGAATGGTCAAAACTGTTGCCATGGGTGCTGTTCAATTATGATTGGTGCTTATGTGATGATGCTATGCGTACAACGTGCGCACTGTAACACTCCCGTCCCTTACCCCATAAAAACCCTGCTTGCTATTGTTCGGGGCTTCACTCTGCTGCCACTGCACTGGTTGACTGGTGAGCCCCTGCTCGAGCTTGTAATAAAGACCCTTATGTACTTGCATCGTGTCGGCTCCTTGGAGGTCTCTGGGGACTCGCGATTCAGGCATAACATAGGGCAAGCTTGTCTTCATAAAGCATGCCAAGACCTGTGATGAGGGAGCATGGGGCAAGCTGAGGTCAAAGGGCATGCTAACAACACCACTCACCTCCAGGTGGGACATGAATGATATTCCTTGGACACTCCCAGCTACCCCCAAAATGAGAACGGACAAAAAACACATGGGTAAACTGGTAAGAGCCTCCACCATTACCTGAAAACAGGCAATCCCATCAACATCCCAGAAGTCCAGAAACTCCCTACTGACTTCATGTTGATGCTTTGCTAGAGGGAAAAACAACTTTAGCTTGACAATAGCTAAACCTCCAGTAATCTGTGTCTTTAGCATATGAAAGTTTCTTTGAAAACTTCTCTTTTGACTTTACTTCCCCTAAGTCCAAGGTATATAACCAGCCATTCTACCCAACTCCAGTGGAGTTCTTCCTGCCCACAAGTCCTGTCCCTGTGCTTTAATAAAATCACCTTTTGGCACCAAAAACACCTTTAAGAATTCTTTCGTGGGCATCCGCTCTGAACCCCATGAAACCCACTGGCACCCCAAAACTTTATCAGCCCGGGTCTGTAACCATTGTCAAAAGCCTCGTCCCCTACATTTGTTGGTGGGGGTGGCATTTAATCCATTATTTCCAGAAACTTTTGTTGTTCTTTTTTAATGACACTTATGACAGTGTCTCCAGACTCTTGCTCACTAGCCAGCTATTGAATAGCCCAAGTCATCCGTGCATGGATCTAACTCTCTCTCAGAGACACAAAGGCTTTTGGCCAGAAGAGTATGGTAGATTAGCTAGTACTTCCAAAGACTCCACAAAGACTCAGATAAAACAAGAGGCAAATAAGGAGATATTAGATCATTAAAGCCATTCTGCCTTAAATAACTTTCAATCCCCATGGGTGAGGGAGAGAATAGAGATTCAGGAAATTCTTTTTTCATTCATTTATGAATTCACCATTCACTCATGCATTCACTGAATACCTACCTACTGAGCACCTACTAGGTACCAGGCACTGTTAAAGTGCTTGGGGAAGTTTTTGAACAACACAACAACAAAACCTCAAAGATCTCTGGTTGGGGTGATTTACATTCCAAGGTTTGAGGGGGGAGGAGATGTTCAAAAAGCTGTTAGTATAAGGAAAAGGACAATTATACAGCATGATGGGCTTTGACAAATACAGTGCAAAACAAAAGGAAAGCAAGTGTAAAGAGTTAGGGAGTGTTATGAGGACAAAGGAATCCACATTTTAAATAAGATGGTCTCATGGAAGAGGGAACTTGGAGGGAACAGCCAATGGAAAATTTTACAATGGGAGTGTGCTTGGCTCGATTAAGCAAACAATCAAAAAAGAACACATTGGGGTTAGAGAGCTTATGAGGGTGGAGAGTGGATCATCTCAGATCGTGGAGGCCATTTTACAGATGTGGCAGATGAGCCTGGTGGGGGCTGAGTTGGTTAAGTGTCTGACTCTGGATTTCAGCTCAGATCATGATCTCACTATGTGTGAGTTCAGGCCCCAAGAGATTGAGCCCTGCACTGACAGTACAGAGCCTGCTTGGGATTCTTTCTCTCCCTCCCTCTCCCTCTCTCTCTTTTGAGAAACCCCACTATTAGTGCCAAAATCCTGACTGTGGGTGAGTTTCCCAGATGCTTCCTTCCAGGCCAGGGAATCAAACATAATGAGAAGAGACCATTGTAGGGAGTCTACCAGCCTTGTACCAGGCTGAGGGTATTCCTGTGTTTCAATCACTCCTAACCACAGGCCAGAGCAGCAAACAAGATTGTTCTCAAGTCTGGCTGTTTGAAGGCTAGAAATAAGATATGCCTTGGGGCACCTGGGTGGCTTAGTCGGTTAAGCGTCCGACTTTCGCTTAGGTCATGATCTCGCGGTTCGTGGGTTCGGGCCCCGCGTCGGGCTCTGTGCTGACTGCCAGCTCAGAGCCTGGAGCCTGTTTCAGTCTGTGACTCCCTCTCTCTCTGACCCTCCCCTGCTCACGCTGTCTCTCTCTCTCCTAGAAATAAATAAAAATATTTAAAAAAAAAAAAAAAGATATGCCTCCTGGTTCTCGGAGCCTGGCTCAGGAAGAAGCCCTTTTCAAACCTGTTTGTTTCTCAGGTGTCCAGCATATTTTAAGGATATTTGTCCTTTTCTGGTTGCAAATATAATTAATTACTACATGCTTATGGTAATTTCTACCATAAATGCATTCATGAAAATAAGACCATTGCTTTTAGTTCCCACTCTTCCAGGGTAACAACCCATAAATTCTGATCTTTCTATCTTATGTTTTTTAATTCTGTCTTGCCCCCCACCCCACTCCACTTTGCCCCTGTCTCTCTTTGCTTCTGTCTCTCTCTCTCTCTCTCTCCTAACCTCTCTGAACGTTTTTTTCCTTCTCTGTAATATGAGGATAAAAATACCTACCTTTCAGGGTTATGTAATGGATGGTTAATAAATTACTCTACACCTACTATTATTCAACGTTGATTATGTTTATTTTCTTCCACTTGACATTCCATAATGAACATTTTCCATGTGTTATTAATTACTTTTCAAAAACATGACTTTTAATGGCAGCATAATACAACATTATTTAATGAACCACATAATTTGTTTAACTATTCTATTACTGAGCTTTGAAATATTTTCTATTAGAAATTTTTCTATTAGAAGTAACACTGACTGTTTAAATCTTCTCCTACTTCCCTGCTTTCTTAGGATAGACTTCCAGAACAGGAGTGGAAAGGACAAAGAGTGTACATATTTTAAGGCTTTTTATGCCTGCTGCCAAATTATTTTTCTGTACTGTATACTTCCAACATCATCACCAGCATTCATATTTACCCCGAATTTAAGACTGTGTCAAAAATGAATGTGAGAGTAGTGAAGAGGAAAGATAAAATCCATGATAGATTTAAAAAATCATCAAGTCTTGGGGCGACTGGGTGGCTCAGTCGGTTAAGTGTCCGACTTCAGCTCAGGTCATGATCTCACAGTCTGTGGGTTCGAGCCCCACATCGGGCTCTGTGCTGACAGCTCAGAGCCTGGACCCTGTTTCAGATTCTGTGTCTCTTTCTTTCTCTGCCCCTCCCCCACTCGCTCTCTGTCTCTGTCTCTCAAAATAAAGACAAAATTAAAAAAATAAAAAATAAAAAATCATCAAGACTTTGGGGTGTGCACACTGCATTAAACTCTATAAAGGAAGAGACTCAGAAACATTAATCGTTTTCTAACCACTGCTCACTTTCTAAGAGATGTTCATCAGAGGAAAAACATAATTTCTCGTTGGCAGGTTTCTAATATTAGTCCATATCTCCAAAAACCTTCCCCTCTTCTGGTCCCTATTGCTAAATTCCAATCATCCTGAAGGGGATTGATAATTGTGGCAATTGCACCAAATGATTGCTACCTGCAGAGGCAATCACTTCCATCACCTGCAGAACTGATGAGCAATTCATTATCAAGAATTTAATTGCTATAAACCTGGGATGAAAAGTTATTTCTTGTATGATTTTCAGGATTCCGTGAGTTCAACCTTTCTTGGCACCAAATCAGCTTTCATGAACAGGGATTTGAAATCAGGCTGGGGCAGGAGGGTAGTTACACAATGGAAAGTGCGGTAGAAATATTGGCATAGCCCATCCTGAACGCACGTTGTTAACTCGTGCTGCCTCCATGAGTGGGGTAGCATCTTCTCAAACGATGAAGACAATCTTGGTAGGAAGCCCATAGCTGGTTTCCATAAGAAATGGAAAAAAAAAAAAAAAGCTGGTTCAGAAGAGTGTGTAAGGGCTATGGTGAACCAGTATGGTTTCAGCGTTAGAACTGGATCTCTGGACTCGGACTCCCTGGCCGCAAAAAATTGCCTTTGCTCCCCTGTCTTTACTGGGTGAACTTGAATGGAGTCAGCACATCCTCTACAATTTGCAATGGAAATTATGATGATAATAGTGCCTGCCTCATATGGTTGCTGCAAAGGGGATCTGAGAATATCCATGCAACGTTTTGGGTGTGGGGTCCACATAAAATAAATTATTATTATTCCTACGATGTTATAAAAGTTTGCTTCTTTTTCTGTATGCGAATTTGCCCTTGGACCTCAAGTATTCTCACCACCAAGAACTATTTTTTTTTAATTATTTGATCTCCTCCTATGGACTCCTTGTTTTAAGAAATTACAGTAAGGAAAAGGGGAGTACTATTTACTGAAGACCCACTATGTATAACAAATACACATCATGACATTTAATCCTTACTAACTGCTTACTAAGGTATGTATAATTTTGCATGATTTTTGCATGGTACTACTGTGAATCAGAATTCAAATCCTAAATCTCCACTTATTACCCATGTGATTAAAGGTGAGGACATCTCCTAGCCTCATATTTCTCACCTGTAAATAGGCATGGTGATAACCCCTGCCTCAACTTCCTACGAAGGTTGACACATAGTAAGTCCTCAAATAATACTGGATCTTATTTTTATTTACTAACTACTTACTAACAGTACAGAAGCTAAGGTTCATTTAGATAAGTTAGGTAGTATAGTATTCCCAGGATCACAAAACTAATTGGTGAGCTGAGATTTGAATCCAGATCTGGTTCCAAAGACCCTATCAATTTTACTGGATCCAATGACAAACTATGCTAGTGTGGTAATCATTCATTCATGGCCATAATCTTATCAGGCAAACAAAACTGTAACTACCAAATAGACTTTCTTACCAGTTCATGACAGACAAGCATAATGTGACTAGGTTGTGTTGAAAACATTCCTCTGTTTTTTCATTTATGCTTTTCTTGCACAGTTGTTTTTTGAGGCTTACAAATGATTATTTAAACGTAATACTTGCTTACTAAATAGTAGTCATTACTTTTTTATTTTATCATGTCAGCCCAAAAAAGAACAATAAATGAGACTTCAGTCACTCTGTATAGATTGATTATTGAGAAATGTACATTTTCTTAAAAGAAAATGTACATTTCTTCTTTTAAGGTTGTATAATATAAAATAAAAAAAAGTTACAGGCTACTATCTCTGCAATCAAGGCCTTTGTCATTTAGGTAACTTACTCTGGAAATTATTGCAGTAGAACTTAATACATATTAGAGCTATCCCCACAATTTGTGGGATAGGCACTGGGTGACATCTGTCTCTGCCTGTATAGGCTAGATTTTCTCCAGGCTTCGATACCTAAAGATAGCAAAATTTAGCACATGTTTCACTTTTTGGGTTCCTCACAGCATTAACTATAGATCTTCAACTAAAGATAAAACTTGGGCTAATGTTCATAAAGTGAAAGCAACTACTAATAAATCAACTAATGACATCCTAGAGTATAGTTGTACACCCTTCCAAAAGCCATTTATAAACTGAAATCAGATCTGTACTTTTTTGGGGGAAATTCATCATTGATAGGAGACCCTATTGCTAAACATGGGGAATTTACACTTAGTTGTGGTATTTGAAACATTATTTCATGTAAAGAAGCAAAAATATCTAGAATAAATGAAAGAGACCTCAGTTGAAGATCACAAATTATACCATAAAGAGAAACAAATGAATGTTGTTTATTGTCTGCCTGTGTCCAGCAGTTTTCACATATATGCTTAACTTTAAGCCTCCTGATAGACTCTTTTGCTTGCAACAAAGGTGAAGTAACAGGGACCATATTTATCTTTCTACCTAAAACAACAAAAAATCTGAGTATAATAAATGAACCATCTGCTTTCACATATTGGACATCAGGCAGTCAAAACAGTGATCCCTAAAAGAGAGAGACTAAAAGAGAGGGACCCAAACAGATCCAATGCACAAATTATCCCAATTAATTAATGGTGAGAGTGTTTAAGCCACGCTAAAGGGAGGGAAACTCAGGCAAAGTCCAGTGTTCTCTCTGAGTCGAGATGGAGCTGGAAAGTAGAGAGACCAAGGTGACAAGAGTTCATAGGGAAGAGTCCTGGAGAGCAGAGGATATCAGATAGAGAATCCGGAGAAGATCCCTCTCAAATCTTAGGCTGAGTACCAATCAGCACATAAGTGTAAGAAAACTACCAAATCTAGGGAAAGAGCCGCTTGAAAATCACAGAGGAAATAATCACCAGAGAACAAAGAGCTAGGACAAGTTCCTATTCCCGACAATGAGAATGGAAAACCTCATCATTTGCAGGATATTGGATAAAGTACTTAGAAGGATATTGCCTTGGTAGTGGGGAAAATTAGCCCTAGACTAAGGCTGTTCAGATTCCCCTTAAAAATTGTGAAAGGCAAGTCTCAAAAGGATCAAAATGTTCTGAAGTAACTTAACTACATTCTAGAACAAGGCTCAAGAATATTTATAGAAACAAAAAGTTATCCAATACATAACTGGCTGAAATCACAATGCCTGGTATCTAAGTGGAAATTACCAGGCATTCAAAGAGGCAGGAAAACATGATCCATAATAAGGACAATAACAAATTAATCAAACACTTATTCCCCAGAGATGTCACATATGATAGAATCAATTACATGGAGATATTAAAAGTTATAACTATATTCCATATGCACAAGAATGTAGAGGAAAGATTGAGTATGGTAAATAAAGGCAGGGAAAACATATACAAGACCAAAATGTAACTTCCGGAGATAAAAATTACACAGCGGGAAATCAACAAAAGATCAGACATTGCAAAAGAAGATTTGTAGATTTGAAGATATACCAACAGAGACCTTCCAAAGTGAAGTGCAGAGGGGGAAAAAAAGGAATAAAAAATAAATAAATAGAGCATTAATGAGTTGTGATCAACTTCAACTGGCCTAATATATGCATAATCAGAGACCCCAAAGCATAGAGGACAGAAAAAATATTTGAAGAAATAATGACTAAAAATTTTCTAAATGTCATGAAAACTGAAATCCCAGTGATCCCAAAACTCACCAAACCTAAGTGCGAGAAACATGAAGAAAATTACATCAGGACACATGATAATCAAATTGCTCAAAACAAGTGATAAAGAGAAAATCATAAAGTAATTAGAGAAAAAATTATATTGCATACAAAGAAATAGAGAGTATTGACAATATTTTCATAAGAAACAATTAAAACATGAAGACAATAAGCAATATCTTTAAAGTACTAAAAACAAACAAAACACAAATAAAAACCCTATTGGCCTAGAATTCTATACCCAGTGAAAATATCTTGATTTCAGATAAAAGTCTGGGGCTACATGAAAAAATGAAAAGCACTAGAAATGGTAACAATGTGTGTGTGTGTGTGTGTGTAACTGTGTGTTGCACACACACATATACATATATATAAATTTAAAATTTATGTGTATATGACAGCATATATGCATATATAAATTAGACCCCACCAGCAGTCTACTAGAAGTGATCCATGAATTCAGCAAAGTTGCAGGGTACAAAATCAATGTACAGAAATCAGTTGCATTTTTATACACCAATAATGAAGCAACAGAAAGAGAGATCAAGAAACTGATCCCATTCACAGTTGCACCAAAAACCATAAAATACCTAGGAATAAACTTAACCAAAGATGTAAAAGATCTGTCTGATGAAAACTATAGAAAACTTATGAAGGAAACTGAAGAAGACACAAAAAAATGGAAAAACATTCTATGCTCATGGATCGGAAGATTAAACATTGTTAAAATGTCAACACTACCCAAAGCAATCTACACATTCAATGCAATTCCGATCAAATTGCACCAACATTCTTCTCAAAGCTATGATAAACAATCCTAAAATTTTTATTGAACCACAAAAGACCCTGAATAGCTAAAGTAATATCGAAGAAAACCAAAATGGAAGGCATCACAATCCCAGACTTTAGCCTCTATTACAAAGCTGTAATCATTAAGACAGTATGGTATTGGCACAAAAATAGACACATAGACCAATGGAATAGAATAGAGAACTCAGGACTGGACCCACAAGTGTATGGCCAATTAATCTTTGACAAAGCAGGAAAGAGTATCCAATGGAAAAAAGACAGCCTCCTTAACAGATGGTCCTGGAAGAACTGGACAGCAACAGGCAGAAGAATAAAACTAGACCATTTTCTCATACCATACACAAAAATAAACTCAAAATGGATAAAGGACCTGATTGTGAGACAGGAAATCATCAAAACCCTAGAAGAGAAAGTAGGAACCAACTTCCTCGGCATCAGCCACAGCAATTTCTTTTTTTTTTTTTTTTATGTTTTTATTTATTTCTGAGAGAGAAAGAGACAGCATGATCAGGAGAGGGTCAGAGAGAAAGGGAGACACAGGCTCCGAAACATGGTCCAGGCTCTGAGCTAGCTGTCAGCACAGAGCCTGACACGGGGCTCAAACCCATGAACCGTGAGATCATGACCTGAGCCAAAGTCAGACGCTTAACTGACTGAGCCACCCAGGCGCCCCAACAGCCACAGCAATTTCTTACTTGACACATCTCCAAAGACAAGGGAATCAAGAACAAAAATGAACTATTGGGACCTTATCAAGATAAAAAGCTTCTGCACGGCAAAGGAAACAATCTATAAAACTAATAGGCAACAGATGGAGTGGGAAAAGATAGTTGCAAATGACATATCGGATAAAGGGCTAGTATCCAAAATCTATAAGGAACTCACCAAACTCCATACCCAAAAAAAAAACAATTCAGTGAAGAGATGGGCAGAAGACATGAACAGACACTTCTCCAAAGAGGACATCCAGAGGGCCAACAGACACATGAAATGATGCTCAACATCACTCATCATTAGGGAAATACAAATCAAAACCACACTGAGATACCACCTCACAACAGTCAGAGTGGCTAAAATGAACAAATCAGGAGACTATAGATGCTGGTGAGGATGTGGAGAAACGGGCACCCTCCTTCACTGTTGGTGGGAATGTAAACTGGTGCAGCCCCTCTGGAAAACAGTGTGGAGGTTCCTCAAAAAATTAACACTAGAACTCCCCTATGACCCAGCAATGGCACTGCTAGGAATTTACCCAAGGGATACAGGGGTGCTGATGCATAAGGGCACATGGACCCCAATGTTCATAGCGGCACTCTCAACAATAGCCAAATCATGGAAACAGCCTAAATGTCCATCAATGGACGAATGGATCAAGAAGATGTGATTTATCTGTACAATGGAATACTCCATGGCAATGAGAAAGAATGAGATCTGGCCATTTGTAGCAATGTGGTTGGAACTCGAGGGTGTTATGCTAAGTGAAATAAGTCAGGCAGAGAAGGACAGATACCATATGTTTTCACTCATATGTGGAGCAGAAGAAACTTAACAGAGGACCATGGGGGTGGGAAGAGAAAAAAATAGTTAAGGGAAACGAGAGGGGCAAGCCATAAGAGACTCTTAAATACTGGGAACAAACTGAGGGTTGATAGGCGTGGGGGAGGGGGGAAATGGGTGATGAGCATGAAGGAGGGCACTTGTTGAGGGTGAGCACTGAGTGTTATATGGAAACCAACTTGACAATAAACTACAAAAAAATAAATAAATAAACACAAATAAAATAAAATGTAAGAAAAAGTCATATATATATATGCTGTTACATATATATGCATGATTTTTTCGTATATTTAAATTTCCTTAAAATATAACTCTTTAACAAATCAAAAATAATAACACTCATAAAAGCCTGCTTTGTGTATATCATTATCTACATTTTAGAGATGAGAAAACTAAGTCTTATACAACTGAAGAACTCATCCAGGGTCATAGGTATGTCTGACAACAAAGACTTTGACCCTCTCATGGAAGGTATATATTGGTGTACCTGTTAAATGGGTTAACTTTTTCCCCGTTTACCAACAACATATTCAGAACTTTAGATGGGCTTAAAAAGGTGTTTAGTTAATTGGAATTGATCGAGATAAATTGAGTACTTTCTTACAAGACAGAAGTCTGAAGCCAATGGATTTCAATTCTATCTCAGCACAATTTCCTCTCTGCTTTTGTTCCTGTATGAATAGCACATTTTTAGTGGTTCATTTTATGCCTCCTGACATTGTTCATCCCTTCCCTTCCTAGAGCCGGATTTCTCTAACTGCATTCTGTGAGAGATTAATGTATCTATTAAGTGTGTTCTGTGGTAGAACGTAGTGGGAACAGTAAATTAAGCAGGCTTCTTTCCTATAGGACACCAGAGAATGTGAGCTATGTTAGCATGTCTTATCAATCTCTAAGAGGAAAGAAAATATACAGTATTTCCCAAACTAATTTTACCTCTGGAAAGTTATTTGTGTAACTCTTTCTAATGGAGCATAACTTAAAATACTCTACTGGCAATGAAGATTTCAGGCATGATGTATAGAATTGTTGAATCACTATATTGTACACCTGAAACTAATGTAACACTATATGTTAACTATCTGGGAATTAAAATTCAAAAACTTCATAAAAATAAAATAAAATAAGTGCATATGAATTGTATTTGAATAAAAAAATAAAGAATTTTTTAAAAGATTTCCAGCAGTAAGAGGAAGATATGACTGTTATGACTTATGTACTCTTAGCATTTCTGCTGGACTTTGGAAAATGCGTATGCATTTGAATTAGGTCACTGGCAGCTACACAGTGTCCAGATCTACTGGTAACTTTTCCAGGATTAGTAAGTAAATATGGTACGTTAAAATGTGAGGTGTGCCCAAAAGAAGAAATTGGTGTCACCTCAAGAGACTCCAGAAACAAAAACATTTCTAAATTGGGTGTAAAGGTTATATTTGCTAACTTGCGTCTTTTTTCCTTTCTGCTAACATCCCTACTGATTATTATGGGATATAAGTTGTTACGGTGTTAAGAGGAGGGCTCAGATGGATGGAGACTGGGGAAGATGGAGCAAAGAGTCTAGCCTGATGTTTCTTGAATGTTAACGTGCATATTTCTCACATGTTAACGTGCATATGAATCTCTGGGAATCTTGCTAAAATTCAGACTTAGATTTACTAGGTCTCAGGAAGGGTCTAAGATTGTGCATTTCTAAAAGGCCCCCAGGAGATGTTGATGCTGCTGGTCAGTGGACCATATTTTGACAGTGTCTACCCTGCACACATTTGGGGGCTTGTGTAGCCTTTTGTCCTAGGCTTGATGTTAATGGACCGCATGTGGTTGGGTGTCATTGGATGCTAAAGGCAAGATGGTTATTACTTTATACATCTCAACTCCAAGAAGCAAGAAGATCCTACCAACCAACAACCTGGCTCCCAACTAGTAAAACACCAAAAAAAAAAAAAAAAAGTCCAAACTCTTTACTTTGGGTTTCCAGGCAATCTATAAATTACCTCTGGCTACTTTATGTTCTTTCCACCATTGTGGTCCCTTGTAGAATGCACTCTTGAGACATGAAATACTTGCTTTTCTGGGGGAAAATTCAATGTTCTCCATCTCCTTTGTTCTTTCTCCCTACATGTTCCTTGCCTGGCACTAAGATGTCCATCTAAAATTTACTCATTTGATGAAACCCAGTTAGTTCAGCTTCTAAGAGGCCTTCTAAGTACCCCAACCACAATTAACTGTGCTCTCTTCCACTGCACGTCATGAGTACAAATATTAAAATGCTGATCCTGCAGCACACTTTGTGTTAGAGCCACATACATTACATCGTCTTCCCCTGTTACATGTTGAGCTTTGATGGTAAGTAGCCTTGTCTTATCTAATTTTAAACCCTCCTCCCTATGGTATTTCATATAGAAATGTACTATAATAAACACTTGTTTAATTAGTTAATTAGGAACAAAATGTATTAGGTAGTCTCTGGAGAAGAATTTACCATCTTATTTTGGAAACAAGCCACAAGAAACCTTTTGAGAAAAAATACCAGACTAAAAATAGAAATAGCTATCATATACTGAGAGATTAGTAAATGCCAGGCACTGTACTAAGCCATGTTTCACAAATTGTCATTTGCTCTTCACAAAATCTCTTTGAGAATAGACGTTACCTCTGTTTACAGAAAAGCAAAAAGACTTAGGAAGACAAATGACTTGTCCAAGATCACTGGTTCTGAAATGTGGATGCACATTGTAACTGCCTAGGGAGTTCTAAGAAACACTGATGCCCAGGTCCCGCCCCCTAAAGGTTGTGATTTAACTGGTCTGGAGTGAGGCTTGGTTATCAGAGATTTTAAGCTATCCAGGTAATTCTAACATGCAGCATAGGCTGAGAGCTCTGGCTGATGACATACAATATGGTGTACAGTTGGGACTGTGCGACTCCATGATCTGGGCTTCACCCTTGAGTTTCATTGTCTATTAGCAAAAGCAAGGGCATTTTCTTTTCTTTCAAGGCAGGAGCATTTTAGAGAGAGGTAGCTTAGAGTAGACTGGCAGAGTTGGAGAAGGTAGAGAGATCTAATTTTGACCAAATGTAGATCTGGGGTTAGAGTGGAATTGTTATAGCGAAAACGTATTTTCTAGGGGCTTTGAGAGCAGTTTCGGCTTCTGAATTGAATTTAGTCTACAGGTCCTAAATATTTGACAAAGGATGTCTAGGTAATCTCTTTCATTGCAAGCATATATCAAAATAGCCCATAAGAAGTAACCACTGTTGGGGCGCCTGGGTGGCTCAGTTGATTAAATGTCTGATTTCAGCTCAGGTCATGATCTCACAGTTCATGGGTTCGAGCCCCGCATCGAGCTCTGTGCTGACAGCTAGCTCAGAGCCTGGAGCCTGTTTCAGATTCTGTATCTCCTTCTCTCTCTGACCCTCCCCTGTTCACTCTCTCTCTCTCAGAAATAATTTTTTTTTAAAAAAGAAGTAACTACTGTCATACAGTAAATGAAGCACAATGCCTCTGACTATGGAAAACCCTTTTTTTTTTTTCATTTTCCATCAGTTTCCTATGACCTATTTTATCTCCTAATTACATGGCACACTGATCAAAAGCCCTCCAAAATCCTGCATTGAGACATTCTCTCCTGCAGAAAAGATGTCTTGCCCAGGCTCATCCTCAACTCTGATAAACAGCAGAGCTAATGGAGGGTCAGGAAAGGTGGACAGAGCTTGAGCCTCTCCCAGTCATTCAAGGCAAGGAATAAATTTCCTCTGTGTTTGCACCGGGGCAAGAATCCTCTCCTCCACAAATGCTAGGGGGTGCAGGATGAAAGTTCAGTAGCCACACTCTATTTAGAAACAGAGGGGAATGAATTTGAGCAACTTGCTCATAAGATTGAGGCCATATTAGTGAAGAAATCTTCTGCAAGGGAGGGGAGGAAGCTGCGAATACAGGTCCTGCAAGGGAGGGGAGGAAGCTGCGAATACAGGTCCTGGGTAATGGGGGCAGAGGAGTTGTTTTACCCAAGATGGACTAATGGGGTATTTCTGGGATGGGTGAAAGGATTATAGGGAAGGAGCCAACATAACTGGTTGAGTGAATCCATTCTTTCACTAAGTCAATAAATACAAGCTAGGAACATACTTTGTGTGAGGTGCCAAATATGGTAAATTAAGTTCACCTGGTCACTGCCCTCATAGAGCTAGGTAGTGAGAGAGAAACAGATAAGTCCTATTGGGACACCTGGGTGGCTCAGTTGGTTAAGCATCTGACTCTTGACTTGGTCTCAGGTTATGATCTCACAGTTCACGAGTTCAAGCCCCACATCAGCTTGTGCCTTCAGCCCAGAGCCTGCTTGAGATCCTCTCTCTCGCTCTGCTCCTCCCCTACTCATGGGCTCTGTTTCTCTCTCTCTCAAAATATATAAATAAACTTAAAAAAAAAAATACACCAACTACTGTTGGTGTAGTGTGTTGAATGGCATCCCCAAACCATCATGTCTCCCCAGAACCTCAGAATGTTTGGAAAGAGGGCGTTTGCACATATAATTATTTAAGAAGAGGTCATACTAAGTTAGGGTGGGCCCTATATCCAATACCTGGTATCTTTACAAGAAAAGATGAAGAGATGCAGAGACACACAGAGAACCCTGACCTGAGTCTACATTGCCAAGAAACACCCAGGATTTCTGATAACCACCAGAAGGTCCCTCAGAGGCCCCAGAAGGAACAAACCCTCCTGACGCTTTGATTTCAGACTTCTGACCTCCTGCCCTGTGAGAGTATAAATTTCTGTTATTTTAAGCCACCCAGTCTGTGGTGATTTGTTGCGACGGTCCTGGAAACGAATAGAGTAGGGTTGCAAGTTTGCATGTTGTACTCAGACTTCCAAGAAAATGCATCATTTATATTTCCTGAATTAACCTGATAATCCTTACAAATCCTCAACCTGAGGAGTTGTGGGGGGAAAACCCAAATTTAGTTTAGTCAAGGTAACTCAGTCTGATGCAATACTTCAAAGAATCTCTTAAGGTAAGCCAGCTTCTTCCCAGGGTTTCCGATTTTCTCCCTCCTCTCCTTCTGCTTCCTCTCCATTGGGTATTGGGTGGGGAGCAGGGAGCAGGAAAGGGAGGGACCCCAGATCCACCCACTCAGGCTCATCTACTGAATCCAGGTTCCTCCGGTCTCCATGGCGATGTCCCTTGCTGCCTGCTTTCTGGGCACCCTGCTTGGGTGTGGGCACTGTGGAAACGTGAGGTCTGTGTCTTTCCAGCCCAGATATGGCCTGTGATAGGTCCATCCCTGCTTCTTAAGCTGCACATTCCACTCTCTTTCAGCCCCAAGGCCAGGTGGCCCACCCTGCGGGGGTGATCCTTTTGCTTCTGGAGCAGCAAACCCTAAGGCAAGCTCCCCTAGTTATTCTCAGACTTAATGTCTGGATCCCTTAGTAATTCAGAAGAAATTCTGGCTTTTTCCAGCCCCCACAAGAGCCAAGGGAGGCTTACAATGTCGTCTCATACTCTTACCCTAATCACAGCATGCCTCCGACTAGGTTCTGAAGTGGTCACCCATGTTGATGTAGAGGACATCACATGAAATCCCTCTCTTCTTGGACCCGAAATAGGAAGTAAGAAAGAAAATCCCAAGAAAGATAGGGAAACCTATCTTGATGGTTCCCCCTCCCTGCACTTTAGCCTAGAGAGGTCACACCATCTGCCCCACTGAGTTGCTTAATTTGCCCTTGCCTGCCCCATCCGAAACAGCAGGAATAGGCCTTCATCTACTTCTTCCTCTGCAAAATGACGCTTTCTGTTCTACACGCTTCTCTCTCCCAAAGTGGCATCTGTCCTCTGTCATACTCTAAAGCTCTCTAGGGAGAACATGATTTACCACAAAAAAAAAAAAAAAAGATTAAAAAAAGTCTCCTTAAACTTTTCAAACTATTGACCTTATTACCCAAATAAACCAAGATGTGAGTAAAACAATTGATGAATATTAAGAACAAAACAGATAGAGTGTAAGTGGCAGAAAAATAAAGATTTATTAAAATAACCCATTTATGACCTACTAAACCCTCAATAATTTTTAAAACATTATTATGGTTGGAGCATTGTTATGGGTAACTCCACCATTAACTGATAATGGCTGAGATGTCAGATGATAGAGGAGCATGTTCAGAACTCAACTGGCAAAGGGCATACCGTTTGACTGGTGTTGACTTCAAGCAATGTTCTTAAACAAGAAAGTCACTGTCAAAATTCACATCATGCCTTCAACCTTTGTACTGAATACCAAGTCTTCATAAGCTGTATCTTGATAACCATAACTGTCTTTGTTTCTTTGAGCTACAACACCCACTGACCCATCCACTGCAGCAGCTTCAGAAATAGCAATGTTTCATTTATCTTGGTCACTGATATGCCATTCCAGACTAAGGAAGACCTCAAACTTCAGGGCCGTGGGAGCCATGGTGATGGCCATGTCTATAAGCACCAGAAGCACCAGGGAGGCCAGAGTAGTGCTAGTGGCAGATATCAACAGTGTCAAGTTTGACAATTACCACCCGGGTTACCTTGGGAAGGTTAGTGTGAGACATTGCTACTTTAAAAAAACCCAGAATTTCTGCCTACTGTCAACCTCAATAAGTTATGGAACTTGATCAGTAAGCAGACAGGGATAAATGCTGACAAAAACACAACTGGAGATGCCCCTATCATTGATGTGGCACAATAGGGCCACTCAAAAGTTCTGGGGAAGAGAAAGCTCCTCAAGCCACCTATTATGACAGGTGTTATGACAAATACTTCAGCAGAAGAGCCAAGAAAAAGATTAGGGGCAGAGGAAGGGATCTTGTGTCTTAGTTTGAAGTCACACAGAGTTCTTTAAATGCTAAAAAATACAAAAGCAAAAAACAAAAAACACTTAAAAAATATGAAAAGTGCCTAAAGTTGGATGTCATTCAATGTCCTTTATGTCACCTCCATCTGGGAAGGCCATCTCTGAATATGCACTGCCCTCCAGTTCTCAGCTCCAACTCTGTGAGCTCCACTGAAGGGAAAGGAAATTTTGCTGGCCACTGATCTCTTACCAGTCAAGGGCAATTTCAGGTTGGGTGTGGCCATTTTGCACAAATTGTTTTATGTAATAGTTAGGGGCAGGAAATCTCTGACATCTTCTTGGCTTTCCTCTATCTGCATTTATAGCATGTGTGCTTCCCTTCCTCCAACTTCTTCCCCCCCCACCAAGTTAATGAAATCCTCTATCTTCTTCAAAATTATTGACGTCCCTTCCACAAAGTTTTCCTTGATCTTCTCAAGGAAAATTAGTCATTCTATTCTCTCCAGTGCCCATACCTTGTCTGCGTTACCATTAGTGCATCTAATATCCTGTATCACCTGTATTTATTAACATGATTGTCTCCATTTACTTTCTCAAGGGAGCAAATTATGTCCTAGTCAATTCTGTCGGTTTAGGATAGTGGTTTTCCACCCTAACTTCACATTGAAACCACCTGGGAAACTTTAAACACTAGAGATGTCTGGGAGAATCCCCAGAGTTTCTAGTTTAATTAGCCTGGGGTTTGCCATTGAATTGTGTATATATATATATATATATATGTATATATATATATATATATATATATTTATTTATTTATTTAAATTAGATTGTTTCTGAATGCCAGGGATTAATTCAAATGCACAACCAAGGTTGAGAACCACCATCTTTGTGCCCAGCATGGGGACTGGTATATTAAATACTGTTTGCCATTTAACTGTTTCGTGTTCCTTATGTTTAATGCTTTTAACTTTTAGCAGATTTTCCTCTACAACTGTTGTTAGGATGAGTCACCAAAATATCACTTCTCCCTGAAAAAACAAAACAAGCCTTTGAAATGGAAGGCTCCATCCATCAGTGTTCTCCTCCTAGGGTTGCTCAAGAAAAACATTCAAGAAATAACTCCCTCTGAAGGAGGGAGGCTGGCTGTTGACTTTATTATTTTTGCATGAAGCCCACACATACCTCGGGAGATGCTCTGTGGCCCTGAAACAGAGTCTGAAACAGCAACAAACCCGACAGGAACTCCCATAATGTTTGAACCTCCCAGACTGTCTCCTTATCCAGACGTGGAATCTGACAACTGCTCAAACTGCTTTCTAATAATTTCATATAAGATGAGAGGATGCTATTACCTAGACGCCTGTATCAGCATCAGTGTGAGATTTCCCCTTTCCTTTTTTTTTTTTTTTTTGACAAGAAGGACATTTCCCATTGTGATGCTTAGATGCAAAACCAGAAAGAGACTTTTGAGCAGCAGGTAGATGATGGTATGAGCTGGGAGCCACCTGAGAGACCTTTGGCATATTTCTGAAGCTCCATAGAAGGAAAAGAACTTTAAACAGTTTTTATCCTAATGATACGTTCAGAGCTTTCCCCATTGACCCCGCCCTCAGCAGTTTGATCATCTGAAGAGAAATTGGAGATGCTCTACTATTAGTGATGTTGACCCCATTTGCTTCCTGGACCCATTAATGAGGAGCCCCACTCCCCTCCCCTGTACCTAGCTTGACCTGGAGGCCAGCCATCTTTCTACGTGGTGCTGATTTATACATGTTCTAATATGCAGGCAAGGGTTGGACTTAATGAAAGCAGACACATTTTTATTCTTTTCTTTAGTATTTTGAAAGCCATATTAACTGGGGCTAGGCTGACCTTATGAAAGCTGCAGTTAAGAGCCTATGTGGGGCAAAGCCATCCCTTGCCTGAAAATATCTTCCTTGAGGGTGATAACCCATCATTCAATGGATTCTTTCAGATTTGGGGCAACTAGCATAGTGCCAGATGGCCATCCCATCCCCATTGGTAATGACACCAACCTTTCAGAGCCATGGTAAAGTCTAAGAAGCAAGGTATGTTTGATGCAATTCATCACTTGGATATTAGAGGTGAGACAGAGGAGACCAGAGCTGGCGTGAATTCAGAAAAGGTGAGCATCAAGCATTATTACTGAGAACAGAAGGGCCAGACTTGCCATTTTAAAGAGAAAAGACTTAAAGAAGCAGTACAGAGTGTTAACAATAATTACAGCTAGCATTGGAAACCAGCATTTTCTATGGGTCTGGGACTATTCTAAGAGTTTGACATGAATCGTCCAATTTGATGCTCATAAAATGCTAACAGGAAAGTACTATTATTGTCACTCTTCTCTTCCAGATGGGGAAACTGAGGCTCAAGAAAGTGAGGAATTTACCTAAAGGCACACTGCTAAGATTTGGTGAAGTTAAAATAGGGCTCCCCAAATGGTGTTGTTGACCATGATGCTATACTGATGCTATACCTCATTAACAAAGAACTAGATATTCAGGAGGGTTGGAATCTTAGCATCCATCAGTTTGAAGTCCTGGTGCTGAGAGAAACAAGGCAGTGTGCACCAAATACAAGCCCCACACAGCTGCCTCAGGATGCCCTGGTTTCTTGAGCTAGACACCACCACCAACTGTGACAGCAATTTGGTTTCCATTTCAGGTATCATTAATATGGTCATGGGCAGCATGGAGAAGATCCCTGGGCACTGGCAAATGGAAATCATGCTATTCAGTCAACCAGAAGCCAAAGTAAGCCACAGTTTTAAGACTACTTTTGATCTCTCAAGCACAGCTCCATTGGCCTAACCACGATGCCAGTCAGGCCAAGATTGATTAGTTGGGTGTAAAGTTTCTCAGTCTCAGCACTAATGACAATTTGGGATAGGTAACTCCTCAATGGTGGGGGCTTTCCTGGGCATTATGAGATGTTTATCAGCAACCCTGACCTCTACTCACTAGATGCCCACAGCACCCTCTGCCCCAGTTGGGACAACCAAAAATGTCTCCAGACACTGCTAAATGTCTCCTGGGGGACACAATCACACCCAGTTGAGAAGCATAGAATATAGCTCCCTAGCTTTCATGTACATCAGAATCACCCTATGGGCTTGAGATTTCTAGGCACCATCTCTAAAGTTTTCTGATTCATTGGTTCTAGAATGGGTCTAAGAATTTGCATTTCTAATAAGTCTCCCAAGAACTACCCTGAACCATTGAATTAGTCCACTCTACTATGTATCCAGAGCCACATGTACCACTGATCCTGAAAAGGTACAATTGAGGGATGGTGGATGACTCTGAAAAACCCTTCCTTGCATGCTAGAAAAACAAAAGTTCTGGCTTAAACATTGACTCTCTGTAGAAGAGTCATGTAGTAGAAAGAAGCCTGGCATGGATAGGAGCCTATAAAAAAATCATTGAATCATTTAAGCTTTCAAAGCCCCCAATTTTCTTACCTATAAAATGAAGCTCAGAGCAAATGACACCTACCCTGGATTGTTGGTGATGCCATGAAATAAGTGTTCATCAAACTTTGATCATCCTCAAAATACATAATAACTTCTTACCTATTTACCCACCACTTGAAATCAATATTTACCTTTAAACCAACTCACTGAAAGAAGGATGATAAAAAAACCCTCTTAATCATCTACTTTATTATATGAAATAGTATCTGTGAAATCACATTTTCCTAATATGCATTAAGATAACTATTAAAAATCTCCATGTACCACTTAAAATCATCTTATATACCTCCTCTGATTCATGTTATCACCCTCTGGGAACACTGAGACATTTGTGAGAGAGATTTATAGGTTGCAAAGTATACAGATTCAAGGTGATGTTATCAACTTTGTCCAGGGAGGGCAGTTATTGGGACCATTTAGAAAGTGAGCAAATGGCAACACGGTGTGGCCTTCCCTGGTGTGAGTGAATGCGGCATGTGTGTATTCTCCTTCCATTCTTGAAGTTTGGCTGTATATCAGGAATGGCCACTTGAAACTTTAGCCCATCACCCTAGGTCTCGAGTGCTTTTCCTAATATGCTATAATACTGTTTCAAACGTGAGATGATGAATTAAAAGAGTGAGTAAATTGGAGCCAGTAGGAGTGTACTTGACACTAAGAAGACCCATCTGAGTTTCAGTTATTTCTCTTGTAATTATCAGAAACCCGTCTTATTCCAGAAGAGGCTCATCAGTGCATTCAGCACAGCCCCTCCTGGAGAGGACATGACTTCAGAGCTTTGCCAATGTCTGCCTGGGACAGATGACACTTTCTCTGCATGCCTGTGATCATGAGGCTTACTGTTGGTCTTGGTATCTTCTTGGAATAGGCTCAGGTCCTCAGGCAATGGTTTCTTATGTTAAATCAGCAGCTCTTCCTTCTTTGTGCATTAGACTCACCTTGGAAGCTTTTTGAAAAATGATTGCATGTGCCCCACCCCAGACCAAATGAATTAGAGTCCCTGGAAGTGGGCTTTATGTATCAGGATTTTCTAAGCAAAAGTAGTTGAGAAAAATTCTGCACCCAAAAAAATAATATTCTGCATCCCTGGTTAAGAACACAGTTTTAAGTGAAGGAGAAAAATATCTGCAAATACTCTGAGTCTCCTTGTAACCAAAGGACCTCTACCTTAGAGATATTTTAGTTCTAAGAACTCCATGGCCTTTTACTCATTACTCCCTGGGCTCAGATGCTGACTTTTTCTCCTTTCCAAATGGCAACTCAATCTGGTTTTCACCTCAAGACTCCAAGAAGGGAATAAATCAACATTGTTTAGTGACCAATTGTATAACCTGCCACATTTATAATAGGTACTCTTCTACATGTTTTAATCACGGAATCTTCTTAATGAGTATATACTATTATAATACTTAGTGTAAAAGATAATCATTAGGTTGTCTATCCAGTACAATTACAATTTCTAAACTCACCCCCTCACATTTCTCTGAGACCACACATTTCTCTGAGACCCCCTCCCCCCTTACCCATGAAGTTCTAAGGGGAGCTGCCATTTTGGTACAACTTTACTCTCAGCTTTTAGGTATAGACAATTGGTCTAAGGTTCGAGGTAAGACTAAGCCTTGCTGAGTAATCCCTTCCCTGAAGGCATAGAATCCAAAGGGGGTTGAGATGGCGGGGGGGGGGGGGGGGGGGGGGGGGGGGGGGGGGGGGGGGGGAGGGTAGAGAAGAAAGGTCTTCTGCATGAATAATCTAGTCACATGTAAACTAGAGGTACCAGCAGTGTGTGTGTGTGTGTGTGTGTGTGTGTGTGTGTGTGTGTGTGTGTGAAACTAAAGGAAACTGTTATCCAGTGAACAAGAAGAGTGTAGCAAACACTTAGAGAATCTCATATAATGGAGGGAAAGTCTACTGGCATTTAAGACCTGATTATTCCCATTTTCTCCTTACACTTAGGCCTCCTCTTAGGCTCTGTGATATATCCATATCTTTAAAATTGCTTCACTTTGGTTCTGCTAGACTGAGTGGGTTTCTGTTCTCTGCAACCAATACAACTTGAATTAACAAGACTATGTATGCGTAGGATATAGAAGAAGGATGCAGAGAAGTATAGGACTTTACCAGATGCCTCTGTAGGAATTTACAGTCCAAAAAGCACAATAGAAAAACGAAATATTTGGAGTCAGATCCTCACTCACCTGTGTTATCTTGAGTAGTTATTTTGTCTTTGCAAACCACAGGTTTTTCACCTCTACAAAGGATACCGATATTTCATGTGGATGTTGTTAAAATTTAATGCTAATATACTCCCTGACCCCTCAACTAACCAGAATTCCTTTCCTTGTTTTAAAACTAAAAGGGATCTTAAGAGAACGAAAAGCAGAAACTTTTGAGGGCTTGCTACCCAAGATCTGGGTGTGACTTAGGTTTCATGTGATCACAATCTCTGAACTTCTCCCCTTCCTCATAACTAAGGGAGAAGAGGAGGCAAGCCAATGAGGCCATTCCCACATTCCTGGCCCCATGCATCATGGAAGGCACCGCAGCACCTAATTAAGATGTTTTACACTTCAAGTGTGCAGTGAAGCAGGTGGAAAGAAGAGGTCACAGAGCTCAGAGTGCAAAAGCAGAGAGAGGCTTACTGTGGCATGTGCTTGGAAAGTACCTGATTCTAAAATAAAAATTAGGAAAAACTGGGTCATTGAACTGAAATTCATCAGGATCCTCATTAAAAGTTTGGTTTTTCTTCAGATGAATTCCATATAATAGAAGAATGTGAGAATGGTATTCAGTTATTTTGGGGTCAGAGGAAAAGTTTGGGCTTTGGGACCAGACAGACATGGATTCAGTTTTTGGCTTTTTTTTTTTCTTTTACTTAGACTAGTGACCTGCAGTAAGCCACAACCCCTGTTTTAATCTCAGTTTACCATGCCCCCATTAAATGGAACTAAAATGCCCAATTCACTGTTGGCTCAAGGAATTCAATAAGATTGTCATAAAGTCTCTCCATAGTGTCCAGCATATGTACATACTCAATAAAAATGATCACACCTCCTCTGCATACCCCATAAAGCTTTAGTGTGGCCCCAACACACATATATTTTAGGGTCATACACAATTGAGTTCATGTTCCACTTTTGATATGATGACCATATGAAATTACTTAACCCTTCAGACCTTCAGTTTCCTTCTATATTCAAAAGAAATAACAGTATCTATCTATGATAGACCCTAATTTTGCCCACCTAGATCCATCTTCCTTTATTTCCTCCTCACAGAAACATGGTCTTCTTCAGGTATCATGATTTCTCCAAGCTTTTTAAGGGCTGATTTCACCCTTGCCCCAAAGTTGACCTGGGTGTCCTTGAGGAAATCCTATTCTCTTGATTGACTTGGAATGGGCATGTGACGAAATTTGAATCAGTGAGATAAGAGCAAATCGCTGGAGACTTCTGGGAAAAATCTCCCCCTTCCAAGAAGAGTCTCCTCTTCTATTCCTGGCTGTTTTCTGGTCTAGATGTGAAGACTAACTACTTCAACCATCTTGTGACCAGGCTGTGGGTGAAGCCAACACTGAAGGAAGCAGAAGAAGGATCGAAAGAGCCTGGATCTGGGGTGCCTGGGTGGCTCAGTAGGTTAAGCATCTGACTTTGGCTCAGGTCATGATCTCGCAGTTTGTGAGTTCGAGCCCCACTTTGGGCTCTGTGCTGACAGCTCAGAGGCTGAAGACTGCTTCAGATTCTGTGTCTCCCTCTCTCTCTGTTCCTCTGCCTCTCACTCTCTGTCTCAAAAATAAATAAACATTAAATTTTTTTTAAATAAAAAACCGAAAGACCCTAGATCCTTGTATCATTGTTGACCCTTTGAATCAACCCATGTTGAAGCCTGCCATACTTCTTTAAAATATTTTTTTAAATTATTTATTATTTTTGAGAGAGAGAGAGAGAGCATGAGCAGAGTAAGGGCAGAGAATGTGGGAGACACAGAATCTGAAGCAGGCTCCAGGCTCTGAGCTGTCAGTACAGAGCCTGACACTGGGCTTGAACTCATGAGCCCTGAGATCATGACCTGAGCTGAAGTCGGACGCTCAACAGACTGAGCCACCCAAGTGCCCCTAAGCCTGACATACTTCTGAGTTCCCTGTTATAGGCAGTACTTAGTGACCTACAATTTAAGCCAGCTGGAAGTGCAATTTGTTACTTGCATCCAAAAGTATCCTAAACTATGAGAGTTAATTAAGATGTTCCATGTAAATCATTTGTCACAGTCAACCCTGGCATCTCAGTATGGGCAGAACAAAAGATCAGCTCTTATTGATGCCAACGTGATCATTATCATCATTACTAGCTAACAATAATAAAAACAACAGCAGCAACTAGAAAAATAATAGCTAACACTTCTTATTGGCCAGACACGTTTATAAGTGCTTAACATACTTAAATTATTTAATCCTCATGACAACACTGTGAGATAGATGTCATAATTATCCCAATTTTACGGATGGAGAAAATGAGTTTCAGAGAGATTAAGTGATTTCCCTAAGGTCACACAGATGGTAGGTGATAGAGGCAATATTTAACCCAGGCAGCCACGAACTAGAGTCCATGATACAGAGGAGAGGAAGACCACAAGGAAATTTTATTTGACCTCCTGATTTGGCCTCCCTTCTTCCTTCCAGCTTCTAAAAACAAAAACAAAAACAAAACAAAACAAAAAAATCCGAGGCAAATGAATAGGGTCGCTAGAGAGAGAGAACATCATGAGCTGGAGGGTGGGAAGATTTTGGAGTGAGAGATATATGTGAAACCTCGAGTGATATCACACAGTGACTCAGTTGCCACCCTGTACAAAGGACTGGTGGAAATCCCCCCACCTTGAAGGACTGCAGTGAGGACTGCCAAGAATGCTTCATGTTCTGTTTGTGGCTCAGAACCAAAATGAGAGCTATTACAGATTAACTATCACAGTGTTTGAGCATTTTCCTAACTTCCTCCCATTTACCAGTTGCCTGCGTTGTCTCATTTAATGATGACACGGAGAGGAAGAAAGACTTAAGGAGACTGTCTGAATGCCAACCAAGTCGGCAGTTACCACTTTAATTTAAATCCCTTTCTCTGCTCTCCCACTAAGGAGTCTGATGATAATTCCCTTCCAGGGCTTCATTTCATAACCGAGGCCAATTTGACTCATTATCTCCCTGTCAGCACCAAGAGAATGAAAACCAGCTGTCATTACCAACTTGTCCCGGCTCTGAATAGAATCTGGGAGGGAGGAAAAGTCAAGGGTGAATTCCCTGTACAGGTCATTAACCCCGAGGACAACATTCAAGGATTCTCAGCCAAGCTCAGGGCTGGACAAGCCTGCAATTGCCAAGAACTTTCTAAGTAACCTCAGGGGGCGACCTTAAAGGGAGCAAAGATATGTGGCCAGGACAGAAGGGATAACACATGCCAAAACAGAAGAGAGTGTGATTTCGGATTCACAAATGCTACTAATCCATGGCCCCCCATCACCACTTCATTACTGATTATCTCTTTTCTGGTCTCACTTTCTTCTTCACACAGTTTATGTGTATGGTCAAACACTAAGCCATATCACGTGGGGGCACCCTTAACTCTTTTACCTCCTCTGCCCTCTCTTTAGTCTTTCTAGCCAAGCCAAGCCCAGATTAAACCCAGTACTTCACCTCTTCTGTGCCTGCAGCCCAGCAGCTCTGTATGGTTGGAGAAACACACACCCAGCTAACTGACCTCATTTTACCCTAATGGCCACAGTCCTATGACAGAATCTTAATGTGTTTCCCTGGAGAGTTTGCCTCTTTAGTTTTCCAGAAGGACTGTTTAACATCCTTTCTCCCAACCCTCAATGCCTCTTTTCCCATCCTTGGAAAATGGATGATCTTTCTCTTATTTCACTGACACACTAGAAGCATTCCAAAGAATGTCTTCATTGTCCCATCCCCTACCACCAAATTTACAAATGTCTGTACAGACTGATACTGACTTGCCTGTTATGATGAATGGACACCCTACGGCTCTTTCTTCTGCATAGACTTGACTGCTTCAGTTGCTGTTTCTCTCCCCTGCATCAATTCTCTCAATTCTCAATTTCTGGATCATTCCCATAAGTATACAATCCTGCTGCAGCAACTGTCATTCTTAAGAACACATCCCTTGCCACTACATCTCCCAGACCCTGTGCCATTTCTCTTTCCTGTTTACACCGACCTACTCCACATTCCAGACTTATTCTAACTGCATCCATAGGACTCTTATCTAAACCATTTCATTTGCCAATGTTACCTATAACCTCCCTGTTGCCAAAATGAACAGTCAATTCTCTCTCATTCTCTTACAAAAATCTGCAGCATATTTGACACAGTTGGCTACACATCCCCCTGAAAATATCATCTGAATCTGGAGATACCATCTTCTTCTCTGGAAGCTCCTCTTCATCTTTTTTGCTGGATCTTCCTCATATACCAGTCTCTAAATGCTGAAATGCTCCAAGGCTCAATTCTTAAGTTCATCTTTTCTCTCCTCTCTTCTCTTCCCTGTCTAAACTCTTTCCCTGGATGGCCACATCCATTCTTATTATTTTAAATAGCATGTGTATGTCGATAATTCCTCAATTAATATTGTTAGCAGTACTCTACACTTCACCCAAATCTCCAACTGTGGATTCAAAATCTTCATGCAGACATCTAATGAAAATCTTAAATCTCTTTGGTTAAAAGCACAACTTTTGATTTCTCTGAGAAAACCTACTCCATATCCAAAATGCATTCTTAAACCAGTCATATGTTACTACTGTCATCAGAATTAGTATAAGACAGGGGTCAACAAAGTACGGCCCTTGGCCCAAACCCAGCCCCCCATCTATTTTCATAAATAAATTTTTATCGGAAAACAGCTACCCTTATTCATGTGTGTACTGTCGATGGCTGTTTTCATACTATCATGGCAGAATTGTGTGGTTGTGACAGAAACTGTTTGGTCCAGAAAATCTAAAATATTTACCAGTTGGCCTATTACCAAAAAAACTTGCTGACTGCTGGCCTAAGCCACCATTGTTTCATACCTATGTGACTGCCATGTCCTCCTACTGGGTAGTTTTTCTTCCATTATTTTCCCTCTTCTTCACCCAGAAGTTAAAATGATGTCCTTAAAACATGACTCATACCTTATTGGTCTCCTAATTAAAAAGCTCTAATGGTTCCATCATATTTGCAATAAAAGCCATGCTCTGTGTCATGACCTACAATGTCTTAAATGATCTGGACCTACCTTTCTCTCCAATCTTATTTCTTATAACTTTCTTCTTCCTCGTCGGACTCCAGCCACATAGCCTTTTTACTGCCTCTCAGAAAAGCCAAGCACAATCACTCTTCAGGGTCTTTGCATTTGTTTCACCATCTGCCTCAAGCTTTTTTCATCCACATATCCCCAGGGATGCTTCTTTTCATCGTTCAGGTCTGTGCTCCGATATCACCTCCTCCCACATAAGGATGTCATTTCCCATTTGGCAGGAATTTTGTATTTCTCATTTACTTCCATGTCTGCAGCACTCAGAACATTATAGACTCTCAATATATAATTGTTGAGTAGATGAATGAATGAGTCCTAACACTGAGATAAGCAGAAGTGACTGAGGAACACAAAGCAAGAGCACATAGACCATCTTAGCACTGTGAGGTGGTTTACAAAGTCAGATAAAAAGGGAACATTAGAACAAAAAGGAGATTTCTCAAAAAGGGAGGTAAACATGTACAAAGACAGGAAGCATGAAAGAAGGTGGCACACTCGGGAGACTCACAGTAGTAGGTGCATATACAACATATCATAGATCTAGATATACATGGACATCGGGATCTGGCAGTGGAAATAGGCAAAGGGCAGATGACAAAAGACCTTGAGGTTATTAAGTTAATGAAGACTAAAGAAAAGAGTGGCATGATCAGGGGCACATGAGTGGCTCAATCGGTTAAGCATCCGACTTCAGCTCATGATCTCACAGTTAGTGGGTTTGAGCCCCACGTTGAATTCTGTGCTGACATGCGGAGCCTGGAGCCTGCTTCAAGCTCTGTCTCTCCCGCTTTCTCTGCCCCTCCCCCACTCTGGCTCTGGCTCTCTCTCTTAAAAATAAAATAAAACGTTAACAAAATTCAGAGAAAAAGTAAAGAAGAGTGGCATGATCAGAAATGCTGGTATCAAACACTAGTGTTGACCTACTCCAAATTCCACATTCTCTCCTTTCTACTACAAAGATTTTATAAATAGTCCCTCTGGATTTTCAGTATCAAAGGTATTGATTTGGTGTCTGGATCTAGAGTCAGACTTAAAAGCTTTCATAATCTCTCATGCATCAATCCCATTCTGGACTTCCATAGTAAGGTAATTACTTAAAATCCTGAAAGAGTTATATACACAAAAAAATATTCATCATAGCACCACTTATAATAAAAAATAGAATAAACTAAATGTTTTACAGAACAAAATTGTTCAGAAAAACATGGCATATCTATTCACTGTAATATTAAGCAGTCATTAAAATAATGTTTTTCTAGAGGGACATAAAAATAGATCAGTGGCTACAAGGGGCCAGGAGTGGGGAGAGAGGTTGATTTAAAAGATTGATGAGGGATCTTTTGGTGGCAATGGGGCTGTTCTATATCTTGATTAGGGTGGTGGTACACATTTGTCAAAATTCAGAAAATGGCACACTAAACTGGATGAATTTTCTGTAAGTTATACCTTAAAAATCGTGAAGAACAATATAAAGTTATATTTTTTATTCTTTTGAATGCCATGAAGAAATTATACATGCAATATAAAATAATATCAAGTGACAGTGGAACTATGCAGAGAAAAAATACTAAAAGGAACTGTGTTAAAATACTAATAGTACGTTCTCTTTTGGTGGTGGAAGAGCAAATGTTGTTTTCTGCATTTTTTCCCCTTTTCTGCACTTCATTCTGACAATGAAAGACAAAAATTTTGCTTTAAAATATGTAAGATTATGGACACTTCTCTAAAGTTTCTTTCAATTTTCTTTGAGTTTAGGGTCCTTCAAATACCACACAAGGCTTGGTATCAGTGATCTATTGGAGAGGAAAGTAGTTGTCAGCACCACAGACAGCTCCTGGGTATTTGCTGGCGTGGCTTGAGACTGGGCTTGGAATGGGACTCACATAGCTTCCCCTTCACATTGCCCCATGGCAGTTCTCAGGTCAGGAGACACAGCTTCTCTCTCAGAAAGCTCAAATGCCCTCTGCTAGCAAAAGCCACTCTCCAGTCCTTGCCTTACTCTTCAGACTTTTGTGAAGGAATTGTGAGACACTCAGAATACTTGGTGACCACAAGAGAAAAATGGTGTTATTATCTAGACAGTTGATGTAGACAATCTCTTCAAAACCATTTCATAAATCACATCTTAAAGCCTGTCAGAAAATACCTATTGGAAACAACAATAACAATTGTGTCCTTTGGAAAATGGATTTTAAACTTCCATCTAGTCCATCAGAACCTTTTCCCCAAATGCAATGTGTGTTTTTGCTTCTTCATCTAAATGGTTATGATGGACTGAAGTAGTGGCGAGGGGACAACACCCTAATGAGGACAAGCAGAGAATCCAAGAGACAAGATGGAAAAGCTACAATAAATTATAGATTTTGATAAATTACCCCACACTGTCGAGTTTCAATTACAGAAACACACAGTTTACACAAGTAATTACCAAAGAAATTACCACAGAAGCGCATCCATTCATTGAATTATAAGCCATCCATTCTCTCCTTTGATTGCATCTTCAGTTCCAAGGATGGCAATCACAGCTTCACACAAAACTTTAATAACACAATCTTTTTTGGATTAAAAGATGCCATTGGAAGTAAAATGTGTACGGGGATGATAAGAAAAGGCTGTTGATTCATATTGAGAAAGAAAATGGCTTCAATGAGTTAATTGCAAAGCCAGACCATTGACGGTTGAAGGTTGATCACTCAAGGAGCCTGCTCTGAATGTGAGTTCTAATGCTCTCTTAGGGTCTTTGATGTCAATTTGCAAGTCAGGAGAGAGGATCTGTCTCAGCAACCAACATACCCTTTTGATGTTGGGGTGTCATGTAACATTAGAGCTGGCTGGACCCTGAAGAGTTTTAGTCCAACTTTTAACCCACTGGTGTCTTTTCTTCAACTCAATATCCAGCTATAAACACACAGATATACATATATACACACTTTGCATCCCTTACAGAAGGTATGCATGCTATATGGCTTCATCCTGCCTTTCGTGTCAAGCAGGTGAGGGGCTCCTGCTCTCATTCAGCAGCCTCTGAAGTGTGGAGGACAATATCACAGGCCATGGTGGCCAGGCATCCATAGCCTGCCTCTGCTGCCCGGCACAGTCCGTTCAGAGCCCCACTTTGGTCTTTCGTGCTGGGGAAGCCCAAGCAACCCATTTCACACCTGGGACTGTGGTAAACTGAGGGGATCAAGGAGGACGAGGCAGATAGCTGAGTTCAGGTACACAGGAACAGTGCTGGGGCTGCCTTTGGGATGTAAGAAAGGAAATGAGGAGCCCAGAGAGGGGAGCTAGGAATCTCTAATTCTACCCAAGCACCGCCTCCTGCCTCTCGCTTTCACCCAGACAACTCCAACGAGATCCTTGCTCCCCAGCTTCTTCCTGACCAGCTCCATCCCATTCTCCTCAGCCTACAGAGTGATGGCTCTTACGTTCATAAGTCATGAGATTTCCCAAAGCCCAACGGATGAACAGCCTGGGAAGGCCTACCTTAAAGGTCTGCAAATTGCATCCCAGAGGCCAAGACCCACTCAACTGTTTTTTTCCACAGAGGCAGATTTATTGTCACAAGGCCACACCCCCTCATCTTCTTACTGCCTGTGCCTGCTTTCCTGGGAAAAGCAGATTTAAGTGGTGCAAACCCTGAACTATTTAGCGTGTGGCCCTTCTCTGGAAAAGCGTGCCCACCATTCCCTTCTTGTGTCTGGCTCACCCTTGCCACCGCCCACTTTTCCGTGTTCCTAGAGCCACACGGACATAGGCCTCTGTACCGCTCCTCCTTGCCGGGTCCAGAGTCCCTCCCTTCGCTTTCACAGGGTTAAGACTTGTCACCAAGCTCTTACCGCAAGTGGCTCAGAGAGACTCTCCACTCTCTTATTTTTGTCAGAAACTCACTAGTTTGAGAGATTCTACAGTTATTCCTTTCCTTTAATCATTTGTTCAACAAATACTCTGTGCTAGGCAATTTTTATATGCCAGAGGACAAGAGAGAAGGGATTCTGGTCTTTTTGGAGCTCATATTCTAGGTGGGGGAAACAACCAAACAAGAAAGACATGTTAGACACACGAGTGGGGTCATCATATTTAGTGTGAATGGCTATGGAGATAAACAGGTGTGGAAATGACCCTGGGGGTGTGGAGTATTTCAGATGGGGCACGCTGAAGGGTTAATATGGGAGCTAAGAGCTGAATGACAAGGAATGAGCCATGTGAAGTCCAGACTATTCCAGGAAGAGAGAACAGCAAGTGCAAAGTCCCTGGAGCAGGAGAGAGCTTGGAGGAACAGAAAGAAAGCAGAGTGAGCAGGAGAAGAGTGAGCTGGCCTAAGTCATCCATCTCTCCCTCATCATGTTTTAAGCTCCTTGGAGATCTCATCCATCTCCTTATCACTGTCTCTCCAGCCCCTAGAAGCAATCCTACTGTAGACCTCAGTTTCCTCACCAAGCAGGTGGAAAGTGCTGTATGTGCCTTGCCAGCTCAAACCTTCTACATATATAATTTGAACTTTCTGAGAACACAGTTAAAATCCACTGGCTTCCCCCTCCAGCACCAAAAAGTCCTCTTCATCATTTCTAAAACCACCCAAGTAGCACATCTTAAACACAGATCAGCAAACACACAGCTATGCTGGGGACTTCCAGCACATTCTCTGGGACGCGCAGTCCATCGGAACGTAAATGAAACAAGATTCATGGGTTAGAGCCTGGCCCTTCTGACTTCGGGCCTTTCTGGGAAAGTCAGATACACAAGGAAGCTTTTTAAAATAGCTTCCACCTTACATTTTTAATGCACTGTCATTTAAAAAAAATATCAGTAAGTAGTCACTGTGAAAGGGAAAGGGGGAGCTAACTGACTACTAACTTTTTTCCCTCTGAATTTCCATGGTCTTTGTCCCTGTTTCCTTCTTGAGAAGACTAATGGAGAGAAGGCAATCAATCTGAGTAGTGATGGAACAAAGATAAAAAGACACTGAAGACCTGGGGCAACTGGGTGGCGCAGTCGGGTAACCGTCCAACACTTGATCTCACCTCAGGTCACATTCTCACAGTTTATGAGTTAGAGCCCCACATGGGATTCTGTCTCTCCTTCTCTCTGCCCCTCTCCACTTGTGCTCTCTCTCTCCCTCTCTCTCAATCAATCAATAAATAAATAAACTAAAAACAAAAAGCACTGAGGATCTTTGCTTCTCTCCTCTTTCTCTACTTCTCTCTTCCCCTCCTTCCCACAAACATGTACACACATACACACACCCCCACCAGCACACACAAGTGTATCAGCTGCACAGCCATTGATAACATTCACTGAAATACACACAAGCACAAATTTGGACTTCAGCAGGTGCACAGGCATTCACACACATGTGTGCCTACCTGTTGGAATATTCACACGCACCTGAGACACTTAAAATAGTAGTCACATAACCAACACATTCGTCTACACGCAAACTTAAAAACACAAAATTGATGTGTGCTTGCACTAGTGAACTCGCACACTCACACATGCACATACAGCACAAACATGGACTCACATACGAATTCTGAGAGGCACACACACACACACACGCACGCATCAGGCCACACACAGGATACACGAGTATAGGTATAAACATGCACTCAGGCACATAAGCACTTAGAGGCACTCACAGGGCATGCATGCCATCACCCCACCCCACCCCCAGAAGGTACATACACAATCGGTGTGCACAAAAACATGCATTAAGTGGCTTCATTCACACTGTTTTCCTGAATAATTGGGTCAAAAGAAATACAATCGGTAAAAAGACTGAAGATGTCTTTTGCTTCTGCTTTGTGTTCTTTTTTTTTTTTTTTCCCTGCTATCAAATGGGAAATCCATTGTGGTGGAATAAATGAAGCAGTCAGAAAATAAGATACAGGCTCCAGAGGAACACGGGGCCTGAATTCATCTCCTCAAAATTGAGGATGAGGAAGTTAGGCTCCGTGGGGAGCAGGATTTTCACTCTTGAAATTCATGAAATTCTCACCAGGGGGAGTCTCCCAGGATGCTCCTCGCCATCCCGTAAATCAGTATTAACAACAGCCTCACGTTTAGGATTCCTTTTGACTTGTGGGAGGAAAACGCTTTCACATCTGTGTTTCTCTTTTTATTCTTAAGCATCGACAAAAGGTGGGAAGGGCAGATGGTGAGATGCTATTTAAGAGCTAACAGCCACCTGAGTGTAATAGAGATCCCACATATGCAGATAGGTGCCTGGCATTGTGCTTGCTAAGTGCTTTTATTTTTTTTAAGTTTATTTATTTTGAGAGAGAGAAAGAGAGAGAGAGCAGAGGAGGAGCAGAGAGAGGAGGGGAGGGGGAGGAGAGAGAATCCCAAGCAGAGCCTGATGCAGAGCTTAAACTCAGGTATAGTGAGATCTTGGCCTGAGTCGAGATCAAGAGTCAGACCCTTAACCTACTGAACCAACCAGGTGCCCCAGTATTTTTGCCACCTTCACTCAGAGAATCCCTGCAACAACCCTACGGAATAAATGAATCATTGTTGCCTGTTTATAGTTGAGTAAAGTGAGGATCAAAGAGGTAATATCTTGCTTAAGGTCACAACTGATGAGGCTTGCCTTTGAACCCAGGGCAGATGTGGAAAGAGGTGGTAGAGACTGGGCCGTCTTAGAATAATGAGGTTCGGTGGCACCTGGGTGGCTCAGTCGATTAAGCCTCTGACTTTGGCTTAAATGATGATCTCACAGTTTGTTCGATACAGGGCTCAAACTCACGAATGGTGAGGTGATCATGACCTGAGCTGAAATCAAGAGTCTGACACTTAACCGACTGAGCCACCCAGGCGCCCTGAATGATGTATTTTAGTTCACTTACTTTTCCCAACATGGGAATGCTATCAATACCCCCATTCTATAGATGTGGAAACTGACGCACTAAGAGAGTAGATTGTAATTGACTAGGCTTACAGTTATTCCTCTATAGTCTCCTCCTACTTCAAATAATAGCAACCTCTATGAGCACCGGCTCTGTGCCCTCATTGAGCGTGGCATTATCTATCTTAGGTTGCACTACAACCTAAGCATCACAGTCGATGCTACAAACACCTCCATTTTACAGGTGAGAGAACACAGGTCCGCCTAGTAAGAAGAGGTGGAGCAGGGTTCATACCTGTGCCACATGACCTGCAGTCTTAGTGTGTGCCAAGTCTACGATACCACTGCCTTGGCAGAGAGGAAGGATTCCACAGAGACTCTTAAACCAGAATACATTTGCTCTCATTGGAACATTAACTAGCTTGCAAACTCTGACTATCTGAACCACCATTTAAAATGAGTAACTGGGGGCAGCTGGGTGGCTCAGTTTGGTTAAGCCTCCAACTTTGGCTCAGGTCATGATCTCATGGTTCACAAGTTCAAGCCCAGCATTCGGCTCTGTCCTGACAGCTTAGAGCCTGGATCCTGCTTCGGATTCTGTGTGTGTGTGTGTCTCTCTCTGCCCCTCCCCCCACTTGCACTCTGTTTTTTTCTCTCTCTCTCTCAAAAATGAATAAAAACATTAAAAATTTTTTAAAAATACAAGTAACTGTGACAGTAAATTTAAAGCAAATGTCTTGAGGCATCATTGTTCAGCCTTAACCATCATT
The DNA here is from genome assembly GCF_003009895.1 of Hyaena hyaena. NCBI lineage: Eukaryota > Metazoa > Chordata > Mammalia > Carnivora > Hyaenidae > Hyaena > Hyaena hyaena. Next base: position 2,205,573 of record NW_024080709.1, on the reverse strand, counting down.
TCCCTCTGAATCACCACGAAATTGTGGCACTGTGCTTTAGATAGTACCAATTCACTCCCTTATAATTGAGCATATTTTCCACTCTTACAGGGGCTGCATGAGATTTTCCAGCTGGGAAGACCCAGAGACCACAGTATGACCTAGATGATGATCCTCATCTCATTGTGACACAAAATAAATGAGTCGGGGCTGTGAAAGATTAAAAATAGCATCCCATTGAAATCTAGTACCACGTGAGGTCCTCCAAAATGGTGCAAGGTCACAACTTGGAGTGTTCCAGGGGAACACTGTTATTCTGTTCTGGGGGCAAGTAAAAAGAAAAAAAGAATCAACCAGCATCCATTCCCTTTACATCTCAGCAATGAGGCCACAGGGTATTTGGGGCTGGGGATGTGGTCTTTACCTCCAGGGATGGGGCTCTAATTGGCTTAAAACAGTCCACATTCAACAGGAAGCCACTCTGATAGGCTCAGTGCATCTGATACATTTTGAGCCAATGAGATAAGAAATAGTCTTGCTAAAGGGGGCAAAACTCTCCCACCTATCTGTAGGGGGAAAGGCATTCTTGGTTCCTACCAACCTGGGACAAGGAAGCGTGGGGTCCCTGCAAGTTCCTGGCAGCCGTTTTGAATTGTGATGGGAGTCACTTTTAGAAATGAGGCAGAACAGAGGAATTTGGAGAGTAAGATAAAACATATCCATGCAGGCTGGACCAAATCCTTCTTGAAGCCAGAACTTCTTCTGAGATGTTCATTTACATGAGAGCACAAGTGGAGAGGGGCATGGAGGAGGGCACTTGTGGGGATGAGCACTGGGTGTTACATGGAAACTAATTTGACAATAAACTATTTGTAAAAAAAAAAAAGTTAAAGGTGATTGGTAGTTAAAAAAAAAAGTCACACAGACTGAAACAATCCTATGCATGAATTCATTCATTCATTCATTCATTCAGTATTTACTGAGTACTTACCATATGCCAAGTATGCCATGAGGCACAAAGATAAACTTAGCCTTGCAGCTATGTAGTAATTTAGAGTATACATGGTATTTTATGTTACATCATGGGAACCTCGATGAATCAGGAAGACTATGGTCTGGTTGTAAAGAAAGTGGTCTCTAAGGCTAGATGACACCATTCCACTACTTGTTATTAGACATGTAACCTGAGTTCTCTGAGCTTTGATTCTACATCTACTGAAAAGGGCTAATAAAAATCATAGGGTTGGAGCACCAGAGTGGCTCAGTTGGTTGAGGGACTCCTGATTTCAGCTCAGGTTGTGATCCCAGGGTCATGGAATCAAGCCATGTGTTGGGCTCTGCACTTGTGTTGGGTTCTCTGCATGTAGCCTGCTTGGGATTCTCTCTCTCTCCCTTTGCTCCTCTCCTCCACCTGTATACTCTCTCTCTCTCAAATAATTTTTTAATTAAAAAAAAATCATAGGGTTGTAATAGGATTAAATGAACCAACAATCCATTACAGTGTTAGCACAGTGCTTGGTCATAATGAGCACTTAATAAATGTTAGCTATTATTATCTCTAGAGTATTCTACCCGTACAAAACTTGTATCACAGATCCTAGCACCTAGTCTGGGCTTAGAAACCATTAGTCCTATTTGGCAAATAGAGACCTTTTTTATCTGAACTAAAGATAGTATAACCACCATCAGAACTATCCTAAAAAATTGCTGGGAGGAAGAATAATTTACCTAAACCCAAGAAGGTGTGGTAGTGCTTTTAGGTGCTGGGAAAACAAAGGGCATGTGTACTCTGAATGGGAATAAACCTTTTTTGAATAAACAGGAAGTCAAACTGGCTTGAAAAGGAGCAGGAGAGAGAATGTGTTAACTTATACAACAGGCATTTCAGGCAAACCGGAGGTCTGAGAATGAGATGTACTGCCTGTGGAGGTAGTGAGTTCCCCACCCCCAGAGACAGTCAAGAAAACAGATGGTAGCTACTTGTTGTAATGTAGCATAAAGGGAGTGTTGGACCAGCTGAGCTTTAAGGATCCCACTAGGCTCATATTTATTCCGCTGTTCTCTTCCTAAGACTCTTGTTCCCAGTGTTCCTCAGGTGGAGGAAAGAGGAAAGATACTTTGTATTTAGGGGTATAATAATTTTCCACCTCTCATTAAGGTATTTTTATTATCTCCTATTTTCCAGAAGGTGTTACTGAGGCATGGGGAGGTTAAGTGACTTGCCCAAGTCACGTAACTGGGATTGGGGTTTGAGCACCATCTGCTCCAGAGTCCATGCTCCTAACCAGTGAACAATTCTGCTTCTCATATAACTGATTAATACATGTACTGGCTCTGTGCTCTACCCTCAGCACCTAGAATAATGCCTAGCACATGGTAGGTGTTCGGTAAATATTGAATGAATGAATGAACAGGGTACATGCTCAATAGGCATTAGTTCTCTCTTCCTTCCTCTCCCCTGTTGCCCCTAAGGAACCTGTGAAAGTTGAATTCAGATCTCTTGCCTTCCCCCTGAACCTTAGATTTGGCACAGAACTTGTCCAAAATTACATGCAATCACGGACCAGTCATAAAGACGAATTCAGCTAATTAGATCACATGTACAGTCTCCCTATCTCAATGCAATGGATTTATCTGGAAAAGGTATTTGGCTGGAAATTCAACCCAATGCAATACTCCTGAGGCCATCGGGGAGAAGCACAGCATGGCGACTAACAGGGTGGTTGAATTAAATGATGATTAGGAGACGCCCATGGCCAAGCTGCCTCATAACAAGATTAATTTGGGGGCGAGGAGAGGGTGGTTATTAATGTGTCCGGAAGGCGACTCCAGGTCCTATTCCCCTGATGAGAGCAGAGTCACAGGTTATTTATAGCCACTTCCCAGGAGGAACATGGCACAGGGCATCCAAGGAGAGAGCCATGCCAAGGTGCGCTAATGAAACTTTGAGGATAATTTACTGCTCGAGTTCAAGGACTTTCGCAGTAAGAGAGAGCCTCTCAAACTCCCAGCAACTCCTGCTCAGTTAGGAGGCTAGTGGCGATGGTGCAGGTCTGTTGTTCAGGACTCATCATCAGCTCTGGCCAGTTACTGCAACAGCCTCCTCACTACGCCCCCTTCTTCTCCTGTGTCAGTCCCTTCTCAACAGGGCAACCAGGGGTTCCCCATTCAAACGAACTCAGGTCATATCCCTCCTCAGCGCTCAGAGGGAAGCCAAAGTCCACACAACAGCCCACAAAGCCCTACGTGATGCGGCCTCCACTACTTCCTCCACCTCATCGCCTCTCCCTGACCCCAGTTTGCTCCCGTCCAGCTGCACCAGCCTCCTGGCTGCTCCTCCAGCATGCACACCCACTCCCACTGCAGAGTCCTGGCTTCTTCCTGCCATTTCCTCTGCCTGAAACTCATTTGGATGCTAGCCTTTTAAAATATGGACTCCCTTTCCTGCTTCCCTGTTGTATTCTTCCCAGTAACTCATTGCAACCTGACAGAGTGTCCAGTCCCTTCTTGTTATTTGCAGTAGCTACATGCCATGAAGTTGCAGTGCACTCTGAATTCGCAAATACGGAACCATTTGCTCCTGCGGGAAATAGTGGATTAGAGTCCTGCAAGCCTCCGGCCACAACATTTCTGTCAACCAATCAATAGGGAGCCTTATTTTCTGTGTTTCTATTTGAAGGCCCGCCTGAATGAAATTTATCTAACACAGGTATTTTGCCTGCGAGGCACATCCCACAACCCTCTTGCACTTAGGGACACTAGACAGCATTTCAGAACTATGGCTGGGGGCTGCCTTTATCAGTGAGATCACTAACAGAAAGCACAAAAACGTGAAAAGCTTGGCACTAAATGGACTGCTTAAAGAACACGCGTTTCAAACGTGAGAGCTGAGCAAGAAGGCAGAGCATCACCCTGTTTGACCTGAGCTGGGAATTGTGCGCATTGAGTGACAAATTTTTCACCACTCTGCACATGTGAGCCAATGACTGTGAAAGCGCTCTGGGTATGGATTTGGGGGTTACAAATAAATTGTAGCAAGCAGGCAAATTCACAAATACAGAATCTGAAAAATGAGCATCAACTATGTTTCTTACTAGGGCACTTGTGGGGATGAGCACCGGGTGTTATATGGAAACAAACTTGACAATAAACTATCTGTAAAAATAAAATAAAAATAAATTAAAAAACCCACTATGTTTCTTACTTAGGTATGTATTTATTGACTACCTCCTCCACCAGCAGGTACTTTTTATCTGCTTTTCTCGTGGCTGTGTCTCCAAACCCTGGAACACGGTAGACTATTAACATATACTCTTGAGTAAATAAGCCTGAAGCCCTTTCCATTTTGACCAGACACAATACCAACTATATTTACTTTATTTGTACACCAAGGGTGGCATGTAATTACTGGAGAGGGTTTTAGAAAATGGTCAACCAAAGCCCTCACATCACAGATGAGAAGCTAAAGCCCAGGGAGGGGTAGTGATCAGCCTAAGGTCACAAAACAGATTGGGGGCAGAGCCAGCATAGATTGTTTCAGCCATGGTTCAGGACTCTGTGCTTCTCAATACTGCCAGTACCTCACAGATGGGATCTTTGCTATTACTGGGATGTCACAGAGCATCTGTCCCGGTGCTTGGAACAGAGCGGGTGCTCAATAAATGCTGACAAGGGAGATTACAAGAAAGGCAGAGGGTATTCCCAGAAGATCAAAATGCAGCCTGTACCTTCAGCTAAAGTCCATCATACCGATTGGAATGACTGACTTGATTTTAAGTATAGCTCTCACTACAGAAAGTTCGTGGGAAAGAAGGAGGAGCTTTGAGTATAAGCCAAGACTTTGTGTTGTAAGTAATGGAAAATTAAACTCAAATTAGCTTTAAAATGAGCAAGACAGAAAACTTATTGACTTGTATAAGCGAAAAGTCCAGAATTAGCGTGAATTTTCGATGTGGGTTGCTCTAGAGATTGAAACTATCATTAGTTTTGCAGCAATCATGAGCTTTCCAGCTTCACTGCTCTGCAATTCTCTCAGTTGTGTCCTGGAGACAGCTTCCCTCCCAGTAACAAAATGTCTGCAAGAGACCTGGGCTTAGAATCTACCCAACACAGCTTCTGTGGTCCACAGTTTTCAGCCAAAGGCCTGCTCTTTATTCTGACTGGATACACCAGAGGTCACATGGCCACCCCTAAACCAATCACCTCAGCCAGAGGGATGGGCATTGCTGATTGGCTGGGGTGGGGTGCTATCGTTAGAGCACCAATATTCCAGTAAGAGGGAACAGTGTATGCAGACACTGTGTTGAGACAAGTGTGCAAAGAATTAATGATAATTCGCAACAGCTGGATTATAAGCTATAAAGCAAAAAGGGGAGAGATGGCTAGAGAAATGACAGGGTCATGTCAGTCCCCAAGCAACAACATTGTTTCCTGTATTTATTTCTCTTAACATCTTTTTGCATATCATACATACGGTAGGGTCAGAAATTTGCAATGTCAAGTGAACTCTTTAGGAGTTATTAGCCCCAGAGTATCAGAAGAGCTTGGTTCATCCCAAAGAATGTCCTTGAGAGAATCAGGAGCCCGCTCCACAACCCTCCAATAGTCACTGTGTTGCTTACATAACTCACAGGGGCTCCAACGAGGAGGATTTGGCTTCACCTCCTTACAACACACCAGAGATTCCCATGACTTCGCTCTCACGCTGATGTCAAACAGCTGCTCCACTGTTATGCATTCTAAGTGACAAAGAAAACTGTAGACAGGAATCACTCCTTGTTGCACTGACAGCTATCACGAGGGAGAAGGTTTGCAGCAAAACCACATCTGATAGTTTTGCTTGGGTTCTGTGCTGAAGAATACTGATCTTTCAGGACTGTGTTCAAATCCAAACACTAGCAACGCAGCAGTGGTCAAATGTGGGAAGCTGAGGGTGGGAGGAAGGTCCATAGATGAAGTGCTGGCTCCACGAGTCTGACTGTACTATGAAGGTCAAGGAGGTTGACCTGATTCATCTTAAACACCAGGCAATGATCAAAGGGAATCACCTAGCACAAAGCTCGGAAATATAGTAGATGTGAAATATATTAAATAATACATGGGACAGTGACAGTAGAAAAGAAGCGCCACATATGCTTCTCTATTGGTTGCGATTCATCTTAGCTTAAGGAAAGAAAAATAAAAACAAATAAATGAAAAGACAGGTGAATTGGCTGTGTGACTAGCAAGTTGAAGGTTGGACTAGTCTCAGAAATGAGTAAATATCAGTGGACATCGGTGAGGCTGTGAGAGCTGGCAGTCTCCATCTTCTGGCTTGCTTCTCCATAGGTGATGGCCTCTTCTTCACCTCCCATGGACAGCTTTTCTCCACGTGGAAGAGAAAATGGTCATCCTGTCACTGACTACCATTCTTTCAGCTTTGTGACATGAAAGGCAAAGTCCTTTTCCTCCAGCACCAAATCAGGAATTACAGGGGAAGGTCTTCTATTAACCTGGCTTCTGTGGGGTACCAAATCCTGGAAGAGACTTTAGGAACTAAAGCAAAGGGGTTCCCTGACTGGCCAGCCTTGGAGTATACATCCACCCTAATGGTACAGTTCCCAGCTCTATAAAATAAAAAAGACTGTGTAAGTATGGACTAAAAAAGTTTTCACTGTTTATTTGAAACTCAAATTCAACTGGTTGTCTAATATTTTATCTGGCACACCTGCAATAAAGGCAGAAATGAGGATTCTGTGATTGGAACCCCCCCCCCCCCCGGACTCATCTGCCAGAAAGGAGGACAGATAAATCCACAGACTGTTGGATGGACAAAAACAAAATTGCCCTGCAGTTCAGTTTTTCATTAACTGAGAAAGATACTCATCAAGATACGTGAGAATTCGAAAGCTGATAGAGAAACCAGAGGGAAAGACTGTAAACCAATGTTTCTTAAAATGCGCTCCACGGAACACTAGTTCAGCGGGCTGTTAATAGCTCTTACCTATAAAAGGGCTTCTGTGGCCAAATAGATTTAGGAAGGACTTGCTAAGCCCACTTAATTGGGTTTCTCTGCTGTAGGACTCTCATTGCAGTAATATGGCGATTTCCATTGAGAATTTCCCAGGAGGGAAAGGGTGAATGTGGCTTTCCTCAAACACAGGGCTATGGAAACCTTTTAGAGCAGAACAGCTCCTGGGGCTTGCGTTCGTGGAAATCACAAAGTTCCAGGGGGGACATTCTGCTAGCGATATTGTCAACAGGATGGACACCACAAGCTCCATTCTCTGCATTAAAACAGGGTATCCCCGAAGAGTGAAATTAGAGTACACATTGATTCCACGTCACTATTTCCAGCTAAACAGGAGGCAGGGAATGCACGTGCTTCCAGTAAATGTGTCTACCTCTCCAACGCATCAACACAGTGTCCTGAGCCAGCCAGGCCAAGGTCTGACCCCTCTCAACTGCTCCCCTCTGGACTCCTTGCTTTATGCACTTGCTCATGAGTTATAATTCCCAGCATGCAATGCGACAGGAAGTGTAGGAACGGGAACACACAGATCCAATTTCCTCAGCGCTTGGATACCTTATTATACGTGGTCCACCTTTATCATCATAAGGTCACAGAAACTGGGAACTAAAGAGAACTTTAAAATTTAGAAGAAATGAGAGAATGGAAATCACATCTCGACTCTCAGGCATCATGTACTCCCTTTTATTCATTCTCTCAGTTACTTCCCCACAGCACCCCTATATCTTACATATAAAAGGAGTTCTGCAGCCAAACATGTTTAGGTTTTCTCATGGCCATTTAACAGATGCAGAAACTGAGCTCAGAGACAATAGCACGATGGAGCTAATTTCACTCCCTGAAAAGGCTTTTGGGAGAAGAGATTTTACCCCTGTACACTGTTTCTATTTTATACTTCTCAGCCACCCTCTCCAGGGCTCTCCTTCTCCCAAGATACTCTCTGCTTCTTATTTGAATGCTTGTCAACCTCTGCCCCTCCACTAAATTCTTCTAATGAGCACCATCCAGGAAGCACGGTTCCCTTTGTGTGCCCCCACAACCCTCTGCATTATGTTTGATCTCAACATCCCATTGAAAATTGGATATGGGTAGTTGCCTGCTATGATAATGAACCAGTTATGTCTCAATTTGAAAAGGCATTTAAGACACCTGTTTTCATTAGTAATTATAGATAATTGCTATGGTGGAGGGCTTTTTTTTAATTGCACAGTAAAGGTCTTTGAGAAATGGAACAATTAATTTCCTGATACCTTACCACGAGCAAAGTATGATGTGAGCCCTCATTTTGGAAAGTGTTTGTAGGTAATTGAGCTTGGCTGCTTGCAAGGGAAAAAAGTAAATTATATTTTAGATTTACATCCTGATGTATGTTATCCATAGATAACTATTTTTAAAAAATATTTTGTTCAGAGCTTACTCATTTGTTCATTCTAGGAACACTGGGCCAGGTGTTTGTTAAATACTGAGATACAGTGACTCATTCATTCATTCATTCATCCATTCACTCATTCATTCAACAACCAGGTGATTACTATAGGCAAGGCACTGAATGATAAAAACTGAATTACAATTTTGAAGTCCTACTTAGACAGCAGGAATCCATTTTCCTAAAGAAATGTTCCTGCTCTTTGGGCCCATAACTCTACATGTAAGAAGTTATCTTGAAGGAATTGTCTTAAAGAAAGGAGCAATCTAAATATTTATCAAGAGTACAAGAACGGGTGAATGAATCATGATAAATGGCAGTCATTAAGAAATATGGAAGAGGGGCATCAGGCTGACTCAGTCGGCAGAGCACATGACTCTTGATCTTGGCGTTGTAGGTTCAAGCCCCAAGTTGGATGTAGAGATTACTTGAAAATAAAACCTTAAAAAAAGAAAAAAGAAAGAAACATAGAAGAAGATATGCTATGGGGAAAAGATGTATTAAAAAGAGGGAAAATCTGAGTATGAAACAACCCCAAACTTGCAAACTAAAAAAGATTGGAAGAATGTAAGCCAAAAATCAGAACCGTCCAGAAACCCCACAAGTGAGTATTTACCCCCAAGCAACTAAAATGAGGATCTCTAAGAGATATTGACATTTTCCGGTTCATCGTAGCTCTATTCACAGCAGCCAAGAGGTAGAAACAACACAAATCTCCAACAAGAGATGAACAGATAAAGAAAATGTGGGCTATACATACAACAGATACTATTCACCTTAAAAAAGAAGGAAATTTGGTGCACCTGGGTGGTGCAGTTGGTTAAGTGGCCAACTTCAGCTCAGGCCATGATCTCGTGGTCCGTGGGTTCAAGCCCAGCATCAGACTCTGTGCTGACAACTCAGAGCCTGGAGTCTGCTTCAGATTCTGTGTGTGTCTCTCTCTGCCACTCCCCCACTCACACTCTCTCTCTCTCAAAAATAAATAAACATTAAAAAATATTTTTAAAAAGAAGGAAATTCTATATCATGGATGAACCTTGAAGACCTTACATTGAGTGAAATAAGCGTAAGACAAATACAGTATGATTCCACTTATTTAAGGTACCTAAAAGAGTCAAATTCATAGAATCAATGGGTGGAATGATAATCGCCAGGAGCTGGCGTGGGGAGGAAGATAGGGGATGGAGGGATCCTAACCAAGCATAAAGTTTCAGTTAAGCAAGATGAATAAACTCTAGAGATTTGCTCTTCAAAATGTAGCTGTAGTCAACAATGCTGCACTGTACACTTAAAAATCTGAGAGGGTAAGTCTCATGTTAAGTGTTCTTACCACAATAAGAAAAAGACAGACAGAGAGAAGCCAAAATGGAAGTAGTAGTTCTATTCAAGGAGCACTATTGCAATAGTAGTTATATTTGGAGGTATTGTTGGGATACATTTTATCTGGCACACTCTTCTGTGTCCCCAAATTTCTAACAATAAACACGTATTACTGTTATAATCATGATATCAAGAAGGAGAGGCGTAAGAGATGGGGAAGTGGATGGACTGTGGGAGTGAAAGTTCTGCACATCAATCAGCCTTGGGAGACAAGCAGCTTAGTCCAGAAGAGATGAAAATACTGCTCATAATGATAATAGCAAAAGCAACTCATAGGATCTCGGCGCTGGAGAGACCACACAGGTTGATTCCTTCAACATCTCTGATTACCAACCTTGGCTGCAGATAATCAGCTCTGAAGGTTTTAAAAGATAGAACTGCTCACGTCCATCTCCGCCATACCTCCCACAGCACTCATCCAGGCATTGGTACTTTTTACTTTATTTTTTAATTAATTAATTTATTTTGGGGGGGCAGGGGAGGGGCAAAGAGAGGGAGAGAGAATCCCAAGCAGGCTTTGTGCTATCAGCACAGAGCCCAACTCAGGGCTTGAACTTAACAAATGATGACATCGTCACCTGAGCTAAATTCAAGAGATGGATGTTTAACCAATGGAGCCACCCAGGTGCCCCAGCATTGGTACTTTTTAGACTCCCCATATGATGAAAATGCACAGCAGGTAAGGTTGAGAACCATTACCATCACTGATTCTCAAATACATAGATGCCTATGCATAGGAACTACCTGGGAGTCTTTATAAAAATACTGATTCCTGGGAGCCATCTTGAGATTGGGGTGTGGCCTGGACATCCTGGTTTTTAAAAGCTCTCCAAGTGATTCCAAAAGGCAACCAATTTGGGGAACCACCGCTCTACACCCTTGTACTTAAAGAGTGGCCCACGGATCGGAAGCATCGACACTACCTGGGAGCTTGAGGGAAATGAAGAATCTCAGTCCGCACCCCAGACCTACTAACACAGAATGTGCAGTCTTAAGACACTCAGATGGCTTGTTTGTCTATTAAAGAGAAGCACTCCCTGGACCATCCCAGGCAGGAAACGGTTGAAGTCCCCACACTCTCCCAAGTCAAATTTCCAGAATCACATCTCTATCCTTCCCCTCAAAAAGGAAAAAAATATCTAACTTCTGGCAGTTGCACAGCAGGTAAACTAAGACTGTCCTTCCCAATATATATCCAGACTTTCAACCCTCCCCACACAACCCAGCTGGAAGGCCAGCATCTGTTCCTCATCGGAGCTAAAAGATCCAGACTTTTTTATTATTCCAAAGGACCACACTAGGCGGTAACAGAACAACCCCAGTAGAGGACATTTCACCACTGATCAGCTTCAAGAGGCCTCCCCGGAGTCCCCAGATTCCCCCACAACAACGTGATCCCATTTTAATCAGCAGCTGCTACCTCATCTGCATCTGAGATGCCATGAATATGCAAGCCGGGTAGATGGGGTCTCAAGGAGCAGGTATAATTGGCCCCTTACACTTGATATTCCAGGCCACTGTTCTCTGGTGCGCTTTTCCTCTCCAGCAATCTTGTGAGGGATTTAGGTCACAGCAAGTACCATGGGCATTATCCATTAGAACAAGATCAAAGAGAAGAAGGAATGCATTTTAAAGAGTCCAGTGTGTGGTGTGATTACTTGATGGCACTATTATTTCTTCCGTGTTTTGCAACCTCTCTGGAGAGGGGTTTGCAAATACCCCCATGCCTCATTAGCCTTGGGCCAAAGCAGCCCTGGGCTTAACTGCTCGGTGGGAGGTATACTGCTTGTGCTTACCACTCTGTGGCCATCTCTATCTTTAGGAAAGGAGAGACGCTGGGCTCTCTAGCGGCAAGGTTAGCTGGGCTGGCTTACAGACACAAACCATCTAGATGCGGCCTCTGCAGCAGACACTGTTTTTGTCACCAGCATTTATTCTCTCTCCTTCCTCTAGGGATCCAGGCTATCCCCAGTTCTTAATTTACATGGTTCAGAGAAGATTGCCTGGGCCCAAGAATGGGGTGTGTGACTCAGGTCCAGCCCATCAGATCATCTCAGTCTCCCAGCCACAGGAAATTGGTCAGAAATGCACATGTGACTTCAAGTCCATAGGAATTTAGCTGGGACTGTTGTAGAGAAAAGCAAGAGTGTTTACACAGGGTAAGATCTAAAATCAGGCTGCCCACAGTCATTCTGCCACCACACAGGAAGATCCTCTCTGAGACTAAAGCCAACACAGAGAAAAGTAGAGCCAATGATAGAAAGAGTCAAGTTTGTGCCATACCTTAAGGCTTGAGCTTTATAAAAAATTTTTTTACACTTGATCTTAACCAAAAGGCAGATATAAAAAAATTAATGTTTATTTATTTTGAGAGAGAGAGAGAGAGAGAGAGAGAGAAAGCATGAGCTGGGAGGGACAGAAAGAGAGAGGGAAACGTAGAATCCAAAGCAGGCTCCAGGCTCTGAGTGGTCAGCACAGACCCCAACGCAAGGCTTGAGCTCACCAACCGTGAGATCATGAACTGACTTGAAACCAAGAGTCGGATGCTTAACCAACTGAACCACCCAGGCACCCCTAAAATAATCTATTCAGAGCTCCCTATAGTGCCTGGCACTGAGGGTGTATTTAATAAAGGTTACTCTGGAGAGCCCCTGAAAGGTAGGGCAGGGAGCCATAAGTCCCCCAAATGCTTAATGTGCTGCTGAGGATGAGAAAAAGATTCCAGGAGGGATTTGATCCTTCAGCTCCCTTGGGAGAGCACTTTAGCTTCCCCGTGCCCCTGACTGATGAGATGTGTAGTGCATAAGGAACACACAGAGCTTTGAGAGCCCTTTCTGAGAGTTTCTGGTTTACGTTTCAATTTGTACCTCTATAGATTGGCGGGGGGGGGGGGGGGGGGGGGATACGGGTCACTCTGAGTTATTCAGGTGCTTTCTGAACAGTGCCCATGATGGAATGGGTGCCTTGCAGTGGTACTTGTAGAGATGACATCATGGGGAGGTTATCAGCAACACCTCCTCCCGGATACCAGGTGAAGCCGAATTGTTTAGACAAGTGCTAATAATTCAAGCCTCTTGTAAATGAGAAGGGGAGAAGTGATAAATGAAGAAAGAAACAGTTTATATTTACAATTTGCATTCGCAGCCAAAGCGCCTTGTGACAGCCACATGGGCAGAATTAAACGAGTTTGGGAGAGGGGCGGAGGGGAGGGGTGGGCAGCCTGGGGTCTACCTGGCTGGCAGGGTGCCTGAAGTTCCACTAAGTGGCTTGAACACGTTTTGGTCCTCTGGGAGTCTTATTTAAAGCGCTAACATCCCTTTAAAAAGGCAAAAGCTTTCAGGTAAGGATTTTTTTTTAAATCTCAGCCAAATGCCGGTCATTCCTAAAATAAGTGACAGCCGAAGTTTGTGAATTAATCAGCAGGTAAAGATACATGGGGCAAGTGGGAAATGCAAAAACAATTAAGTGGACGAGTGGTAAGAGTATCATCAGCTTGAACATGACTCAAGACCCAAAGCTTACATTTGCCAAAAGGAGAGATTATAAAATGATAAAAGGTATAACTCGTGGAGAAAATAGGAGACGAAGGAAACTTTCTGCACCAGACAACAGGGCACAAGGGAAAGAAATCAGGAACAACCTGAATGAACATGAATAGAGAAGCAAAGGAAGAGCTTTGGATGCACCCTTACCATAAAATAGTGTGTAGCTATTCAAATTGATTAGCTTCCCCTCTATGTCTTAGACTAGATCGGGGGCTCCTGACCCTGGTTGCATGTTAGGATTATCTAGAAAGCTTTTCATGGGGCACGTGGGTGGCTCAGTCAGTTAAGCATCAGTCTTCAGCTCTGGTCATGATCTCACAGTTCGTGGGTTCGAGCCCCATGTCGGACTCTCTGCTGACAGCTCGGAGCCTGGAGCCTGCTTCAGATTCTCTGACTCCCTCTCTCTTTGCCCCTCCCCTGCGCATTCTCTCTCTCTCTCAAAGTAAATAAACAATAAATTTTTTTTTTTTTAGAAATATCTAGAAAGCTTTTCAAAATGCCAATGACCAAACTGATTCAAGCAGTCTTGGATAAGCCTAGAAGTGGAAGATGTGAATAGCCCTACATCTACTAAAGAAATCGAATATATAGTTTAAAAACCTCACCGCAAAGAAAACTTGCCCAGATGGATCCAATGGTGAATTCTATCAAACATTTAAAGAACTACAGTCATACCTCAGAAATTCAGGTTTAGTTCTAGATCACTACAATAAAGCAAATACCACAATATAGGGAGTCAGGCGAATTTTCTGGTTTCCCAGGGCATATCAAAGTTACCTTTACATTATATTGTAGTCTATTAACTGTGCAATATAGCATTATGTCTAAAAACCACTGTACATATTTGAAAAAATACTTTTTTTAAGTGTTTATTTTTGTGACAGAGACAGACAGACAGAGTGCAAGAGGGGGAGGGGCAGAGAGAGAGGGAGACAGAATCCAAAGCAGACTCTGGGCTCTGACCTGTCAGCTACAGAGCCTGACACAGGGCTTGAACTCACAAACTGTGAGATCATAACCTGAGCTGAAGTCAGACACTCGACTGACTGAGCCACCCAGGTGGCTCCTGAAAAAATATTACATTGTGAAAAAATGCTAACCATCATTTCAGCTTCAAGCAAGTCAAAATCTTTTTTTGCTGGCAGAAGTTCTTGCCTCAATGCGGACGGCTGTTGACTGACCAGGGGGGTGGTCGCTGAAGGCTGGGGAGGCTGTGGTAATTTCTTAAAATAAAACAACAGTAAAGTTTGTCACATTAACTGACTCTTCCTCTCATGGACAATTTCTCCATGGCACGAGATGCTGTTTGACAGGATTTTAGCCACAGTGGGACTTCTTTCAAAATTGATATCAGGGGCGCCTGGGTGGCTTAGTTGGTTGAGCGTCCAACTTTCGCTTAGGTCATGATCTCGCGGTTCGTGGGTTTGGGCCCCACGTCGGGCTCTGTGCTGACTGCCAGCTCAGAGCCTGGAGCCTGTTTCAGAGTCTGTGTCTCCCTCTCTCTCTGACCCTCCCTTGCTCACGCTGTCTCTCTCTCTCTCCTAGAAATAAATAAAACATTAAAAAAAATTGATATCAATCCTCTCAAACCCGGCACTGCTTTCTTTATCCATGAAGCGTATGGAATATTCTCGATCTTTCATTGTCATTTCAACCCTCTGCCTGGCATCGTCACCAGGGGTAGATTCCATCTCAAGATACCACTTTCTTTGCTCCCTCCATGAGATACAACTCCTTACCTGTTTAAGTTTTACCAAGAGATTGTAGCCACTCAGTCCCATCTTCAAGCTCCTCTCCTAATTCTCATGCTAGTTCCCCCACACCTCTGCTTACTTCCTTCCCTGAAGTCTTGAATCCCTCAAAGTCATCCATGAAGGTTGAAATCAACTTCTCCCAAACTCCTGTGAATGTCAATATTTTGACCTCTTTCCATGAATCATGAATGTTCTTAATGGCATCCAGAAAGGTGAATCCTTTCCGGAAGGCTTTCCATTGACTTTGCCCAGTCCTATTGGAGAAATCACTACCTATGGCAGCTACAGCCTTAGAAAATGTGTTTCTTGGGGCACCCGGGTGGCTCAGTCGGTTAAGCATCTGACTCCAGCTCAGGTCAGATCTCATGGTTGGTGGGTTCGAGCCCCACATCGGGCTCTCTGCTGACAGCTCAGAGCCTGGAGCCTGTTTTGGATTCTGTGTCTCCCCTTCTCTCTGCCATTCCCCGACTCATGCTCTGTCTCTGTCTCAAAAATAAATAAACTATAAAAAAAATTAAAAAATAGAAAATGTATTTCTTGAAGAATAAGACTTGAAAGTTGAAATGACTCTTTGCTCCACGGGCTGCAGAACAGATGTGTGGGCAGTCATGACAATGACATTAAACTCATTGTACATCTCTGTCAGAGCTCTTGGGTAACCAGGTACATGGTCAATGAGCAGTCATATTTTGAAAGGAATCTTTCTTTCTAAGCAGTAGCTCTCCACAGTGGGCTTAAAATATTCAGAAACCATGTTGCAAACAGATGTGCCGTCATTCAGGCTTTGTTGTTCCATCCATAGAGCGGAGGCAGAGTAGACTTAGCATAATTCTTGGAGGCCTTTGGATTCTCAAAATGGTAAATGAGCAGTGGCTTCAACTAAAAGTCACCAGCTGCATTAGCCCCTAATAAGAGACTCAGTCTGTCCTTTGAAGCCAGGCAGTGACTTCTCCTCTCCAGCTATGGAAGTCTTAGATGGTATCTTTTTCCAGTAGAAACCTGTTTCGTCTACAATGAAAATCTATTGTTTAGCATAGAGACCTTCAATTCTTCTCATACCTACACCTTCTGGATAACTTGCTGCAGCCTCTACATCAGCACTTTCTGCTTCACCTTTTACGTTTATGTTATAGAGATGGCTTCTCTCCTTAAATTCCACTACCCACCCCTGCTACCTTCAGACTTTTCTTTTGTGGCTCCTTATTCTTCTCAGCCTTCACAGAATTAAAGAGAATTAGGGCCTTGTTCTGGATGACCGTTTGGCCTAAGGGAAAGTTGTGGCTGGTTCGATCTTCCATCCAGACTACTAAAACTTTCTCTGTATCACCAATAAGTCTCTTTTGCTTTCTTATCATTCATGTGTTCACTGGAGTAGCACTTTCAATTTCCTTTGAGAACTTTCCCTTTGCATTTCCAGTGTGGCTGTTTAGTGCAAGAGGCTTAGCTTTCGCCTTTCTGGGCTTTTGACATGCCTGCCTCACTGAGCTTAATCATGTCTAGCTTTTGCTTAAAAGCAGGTCATGTGTGACTTTTCCTTTCATTTGAACACTTAGAGGCCATTGTAGGGTAATTCAATGGCCTAATTTCAATATTGTTGTGTCTCAGGGAATAGGGGGGCCCTTAAGAGAGGGAGAGAGATGGGGAGATGACCAGTAAGTGGGGGAACCAAGAACACGCACAACATTTATCAACTGAGTTCACCGTCTCATATGGGCATGACTCATGGCATCCCAAACCATCACAATACTAGCATCAAAGGTCACTAACCACCAGTCACTGTAGCAGATATAATAATAATGAAAAGACTTGAAATATCATGAGAATTGCCAAAATGCGACACAGAGACATGAGGTGACCAAATGCTTTTGGAAAAACGGTGCCGAAGGACTTGCTCAGCACGGTGTTGCCACCAGCCCTCAATTAGTAAAACTTGCCATATCTGGAAAGCACGATAAAATAAGGTATGCCTATAATACCAATCCTACAAAACCCTTCTCCTAAAAACCTGGAGAGGAAGGGATACTTCCCAGTTCATTCTATGAGGTCAACATTACGCTGACTTTATAACCAGAAAAAGAGAGTAGGAAAAAAAAAATTACAGAACCATGTCTCTCAGGGTGCCTGGGTGGCTCAGTCAGTTAAGTGTCTGACTCTTGGTTTCAGCTCAGGTCATGACTGCACAGCTTCACAGGTTCGAGCCCCCCCGCTGAACTCTATGCTGGCACTGCAGCGCCAGCTTGGGCTTTTCTCTCTCTCCCTTTCTGTCTGCCCCTCCCCAACTTGCACTATCTCTGTCTCTCTCAAAATAAATAAATACACTTAAAAAAACAACACCAATCAAGGTCTCCCATACACAAGACTGTAACAATTCTCAATAAAATTCGAGCAAGTCAAGCCTAACATTTTTTAAAAAGAGAAAATAAATATACCTGTGTGGGGTCTCTATCAGGACTGCAGCTTGGTTTAACATTTCAAAACTGACCCATGGAATTCACTAAAAGCAGTCTGTAAGGGGGGGGGGGAAGTATGATCACTTCAGTAATAGATGCAGAAAACCTTTTTGTAAAAACAATCACCCACAGATTATAAAAACTCTGAAAACTAACACGGAATAAAATTCATCCGCCTGATAAAGGTATCCATGAAAACCCTACAACTAGCCCCATACTTGACGGTGAAAGACTCTTTGCTTTGCCCCCTAAGATCGGGAATCAGCTCAGTTTGTCTGCTGTCACTACTTCTGTTCAATATTGTTCCAGAAGTTCCAGCAGCACAGAAGGGCAATCAAAAGACACGAAAAGCAACCATCTTGGAAATAAAAATGCCAAACCCTCTTCAATCAGAGACTTGATTATTTATATGGAAAGCATTATGGAATCCACCAAAAGCCACTGGAACTAACACGTGAATTCAACAGGTTTCTGGTCAACATATTTTGGAAATCAATTTTGTTTCTATATACTGGTAATGAATAAATGCAAATGGAGATTTAGAAAATGATAGTTTTTGATAATAACAGCAAAAACATGAACTACTTGGGGATAAGTTTGACCAAGGTTGTGTAAGACCTATATGCACTAAAAAATCATGAAACTTTGCTGAGAGAAATTAAAGAGCATCTAAATAAAGGGAGAGAGGGGTGCCTGGGTGGCTCAGTCAGTTGAGGTTCTGGCTTCAGCTCAGGTCATGATCTTCTGGTTCACGAGTTCAAGCTGTGCGTTGGACTCTGTGTTGACAGCTCAGAGCCTGGAACCTGCTTCAGATTCTGTGTCCCCCTTTCTCTCTGCCCCCCCCACTCATGCTCTATTTTTCTCTCTCAAAAATAAACATTAAAAACATTACTAAATAAAGAGAGAGGTGGTGTTAAAAGGCCTAATATTGGTAAGGCATCAATGCTCAAACTGATCTATAAAGCAAATACAAACGCATTCAAAATCCCAGTGGGCCATATTTGTGTAAACTGAGTGGCCATGTCTGAAATTAATATGGAAATGCAAAGCTCCTAATTTGAGAAAAGAGGAGCAAGTTGAAGAACTTGCAACTATAAGATTGCAATACTTAGTGTAAAGCTACAGTAATCCACACAGTATGGTATGACATTGGCAAAAGAATCAATACAAAGATCAATAGAACAGAATATAGAGTCCAGGAACAGACCCACAAATATATGGCCAAAGATGCCAAAGCACATCTGTGAAAATAACAAGAAAGCCACAGATTGGGAGAAAAGACTTTCATTCTCTCCAGAATACACAAGGAACTCCTACCACTGAATAATAGAAGACAAACCATCCAATATAAATCTGAACAATCACTTCACCAAAGAAGACAGACAAAAGGTAAATAAGTATATGAAAAAATGCTCAATATTACGAGTCATGGAGAAGATGTAAAGTAAACCACCCCGCAGAGACCACTTCCCTCATACTAGAAAAAAATATACCAGAGGGGTCTGACCGAATTTTTGTGAAGATGCGGAAAAACCAGAATCCTCATACATTACAGGTGAGGATGTAAAAAGCGACAACCACTTTGGAAGAAGGTCCAGCAGTTTCTTAAATACGTAAACATTCAAGTAATGGGTGAGCCTGCCATTCTACTCCTTGTATGGACCAAGGAGAAACTGAAGCATGTGTCCATTGAAAATTTGTAGAAATATGGTCAAAGAAACGTTACACTTCATAGCCAAAAATTAGAAGCATCTGAAAAGTCTCTCATCAGATGGGTAGTTAAATGAGTGAAAGAAATCAGACAAAAAGAGTATACATTCTATGTATCCACTTGTAAAAACTTCTAGGAGATTGCAAACTAATCTGTAGAGATAGCAGATCCATGGTTATGTGGGGCCAAGAGAAAGAGGAAGGTATACAGATGAAGAAGGCATTACATAAAGGCTTGAAGAAACTCATGGGGGTGAAAGATACGTTCATGCTCTAGATTGTGGTGATGATTTCACAGATGCATAATAATGCCCAAACTTATCAAATTGTATACTTTCCTATATAAAGTTATTATAGGTCAATTATATCTCAATGAAGCTGTAAGAAAAAAAAATGCAATCCCCAGTCCCATCCCCAGATATGCTGATTAAGTAGCAGTAGATAGAGTGCAAGAGTCATCAGCTTTTTCAACAGGCCTCTCTCTCCGCACATGCTGATGCAGGGGGTCCCTGCACAGGCACTTTGAAAAATGTTGCCTGAGGGAAATACATCCCTTGGCTACGCCAACCGGCCAGGAGTACCATATGCCAGGCACGGTCAGTCTGTTTGCGCCAATCAGCCAGGCAAGCAGGGCCCATGTAACTGGAACCTACATTCACTGTTTTTAGATTTCTCATACCCCTAAACACCTGAAAGCTGTTGGAGCCCTCTCCATCCTTAACCAGAAGAATCCTCCAACCAAGAGAAAAAACCTTACAGGGGCTTCTGGGTGGCTCAGTTGGTTAAGTATTTGACTTTGGTTCAGGTCATGGTCTCCAGGTTCATGGGTTTGAGACCCGCATCAGGCTCTGTGCTGGCAGCTTGGAGGCTGGGGCCTGCTTTGGATTCTGCGTCTCCTTCTCTCTGCCTCTCCCAGCTCATGCTCTGTCTCTCTCCCAAAAATAAATAAACATTTAAAAAAATTTTTTAAGGGAAAAGGCATTACAAAGGTTCCAAAACTGATGCATAGAAAAGGTGTTCTTTTGTCCAAAAAGGCTAGAAACCAAGCTTAGTCGAATGCAAATGTGGTGATGGCTCTTAAACACCTTTATTGGTATTTTCCCCTCACAAATTCTTGCGTGCTTTTTCTGACTACATTTAGTTTGGAGATCTTGTGATTTGAGGCCAGTGGGCAATTAAAGTACATGTTCTATTAGATTGGGAAAGGTTAAAAAAAAAAGTAAGAAATGGAAATAAAAATACAATAAACGTTTTAAAAATGCTGATAACCACAAGTAAGGTTAATGCATTTTGCCTTATCAGTAGGTGTTTTTGTGTGGATTAAAAGGGGTTTTCTGTGTTAGCAAACTGCTTCTGTTCATTTTTTAAATTAATTAAACAAGGAGGTCATTAGACTGAGGTGGCTTTAATGCCTTAGTAACCTGCAGAAGCCAACCAAAGCCTAAGCCTGTAATACCTCAAGGTCAAGAAATTGAAACCTAAGGACAAGCAATCACAATTAGCCAGCGAGGCTTTCCCAAATAAGGCAACCGCTTGTGCTGTAGTGAATCAAATAATTCCCTTGTTTTCCTTCAACCTCTTCGCTCTGAAGGTCTTTCCTCTGCCTCCTGTCTGTGGTAGAGCCCTCCTAACCACTTCCTGTCTGGTGCTGCCTAATTCAAATAGAACTTCGCTCAGATAAGCTCTTACAATGATAAAGGTGCCTCCGTTCACCTTTTAACAAGACCAAGACATTGCCCATTTGCTCACCGGCTCTACCTCCGTCTTCCTTTCCCTCTGAAGTGATTCCATTCCTTTCTTCAGCCGGGTTTAGGCTGTCAGCCTGGCATTGGCCACTCCGTTTGAAGGTCACTTTGCTTGCACCTGACCCCGGTGCGGTCAGGGAAAGCTGGCAGGAAAAGCTCTTTCTCGGAGGTGGGGGCAGCATTAGTGCCCTTAGAGCTGCCTCATACGCCTCTTCCTCGCCCCAGACAATGAGAACCTAATTTGGAAAGCTGCCCCCATCTCAGAAGCCTCTGCTCACTCAGTCAGAGGAGAACTTTATTTACGTAACCACAATAATCCTATAAATTGATTGACTGCTTCTCATTTGCCCAGCGTTTCTGGGTCCATTACAGCGATGACATCAGTCAGGACTCCGCGAGGCAGGTACCCAGAGCTCCCAGCTCGGAGAACTAAGCAAAAAGGAGGGAAAAAATGGGCTCACGTAACCTGAAAGTACAAGGAGTAAAGTAAACCTCAATCATGTCCTCATCTAGGGATTTGGTTGGGTGCTCCCTGGTTTCTGTCACTCACTCTACCATTCCCTGGGCTATCTTCATTCTCCAGTCTTACGGTTGGCTCCCTGGCTGGCCCAGCTTCTACATCCTAAACCGCTAGCCATATTTGCAGAAAAGAGCCTAGAACTCTTTCCCAGGACTCCCAGCAAACGTTTTCTTGGGTCTCATTGGCTTCATGAGATCATATGATCATCCCTGAAC
Organism: Hyaena hyaena; assembly: GCF_003009895.1. NCBI lineage: Eukaryota > Metazoa > Chordata > Mammalia > Carnivora > Hyaenidae > Hyaena > Hyaena hyaena. The sequence continues at coordinate 2,183,840 of NW_024080709.1, read as the reverse complement.
CAATCACGGTGGCTAGACACACTCCATACTCTCTTCGGCCAGTTTACTTTCAGAGCTGGCGTCAGAATGAGAGTAGGGGAGGAGCCCCTGAAGAGCATCAAAGGGCATAAAGTACAATAGGTGCTCTTCGTTGGTTCACCTCCTAAGTCCTCATGCAAGGCCACCGCGTCCCTCTCCCAGCTGCTGTGAAGCTCCCTGCTAACTGCTCACCTGACACACTTCTCTAGAGGATGGCCCTGCTGTTGGTAGAAGCCTTCTCACCGACGTGTCTTGGGTGATTAGGTCCTCGTCGTGGGAGTGGCCAGCAACCAAGGACTAACTGATACAGAGGTATAAAGCCCAGCTCCCTTGGCCTCTGGGAAGGGCACATTTGGTGCTACAATTCATGCACCCGAGTTCCCTGTAGGATCCAGCTAAGGCTGGGTGTCACCTGAAACCACTTCTCTGCATCCCTTCCTTTCCGACCCTCCCCTGTTTCCTTGACTCCATTACAGATTTGTCCTGAGAGTCCTCTCTCCCTCAAATAACCATGTGCACAAGAATCCCTAACTGCAAATTCTGCTTCTAAGCAACACAAGCTAAGGCAGAAGAAAATGGAAAAAGCATGAGGCTAAGCAGCAAAAACAACTGACCCTGATAACAATAATGATGATGATCTTCACCACGGGTTGAGGATTGGCCTTCGTGCTAGATGTTTGTTTGTTTTTTAAGTTTATTTATTTTTGAGAGAGAGACAGCACGAGTGAGGGGGGGCAGAGAGAGAAGAGAGAAAGAGAGAGAGAGAGATTGAGAGAGAGAGAATCTCAAGCAGCCTCTGCGCTGGCAGCACAGAGCCCCCATGTAGGGCTCGAACCCATGAAGCTGCAAAACCATAACCTGAGCTGAAATCAAGAGTCGGATGTTTAGATAACTGAGTCACCCAGGCATCCCCATGTTAGATGTTTTACATGCATGTCTTCATATCCTCACTACAGCCTCCAGAGATGGTCACTGTTACCCCTATTTTGCAGAAGAAGAGAAGCTAGGTTTAGAGAGAGGAGCTAAATTGCCCAAACTCATATTGCTAGGAGCCAGCAAAGTTGCCCTTGAACCTGATATCTCTTGTTGCCAGTTGCTACTGCTCAGAGACCAGGTCAGTAACCTCCACCCCACTCGGCAATATAGCGCACCTCCTTTATCCACTATATGATTTTTTTAATTGTGTAGTATGTGTCAGATGCTTTGCTAAGCTTTTTATGCATCACCTCATTCAAATTTCACAAAGGCTCTAAAAAGTGGATTGTTTCATGGTTCGTGAGTTCAAGCCCCGTGTCGAGCTCTGTGCTGACGGCTCAGAGCCTGGAGTCTGCTTCACATTCAGTGTCTACCTCTGTCTCTGCCCCTCCCCTGCTCAGGCTCTGTCTCTGTCTCTCTCTCAAGAATAAATACTTTTTTAAAAAATAAAAATATAAAAAGTGGATCGTCATCCCATTTCACCAAACCAAGAGGTGAATGAGCCTGCCTAAACCTGCATGCCAGTAAGTTGTAGAGCCCAGTTTGGACCCGAGCAGCTGACTCTAGGGCCCTTCCCCATAACCTCTACTTGAATATTGTTACTGAAGTTCTCCCTAAATGTCCTAAGAAACCAGATTTCATCAAGCTTTGGGAGATCTAAAACAGAGAAAGTTTCCCTTTTCTTTCTCTGAACTCTGACTTCCTAGATAGGTAGGAAAGCAAATAATAACTCTGGGTCATTAACCCATGACTCAATCAATTTGAGTCAATTCCAAAAATTGCCAGAGGTGGACATGAAATTGTCTGTCTGCTCCATACATTTATGATGTGGGGGGAAAGAAAACCCTGAGAATGGCATTTAAAATTGAGATTCATTTCCTTTAGCTACATACAGAGAAGGTGGCTCAGGGGCACCTGGGTAGTTCAGTCGATTAAGTGTCTGACTCTTGATTTTGGCTCAGGTCATGATCTCATAGCTTGTGAGATCAAGCCCCATCTCTCTCTTTCTCTCTCTCTCTTTCAAAATAAACATAAACTTAAAAAAGAAAAAAAAAGGAGAGTTAAGTCAGTTAAGTGTCTGACTTAGGCTCAGGTCATGATCTCACAGTCCGTGAATTCAAGGCCCTCATCGGGCTCTGTGCTGACAGTTCAGAGCCTGGAACCTGCTTTCGATTCTGTCCCCACTGTCTCTGCCCCTCCCTGGCTCACACTCTGTCTTTCTCTCCCTCAAAAATAAATAAACATTAAAAAACTTTAAAAGAAAGAGAGAGAGAAGTTGGCTCACTTTCTTTTTAGTAATTGCTACAATTTTCCTAGGAGTCCTCTCTTTGCTCTCTGTCTCTCCCTGAAAGTAAGCTTTGCAAGAACAAGGACTACATTGGCCTGGCTTACCACCGCTGTCCCAATACCAGGTGCTGCCATGGCACATGCTTTGTTTTTTAAAAAAAAAACTTTGAAAGAATGTATTTTGAAAATGAAAAAGGAAATAACGATCATATCAGGCTATGTGCCACTGATGGAGAAAGTTCTCTTTAAAAGAGAACCAAGGTTAGAGGTCTACTAACTCCTCATGATTCTACCAGTGATTAAAAGCAGGAGTTCCATTATTTTTCTTCTGTTCTGAGGTTTCCAGAACTTAATTCTGTCTTGTAAATTGAGGTCAGAAAACTGGTAGAAAATTGAGATCCTCTGGGCTGTTTCTCCATTCCGGAGTCTACAGCTGCCATCAGCAGTGTCTTAATGAATCTCCACTCTATTAAATTGTTATTTCATCCTGAAGCAGGTCATTTGTAGCCCCTTTTCCTTAGAACAGAAGGTTGGCTGCAGAAAAGAAAGGGAAAATACAGACAAGGCAGAATGGTATTAAGATGTACTCTCCAACTGTGGCTCCGCATTTAATTAACTCTTTCTGAACACAGAGCCATTAGATAACAGACTCACACTGTCAGGGAGGTTGTAGGCGGTGGAAACTTCCTGCAGAGGAGTGTCCAGGGTTGGATGTGGTAGGAACCCCAGGGATGGTGCATCTGTTTGGAGAACTGGGTTCCTGGCTCCTGAGAGCCTGGAGATTGCAAACTTCTTCAGTCCACTCAAATCAGGTGGGAGCTAACTCATCTCCGATCTATCACCCAATCGCTGTGCTGTCTCATACTCCTATCGTGTTTCATTACCTCTTCTAGACTACCCTCTCTGCCTTCAGTCTCAAGCCTTGCCCCCCTCACAATCTAAAAAGAATAATTATGTAATGAGCTTCAATCACATCCAGAGTCGCTAAGCACATTGCATGGACGAACTTGCTTCATCCTTACAACAAGCCAGTGGTATAGGTGGGGTTCTCATCCTCATTTTGTAAAGGAAGAAACAGGGACTTAGGGAAAAGAAATGGTTTGCCAAGGTCCCACAGACTACTTGATGGCAGAAGATCTTAGGCCAAGGCAGCCTGATTGCAAAGACGATGCTGTTCACCTTGCTGTCTCGCTTCTAACCAACACCCAAGTTGTCTCTCTAAAACCCCGATTGGACAGTATCCTTCTTATTAGTGGACTTAACTCTGCCCCCTCCAGCTCTGACTCCCCGTCACTCTCCACAATGTACTCTTTGCCCCATCCGCTCTAGACTTCTTACTCTGTTTCAAACACATTATTCTTCATATCCCAGCACATTTGCATATACTGTTCCTTTGCTTGGAAGGTCCTTCCCTGCCTTCCCACTTGGAGAATGCTGAATTATCATCTGAAGCCCCAAAGTCACATCCTCTGTACAGCCTTATTTGACTGTCGGCAGCTCATCCTTCCTTCTTTGGCTCCTACAGTACTCTTGCCAAACCCTTACCAAGACACTTAGAGTTTTGTTCCATACTTGCTTACAAACATGTCTGCTCATGTGACTTGTTCAAGGACAGAAAGAGTGGCTTTTCTTGTCCTGATACTCAGAGGGCCTATTCTAGCATTTCTCATCAGGCAGCAATTTGGCCTCCCCTCCAGAGTATTTGGCAATGTCTGGAGATGTTTTTGTTCACATCTGGGGGAAAGAGGGTGCTACTAGCATCTGACTGCTGTGTGCATTAGAACAAATACAGCTTGGAATTTCAGTTGTGGCAAGTGTTGGTATTAAAGGACCAAGGCTCCATCCTTGGGAACCCAACCAGAAAAGCCAGACACAAACAAAGATTTTCAAGTCCCAGTAATCTGCTCTGGAAACGATCTGGGACATGCATTTCTTCAGTCTTTTCTTGATCGGGGCTTTTCAAGATCAACATTGTTTTACATAGACATAGGATAGCCGGCATGGCAGAAAATATAAATGAGCTCCATTCAGAAGACAGGTTAATTTTTTTCCTCCTAGGACCTATTGTGGGGAGGGGGAGGGGGAGAATTATCAGAGATACAGGAGTGATTGAGTGTGATCTCATGGTCGTATTCCAGAATACATCGGAGAGTGCTTCAGATGGGAAGTGTGGAATTATGCATGTGTCTACAGAAACCATGGCTGTGATGGGGCGCCTGGGTGGCTTAGTCGGTTAAGCGTCCGACTTTCGCTTGGGTCATGATCTCGCGGTTCGTGGGTTCGGGCCCCGCGTCGGGCTCTGTGCTGACTGTCAGCTCGGAGCCTGGAGCCTGTTTCGGAGTCTGTGTCTCCCTCTCTCTCTGACCTTCCCTGCTCACGCTGTCTCTATCTCTCTCCTAGAAATAAATTAAAAAAATATATTAAAAAAAAGAAAGAAAGAAACCATGGCTGTGGTTCACTGAGATGTTTTGAGCAGAATATTAAGAAAAACCATGATCCAGGGAATGGAAGATTGTGACTAATAATGAATGATCAAGACCCAACAGAAGGGGTTTAGGAATACTTCTTAAGTGAGAAAATAAACTAATGATGAGCATGGAAAAATTTTTCCTGGTTGGCTATCTATCACTTATTATTCAAACTAAGACCCTCTTGGAAATAAATGGGGGTGGGAGGCTGTGCGTAATTAACAGGGATTCATTGACTTATGACAGGCATAAACTGAGACTGTCCCAGGGAAATGAAAACTCTGACGGTCCTATGTAAATATTCTGTTTTATTTATTCTGCTTAGGGCACAGGTAGCATAGATGTGGACTGCTCGCCATCATTTCTTCCTCCTATGCCTGTAGAAGGCATTACTAATGTATCACAGTACTCTTCCCCTCTAAATTGTGTGTGCTCTTGAAATCATTCTCAATAGAGCATCCTTACTCTTCTCTACAAATTGGCAGGCATTGGCATGGGTGATCAGACACCACTGTGGGTGAGCACCCCACTTTTACCCTCCACTGGATTCCCATGTCTTCATTCTCCTACCATTTTTATCCTCATTGGAATTCACATTTTCAGGAATCTAGGATTCTACCTTTAATAATTAAGTTTATGAATTATTAGGTACATTCTAAACATCAATTAATTTAATTAAGTAATAAGTAAATCAAGTCCCATTTTATTATAAATTAATTCTGAATTAAATTCAGATTTGTAAGACATAGGACTCCTTCTATTTTCTTTTGTAAAGTTTTAATTAACTTATTTAAAGTTTATTTATTTATTTGGAGAGAGACAGAGACAGCACAAGGGAGGGAGGGGCAGAGAAAGGGCAAGAGAGAGAGAATCTCAAGCAGGCTCCAGGTTCTGAGCTGTCAGTACAGAGCCTGACACAGGGCTTGAACTCATGAACCATGAGATCATGGGTTGAGCCAAAATCAAGAGTTGGATACTTAACCGACTCAGCCACTCAGGCATCCCTAAAGTTTTTGTTGAAATTCCAGGTGATGTGGGAAACAAAGGCAGAAGGAAGTGGAAGATAAAGTTAAATTTCCTCATAAAGTGTAGCCCACTGACAACTACTTGAAGCAGGCAAAGTAAACCTTGACTCCCTACTGTCTTAATGTTAATACTTTACTAGAGGAAAAAACAACCTTAACTTGACAGCAGCTAGGCCTCCAGAATCCTGGGAGTCTTCTTTAGCACATGAAAATCTCAGTGGAAACTTCCCCTGAATTTACCTCCCCCCCGCCAGCTCCATAGTATATAACCAGTCTCTCCTCATGGTGCCCAGGCAGCTCTTTCTGCCCATGGATCCTGTCCCCATGCTTTAATAAAATCACCGTTTTGCACCAAAGACACCTTTAAGAATTCTTTCTTGGCTGTTGGGTCCGGACCCCACAAACCACTCCCCCATCACCCCCAAAACTTCATCACAGTTAGTTAACATATAGTGTAATATTAGTTTCAGGTGTAGGATATAGTGATTCAACACTTCCATACATCAACCAGCGTTCATCAGAACAAGTGCCCTCTTTCATCCCCATCACATGTTTCACCCACCCATCCCCACCCCTTTTGTAACCATCAGTGTGTTCTCTCTAGATAAGAGCCTGTTTCTTGGTTTGCCTCTTTTTCTCCCTTACAACAGTTTGGTTTCTTAAATTCCACATGAGTGAAATCATATGGTATCTGTCTTTCTCTGACGGACTGATTTTGTTTTAGCACAATACTCTGTAGCTCTATCCGTGTGGTTGTTGTCTTTTTAGATACAACTTGCAGAGTTACTTGGAAACTTGTGTATGTTTTAATGTTATATGATATTTTACAATTTGATATCTAGGGTCAATTGGGTGTGACTATTAACTATGTTTTTCAGTTAATGGTTAATAAAATGAAGCCCTCAGATGGATTTCTCCTTGCTGGAAGTTGTAGGGTTTGATTAACGGGGCCATTTTCCCAAGAAGCCATTCCACTTTCTGTCTTGGGAAATACATCAGATAATTTCAAAATGCTTGAATAGTAGTTACTAAACTGAGTGGGATGAACCAAGAACAATGATTGATGGGCTGAAAGCTCTAAGCAATTAAGAAACCCATCTCCCTCGATGAATATTTATATCTAATCATTGAGGGCCTGGTGGGACAAGGTCAGGGGGTGTGGTTGCAGGTTTTCAAGGGTAATACACCACTTTCATTATTTCAACCATAATGGAGATCAGTTATTAGGGAACCGGACTGACTCAAGGCATCTGCCTTGTTTAGTACAATACAGGTGCAAGTTGCTAAGAGTTTTTCTTCTGGGAACCTTTGAGATGTGTGCCCACTAAAATCTAGTCTCAGCCTTCAAAATTGGGCCTTAATGGAATTCTTACTAGTCTTAAAGGCTTTGTATTGTTCAACAATAAACATATTTGATATGTATTTGATATACCCAAGATGGCTCATTGGAAATCAAATATTAAATGCAAGCGAAAATACCATTTCAGATGTAAAATATTTAACTTCCTTTCTCAGACTGATGGCCTGTGAGCTGTGTCCAGACTACAGATGTATTTTATTTGGCTCCATAATATTTCAAATTACAGTCTAAAGTTTGAAACTTCAAAAAAAAAATCTAAAAATCAGGAATGTTTTCATGTTTAAAAACACATTTTAAAACCAAGCAAACAGACAAACAAACAAAACCCTCCCACTTGGGGCGCCTGGGTTGCTCAGTCAGTTAAGCATCCGACTTCAGCTCAGGTAATGATCTCATGGTTCGTGAGTTCGAGCCCCGTGTCGGGCTCTGTGCTGATACCTCAGAGCTTGGAGCCTGCTTCAGATCCTGTGTCTCCTTCTCTCTCTGCCTTTCCCCTGCTCGTGCTCTGTCTCTCTCTGTCTCTCTGTCAAAAATGAATAAACGTTAAAAAAAATTTAGAAAATAATCCCCCACTCTGAAAAGTAGAATATCTAGCAGCCCTAGGTATCCATTTCTGTGAAGATACTGGGTGTCTTCCAGTTGTATGTAACCATCCTCATTTATTATGTTTCCTTCCTGGCCCCTCAAGGTATTTTAGTTTGCAACTCCTGCCTTAGCTTAATAAGTCAATCACAAAGGAATCAACCATGAAATTGAAGATGTAGTCACCCAAGAGTATATTTTAATTTAAATTTAACATTACCCAATGCTTCAGGCTAATGATGAACATTATCCAGCTGTTCCAACACAAACACACACACACACACACACACACACACACACTCACACGCATGCACACACGCACATGCACAGAGCTTCAGAGCAAGTTCTATTCATTTGACCAAATATTGCTACGTACCTACTATGTGCCAGAAATGATGGCAGGTATTTTGATAACAACTTTAACGTCATCTTTGTTCTCATAAAGCCCACAGATAAGAGGACAAATACAAAAAAAAAAAAGAAATTTGCAACACAGTGAGTTGCTGGGTTGGGGGATGAATTACGGAAATATTGATGTGAGTCATGTTCCCCAGATTTAAAAAGTTTTTTTAATGTTTCTTTATTATTTTGAGAGAGAAAGAGACACACAATGTGAGCAGGGGAAGGGCAGAGAGAGAGAGTGAGACACAGGATCTGAAGAAAGCTCTAGGCTCTGAGCTATCAGCACAAAGCCTCATGCAGGGCTCAAACCCATGGGTCGCAAGATCATGCCCTGAACCAAAGTTGGACACTTAACTGACTGAGCCACCCGCGTGCCCCATGTTCCCCAGATTTTTTTAATGTACCTATACACAGTCAGTCTAGGAGGCAGAGGTGGGATGAATACGTTTACAAGTTCAAACTTGCCTTGTTCTTTTGAACTTGAAGAGGTCTTTAGAGATTCTGTCCAAGTTATGATAACAGAGTCAAGGAAAGCAATAAGTGACCCACTCAAGATCAGTGGTTTATATCATGAGCAGGACTAGAACTCCCAGCTGGGCAATTTTTTTTTTTTTTCAGGAGAGATACATATTTCCATTCACTGGCGTGAAAAGTGGATCACGCCTTTGCTGATAGATATGAAAAATATTATCAGGGAGGATTTCACTTCAAGCCAGTGCTGTGTAATATCTCCTGATTTCAAACAATGGCTGAAAGACATTTCTGCCTTGTGGGCATTTATCTCGAATACCTGGACTAAGCAATGATTATTTTTGTCTTTTGGGGTCAACCTGGGGGTCAGTCTTAATGCATCACCACAAGATCATTACAATGAAATCAAGGGCTTGGAGGAAGCTCTCATGGTCATGCTGATCTAATTTGTGTCTGACAAAGTGCTGAATGGGACAGTTAATCACCAGAAAGAAAGAATCAAATTGAGAGAGATCTCACTAGACTGGAACATTGGATGTAAGCCAAGAGCTGAGCATTAACAGGGATAAATATTGCTTTAAAAAAAAATCATTTGCTCAGGTACAGAAGGAAGAAGATCGGGGTAGGCTGTGGTTCCCATGAGAAAGACCCAGACATCTTAGAAGCTCATGTCTGCCAAAAGGGATGGCTAGACCATAAAAAGATGCTAATGGAGAAGACTTCTGGTTAATAAATTACAAAACTACTACTAGAAACAGGTCCCCGAGAAATAAACAACTAAGCAAGCAAGCAAACGAACAAATAGCAAAACTCCAATGCAAATTGATTAAAGGAACATGGAGAATTTATTGGATCACACAGTCCACAAGTCCAGGAGTGAACTCCAAATGTAGTCACTTTTTAATGAGTAACAAAAAACATCTAAATCTCAGCAGCTTTCAACAACAAAAGTTTAATATTTCTTTCTCATAGGTGGATGGGGCACATTTGGACTGATAGAGATTGGGCTTGACCGGGCCAGATTGGACTCGGGACTTCTGGTATGTTCTGCCTACTTCATGGGTCGTCAGTCTGGGGCCCAGCCAAGGACACAGTGTTAATTTGGGTATGGTCATTTCATGACTGATCACAGGAGCTTAACGAGGGATGAGAGGAAATAGGAATGCTTTAGGGTCTGTGCTTGAAACTGACAACCATCACTCCTTCCCACCTTCTATTGGCCAAGTGACTAGCCCAGCATCAGCAGAGTTGGGAAATCTAATCTACCTCTTTTATTAGGAGGTATTGTGTTTGCATGATAAAGGACATGAATCTTTAATTCTAATGCAGAGAAAGAAAATGATTCAATTTTCCACATTCCACATTCTGGCTTCAGTCTGCCTAGATTCAGAAATTCAAATAACACCAACAGGAATCATTTCTTTCATCTCTCTGCTTTCCACTATATTGACTTTGAGTACTAAAGCCATCTAAACTCACAGCTTACCATGTCCCTTAACATGACTTTACTATTTAACTGTCTCCATCAATATAATTTTACTGTTCCAGAAAACACTTGCCCAGCAAGAGAAAAATTGCAAATTACTCTGGTTTGTCCAAGGAACTTCACAAAAGACCCATCAATTCTTCAACAGAAAGCATTCAACAATAGTTTATACCCAAGACTCTTGAACCCCACATCCCGAATTTCTCATCTTGTGTCTACTAGTTCCAAACTATTATATCACAATCCTTGCTAATTCTAACATTAGGGACCTACCTTAAATGGGGCGACAAGAGAGAGGAGGGTTATAGTGTAGGATGACTTTCATTATCACTAAGGAATCGCTGCTATCAGTTGGCCTGATGGAATCTTTTTCTGCATGAGGGCCATTGTATATGCTCACATAGTTGTTGACTACAGTACAGTATTAATAAACTCTTGTCATATACTGCCTTTCATGTAACTGTCAATAAGGTAGCAGAGAAAAGGGTCTATATATGCAGGCAGCCTGACCTAGAATGAAGCAAAGCATCCTTAAGCTTACTCTTGGATGGAAACGCAAAGGACTATCCATAGGTGCTTCGAAGTGACAAAAATACACTAGTGCCAGATGTGGGCACCTTCCAGCGTTCTGAAAAATCACTAATTTCTGCCAAACACTGCAGCCTGAGACTGTGCATCTGAACATGGGAGATGATTACCCACAATCCCACAGAGAGAGAGAGACAGAGAGAGGAGAGAGGGAGAAGAACCACTGGCTCAGTTGTGATCATGTGACATTCAGTGTCATGTACGACTTGTAATGCAAGACATCAATCATTTATCAAGTTAAAATTTATTAGAAGTGTTTGCTTGTCTTGTGAAACATTCACAGAACAAGTTGCTCACAATCCAAAGTGTTGCTATATACATAAAAGATATTTGCTAAACTATTTTAGCCCTTAGATATCTACCGGGTCCCACATAAGAAGAGAAAAGCTTTCTTGCACTGCTTACTACTGATCTCTACAAACTAGAGTGATAATAGTAGTAGGATGGCACCAATTTAATGGCGAAGATCGCATAGTTTATCTAGAACAAGAAGAAGCCTCGAAAATCTGTTATGTGTAAAAAGCGAACAAACCTCATTCATATCTGATTCAATTCAATTCAACCCACAAAAATTGGGACTGAATTATGTTATGGACTGAATGTACATATCTCCCCCAATTCATATGTTGAAGCCCTAACCCCCCAGTGTGATTGTATTTGGAGTAAGGACATAATTAAGTTAAATGAGTTCATAAAAGTGGGACTCTAGGACTGTAGGACTAGTGTCCTCACAGGAAGAGACATCAGGGAACTTTCTTTCTGTCTTTGTGGGGGGAGGGGGAGGAGGGTGTACACATTGAGGAAAGGCCATGTAAGGACATAGTGAGAATACAGTTTTCTGCAAGCCAAGAAGAGAGTTTTCACCAGAACCAAATCCCAGGAACCTTGATCTTAGACTTCCACCCTCCAGAACTATGAGAAAATAAATTTCTGTTGTTTAAGGCTTCCAGTCTGGGGCATTTTGTTACAGCAGCCTGAGCTGACTCATACAGGCATCATGCTAATTTACTACATAGTATTGTTTGATTTCAGTAAGTAGTTGACAACTTCTCCACTAGATCCCGACCATAGCAAAAATCCTATTGCAGATACTAGGTTAGATGCCAGAGCAACTTCACAAAAGGGGCTCTGACCAAATGGACTGACAAGAAAAAATATTCAAAATTCAGAAAGAAGGGCAAAAAAAAAAAACCAAAAAAAAAACCAAAACCCCAAAACCGTGGCATCTCCTGTCAATATCATATTAAATGCATTCATGGATCTGCTCTCTCAAAATTTATTTAGTTCTTTTAGAGAATGTGTCTGTATTGGCTGTGCTTTTTATTCTTTGACTAGAGATGAAATATTGCGAGGTTACATGTCTACAGGTTTCTGTGGAGGGGGAAAGATAGCCCTAAAGGTTACAGTCATACCATCCTAGAGAAGATTATTTGGTTTTATCTTACCCAGAAGTCTTATTTCATATTCTGCTTTCCAAAACACCTATAAATACCCAGTTCTTCAAAACGGTCTTTGAATAAGCTTTACCGTTTTACTGATTTCTTCATTAAACACCGGAATAAAAATCCTGACCTCTGCTCAATTTATATTTGTATGCAAGTCATGTTTTCAACTTTTTGAAAATTATTCTTTGATAGACTGCCAGAAGAGTCATTCAAACAGATTGCCAGTGGAGCATGGATTAAGGAAAGTTACCACATGTGCCACGATACCAGAAGGATTTAGCCTAGTCTAAAGGATTGGGAATGGTTCCCTGAAAAAGAGACATTTCTGGAAGCATGAGTAGGGATTAGTCAAATGAAAGAAAGATAAGGGCTGCAAAGGCCCAAGGTCATGAGTGAAAGACAGGAGGTGGGTAGAATCAATGGAGAAAAACATGAGGGAGCATATTTTTCACCAAAAGTGTTGGAACCAGAGTCGTCGGTCTTCTAAGGATGTCCAAATTCCTAACAGGGAATAGAAGGGAAGCTCCCGGCCCTGCATTTCTGATTAGGCTTGCACATGGCCTTGGCTTCTAGGTAAATTGGCAAATGACTTCCCCACCTCCCTCCACAAATAATAACTCAGAGGCTCGTCCCTGGGACTCACAGCTCAGCTTCTGAGAGCAGGGACCAGTTCCTTTCTCCTCACCCACTGTGGAATCCTGGAGAGGAGGAAAGAAACACTTTCCAGAAGACCCGCAGAAGAGACAGCTCTCCCAAGCCTGTGTTACACAGAGGTCTAATTAAATCTACATCCACGAAAGGGAGTGGCAGCCAAGTGGGCTTGTTCTGAGCCCATCTCTGCTTTGCAGATGAGGGCTTTTCGATAAAGAGCTCAAATCACTTCTCATTTGGTTGCAAATTTCAGAAGACAGGGGGGAAATAAAATGCTGGGCTTGTGTTGCCAGCATATTAAGCCTCTCGTCATAAAACAAGATAACTAGAACACAGTAGATAGTAGACAACTTTTCTTTTTTTTCCCTTTCTTTCTTTCTTTTTTTTTTTTTTTACAAATGTTCACAATACTTTATTTTTTTAATGTTTGCTGTTGTTATTTTTCATCCAGACTTTCCCTGCTTCCCAGGCACGGGAAAGTCTTTGTCAGGGAGTTTTGACCTGGAGACTTCAGTCCTTACAGGGCTCAGTGCTTTGTTCGACCAGCAACCAATCCAGGCAATGCCAGTCACACAGAGAAGTCTGTCGGAGGCCGGATCCGGCCAGGTCCAGGGGTCGCTGAAGGATGGACAGTGTCGACGAGAGAGAGACAGAGAGAGAGAGAGAGAGAGAGAGAGAGAATCTTTCTGGTCACCAGGCAGGCATCTCTGCTCTGACTGGGGCTCAACTGGGTGGATATCTGTCCTTAACTCTAAATTAGGCTCTCAGTCTCAGGGCCAGGCTCAATTGTAACTCTTGTGTTCTTAGCCCCCTTTATTATCTAAGTCTTGGATCTGCAAGGCTCATAGAAGAGCCTTTTGATAATCTTCCACAATGCTTTCATCTGAAATCTCTTTTGAAAAGGCAGGAATATGCTTTTCCTTATGAGCAATCTGTGTGGGGAATATCGGTCTGATCTGGAATATTGTGAGGCCTGGTCAATACCAGCAGGCTCACTTCCAACATGAGCCAGTAGTAGCAGAAGGAGATACCAGTTTCCGTTTCTCATGGCAGGAGCTGTGCAAACACTGCCATTTCCTCACTGTGACTGTCATCCAGCAAGGCCAGTGCGACTCCCAGCAGAAGTCTCTGGATTTTTGACGCTGGTCAAACCATTGCAGACTTTGGACTCACACAGACCTGGGTTTGTATCTTGGCTCTGCCACTTACTAGCTCTGTGACCTTACACAAGTAGACTCAACTTCTTCATCTGTATTAGGGGATGATAACAGTTCTTACCTCACAGGGCCATTCTTGGCATGAAGTAATTTAACGCTTGCAAAATGCTTAGTCCAGGGTCTGACGTAGAGAAAGTGTTTCCTCCCATTATTAGAACTACAGTAATAATTATCATGATGATGGTGGTCATCATGGCCTGACTATAATTTCTCACTGTTATAAAAATTGGATTTCAAACCCTCAGTCTTTTTTTCTATGGAAAGTTTCCCCTTCAGCCTGTTTTTTTTTGTTTTTTGTTGTTTTTAGTTTTTATTTATTTCTGAGAGAGAGAGAGAGAGGCAGCATGAGCAGGAGAGGGTAAGAGAGAGAGGGAGATACAGAATCTGAAGCAGGCTCCAGGCTCCCATCTAGCTGTCCTCACAGAGCCCGACGTGGGGCCCGATCCCAAGAACAGTGATATTATGACCTGAGCCGAAGTTGGACACTTAACCTACTGAGCCCCGCGGGCGCCCCCCCCCACCTTCAGCCTGTTTTAAGGAGCATGTCAGTATATTAGGGAAACATACAAGGGGTTTTGATGCCCACCACTCATCTCTGAGGACCAGGTGGGTTAAAGTAAAGAGGTGGGTACTCAACTCATCTTGGTTTGCTTGGGCCCTTCTTGGATTGAGCACAGAAAGTCCCACACCCTGGGAAACCCCCAGTTAGGGGTCAACCAGGACATTTGGACATCTTATTTATAGGACTGAGTCAGATTACACGACTTTCATAGAACTGTCATAGAACCAGGATGTCACTCCAGGCCTCCTGACACCCAGCCTGGAAGGTGGGAGTAACACAGGTGATTTCCAACACCTTGTCCTTGGGTGGGGTGAAGAGGAGCAAATACTGAAAGAAGCGACAATTTATAAAAGTTAGGGCATGAATTTGTGCAAAGAGTAGCACAGGGGTGGTGAAGCAGGCCAGGGGATCCTTGCAGCAACGCACACAATGCTTTCTAAAGGGGCAAAAGCTGTTAAGGAATGGCGAAGTCTTGCTCTGTGGGCATGAAAGCCCAGTATTGCCAATATACTGATTATTCAAGAGATGGAAGATATCCACAATTTTTTAAAATGTCAAATCCCCAATTTCCAATGTTGGCAACTAATTCCACCAAACCAGAACAAAACAAAGAATCTGTATCAGCCAATCAAAACGCATGAGTATGCCAAATGAGGTGTGCCAGCCCTCAATGTACAACCCTGGCCTACACCATGTTTTTCCTCACTTCTGGGCCTTTTCACAGTCTGGCCCCTCTGCTGATAACCCCATGCCCTACCCTTACCTCTTTGGACTCACGACAGGTATCAGAGGCAACGGATCAACCACACACTCTTCTTTTCCAGCCACCATTTGGAGAGTCCCAGGGCTCTGTCCTTGGATGGCTATGTTCAATCTCTCTTGTCCATTCATCTTTATGTCTTCAAACCTCATCTCCAAGCTAATGACTCCCAAATTTGTATTACCAGTCTGAAACTCTCTCCTGAACGTGAGACCCATAGATTCAACTGCCTTCTCAACATCTATTCTTGACCCCTCATGGGCATTTAAAACTCAACATGTCCAAAACTAGACTTTTGATCCCACACTTTTCAATCTGTCCTTTCCTAATCTCCAAACAAAATTGGAGCTTTAAAGAATCCAACCTCTTCTCAACCCTCCGCTGTTACAGCCTTGGTCCGAGCAACCATCATCTCATCACCTAGGTCAGAATCATAGCCTCCACACTGGTCTCCTGGCTCCTGTTGGGGTCCAACAATCTGTCCTCCTCCCCACTCATCTCTGACTGCAGTTTCTATGGCCACCTTGGCTGCTCTTATCTTGATCCCTTTGCACATGTTGCTTTCTCAGTCAAATGCTTTTTCCTAGATATTTTTGTGGTTCATTCCCTTACCCTCTGCACATCTTCACTCAAGTGTCACCTTCATAGCAAGATAAAGCTTTGAAAATTCAAAATTTCAAACTGCCACCCTACTCATCACCATCACCCCCAGCAGCCCACTTTACCCCAACCCCAGCACATTCCTGTTCCTTTCTCTTGCTTTATTTTCTCCTTAGCTTTTACCATCATGTAACATTCTAGATATATCTTACTTTTCTGGCTATTTGGCCACTCTGCTCTCACTAGCTCCTGGAAGATAAAGATTTGTGATTATTTTCTTCAATTCCTTATTTTCAGATATTAAAGCAATACCAGAACACATAGTAAATGCTCAATAAATATTTGTTAAAGGCATAAATCAAAGAACTGAGATCCAAAAGATTGGCTGTCTTTCAGGAGCTATCATGGGAATTTGAATAAATCAGAATGCATACATATCTGTCCAGCCAAAATAAACGAAGTCCAAAGAAAAACAATAAGCTGGGGGAAAAATACACTTGTGACACCAATGACAAGGAAAGGATCGATTTATTTTTATTGAATAAGTGCTCCTTCAAAGAAATAAAAAAAAATGGTCAATATCCTAGTAGAAAACTCAGCAAAGAACCCAGCAAGCAGTTGGGAGAGGAAGAGTAATCAAATGGATCATTAACATACGAAAAGATACCTAACTTCTTTCATAATTAAAGAAACGCAAATTAAAATAACAATGAGACGCTAATTTTTGCCTAACGTGCTGGAAAATTGAAAGATATTTGTAATATCTTTGCTTGAGCGAATGGTGAGTGTGCAGATCAGGGCAACCTCTGGAAAGTGATTTCCTCACTAATAAGCAAACTATAAGACACAAATCCTATGATCCCCCAGGAATTTTTCCTGCACTTCTCCTTGCAGAAATGCATTAAGATGTATGCACAGGGAAGTTCATAGCAGTTTCACTTGTAAAAGAGAAACACTGGAAAAAAACCTAATTCACCAACAATAGTTGTTGTTAAATTTTGAAGCAGGTCAGGACTCTTTCATCTTATAGTTGACAGTATATACCCATTTGGAGGGAAAAAAGGCTTAAGGTAGATCTGAATTATTTATATGGAAGTTGGAAGTGAAAAATGCAAGATGCAGAACAGTGTGCTAAGGTTTATCCCTTTTGTATTTAAGGGAAAAAAAGGATATGCTTATATCTGTGTAGAAAACATATGAAAAATATACAAGAAGCCGTTAACATTGGTTCTCCCTGGGAAGGGTAGGGAGAGATCCGAGGTAGGAAGAAGACTTTTATTTCATTTATATGTTTTCAAAATGCTTAAACATTTTTTGTATTTGTCTTTTTAATAGAAATTTTGTTTTAATAAAACACAATTTCCCAAAAATATACACTCAGTATTTTGGGGTGCCTGGATGGCTCAGTCGGTTAAGTGTCCGACTTTGGCTCAGGTCATGATCTCACAGTCAGTGGGTTTGAGCCCCACATCAGGCTCTGTGCTGACAGCTCAGAGCCTGGAGCCTGTTTCAGATTCTGTGTCTCCCTTTCTCTCTGCCCCTCAACCGTCCCTCTCAAAAAATAAATAAACATTTAAAAAAATTAAGATATAGGGGCGCCCGGGTGGCTGAGTCGGTTGGGTGTCCGACTTTCGCTTAGGTCATGATCTCGCGGTTCGTGGGTTCGAGCCCCGCGTCGGGCTCTGTGTTGACTGCCAGCTCGGAGCCTGGAGCCTGTTTCAGAGTCTGTGTCTCCCTCTCTCTCTGACCCTCCCCTGCTCACGCTGTCTCTCTCTCTCTCTCTCTCCTAGAAATAAAATAAAAATATTAAAAAAAAATTAAGATATACATCCTAGGACCAGTAGCAGATTTTCAGATCACAGGTCCCCCACTCCTCCACCCCAAAGGCAAATTTTTGCTGCTTCTTAGTTTCTTAAATTGTATATGAACCAGAATGAGAGTTGTTCTCTTACAACATTCATTTCAGACAATGGTGCCTTCAGACCTAAAGGCCACAAAGATAACTGCAGTGTGATGACATTTTCTCTCTCCTCAGTATTGGCCCTTAGCACAGACTTTTGGAGAAAGAAAAAATCGTGGAAAGCTTTTATCCCTGACTTTAAAATGGAGTATAAAAGCCCTGGAACTTCCTAGAAAAATGAAGAGTGAAGGAGGAAGAAAATTTTCGGTCCAGTAATAACTTACTCTTTAGACTTGGGGATAATAAGAGTTTCCAATGAAGATGTTTTATTTTTTTATTTTGGTACCTCATGACCCCCTTCAGCCATTTTGTCCACCCCCCTCTCAACCATGACCTCTGACAACCACTGATCTGTTCTCTGTCTATGATTTCAGTTACTTTTTACATTCCAAGCATGATTAAGATCATGCCATATTTGTCTTTTTCTGTCTGACTTCTTTTGCTTAGGATAATCCCTTCAACATCCACCCAATGTCTCTGCAAATGGCAGGATTTCTTTCTTCTTTTTAAGGTTGAATAATATTCCATTGTATACGTACAACTCATTCTCTTTATTTATCTGTCAGTAAACACTTTGGTTGTTTCCACATCTTGGCTCTTGTGAATAAATGCAATGAACACGGAGAGGGGTGTGTGTGTGTGCAGATATCTTTCAGGATAGTGAGTTAATTTCCTTTGGATAAATACCCAGAAGTGGAATTACTGGATCAAATGGTAGTTTCCAGGTTGTTTTTAGGATGTATTTAGAATATGGACGAGACCATTCAAAACAAAACAAAACTAAAGTCATCCTTCTCACTTCATATTGAAAATCCAAGATTACATGTTAAGACAATGACTTATGTCATTACTTATATTTATGCTAATCCCTATCAACATGAGGATGCCTCATCTAGATCTCTCATACAGAAGTCAGGTTTGTATCCGTGGTCAGTGACTAAAATTTCAACACCTGGAAGCCACTGGGTAGAGAATGTGGGGATGATGATGATGTTAAATAGAATTGCAAATAGAAGTAGAAGTGGTAGAAATAGTAGAAGTGAAAGTGGTAGTAGCAGGTGTAGTAGAAATAATGAAAATAGTAGATGTAAAGGAGGCCATTGCTGACCACACACAAAAATAAACTCAAAATGGATGAAGGGCCTGAATGTGAGACAAGAAACCATCAAAACCCTAGAGGAGAAAGCAGAACCAACCTCTTCGACCTCAGCCACAGTAATTTCTTACTCGATATATCTCCAAAGGCAAGGGAATGAAGAGCAAAAATGAACTCTTGGGATCTCATCGAGATAAAAAGCTTCTGCATGGCAAGGGAAACAATCAATAAAACTAATAGGCAACTGACAGAATGGGAAGAGATAGTTGCAAACGACATATTAGACAGAGGGCTAGTATCCAAAATCTATAAGGAACTCACCAAACTCCATACCCCCCAAAATAAACAATCCAGTGAAGAGATGGGCAGAAGACATGAACAGACACTTCTCCAAAGAGGACATCCAGAGGGCCAACAGACACATGAAATGATGCTCAACATCACTCATCATTAGGGAAATACAAATCAAAACCACACTGAGATACCACCTCACAACAGTCAGAGTGGCTAAAATGAACAAATCAGGAGACTCTAGATGCTGGTGAGGATGTGGAGAAATGGGCACCCTCCTTCACTGTTGGTGGGAATGTAAACTGGTGCAGCCCCTCTGGAAAACAGTGTGGAGGTTCCTCAAAAAATTAACACTAGAACTCTCCTATGGCCCAGCAATAGCACTGCTAGGAATTTACCCAAGGGATACAGGGGTGCTGATGCATAGGGGCACATGGACTCCAATGTTCATAGCAGCACTCTCAACAATAGCCAAATCATGGAAAGAGCCTAAGTGTCCATCAACTGATGAATGAATCAAGAAGATATATACAATGGAATACTCCATGGCAATGAGAAAGAATGAGATCTGGCCATTTGTAGCAACATGGATGGAACTCGAGGATGTTATGCTAAGTGAAATAAGTCAGGCGGAGAAGGACAGATATATGTTTTCACTCATATGTGGAGCAGGAGAAACTTAACAGAGGACCATAGGGGTGGGGAAAGGGAAAAAATAGCTAAGGAGAGGGAGGGAAGCAAACCATAAGAGACTCTTAAATACTGAGAACAAACTGAGGGTTGATGGGGGTGGGAGAGAGGGAGAAATGGATGATGGGCATGGAGGAGGGCACTTGTTGGGGGTGAGCACTGGGTGTTATATGGAAACCAACTTGACAATAAACTATAAAAGAAAAAAAAAAAGAGGCCAATGCTGTTGAGACAAAGATTCTCTCATTGACCAAACTCTGTTCAGGGTCCCCTGAATTCTTTCTTTTTTTCTTTTTTTTTTCTTTTTTTTTTTTTACAAATAGTTTATTGTCAAATTAGTTTCCACATAACACTCAGTGCTCATCCCCACAAGTGTCCTCCTCCATGCCCATCCCCCCCTCCCCCCCACATCCATCAGTCCTCAGTTTTTGTCAGCATTCAAGAGTCTCTCTTGGTTTGTCTCTCTCCATTTCCCCCCTTCTTCTCCCCCTTGTTCTTCCGTCAAGTTCCTCCTAATCCTCCTATACGTGCAAACATATGATATTTGTCCTTCTCTGCTTGACTTATTTCGCTCAGCATAACACCCTCAAGGTCCATCCATGTTGCTACTCATGGCCAGATTTCATTCTTTCTCATTGCCTTGTAGTATTCCATGGTATAGATAAACCACATCTTCTTGATCCACCCTGAATTCTTTCTTAACTAGGCCTGACTTTGGGACTCCAATATTTGTTTCTGAATTGTCCAATTTTAGCAAGAATCCTGCTAAGTTGGTTTAGCCAGAATTTCCCATCCTCCACATTTGATTCCCTTTAAATATTTAAACAGTTTCCTCATCCTCTAGCATCCTTCAGGTGATGTCTGATCACCTTTTGGCAAGAATCTTCAGCAAGGATCTTGTTTGTTTTAGCCAGAACTCTCCTTACCCTTGCCTTAATTTCTTTCTTTCTTTTTTTTTTTTTTTAATGTTTTATTTATTTCTAGGAGAGAGAGAGACAGCGTGAGCACAGGAGGGTCAGAGAGAGAGGGAGTCACAGACTCTGAAACAGGCTCCAGGCTCGGAGCTGGCAGTCAGCACAGAGCCCGACGCGGGGCTCGAGCCCACGAACCGCGAGATCATGACCTAAGTGAAAGTCGGACGCTTAACCGATTAAGCCACCCAGGCGCCCCTAATTTCTTAATTTCTCATCATTGTCTTATTTTTTATCTTAATCTCCCATCCTTTGACCTCCCCCTTGCTCCTTGGTTATAAATCCCCACTTGCGCATGCTGTATTCAGTGTTAAGTCCAATCCTCTCCCCCATGGCAAGATCCCATTCCTATACCCATCATGATGACCTTTTCCCTTATACCATGAGTGTCATGAAGACAGGGACCTGAGTGTCTTGCACCCTGCCCATCACCCACCATCAAACACTATTCTCTGTCTTTTTTTTTTTTTTTAACCCTCTGCTCACTCTCCAAATGCCTTTCATGCCTTTGCTTTCCTTGAAACAACTGCAATATGACCATTTGAGCTAATTAAAATTAAATGAAACAAAATTCAGTTTTTCATTTGCACTGCTCACATTTCAAGGATTCAAAGCTCCATGTGGCTAGTGGCAACTGGATCGGACAGAATACATTTCCATCATCACAGAAAGTTCTATCCAGCAGGCTGAAATAAACCATTTCAGTACATTGTACGTTTTCTGAGATTTGAGTTCTCAGTGGAGACTTTGCCAGCACTGATCTCAAGATGTACTTGGTTGATTTGCTTCTCCCGATGTTCAGAATCCCCCAGCAGGCTCCATTTGAACTAAAGGAAGGCATTAATGGAATCCCATGAGGACCACCAAGTCTGATTCCTATATATTCAGTACTTTAGGTGGTTTGGGATGGTCACACAGTGTAACCCAATGCGGTTCCTGGAATCCCTGAAGCCCAGCTCCTGCCTCCGTAGTCATCTCTCCATGGATCCTCTCCACGGGGGGGGGGGGGGGGGGGGGGGGATGTTACAACCATGTGGGTGTAGGGGGGCCAGAGGTGGGAGAGGAGAAGAGAGGAGGCTGTGTGTGGTGGTGTTATTGTCATAAAGACTCTTGATGTTTCTCCTGATTCCTCAAATGTAGCAGGTGCAGAGTGAGCATGACAAATGGCTTCTTTGAAGCTGGCCATCCCCATTTTAACTATTTGATCCAGCGGAGTGCAGTGATTTGATGGGTTTAAGCTCAAGATCTTTCAAGGAAGCAAAAGCTCAATTAGGGAACATTAACTGTTCCTCAGTTATATGATAGAGCCTGAAAATTCCACTGAAACCCAATTTACATTTTGGTAGAAACCTCCAAGTGCCAGGCTGGAAGATTCATAAGCAAAAACAAAAGAGATGGGGTGCCTGGGTGGCTCAGTCAGTTAAGCGTCTGACTTCGGCTCAGGTCATGATCTCACAGTTCATGGGTTCGAGCCACGAGTCAGGCTCTGTGCTGACAACTCAGTGTCTGAACTCTGCTTCAGATTCTGTGTCTCCCTCTCTCTCTCTGCCCCTCCCTTACTCATGCTCCATCTCTCTCTCTCTTTCTTGAAAATAAACATTAAAAGAAATTAAAACAAAACAAAACAAATAAAAGCAAAAAGGAGAGAAAGATATGGGAAGAAAAGTGGACAAGGAAGAGAAATGGAGAATACAAGAGAGAGCACATTTAGTCAGAAGAAATGGCTCACAAAAGTAGTCCTTGGGGATTTACAAATAGGATTTACTGCTTCAACAAGCAGTTGTTAAGGAGCAAAAAAAAAATGTTCTATGGTAAGTGCTCTGGAGAATATAGAGGAGAGAGCTCCTGTGTTTTCCAAAGACAAATCTGAAGTAAAATCCTAGCCCTTCTGTTTTCCAGCTGTGTGACACTGTGAAATCATGCAGCCTCGCTATGCTTAGAAGTTTGATGCCTGTCTCAACGCACTACTGTGGAGAGTGAATGAGGGAAGGTAATGGATGTGGAGCTCCTAGTGAGCATCTGGAAGTTGGCAGGGTCTTAACCGAAGAGAAGGCTGTGGATGGGCTTGCCCCATAAGTGTCAAGGGAGAAGAGAAAAGGGCCCTGAGAAAGCTGAGCATTCCTTGAAGAGCAAAGTGGGAGATGAGGTATCACAGACCACTGGAGCAGCAAGACAGAGCACAGGAAAACTAGGAAAAGGGTAAAATTCCTGAAGCCAAGGAAAGAGACCGTTTGAAGATGCTTGCAAGAGATAAGGGAAAACAGGGACTTAAAATGTCCGTTCGTAACTATGGGCAGCCATTAAAAATGAGGTGTTACTCAAATAGTGGACGGCACAGATGTTTATGATATATTGCTTCAAGGGAAGAATCAGATTATAAAACAGTTTTGTATTCAGAGATAAAAGCTGCTGATTGAGTATTTATTTAGCTCATTCATTCAACAAATATTCACTGAGTGCCTGCTGCATTCCAGGCACCATTCAAAATGCTAGAGATGTGGGGTGAATGAGACAGGCATTTCACGATGCTTATATCCTACTGTGCATGTATTTATGTGAGATTATGTGAATATACATACATCTAAACGTATCTTTACCTTTGGTTGGAAAGGAGATATACATGATGGATGAAATTGGACAAAATCACATTTAGGCATATGTACCTTGCTTATAAAACAAATATGGCAAGCTATGTCCCAGTTACTATGGATGATTCATCCAAGTGGTGGGATAGCGTCTAAGTGGTTAAGAGCTCAAGTTTGGCCGGGCCCTGGGTGATTCAGTTGGTTGAGCATCTGGCTCTTGATTTCAGTTCAGGTCACGATCTCATAGTTTGTGGGTTCGAGCCCTGCATCAGGCTTTGCTCTGCAGTGATAGCACAGAGCCTGCTTAGGATTCTCTGTCTCCCTCTTTCTGCCCCTCCCCTGCTCTATCTGTCTCAAAATAAATAAACTTAAAAAAATAATAACTCAAGTTGAGGGTCAGACAACCTAAGCCAACTTATTTCTGCTACCTACTAGCTGTAGAAAGCTATTGACCCCCTCATCCCGTTTTCTTTTCTCTAAAATGGAGATAAATGGTCCCTACCTCATAGTGTTGCAGTGAGAATAAATTGATACAATGCAAGTATGTATGTAACTCAGTGTCTGGCATATAGTAAATGTTGAGTTCATCTCTGCCATTATTGTTAATAATTATTTAGCTGGCCTGGATATTACCATTTTTTCTATAATATGGGTGCACTCCCTTGGTAGCTTGAAAACATAATAGAATATATTTAATACAATGATTTTTAGTGGAGGGCAAGGAGAGACCAGTTGGCTGGGGATTAAATGCCTGAAGAGGAAAAGAGAAAGGTCATATTGTATTGCAATCTGATTATGTCAAATATCAGTCCTAGGCAAATTCTCCTGTTAAGGACAAATCACAGAAGGATCACATTACCAAGGATGGGAAGTGAGATAGACCAATTACAGTAAAAAACCCGTTTCTGGAAATAGTATGGTGACAAGGTGTCCCTGGGAGAAATGAGGATCACAAGATTTCCCATGAAAGCCCAAAAGAGACATGCCATTTCCCCCACATCAGCAGTGAAACTATGACTCAAGCCTCTGGCTTCTATATGTCAGGGCCCTTTATGTTAGACCTCACTGGTGTGGCATCACTACTTTCACAGATAGTATCTGCTTGGTGGGGTCCCTGCCTCTTATCCTAAGACGACATGTGCTTGCCCAACTTCTGAAAGTTTATGTCTGTCTTTCCATATTTAAACATCAGTAAAAGGTGGGAAGGAGAGTCAGTTTAAAAAAGTCTGTCGATAAGAGAATCTAGTAACTATGTGCTTGAAACTATGTCTTTTAGTTTTCCCAATAAATGAAACACAATACTAATGAAAAGTCTTAGCAGGTGAGTCAGGTGGCCCCAGATGTACTAGCATAAGATGTTATTTGATTATAATTTATATAAATAGCCCTTGGAGGACTGTTTTATCAATTTCCTCTCCTAATGCAGATATATTTTTTTCTAAGACATCTCTGAAGGCAGGTAATTGATTCACTGATGGAGCTACTATTTATTTAGCAACTATTATTACTAGACACTGACTTGTGATCTATTCCCCCCAAAACACTCAGAATGATCCCTTTGAGACCTGAATCAGGTCTCACGCCCCTCTAATGACTTCCCATCACAGTTGGGATGTGAGCCAAATTCTTTCCCTGGCTTACAAAGAAGGGTCCCGTGGCTGCCTCTCCGACCACATCTCCCTCCTGTCTCCCTCATCTATTACACTCCACCTTCTGCTGTCTTCCAGGTCTTCCAATGTGCACAGTTTATTTCCTCCTGAGGTCTTTATACTAGCTATTCCCTCTGCCTGGAATGCTTCTCTCCCAGGTCAGTGCAAGGGGAGATCTCCCTCACCCATCAGTTCAAATGCCCCCTCCTCTAAAAGGCTTTCCTTTATACCTG
This sequence comes from Hyaena hyaena, assembly GCF_003009895.1. Classification (NCBI taxonomy): domain Eukaryota; kingdom Metazoa; phylum Chordata; class Mammalia; order Carnivora; family Hyaenidae; genus Hyaena; species Hyaena hyaena. Next base: position 2,158,468 of record NW_024080709.1, on the reverse strand, counting down.
ATCTAAAAGAAGACCTTACTTGGTCACCCTCTGTCTCACCTCTCCCGCTCTACTTCTTCATACCCCAAGTCACAACTGGAAATGATCTTGTATTTCGGGTCAGGTTCCCAGAAGCAGAGCTGTACAATTGACTGGCACAGTGAAGGAGTGCTCTGCGGCGGGGTGCAGGAAATAAGATACGACATGAAAAGGCTGAGCAAAGACATAGTTCAGGAGACCTGTAGCCTCAACTGGATATGAGTGCTGGAGCACAAACCACACAACTGAGTTTATCCTGCCTCAAGGCAAGGAAGCTGGTCTTTTGTATCCCCATTTCAGTCTGCCTGTGACTGAGGGATGCTCAGGTGTGGGACACGTAAGTTTGGAGACCATTCTCAATTGCCCAATGACAAGCCTTCCCACAAGGTTGTAGGTGGGAGTTGTCAGGCCGGCAACAGCTGGGGAATAGATATACCAATCAAGAGGCTCAGAGCAGTATGCCAACACCATCTGCAACATCTTGCTTCTCTTTTATTTTAGTTGGCTTATGTCTGTCTGCCCTGCTAGACTTCAAGTTCTGTGAGGGTAAAGATACCACCTGCTTTATTCACTGTGCGTTACTCCTTAAGGTGTCATAGGCACTCAATAAATATAGGTTGAGTGTTCAAAGAATTAACAAGTTAAGACGCTTTACTTACTCTCTCTAGCTAATCCTTACAATCACCCTAGGAGGCAGGACCTTCCAGTCTGAGTTCTTTCCAGGCTTAGATCCAACCTTGTCCATCTGAAAGCCAATTATTAACCAGATAGCCTGGATATAAATAAATCATGCCAACAAAATTCTTTACATCCTTTACCCTGAGCCTTTTCCCCTATTCTCCACTACCTCCCTCCACACACATATATAGGCTTTCCTTTGTTTTTCAAGGTATTTATTGCCTAAAGCCCAGAACTTGAGACCAAGTAATCACAAAAAATCCATATAGAATCCCCACCCTGTTGTCTTTGATGGCTCGTTTTGTCTCCATGCAAATTAAGAATATTTTGAAAATATCAGGGGTTGTTATTAGTGCAGTTGATGAGGGCTGTATGTGTAGACACTAACCGTATGAGTTAGTATGCATTTAGGTTATATAGAGTTTTAATCTTTTTTTTTTAAAGCATTTAAAAAAATTTTTTTTATTTATTATTTCTAGGAGAGAGAGAGAGACAGCGTGAGCAGGGGAGGGTCAGAGAGAGAGGGAGTCACAGACTGAAACAGGCTCCAGGCTCTGAGCTGGCAGTCAGCACAGAGCCCAACGCGGGGCTTGAACCCATGAACCGCGAGATCATGACCCAAGCGAAAGTCGGACGCTTAACCGACTAAGCCACCGAGACGCCCCTATAGCGTTTTAATCTTTGAAGCTACATGGAATGAATTCCCTGGCACACAGAAATATTCCAGGATGCTTCATCCTAATTTACTGCTAGGGACTTGTCAGGTATGGGAGGGCAGAAGGCTTTAAGATCTCACTTCCCTAGAAGTGCACCTGCAAAATCAGCACCACCTGAGTTTGGAATGCAGAATTCCGGCCCTACACCAGACCTGCTGAATTGAATCTGTATTTTAACCAAATCCCCAGGTGATTCATGTGAACATCAAACTTAGGGAAGTGTTGCCTTCAGACTACTTCATCCAGCCTTTCCTATTGTCCCTCCTTCCATGGCGCTAATTATTCTAGAACATCCCCATCTGTTCCCTAGATTCCTCTTGCCCTGAGTTACTGGAAGACCTGAATGGGGGCCTCGACCCTCTCTTGGTTGGTAAAAGTAAAGGAAAAAGCTTGGGATCTTCCAAGAGAGATACTCATCCTGGGTCTGGATTTTCAGAAAGAGATGGTGTACAAAAATATGTGTTTCTGGAAGATGAACATCAACAAATGTCACCACTGCCACCTACTCTCTTTTCTTGAACTTCAGAGAGAGAAACTTCCCTATGGGCATGTGGATGGATTCTGTCTTTGTCTTTCGCAAAGAACCCAGATCCTTTCCAAAGGCCATCTGGTCAGGGGCAGAGTGTAAGCTTCTGTTATCAGAAAGAAAAGACATGGATGGATGTCACTGAGTGACAGAAGAAATGTTATTCAAATCGATCTCTTATGTCAGTTGTTTGAATACAGGAAGTCCATGTAAATGACTTGTGCTATGAATTTAATAAGTTCCCCCTACCACAGGAATTCTGATTCAGCATGTTGGAGCAGCACCTAGGAATATGAACTTATAAACAAATTTCATAGTCAAGTGGGAACCAATAAACGTAATAATTACCATAAAACAGAAACTTTCAAACTTAACTGGTGATTTTTAAAAAAGAATGCATAGAATACTTATTTTAAAATGCTAATTCCGGGGCGCCTGACTCAGTCGGTTAAGCGTTAGACTTCGGCTCAGGTCATGATCTCGCAGTTTGGGGTTTTGAGCCCCGCGTCGAGCTCTGTGCTGACAGCTCAGAGCCTGGAGCCTGTTTCAGATTCTGTGTCTCCCTCTCTCTCTGCCCCTCTTCTTCTCATGCTCTGTCTCTCTGCCTCTAAAATAAATAAACTCCTTTAAAAGTGCTAATTCCAAGGCTCTTTCCTTGGAGTGTAATTCAAGGAACCCAAGAATCTGAATGCCACTGAACCAACTATTACTCCTTGTAGCAGAAAAGTCTCTGAGCTTCCCCGCCAGCAGCTAATTTTGTACTTGTTGCATATGTCACTGAAGGACTCTGAGGTCTAATTTCTTCATCTGAACAAGGGGTATTAAATTATCTATTTCACAAGGTTGATGTAAAAGGCTAGTGAGTTTAGCTACAGGGACACGGTTAGTAATTCTATCAAGTGCTGCACATGGGGAAAAGGAGTTTTAATTTTCAACGGCTTCCTTGAAATATCTCTTCATTGTATCTAGGAACAATTACATAATGTGCAAGGTCCAGTGTAGGATGGAAATGTAGAGCTCCTTATTAAAAAAATTATTAAGAACTGGAAATGGTGATAACCAAGCATTAAACCAAGCATGGTGCCCTTCTGAGCATGCGGACCTTGTGCACAAGTCACACATTAAAGAGGCTGGCCACGCTTATATCCACGAACTCTGGGAATCTACCCAAGTGTAGAGGGTTAGGGATAGGAAGGGAAGACAACAGCAATAATATAAGATGAACTTTGAGAAGTACTCAACAGTTTGCAAAGCTCTTCCATATATAATGGCTCAAATTGGCTTGGTTATCAGAATCACATGGGGAGCTTGTGAAGGAGGAATCCATATTCCTAGGTTCCTCCCCTGATGATGTCTAACTAGTACATATTCCTGGGAGGAGGGCCAGGAAGCTATATTTTTAACAAGCATCTTTTGAACAAACAAGTCCTCATGGTGAGGAAAGTTCTGGAATGCTTTTAGTAACCTACTTGATTCTCACACAAACTATTCTCACTCCCACTGCGAACTGAAGTAGGCATCATTAACTCCATTTTGTGAATGAGGAAGCCGGGATTCAGAGAGGTTTGGTCAAAGCTGCTAAGGGCCAAAGCTAGGATTGAAGCCCAGTCTTCAGAGAAAAAACTGTTGTAGTTCCATTATGCCACGGTGTGTGGGTGTGCATGTGTGAGAGAGAAAGAGGATTCGAAAGAGTGCGATCTCCCACATTTCCTCTAGATATGAACATAGAATTGTGTGTTCATGTTGCTTTGGAGGAGACGGGGGTGGGGAGGCAGCTGTTTCATTTAAGCCAGGAGAAAGTCTGGATGTTTCTCAGAAGCCAGGATAACCATCAAAAAAGGCTTTCTTGGTGGTCTCTACTCAACACTAGTTTTATTTTTATTTATTTTTAAAACTGATTTATTTATTTTGAGAGAAAGGGAAAGAGAGAGAATCCCAAGCAGCCTCTGTGTTGTCAGCACGGAGCTTCACACAGGTCTCGATCCCATGAATCATGGGATCATGACCTGAGCCGAAACCAAGAGTTAGACACTAAACTGACTGAGGCACCCAGGCACCCCAAAGACTATTTTTAAAATGTTGTCTATTTATGTCAAAAGAGAAAGACAAGTAGCCCAGTCCCCACACCCTCAAAGGCCATGTTTACTTATTTGTTCTTTCAGTTGCTGCCCCTCCCCTGTTCTACTGGGTGGTCTGTTTCCCACATGGGAGCCAGCATGATCTGGGGTGGAAAGAGGTCACAGGTAGCACCTTTCCTGAAAAGTCCCCAGGGCTTTCTCTTTTCACTCGGGGGAGAAGCCTAGAACCGTACAACAACCTACAAGGATTTACACAACCTTTGTCCCGTTCCTGTCCCCTCCCCCTGACCCTTGTCCACTCTGTCTCTGCCACGTTGATGTGCCAGGCCTGTTCCTGCCTCAGAACTTTTGCATTGGCTGTTCCCTCTGACTGAAATGCTGTCCCCCCACATATCCACATGGCTCCCTCCCTCACTTCTTTCAAGTCTTTATTCGGGGGTGCCTGGGTCCATCTTTGGCCCAGGTCATGATCTCAAGGTTCGTGAATTCGAGCCCCACATAGGGCCCTGTGCTGAAAGCTCAGAGCCTGAAGCCTGCTTTGGATTCTGTGTCTCCCTCTCTCTCTCTGCCCCTCCCCTGCTCTCTCTCTCTCTCTCTCTCTCTCAAAAATAAATAAACATTAAAAAAATTCAACTCTTTATTCAAAATGGTGTCTTCTTAGTGAGGCTTTCCTTGATCAACCTCTTACAAATTGCAGCCCATACCCCAGGCTCTCCCAATCTCCCTTACTTACAACCATTAACTTTCCTCTATTGCTGAGTATATTCTAAATAATTCTAGCCCATGTGTTATGTGTGTCTGTCACGGGGCCATTAGACAGTAAGCTCTGGGAGGACAAGGATTTTGTCTCTGCTCACCACTGTATCGGCAGCACCTGGGACAGCGCCTGGCACAGAAAATCTCAGTCAATAGTTGTTGAATGGATGGGTGTGTTCATTCATTCAAAGAACTGTATGTCCTATCCTGAGCTAGATGCTAAATACGCCAAACCCAAAGAGACCCACTTCCACTCTCAGGAAGCCCACAGTCTGCAGTCAGGAAAGGACTCAAAGACGTAAACACCAAGATGTAAAACTGAGCAGTGGGAGTCCACATGGAAGGTCCACATGGAAGAGGAGTGTGCAAGGTACAGCAGGCTGTGCTGCAGGGGTGCTGAGGGAGGAGCAGGTTCTGCCCAGGGGAGCCAGGGGGAGCTTTAAAGAGCAGCTGAGGTTTGAGTTGGGCTTGGGGAATGATTGAAATTTTGACAGAAGGAGATCTGAGAGGGAGGAGTGAGTCGCTCCAGACTGAGGGATCAACAAACACAGAACAGGAAAAATTCAAACTGTTCTCAGTAGAACTATCTGGGAGATAAAGGATGGGAGGTGGTGTGTGTGTGTGTGTGTGTGTGTGTGTGTGTGTGTAAGGAATGAGTAAGGCTGTAAGGCTGTGGTGGAAAAAAATAGATGCCTGGGGGTCTGCTGGACTGGGGCATAAGTGTGAGCTCAGCCCAGCTCAGCCCAGCTCTTGCTGGCTGACTTCCATATTGCCTTATTGACAGCTCTCTATTCCCCGCACAGCTATCTCCTTGGGTTTTTCACCCTCGGGCCTTCTCATACTTTGCAGAGCAATTTAGCCTTGGACCTATCTTCATATGCATACACACAAAAATATCTCTGCCGAAATTAAGTGTCAAATATTCTGAGACTCACAGCCTCTAAGCAGCATAAAAAATTGGGTGGAAGCTTTAATATTTCAGACTCCTCCCTTCCTTTTCTACACTATTGTACCCAAATCAAAGAGATTCCTTTTACTCCTCCTCTGACACATACAGCCACCTCATCCCCATCCCTTGGGAAGCAAACTGGCAACTGTCTGCTTGGGTTGGTAGGATTCCTAATGCCACTTTCATCTAGAGTGCCCAGTCTTCTCACGGACTCCTCACTGCGCCCCTGTGAGGTAGGCAAGCATTATTATTCCATTTTTCAGAAGGGAAAACTGAAACCCAGGGTCCCATCATACATAAGTAACGGAGCTGGACAGTAGGCCCAGGATCATTTGACTTCAAGGATAACATAGTTCTTACCCAACACCAGTGAGAAACAGATCAGGACACTGTGTATCTCATAATCCAGAGATTAAAGGTTGATATTTTAAGATTTAAGATTCAAAAACACAGCAGAGAGTGGGTTCTTCCCCCTCTCCTTTCATTGGGTGCATATTAAATATTAATTCCCTTTGTCTTTGCAAACACAGACATTGATGAAGACACACATCATAAAAAATGCAAGGTAAAAGTTTCCTTCAAATTGAAGCTTTTGTATTGGAAATGCATTTGGATGGCTTCTCTCCCTGCAGCTGGGGTTGTCCATTTGATCTTCTTTGTCCTTGGTCACTGTTGTCCAGAAGAACATGGGTGTAGCAAGAGATCAAGGACACATTCCCATCAGGGGCCTGACAATCCCAGCTCCAGGCATCAACAAACACTGTACTTTAAATATTTTTAGGAGGCAAGAGAGCTTGAGAAGGAGTCCTTTCCTGGCTGGTTTTCTAGATCTTGGGAGAGAGGCCTAGAAGGAAAGCCAGGGCAGCAGAGGTCAAAGGACCCACCAGGACAAAGAAAGGTCAGTGATTGCAGGTTTTGGAAACAAGTATGTCTGTGTGTGTGTGTGTGTGTGTGTGTGTGTGTGTGTGTGTGTGTTCCAAGCCCAATTTCCATCATCTCCACTGGGTTTTGAAAAATAATAAATTTTACTGGGTATATTTCTTGAAAGGATATGTGTTCACAGCAGAAAATTTAAAAAATGTGAGCATGCAAAAAGGAGATAAAAATTAACTGTGATCCAAGAAATGTAGGAAAGTGATAAACATCCAAGTTACAGCAGTGTTTATCCCTAAGGGGAAGGGGGTGGGGGGAGTGTAACAGGAAAGGACTAACACAAGAGATCCTGAACTGGATTGGTGATATTTTATTTCTTTGGCTAAGTACTGGAGACCTGGATATTCCTTATACTTTTTCTTTGATACATTTTTAATATGTCTGAAATAATTCAGAATACATTTTTTAAAGCCATCTGGTACATTCATCATTTGAAAACTCAGGATCTAGGACAGCCTTTGCTACATAGTAAGGGCCTAATAAATATTTCTTGAACGAATGAGCAAACAAATGAGTGAATGAATCTACAACTTAACTCTTGTGTTGCCTCTATTTTTTTAATGTTTTTTTTTTTTTTGAGAGAGAGAGAGAGAGAGAGAGCACGAGCAGGGAAGGGACAAAGAGAGAGGGAGACACATAATCTGAAGCAGCCTCCAGGCTCTGAGCTATTAGTACAGAACCCGACACGGGGCTTGAACTCATGAACCGTGAGCTGAACTCATGACTTGAGCCTAAGTTGGATGCTCAACCAGCTGAGTCACCCAGGCAGCCCTTTTGCCTCTGACTTTTAGTTTTCCCTCATTTAGAATTAGCGCTGGCAATGTCTACTCTCATGGTTATGATAGGAGGTAGAAGTACCTGGGATTCCACCCAGACTCAGCACTTTGATAAATATTCAACTAGGATTTTCATTTTCCCAATGCATAGGGGTTTTTTTTAAGCATAAAAAAAATAGGATCGTGCAACACCTGCTACTTTGTAACTGGATATAATCACATCTTCGCTTGTCCTTTCAATTCATTTCTTTATTTTTTTTAGTGGCTGGATATTTTTATTACTCCATCTGAGCCTTATAAGAGTCAACATCCTTAGTTGTTGGGGACTGTCTGAGGGTACCATTGGTAGAATTACTCTGCAGACTCCTGGAGTTGGAAGGTACTGTGCTTGGCAAATAGGGGTATTAATTCTATTCCTCCAAGATGACCCCAAGAGAATGTGTTAGGGAGCATTCTGGGAAGTTTGCAGCTTTTTACAAAGTTAAAAAGCAAGCAGTCTCAGACATCCCCTCTTATGGCTACCGCTTACTTGTGGAATAAAATCCTAATTTTCAAATAACCCTCCGGTCTGGCAGCTAGAGTTTTCTGCTGGGCTCGCCATCATCCAGCCACATGGGTCTGTCCAACTTCAGACCTCACCAAGCTCTTTCCTGGCCCAGGTTTATCACATCTACCATCCCCCATCCCTGGGACACTTCTCCCCCACACCCCTTCATGGACACTCATTTGAAGAAGGTTCCCTTTCATCTCTACCTAGGGCCCTGTTTGTTTTCCCTTCATGGCCTTTGCTCTACTGTAAGAACTCAATATTTCTCTGCACCGTTGTGTGTTGAATTCTCATCCTTACTGGGAACTCTTAGCTCTAGGAGGGCAGGGAAGGACTGAATCTGTTGTACTCATTGTTGCTTACACAACCTCTAAGCAAAATCCCTGCTGCACACAGATGCCTAATAAATCTTGAATGAATGCAGGAGTGAATGAATGAATGAATGCTTTAATGGAAAAATGAATCACTCAACTGGGTTACTTACCTCTGGGCTTCAGTTTCAGCCTTATCTACAGAATAGGGCTGGCAATATAAACTCCAAAATTATGATGAAAGTAATTGCACTTGTTTCTGTAAAATGTCTCACTGGGCGTAGTTGACAGGTGAGAAATGGTTCTCACCGACATGGCTATTTTGCTCCTTCAACAGTCCTGGCCTGCGTATATAAAAAGAGCGGTACCCACCACTCTACTTTACTTGAAAGCTTTTTCTTTGCGTCTTTCGAAGGCAAGTACAAATGAGAACACTGGGATATTCGTTTTAGTATTATCCCTTTGAACCTCAAAATGCATATGATAGAAAACAGGATGACACATGCAATTTTACCTTTTCTTCTAGCTAACTACTGTTTACAAACGGCAGTTGCTCTAGTTTAGCTTGGCAAACCTTTTCAAAGCCCAGGCAGTTAATTACAGCTGCTTCTGGGCCACACTCGGAGATCAATGGCTTGAAACAGACTGGGAGGGAGTAGGTGTCGCTCAGGCATGGTGGGGTGAATGCTGGTAACCTCAGGAGCCAACGTTTCTGGAAGTCGGTGGTTCCCACCCTCACATCCATTTGCAGTGGTTTACAAACATAGTCAATGCAAAAGCATCCTTTCCTTCCCAAAGAAAATCCAGCCTCTGATCTAGAATGGAGGGGATACGATAACAATCATTTATTCAGTCCATAAATACTTACTGACCACCTACTACACACAAAGCTTGTACTAGGTGCTAAGCAAAAGGATGACAGTGAACAAGGGAGGTAAGACCTCTGCTCTCTAGGAGCTTTCATATTTGGAGGGGTGGGGACAGAAGACAAAAAAAAAAGAAGAAGAATAAGAAAAAACACAAAGAAAAAGATCATACAGAGATGAATGCTTTAAAAAAAATAAATGTACATGCAGTGACATAACAGAGAATGAGAGAGTGGCTCTTTGATACAGCATGAAGAAATGATGTTTAATCTGAGATCTGAATGACAGGAAGGAACCAGCGACACAGGAGTCTTCTAGGAAAAGAAAACAGGGAGTGCAAAGGCCCTGGGGTGGGAACTTCAGATTTTGGAAACTTGGTTAAGTGGATGGAAGAGGGAACAGAAATGATCATGGGTAGAGACTGACCTTGTCAGCCATGGTGAACAGCTTCCACTTTATGCTAGAGAAGCCACTGGATGGTACTAGGCAAGGGAGTAATATAATGTGATTCATGCTTTAAAAAAAAATTACTCTGGCTGCCGTGTGAAGAATATATGATAGAGGTAGGTGTAGAAATACTGAAGCCATTCAAGAGGCTGTTGCAGTAACCTGATTGGAACGTAATGGTGGCTTTGACAAAGACATATTGACAATCTTGTCTACACTGGGTTTATAGTCAGTTAAGGTAAACTTTTATATCCACATAGGGGACATTGGTCTTATAAGAGGGCTACCAATCAAATGAAATTATCAGTTAATTTGGACAGAAAAGTTCAAACCTCCCACCACCTTTCCTATTGTCAGAGATGTTGTGCACATAATCTTCTTTTCCTTCCTTCCCTAGATCATCATGTTCAGATTCACCTATATGATATCTTCCCTGCGGATCATGGGTAATACTGTTAGCCTTCAAAGAACAAGGTGGGAAAGATGAGAGACAGATGTTTCCCCTTTCGGGTTTATAAAATCAAGAGGTTTGGTATCGAGACGTCAAGGCCGGAGTTTATTTGAATGAATAGAAGCAGCAAACAGTCTGAATTAGAAACCTCTCCTTCTGCCCCACATGATGAAGGGCAGGAGCCTCTTGGGTCAGGGAGTCAGGGCTGCAAAGGAATTTACCTGGGGTCTCTTGATGATGTTCTCTTTGGGAGGCTAAAGAAATGCATTCGGGAAGAGAACTGGTAATAAGAGGGAGTATTTGTCAAAGCCACTCACAATCATGTCTAGTCCAGCCACAGCTCCTAAGATTTTGCCAGCCAGTTGGTTTCTTTTTCAATCTACATTATTTCAGGACCCTGGGGTCATAGCAACTGAAGGGGCTGGGGACAGGGAAAGGATATGGCCGCCTTCTTCCAGTTTCCAATATGGAGGTAAAGAGTCTAAAACATATTAAAGATCAGTAATCAACATTTGGATGAGAGAAGCCGAGAAACACATATAAGGAGAAAAAACAGGTGAAAATGCTCTCCAAGACAAGTGCTCTCTCTCTCTCTCTCTCTCTCTCTCCGATGCCTATGTTTGGAAGAGACCTCTTGCATTATTTTTAGATGTCTGACTTGAGACATTGTTTCATTTGCCACTAAGTAGGACAAAAGAAGTTCTAAAATATCAGAATCAGAGTGGAAGAGACCTCTCTCTCTCTCTCTCTCCGATGCCTATGTTTGGAAGAGACCTCTTGCATTATTTTTAGATGTCTGACTTGAGACATTGTTTCATTTGCCACTAAGTAGGACAAAAGAAGTTCTAAAATATCAGAATCAGAGTGGAAGAGACAGAGAGAAAGTGAGAGAGAGAAAATGACAGTCAGCGACAGAGACAGACAGACAGAAAGGCTAACTAGATGTCACCCTTCTTATCTCTAAACATATGATAAGGCTGATAAGGTATTTCACAGTACCAGGGACCTCATGTCCCAGTTCATAGAAAGAAGCAAGCTTGTGAATTTGGCCCACAGGAAATTCATTATCAATCAATATTAAGTGATGACTTGGAACTGATTAGATGTAAGCCATTCAAACAGTCTCACTTTCTTCCCAACCCTAAAGCAAGGTTAATTCGTTGGAGCTAGCCTAAAATTTACACACACACACACACACACACACACACACACACACACACACATTCTTTCATCTCAAGATATGGACTCTCAGATAAGGTTCTCAAATTTTAATATAAGTTTTCAAATTTGAGGAATCTTTAATTTTAAAAAATTGATATTTATTTATTTTTGAGAGAGAGAGAGACAGTGTGAGTGGGGGAGGGGCAGAGAGAGACAGGGAGACACAGAATCTGAAACAGGCTCCAGGCTCTGAGCTATCAGCACAGAACCTGACATGAGGCTGGAACCCACAAACTGTGAGACCATGACCTGAGCTGAAGTTGAATGCTTAACCCACTGAGCCACCCAGACGCTCCCCTGAGCGTGAAACATGCTAACAAGAAGACTACGAAGTCTGAATGCCAGTAAACTGTGATTTCTCACCAAAGGTGCATGGTGCCCCTGCGGGAGCAACTACTTTCCAAGAGAATATCCAACTTCACTGCCTCATCTCTCCACTGCTACTGTCACTCTTTCTCTCCATGTGGGAGCCCCTCGCCTCCACTCAAGGACAAATCAAAGGGACACTTGAGTTCCCAGCACTTTGGGCATCTCCCTCTTGTTTGCAGCCCTACAGAAAAAAAAAAATTACTCTGGGTTCCCCTGGAAGGATGTTTATGTTGAAAGCCTGACTCTGAGTCTCAGAGGCTTTGAGAAGCAGTAGAGCCATCGATCTTGGCGAGGTGAACACCTTCAATGCCATCCACCTGGTGGTAGCACGTTTGGTAGGGGGTGTGGAAGAGAGAGGTGGCTCAGAGAGTCAGATGCCAGTTGAAACACCAAATTCCATACTGATGCATTTGAGCATGGGCTGTTAATAAAGGGTACGTGACTTGAAGTTAATTTTGCAAATCATGCAAACCAATAGAAAATATGCATTGAAAAGTGTATATGGGCTCTTTATTGATTGGGATTTTCTTATTCATTTGTTCCTCTATATTTTCTCCCCTCCCACCCACTTAACATGTCAGCTCCGAAAGGATGGTGTCTTGTGTGTTTCCTTTGCCGTGACAGCCACAGTGCCTGGCACACAGCAGGTGCTTAGTAAATTCTCATTGAATCAACAGATGCAGAGAAAAGACTAGAAGGAATTAATGGAATTAATAGTGATTACTTGGGGACTATAGGAAGGTTACAGTTTATTCTTTATACTTTCTATCTTTCTCAAGTTCTCTGAAATATATTTTTCTAATTAGAATAAAATGGAATGGATATGGCTCAGGGAAACCCCAGGCTATCACCAACATTGCCATTAACTAAGAAGCAACAGGCAAATTCAAACCTATTAACAATGCACACACTTCAACTAATGTTATATTAATAGCAATGAAGACACACACTCCTGTTTTTCATGTATCCATTCATTCAACAAGCATGTATTGTGGGCTGCCATGGATCAGTCCTTGGCTCAGACAGTGGAGACACTGATGAAGGATCACGTTCAAATTCAGAAAAGGTGAAATCATGACTCTCATACAGAGTATAAGATGTAAAGTCCAAACGTGTTAAAGAACTTATTTAAGTCATTAATGAGAGAACTGGTGATATGTTTATATCGGTTCAAAAGAAAATGTGGAGACTGGGGAGAGATACTGAAATCAAAATGCAAATGGAAGCAAAACTGGCCTTGTCCACAATTTGGGAGCCTCCACTGTATAGACAGATGTGAGCCTCTATCATACAGAATTTTTGCATGTCTACAGGCACAAATTATTTTGCATTGCTATCAATTATCTACACTTTACAGAGTAGACAATACAAGGCTAGCAGTTGATAACCCAGAGGAACATGCTCTAGACAACAGGTAATTTTCCACGGAAGCACAATTTTTTCTTATGCTACAAAGATGATTAAGATACAGTCACTGACTTCTCATATAGTATCTGGGAAGACTGACACAAACAAAGGACTTGCTTTGCTCTGGACAAGAAGAAAATAAATCTTTATGTTGCTCCTCTTCTGTTTACAGGGGCCCTGTGAAAGAAACTCCTGTACGAGAATTGAAAACTGTCCAAAGAACTGAAGAAAAGCAACACTTTGGTTTCAAAGCACAGTTTAAAGTTTTTTGCATTAACAATTTTATTACAAACACACCAGTAAACCAATACATGCTCATTGTAAAACTAAAATGCAAACCATAAAAAAATATGGGAAAAAAGAAATCAGAGTCTTTGCTTCCTTTGTATCAATTCCATTTTCTCTGGGGTGCCTGGGTGGCTCAGTCAGTTAAGCATCCGACTTCAGCTCAGGTCATGATCTCATGGTTCATGGATTTGAGCCCCAGGTCGGGCTCTTTGCTGGCAGCGCACAGCCTGGAGCCTGCTTTGGATTCTGTGTGTCTCTCTCTCTGTCCCTTTCCCCCTTGTGCTCTGTCTCTCTCTCTCTCTCAAAAATAAATAAACATTAGGGATGCCTGGGTAACTTAGTTCATGATCTCATGGTTCATGGGTCTGAGCCCTGCATTAGGCTCTGTGCTGACAGCTCAGAGCCTGGATCCTGCTTCAGATTCTGTGTCTCCCTCTCTCTCTGCCCCTCCTCTGCTAGTGCTCTATCTCTCTCTGTCCCTCAAAAATAAATAAATGTTTAAAAAAATAAATAAACATTAAAATGTTTTTAAAATTCCATTTTCTCACCCATCAGAGAGCCTAAGAGACAACAATGTCCACAAATCCATACACATGTTGTAGCACTGAAGAGAGAGATCAGGCAAGAGGGTCCTTCATTCAGTGGAGCCATCTTCATGGAATTTTTGGAATTGTAAAGTGGAATTAGTTTGGGGGAGAGGTGAGAAGAGAGGTAGAATGCTCTGCATTGGAGAAAAGTCACAAGAATGTTAAGGGTTTGAGGCTGGCAAAGGAAGTGGGCAGCAGATATCCAGGGAAGCTAAGGCAGGAAGTGATAGAAAGTGAAATCCTCAGCTAAGACACAAGCCATTGAGAAATGCCCAGCACCAGGAAAGCTTTTATGAATTCTTTGGATCATGACATCTAATATTTCATCCCAAGTTATTGCCCGTCCTGTTGCATGATGTAATCTCCTGCTATGAGCAAAACCTCTTCCACTAAATAAATATCTGCTAGACAAGACAACCTATGTCAGTGGTACACTGAAGATCTTTGAAGACTATGTCAGTACGGGTCACGCTCAGGGGGTAAGGGAGAGAAGAGAGCAGTTGCAGGAGGTGAGAAATTCAACAGTCAGAGACTCTGAGTGGAAGATGACCAGGAGAGAGTAAGCTCCCCACTCCAGGGCTCAGCCAAGAACACCCGGAGGTACAGGACAAACATACTGGATTTCCTGTCCCCTCTTGGATTGAAGCTCTAGATATTTGTGATAAATATTAAAGGAAAGTGTCATCTCAAGAATTTGGAGCCACCAATAACAGCAGGGAGGGCTTCCCAGAGGAAGTGACGTTCCAACTGATTCTCATCACACAAAAGGGGCTAAGTAAGCAGGAAAGAGGGAACTACTACATGTGCAGAAGCAAAGAGGCATAAAAAGCCACGGGATGTTTGGGGGGAACCAAGAGCTGCCTGGTTTTATAAGGCTCAGCCTGTGTAGGAGTGGGATGCGATTTTGAATTGTCTGCAGCTCTCTGAGGCTAGTGCTGGCATTACTGTTAAAAGATAGACCTGGGGAGCACCTGGGTAGCTCAGACAGTTAAGCATCTGATTCTTGGTTTTGGTTCAGATCATGATCTCATGGTTTTGTGGGTTTGAACCCTGCTTTGGGCTCTGTGCTGACAGTGTGGAGCCTGCTTGGGGTTCTCTCTCTCTCCTTCTCTCTCTGTGTCTCCCCCACTCATGCTGTCTCTGTCTCTTTCAAAATAAATAAATAAATAAACTTAAAGAAAAGAAAGATCTGGCACAAAGAAGGAAAGCGTCGCGGTGCAGCCCTTGTGGCCGGACAAGGATCTGGAGACCCGTAAACTAACAGTCAGTCTGTTACTACCTTGAGCAATCAGCTTTATTTCATTTGTGAAGCAGAAACAATGAATTGCCCTTCCAAGGCTATGTTTATCCCCGCCAAGCGTTGAACAAATACAGTGTTGGGATGAGACAAAACACTCTCCTTTTCTGAGCAAGGATGGAGGACAAGCCTGCAGAAGAAAGGACATCTTCCTGGGGGGGTGAGGCTCAGTGGGTTAATCTTCTGCCTCCGGCTCAGGTCATGATCTCATGATTCGTGGGTTCAAGACTCATGTCGGGCTCTGTGCTGACAACTCAGAGCCTCTTCCGACATCTGGAGCCTGCTTCAGGTTCAGTGTCTCCTTCTCTCTCTGCCTCTTCCCTGTTCATGCTCTGTCTCTCTCTCTCTCAAAAATAAACATTAAACATTTTTTTAAAAGGGAGGATATTTTGCTAAAAATGATCAGAACAAGTAAATGGACTGAGTTTAATTCCCAGTGTTGGAAGTGAATCAATAAGCAAATGATACCTTCCAGAAGGTGTTATCTGGCATGTAAATAAGACACAATTTTAGCCAAGTTGGTCCAGTGTCTTTTTTTTTTTTTTTTTTCTTGCCTTTTGCTGGCATTAATGGTGTGGAGCATACAAGTCTGCACCTTCTAGTTCAATCCTTTTCCATTTTTTTAAGATTGTGGGTTTTTTGTTTGCTGTTTCAACCTGCTGGAGGCGTGGGTTCAAAGGTCTTACAGAAGGCAATAGTCTTACAGATACACAGCCACTCTGATGGACAGGAACTTTTAAAATCTTTCTCTGCCTTCGTGTGAGATGCTCAGGGTCCAAGAGCCAAGATCCATTGTCTAAGCCCCCATCATCCCAAAGCCACATCAGTGCAGCCCCCAGGATTTCTTCATCTGCCTTAAGAAGACCCAACACCTTGGATGAGTTCCTTCAGATGATTGTTAGATACTGAAGTCCTACTTCCTCGGCAGAGACGTCAAAGTCCTCACCAAGTGGGTTTTGGCAGTATGTCAAATGGTGCTCTGGACACAGAGGTGGGAGTTAGACATATAGGCAATTCCTTGGGTTTACCTGGCACTGAATCTCAAATATTTTTGTAAGTAAGACTTGATCTGTAGGGACCAATGTCTATTATAGCATCATCACCATTAAATGCTAATTAAGCAACGAGGGTAAGCTAAGTGTGGAGAGATGCCCAATAGCAAAAACACAAGTGTTCCAATAAAGGAGTCTAGAAGATCCAAAACACATCCACAAAATGGTAACTAGTAGCATGCAACAAGGCCCTCTGAGTGGTGTGGACAGCACTGCGTATGGGGTTGTGTTTATTAGTCTGACAAGTTCAGGTCATAGACAGCACCATTTTGTTTGGGAATACATCCCCAGAATCTGGCATAGAATATGCGCATGATCGGGAACTCGAAAACGTTTGTTGAACAGGAGAATAAATGGAGAGGTCTGGAGTGGTGATCAGGGAGGGCTTCAAGGTGGCAGTGGCATACAATTTGTAACAGAGAAAATGTACAGATGAGTGACTAAGAGAATAGATTCTGGGGCCAGGCTGCTTGGGTTTGAATCCTGGCGACACCACTTACAAGCCAGGTAAGTTTGGGCAAATTATTGAATCTTGCTAGGTCTTAGTTTCTTGATCTGTAAAAGGGGTATAATTATGAACCCATATCATAGAGCAGTGGGAAGTATGAGAAACAGGTAAAGTGTTAGCAAACGACCAGAATATAATAGCCACTATATATAGGTAAGTGATGGAGACGATCGTAACCATGTGAGAAGATTGAGGCTCATTCTGAGTGATGCCAATGTTCTGAATGAACCAAAGCACAAGGGGTGTTTAAGGGATGGGAACACCAGCTTGGTATTGGGCATGTGGTAGAGGTACAGTAAGTACCAGAGTAAAAGAGAATAAGGTGCACATTCCCCAAGTGCCATTTGGAGTTGGTGGTGTAGGCACCTGAAAGTTTTATTTTTTTAATATATTTTTTTAATTTTTAAGTTTATTTACTTGAGAGGGAGAGAAAAAGCATGAGTGGGGGGAGGGGCAGAAAGAGAGGGGGAGAGAGAGAATCCCAAACAGGCTCCATACTGTCAGTGGAGGGTCCGATGCAGGGCTTGAACTCAAGAAGCATAAGATCGTGACCGGAACTGAAGTGGGACATTTGACCGACTGAGCCACCCAGGCACCTGAAAGTTGTATAGACAGCGCTCAACAAAGGGTGTTTTAGAAAATGCAGAAATAAATTGTATTGATTTTCATAGCAAAAATATGCAAATATCAAGAGGAAAATGGCCTAATAAGCTTTGCTGTATTTAGATTATGGAATTTTATGCAACAATTAAAAAGAATAAAGTCAAGCTGTATGTAAGACTTCGGGAAAGGGGCGCCTGGGTGCTTCAGTTGGTTAAGCGCTTGACTACAGCTCAGGTCATGATCTCGCGGTCTGTGAGTTCAAGCCCCATGTCAAGCTCTGTGTCTCCCTCTGTCTCTGCTCCTCCTCTGCTCACATTCTGTCTCTCTGTCAAAAATAAGTAAATAAGCCTTAAAATTTTTTTTAATAAAAAGAAAAAGACTTTTGGAAAACTTCTAAGTCGTATCATTGAGTTAAAAAACCATGTTGCCAAACTATAATGAATTACTATACTACCAACACACACATAACGTTTCTACACACTTACTATTGGCCCATGTATTTGCAAATACAAAGAATGCTATCTAGAAGCTCACATATCAAATTGACACATATGAACATTCTGGAAAGAGGAACACAGTTTGGGGGATGAGAAGGTTGTCAATGAGATTTCACTTGCATTCTTCATGTCCTTTAGTAAAGAGAATGGTCACACAGTTTTTTATGTCAATAAAAAGCGATAGATTTTTTGGAGAAATTTGCTTGCAAAGAGGTGAGAATAGAAGTCCTGACCTTGATGGGAAGGCACTGCTGCTGTCTGGGTGTGAAGCAATAGGTAGCAAAGTCAGTGACGGGAATGACAAGGAAAAGCACACAAGAAGAGTCACCAGAACGGAGCAGGGGGAGCTGGGAAAATGGCGAAGTGGCTCTCTGAGAGAGAAGCACCACAGACTTGGAGCTGAGAGACAGACAGACAGACAGGGAGAGCACACAATTTCCGTTTTATGCTCATGCAGTGTCACCAAAGCTCTGAGGAAAGCTACCACCCAAAACTCTACGGCATGCATGTGGACTGCTCTCTCTAGTCTAATAATGACCAAATTAGGTCAATTAGTTTTGTCAATTCATTAATTACTTGGCCCACAGCTGTTTTAACAGCTTTTATAGAACTGCAAAGACACCCCCAAGCAGTTGATTTAATACTGAGTAGATATAGTGTCACTCTTGTTTAAATAGAAATAGCCAGATGGAGACCAGAGGGGCTTATCTGGGTCTTATTATTTTATCCGTGCATTGAATCTGATGCAGGAAATGGTTTGCTAATGATCTGGGGAAGTTATTTTTATGCCATTAAAAGGGGGTAGTTCGAGCCCTAAGTGACTTGGATTTAAGCATTTGGGATCAATAAAGAGCCAAAATGTGTCTTTCACTCACAACTGAGCAGAATGGCATTTATAATGTCCTGACCTCTTCGAGGCCCACATAGAGGCCTTTCTCCTTTTGAAGTAAACCCATAAAAATTACATTTGTTGAATCAAGTTTAATATTAATCTTTCTGGAAGTTGTCTATTGACAATGCCAAGTAGAGTTCTCTTCTGCATCAGCTCATATAAAATGCAGGAGAATTAATCTATCAAAACACAAGTTCCTGGGGCGCCCGAGTGGCTCAGTTGGTTAAGTGTCCAACTCTTGATTTCTGCTCAGTTCATGATCTCACAGTTCGGGAGATTGAGCCCCGTGTCAGGCTCTGTGCTGGCAGCATGGAGTCTGTTTGAGACTATCTCTCTTTCTCTGCCCCACCCCGATCATGTGCACACACTCTCTTTGTCTCCCAAAGTAAATAAAAAAAAAAAAACATTAAAAAACCCCCCACAAGAATGTAAGCTGGTGCAGCCCCTCTGGAAAACAGTGTGAAGGTTCCTCAAAAAGTTAACAACAGAACTCCCCTATGACCCAGCAATAGCACTGCTAGGAATTTACCCAAGGGATACAGGAGTGCTGATGCATAGGGGCACATGGACCCCAATGTTAATAGCAGCACTCTCAACAATAGCCAAACCATGGAAAGAGCCTAAGTGTCCATCAACAGACGAATGGATCAAGAAGATGTGGTTTATCTATACCATGGAATACTACATGGCAATGAGAAAGAATGAAATCTGGCCATGTGTAGCAACATGGACGGACCTTGAGGGTGTTATGTTGAGCGAAATAAGTCAGGCAGAGAAGGACAAATACCATATGTTTGCACGTATAGGAGGATTAGGAGGAACTTAACGGAGGACCACGGGGGAGAAGAAGGGGGGAAATAGTGGGGGAGAGGGAGGGAGGCAAACCATGCAAGACTCTTGAATACTGAGAACAAACTGAGGACTGATGGGTGTGGGGGGGAAGGGGGTGATGGGCATGGAGGAGGGCACTTGTGGGGATGAGCACTGGGTGTTATATGGAAACCAACTTGACAATAAACTTTTTGTAAAAAAAAAGATTCAAATTGACAGAAATAAAGAGAATGAAAAAACACCAAAAAAAAAAAAAAACAAACAAAAAACCCACAAGTTCTTCATCTTGGGCTAACGAGGTTCATAGTGTACAGATGGGCTTCAAGGATTTGAGAACATTATGGAATTTTATGCAAAATTTTTGGATTTGTCTTGTTAAGCTGTTGAAGAGCAAAAGCCTCTGGTTTTAATAAGTTCGAAAAAACAAACTAAATAAATAATGCTTTGAAACTGCTACAGTTTTTTGGTGTTTTTTTAAAATAAAATACATCATCCTAGCTAATTAAATAACTCTATGTGGATAGGGAGTTTGATAATCTGGACAATATAAAATTAAAGTTATTCATAGTTAAGTCAATCTTTTAAGAGAATTATGACATGTAAAGCAGTAACTTAAACAATTTTTTTTTTGGTGTTTATTTTTACTTTTGAGAGATAGACGAGGGGAAGGGCAGAGAGAGAGAGGGAGACACAGAACATGAAGAAGGCTCCAGGCACAGAGCCCAATCTGGGGCTCGAACTCACAGACCATGAGATCATGACCTGAGTTAAAGCGGACCTTTAACTGACTGAGCCACCCAGGTGCACCTAAACCAGTAATTCAAAAAACAAAAAAAATTATACTTGATGATGAGCCGACCATTTCTCAGAAACAGTGTCTAAGAAAAAACTTTACAGAAACACTATCTTGGGAGAAAAGTTTCAAGGAGTAAAAGGCTTTGTCTGGTTGAGAAAATCCCGGGACCAAAAGCACTTCAACTGTCCATTTCAGAAGAGATAGAAATTTGTAGGCAATGATGGAAGAGCAAGTTCTAAGTAAAAATGAGTTTTGATCCTGTGTCTCCTTCTCTCTCTGCCCCTCCTCTGCTCACATTCTGTCTCTCAAAAATGAATAAATGTTAAAAAGTTTTTTTTTTTTTTAAATGAGTGTTGAGCAAAGAGGTGGAGATAGGAGAAGACTAGGCATCATTGATAGCCAGAACTTTCTGGGCAAGAATGGGAGACAAGACAAGGCTATAACCTTGGATCTGACCCAGAAGGCTGTGCCCTATTCAATAGAAAGGCTATGAAATGGGAGGCTATCTAATGTTTCTGATCAAAAGGATAACATAAAAAAGTAGATCCATTCGGAATGGAGGCAGAAGAGGAAGGAAGGAGGGAGGTCTATTATTTATTAAATAGGATGGAGAGGATTAGCCGCAAAGAATGGTGAACGTAGGGTTATGAAAGAGCTGGAGGTTGTCAAGGACAACTGCTCTGAGGTCGAAACTTCTGTCCAAAATCATTGCCTTTTTCAAAGTCAGTGTTGGCATGTTCAAAGACACAAACCCTTAACACTTGCTCTACCAAGTCCAAAGATAAAGCATCCATCATAATCCTTCCTCTGGTAAACTGGCCTTAGTAGGAGGGAGATAGACTCAGCCCATAAAGATGTTGTCTCAGCAAATGCCAGAGAAAAGGAATGAATTTCCCCTGAACTCTCTAGCCCTTGGTCATAATCTTAACTCCCGCTTCCTTCACCAACATGGGACACAATGGAAGTTACCGTTGGAGGTGTCAACTCTACATTTCCTGGCTTGGAGAAGTGTAGCCCTGTCTGTCTTCACCATGCACTCCCTCCTGGCTATTAGCTGAAGGATTAATTACATCACAGGCTCAGGCTGATCAATGAATATGTGGCCAGAGGGCCAGAGGTCGTTTTAAATAGAAAATTTATACCTTCTCTAGAAACTATGACCCTGAAGCTTTGGAACAACCTCTCAGTTCTCTCCATCATACAGCCAACAGAACACAGTCTTCTGAGGTCATGATCTTGTATATATAACCATTAGGACAACTTCAATAGGAAGAAAAGAAAGCACAACATGGGAATCTGATGGTGTGCAGACATTTACACAAACTATAGCAGACTTGTATGGTCCTCTGTTATTACCAGTGTTCTTTGGTAGGAAATGGTAAATCACTTCTTGTTTAAGTCACTGGTGGTTGCCCCCAAAAAAGAAAAATATCTACCTGCAAGGACTGGAAGAGAAGAAATGGCCCAAATATTAAGATCTCAACCTAGGCTTATCCACTAATGGCTGAGCAGGAGTTTGGTATCTTTGAGCAGGAACTTCATTTTGGACCCAGTTTGATGAGCAGTGATTTAGTGAGGTCCTGAGATAAGCTGAGACTTCCACTTAATAATATTTGCTCCTGAAAAGAACTTTGCTTTTGAACGAAGTGCTTCAGAGTCCATGTGTCATTTCTAAAATTATCTTGTTCCTTTGTAGTGATTTCATTGTTTGAAGGTTTTTTTGTTCAAAGTTTCATTTTGTCTGAGAATTATGCCAGATATAAAAGTCCCTCATTACTTAAGAATCATGGTGAGTAAAATAGGTAAGTATATAGGCCAGTAGACAGATATATGATAGATGATATGGATGGATGGATGGATGGATGGATGGGGAGATAGACAGGATCTTTTCACCAATGTCACAAATAAGATGGGGGGAAAAACGAGGTAGGCAGAATAATGTCCCTTCCAAAGATTTCCATGCCTTAATCCCCAGAACCTATGAATATGATAAAGGTAACACCCAGCAAAGGGAATTTGTAGATGGATTAAATTAAGGGTATAATGATGGGAAGATTCTCCTGGATGACCTAGCTGAGCTCAATGTAACTACAGTTGGCCTTTTGTTTTTTTAAGTTTATTCATTTTTATTTGAGAGGTGGAAAGAGTGAAAATAGGGGAGGGGCAGAGAGAAAGAGGAAGAGAGAGAGATCCCAAGCAGGCTCCACGCTGTCAGCACAGAGCCTAAAGCAGGGCTCAGTCTCACAAACCATGAGATCAGGACCTGAGCCAAAATCAAGAGTTGGACCATAACCAACTGAGCCACCCAGGCATCTCACCACAGTGGCCCTTCTAAGACAAAGGCAGCATACCAGTCAGAGATAGGATGATGGACTTGGAGGTGAAAATGGTACATTCTGAGGTTGGAGGAGGGGACCACAAGCTTAGCACTGACAGTGGCCCCCAGAAGCTGGAAAACACAAGGAAAGAGATACTCCTCTAAAACCCCTAAAGGGAATGTAGTCCCTGCCAACACCTTGATTTTCAGACCGCTGACCACTGGAACTATAAGATGATAGATGTGTACTGTTTTGAGCTATTCGTTTGTGGTCATTTGTTGCGGTTGCCATAGGAAACCAATACAACACTGCACTCAGAGCCCCTAAAGGCTCTCAATTGCTGCCTGAAAGAAACAATAGAGAGCTAGAAATGGCCCTTCACCTTCTGGCCACAGGCCCCCAGAGGCACCTGAGGGATCTGAGCGGCGGACGCCTGGCATGTAAGGTAAAGTGACATCAACATCTGGAAGAACGCTTCACCTGTCTCCACTCCCCTAATACTTCACATTTGCATCCCGTTATGATCAAAATGGTGCAGAAGGTAAATGGTCCCAAAGCAAAGAGGAGAAGGACTCAAGTTTGAGGTTGTGCAGAAGGAAGGGCTGATAGAGGAAGGCTCTGTGTGGTGAGGGGAATGCCATCTCAGCCTAGGTCACCTGAGAGTGTGACCAGTGACAAGGGCCAGTGTGCTGGTGGCTTACTTGGGCAGTGATTGTAGGGAGCTGGAGTGAGGGTTCAGGGAAGAGACGCAGAGGAAAGGAAAAAGCAATGCAAAGATGCCCTGTGTGCATTGTTCATGGGTGGCCCTATGGGCATTAACTATACACATGCATGCACACATGCACACATACACACACACTCCTGGATCCCAGAGGAATGCCAGTAAGTACCTACAAGCCACCTGCATTAGCACTGTGATGTCAGAGAATCCCTAAGAAGCTAGAGGTACATCCTGAGGGTACAGGTGAAGTCTGGCCAGTTGAAGTCTGTTTATATCTGCTCTCAAGTGGTTACCACAGCAGCATCTGGGCTCAGAGGTGGGGCTGACAGGATTTGCAGTGGTCCATAGGAGGGATCTCATCCAATGACAGAAGCCAAACATTGAAATGGAAAGAAGGATCCATTTGGAAGATCAAAAAAGGAAGGCGAATCAGCCCATACTGTGTGGCCATTACCATGTGTTATCAATGGTGACTGTTATCAATGGCACCTTCAAAATCCCACACATCTGGCACACAAGGCTGGAAGCCACGTAGTAGGCCTTCATCAAAAGTTCATCAAATAGCATAGGATTATTTTCCACTACCTTCTCCCAATGTATTAGTTTCCAGGGGCTGCTGTGAAAAATTATCTCAAATTTAGTGGCTGAAAAGCACAGAAACTTATTCTTTCAAAATTCTGGAGGACAGAGGTCTGAAAGCAAGGTGTCTATGGGGTCATGCTCCCTCTGAAGTTCTGGGAGAAGATCCTTCCTTGCTTCCCCTAGCTTCTCATGCTTGCTGGCAGCCTTTGGTTCATAGATACATCACTCTGACTCTCTGCCTCTGTCTGCACATGGCATTCTCCCTGTCTGTCTGCTTCCAAATCTCTCTTCTCTGAGGGCACCAGGCACAGGATTTAGGGACCATCCTCATCCAACATGACTTCATCTCAATTCAGTTACACCTGCAAAGATCCTCCCCTCAAATAATATCACACTCACAGATTCTGGGTACACATGAGTTTGGGGGGACACTACTCAACCCAGCGAACACACACACATTTATTTTGGATGCTTCCGGGAGTCACAATTTTACCTTTTCTGGAAAATTATCCTATAACAGTGCCATTAAAAGTGAAGTCAGCAGGAAGCAATGAATTGGAAAAAGGGAGTTAAGAGAGAAGGCCTTGGAAATGAATATGTTAAAATAGCTTAAACATGGGGCTGAAGGTCAGAGGACGAGGAAGACCTGATGGAGAGGAAGAGTGGGAACCTCAATGGCAAAAGCTCTGTCTTATCTAACATGCTCATTTTACAGATGGGAAAATTGAGGCCCAGCATTGGGGTTCTCTCTCAAGGACACAGAGCACATAATTGGCAAAAAGCAGAATGCAGCTCAGCATTGTTGACTTCCATCCCAGGCTCCACATGCTGGTTGGAAAGGTCCTCAATAGTTTCACCATTTGCATGGACACCTTCACACTGTTCATTTTTCCTGGACAGCCTTCCGCACATCACATCTTTAACGTTCCCATGTATGCACACACATACGTAGACCCACAAGAAAAAGTGCCACCCGTCGAGTGGCACAGAACCTAATTATAAAATCTCTCATTAGAAAAGCTGAACATGAATCGAAATTTCAACCACAGGTAATTTGCTTACATGATTACACCATCGTGAAATCTTTTGGCCACAAGGAAATGTCTAAACTGCAGACAACTCTATAGCTATTAGTTCAATGAAACACATTTGGAGACAATAATTTCAATACTTCACCATGGCCCAGGTACAGAGAATCTCTGAATTCTTAGAATTTATTTTTGAGAGATAGAGACAGAGTGTGAGTGGGGGAGGGGCTGAGAT
The DNA here is from genome assembly GCF_003009895.1 of Hyaena hyaena. Classification (NCBI taxonomy): domain Eukaryota; kingdom Metazoa; phylum Chordata; class Mammalia; order Carnivora; family Hyaenidae; genus Hyaena; species Hyaena hyaena. Next base: position 2,133,184 of record NW_024080709.1, on the reverse strand, counting down.
AGAGGGAGACACAGAATCTGAAGCAGTTTCCAGACTCTGAGCTATCAGCACAGAGCCTGACGTGAGGCTCAAACTCACAGAGTGCAAGATCATGACCTGAGCTGAAGTCGGATGCTTAACCAACTGAACCACCCAGGTGCCCCTCCATGTTGTCTTTTCTATGGTTCTTGTTTCCATCACATTATCTCCTATGATTGTCACAATCACTCACTAAGGTCGTCATTATTGTTCTCATTTCAGAGAAGAAAAAACTGAAAGTCAGAGAAATTTAATTGACTTGTCCAATCTGGCTAAACTGATACCTCAGCACCAGCCTTCTCCTTCCCACACCCCAGGTTACCATCTGCCACTTTAAATTGAGGCCAAAACAGGCCCTCTAAAAGAGTTATTTTTTAACATTTATGCATTTTTGAGAGATAGAGACAGAGCGCAAGTTATGGTGGAGGAGAGAGCGAGGGAGACACAGAACCTGAGGCAGGCTCCAGACTCTGAGCTGTCAGCACAGAGTCCAACATGGGGCTCCAACTCACTAACCAGGAGATCATAACCTGAGCCAAAGTTGGCTGGTTTAAGCCACCCAGGGGCCCCTAAAAGAGTTATTTTTAAAATATGTTGATAAAATGATCCATTTGGAGTTGTTTGAATAGCTAAAAAGATCCATCCAGAAAATGATGTCACAAAGGCACACAGTAGTTTCTCCCTAAACACTCTTGAATAAATTCTATAAAGATGGTAGTCAAAAATCTATTGGTTGGGGCGCCTGGGTGGCTTAGTCGGTTAAGCGTCCGTCTTTCGCTTAGGTCATGATCTTGCGGTTTGTGGGTTCAAGCCCCGCATCGGGCTCTGTGCTGACTGCCAGCTCAGAGCCTGGAGCCTGTTTCAGTCTGTGACTCCCTCTCTCTCTGACCCTCCCCTGCTCACGCTGTCTTTCTCTCTGTCTCCTAGAAATAAATAAAACATTAAAAAAAAAAATCTATTGGCCACTTTCATTAAAATGACTATAAGAAGCCATAAATGTCTAGAATGTTAGATCTAAAAAGAACATAATATAATCTAGATTAGTGGTTCTGAACTGGAGGTGCTGGTTGACAACTGGGGAGGGGGGTGCTGCTGGGGTCTAGTGGGTAGATGCCAAGGATACTGCTCAACACCCTACAACACATAGATCAGAATCCTACAAAAATAAGGACCTGACTCATGGGAGCCTGGGTGGCTTAGTTGGTTGAGCATCTTACCTCAGCTCAGGTCATGATCTCACTGTCATGGGTTCGAGCCCCGTGTCAGCTTTTGCTCTGACAGTGCAGGCCTGCTTAGGATTTTGTCTCCCCTTCTCTCTGCCTCTTCCCCTACAGTGCTCTTGTAATCTCTCAAAAAAAAAAAAAACTTAAAAAATTAAAATCATTATCTGACCCAAAATGTCAAGTGACAATGTTAAGACACCATGATCTAGATCAGAAGTCCACAAATGTTTTCTGGAAAGGAGCAGATGGTAAATTTTTTAGCTTTGCCATTTACAACAAAAGCAAATGTAGGCAATATGTCCGTGCATGGGTATGGCTATGTTCCCATATAACTTTATTTATAAAAATAGGCAACTTCCCAGATTTGGCCCACAGGCCATAGATTTTCCACCCTCATCTAGATGAAAGGATTTCTAATTTTCTTTTCTAAGGACAGTGAAATGTTCCACTCAAATGAAATATTACATGGAATCCAAGACATAAAACAGATCAAAGAAATGCTCCTTTGGTTGATGCCAGGAGGCATCCAAGGTAGTTCTCAAATAAACTCCGGTGGTGGGCTGAACAAACCTACTGAGGGCTGTTTGGAACACTCTGATATTGCCCAAATGCCATTTTTTAAAATTTTTTAATGTTTTATTTATTTCTAGGAGAGAGAGAGAGAGAGAGAGACAGCGTGAGCAGGGGAGGGTCAGAGAGAGAGGGAGACAGACTCTGAAACAGGCTCCAGGCTCTGAGCTGGCAGTCAGCACAGAGCCCGACGCGGGGCTCGAACCCACGAACCGCGAGATCATGACCCAAGCAAAAGTCGGACGCTTAACCGACTAAGCCACCCAGGCGCCCCACCAAATGCCATTTTTAAAACGAGAAAGCAATCCTGTGCTCACAGCCCCTCAGTGGCAACCTACCGCTTCTATGATAAAATTCCTCTCCCCACCGATATAATGTGGCAGCAGAGCTCGGTAGGTCTAGACCCTTCTAGGTTGAGAAGCGTCCAGGTCTGACTATAGCACTTACTGGCTGTGTGACTATGGGCAAGTTTCTTCAGCTCTCTGAGCCTCAGTTTCCTCATCTATGCACAAATAATTATTATCAAAACCTACCTCATATTACTCTTTTAAATGAGATTTAAAATGAGATTAAATGAGGTAATGGATACAGAGCCTCTCTGCACAATACTTGGTATATAATAACCCTCAGTAAATTAATATCATTATTATAAGGATTTATTATTTTTATTGGACACTCATATTTCTAGAAACAATTTGTAGGCCAAAAGCCTAGGCTGGTTGGGGTGCCAGGCCTGCGCTGACAGAAGGTGGTCAGTGATAGAAAGAGGTCTTTAAGGGAAACTTCTCTCAGGTTTCTACATTGATATTTTTTGTTCTTATTTTGCACAAATATTGATCATGGGCAAAGGTCAGGTCAAGCTGCTTTTTTTCCAAAGCTTTCTGGATCCCAGGTGGTTCAAAACAGTGACAAGTTTATCAGTGTCTCTGTCTGGAACAAAAATTGCACTGTCCTTCAGGCCACAGGAAGCTTGGATGGATCCAGAGGCAAAGGGCCCCTTTGGGATGTTGTACTGCCTCCACTGGGGAGAAAGAAAATGGTTAAAAGAAAAAATTGTTGTAGACACTGTCAGCTACATCCCAACAGCTATGATTGCCCCTCCTTTGTCCCTAAGAGAAGTCTCAAGAATCATAGGCCAAATGTTCCACGGGAGGCTCTTTGCCATCCTAGGGGCTAAATATTTTTCAGTCCAAGCCCCCCCAAGGCAGTTCCGCCTGCCTGTGATTAACAGAGAAATAAGCATATGACACAGCTCTGGTCAACAGGACCTATGGAGAAGGACACTGTCTATAAGACAGTCCTCCCTTCCGACACCAACTACAAGTTTGGAGGGTCTCCAAGACCACCCTCGGTTTCAATAGTCCACTACAACTATACCAATCATTATGGTTTATTACAGTGAAGCGGCGCAGATTGAAATCGTTCAAGGGAACAGGTCCAAGAGTTACGAAGCATGGAGCCTCCAGTTGACCCTCACCAGTGGAGACATGCAGATGGTGCTGGCTTCTCCCTGCTGCCTTGTGTGATGATATGCATGGAGTGTTGCCACCCAGGGATGTGTACCTGAATCTTGGTATCCAGAGATTTATGGGGGCTCTGTCATGTAGACATGATTGACCAGCCCCATGGCTGACCTTAGTCTGCAGCGCCTCCAGAGGTTGAGCCATGGGGTCTAGTTAACATAGACTGTAGGGCATAGCCCAAGGCCATGTCAGGTAAACAAAGACATTCTTATCAGGTAGAACATTCCAAGGGCTTAGAGGTTTCTTCCCAGTATCTAGGGCCAAACAGCAAACCTTTAGGCAAGTTTAATCCCTTAGGTTCAGACTGACAGAGTGGAGTTTTTGTCTATCTGCTATTTTATTTTATTTTGAGAGAGAGAGAGGGTGCAAGTGAGTGAGGGACAGAGCGAGAGCGAGAGAGGGAAAATCCCATGAGGTCAGAAAGAAAGAGGGAGAGAGGGGGTGGAGGAGAAGTGAGGCTCACGCTCACCCAATGTGGAACTCAAACTCACCAACTATACAGTCATGACGTGAGCCAAAGTCAGATGCTTAATGACTGAGCCACCCGGGCACCCTTGTCTCCTCTCTTTTAAAGATAGACAAGTCAGGATCCTTGCTCTCCCCATATCTGACTATTTTTGTGTGCAGATCAGGAGGCCTGGAACTATCACAAACACCCTGCGACCAGGAGGTGAGCCACCAGAGGATAAAAGGCACAAGAGGAGGCTGGCAGAGAAGAAAGATGCGGAGCCCTCTGTTCTAGCTCATGTCTTAGGGCACAGTTTTCTTTACATGAGATAATGTACCTCCATAATTTGTTTAAACTCTTTTAAGTTAGGTTTTCCTGTTACTTGCAGGGGAAAACTTCCTAACTCATCTACCTGGTCATTAGGGCAGAAGGTCTGGCTAAGAGCTAGTCAACAGGATGAGTAAGAGGGAGTCTCTGCGGCAAACTAGAATACAAAGCACATCTGAATAATAGTAACAGAGTCACCAATGCATTCCACCCGAGTGTGTATATTTCTGCGATTTACAGTATAAGTGAAGTGGAAATGTCCTAAGGTAGGAGTCTGCAGATATGGGCTTAATATTTGATTCTTCGGAGTCTGCAGATATGGGCTTAATATTTGATTCTTCGGAGTCTGCAGATATGGGCTTAATATTTGATTCTATCAGCATTTCACTGTGGGTCCTTGAATGGGATGCTCATCTGCTCTGAGCCTCCATTTCCTCACCTGAAATATAATCCAAATAAAAATTCACCTGGGCTGCCTAGGTGGCTCAGTTGTTTAAGTGTCCAACTTTGACTCAGGTCATGATCTTGTGGTCCGTGGGTTCCAGTCCCGGCTCTGAGCTGTCAGCGTAGAGCCTGTAGCCGGCTTCTGATTCTGTGTCTCCTTCTGTCTCTGCCCTCACCCTGCTCATGCTCTGTTTCTCTCTCTCAAAAATAAATAAACATTAAAAAAATTTTTTTAAAGTTCACCTAATCCATAGTGCTTTTGGAAATCATAGGAAGCCTCTTACTTGTAAGAGGCAGACACCAAATTAAAATGCTTTAGGCAAGGGAAAGAAAGGAAAACGGATTGTGAAGGGGAGGCAGTGCAGGACGTGCAGATGGAAGTTGACTTTGGGTGCTTGAGGGGGTGCACATTGGGGTACTCAGTCCGGTCTTCGGTGGGGGACTATTTCCCATGCGAAATCTAAAGAATGGGAGTTGGTCAGATGTTAGGAAATGTGAGAAGCACCTGAGTGACTCAGTGGTTAAGCATCGACTCCTAATTTCAGTTCAGGTCATGATCTCATGGTTCATGGGTTCGAGCCCTATGTCAGGCTCTGCGCTGTGGCCGCGGAGCCTGCTTGGGATTCTCTCACTTCCTCTCTCTTTATCCCTACCCTGCTCGCTCTCTCTCTCTCTCAAAATAAATAAATATTTAAAAATTAAAAAAAAAAAAAAAGGAATGTGAGGAGTGCTCTGGTCTGAAGGAACAAAACAGAAGTGAGAAACCACGGAAAGTACCCATGTGAGTGTTTGTGCATGTGTGCGTGCGTGTGCACATGTGTGTGTGCTTATGATGGCACGTGGGCTGCCAGACAAGCAGCTCAACGTTATTGATGTGTAAGATCAGGTGGGAGACGATGCTGGATGGGTGACCAGGGACTGCCTCATGCGAGGAAGTTTCTACACCAAGTGAACACGCATGCCCTACTTGGTAGCTTCCTTCTTTATGGTACGAGAAGGGAGAAATACTCCCCCTCAAGCAAAATGTGAAGCCAACCCAGCACATACATGAACAAAAGCTCCTGTCATTCTCCTTTCCTATGTTAACAGCTTCCACAATTTTCTTCCCTTTCACTCTGCTTTTCTTTTACCATATCCCCTATTCAGCAGGTAAGTGCCGTTTTTAAGTAGTTTAGTGGATTTTCTTTTCAAGCTACAAAATGCATGCTTGTGGTAACCAGTCAAAATCGGGCTTACAAAGAAAAAGGCAATGGTTCCTCCCTCTTCGCTCGATCCACCCTTCCAGCAAGGAAACAAGGCTAAGTTTGGTGTGTGAGTTTCTACACTTTTCTCTATGTTCTTACAACCATATGTCACATAAAAATTTTTCCTACTTAAAAAAAAAAGCTGGATCATATTCACATTATAGTATGTAACTTGCTCCTAGAGATGTTGATACATAGAGATGTACTTAATTCCTGTAAAAGCTGTATCATATTCATTAGAATGAGCAAACCTCCCCATTAATTCAATCGTCTCCATCAGTGGACAACATTGGATTTACTCCTGCCTTTTTAAGCCATTTTCAGTAATATTGCAGTAAACACACTAGTACATTTATCTTTATGCACTAGTACATTCATCTGTATAGGACAGATTCCTCAAAATTGGATTCGTGGATATTGATATATCTAATTTTAACAGATACTGCCAGATTCACTTCTTAAAAGACGATAGCATCGTATTTGAGTTGAAGCATCATACCATTTCCTAAATGAGGAGTTAGCCAGAAGATACCATTTTTTTGTTCATCGTATTGGCAAGTGCCAACCAAGGAGAAGGGGAAAGGAGTAATGCATCGAGGGTCTTGGGAGAGAGGGTGAACTGCCTGCATGGTGTCTCTTCCTTGGGTCTTGGATGCTGAAGAAGAGAATCCAGTTTGAAGCAAGCTGCCTGGCTGGCTATTCAGAAAGATCACTTTCTACGCATGAGGAGTGACAGAGAAAGTGGTCATGAAACTATTTTAGTTCCAGGTCATTCCCCACTTCCTGTCCTTCTCTCATGGCCTGAAGAGGCCATCGACTCTTGCATCTGCAGATCTTTTTTTTTTTTTAATTTTTATGTTTATTTATTTCTGAGAAAAAGAGACAGGGTGAGCAGGGGAGGGTCGGAGAGAGAGGGAGACACAGAATCAGAAGCAGGCTCCAGGCTCAGAGCTAACTGTCAGTACAGAACCCGATGTGGGGCTCGAACCCACGAACCATGAGATCATGACCTGAGCCGAAATTGGACGCTTAAGTGACTGAGTCCCGCAGAGGTCCCTGCATCTGCAGATCTTTGCTGAGGGTTCTCTTCTTCCTAGGCTGCCCTTCTTCTCCCAACCCATATGCTTGTGTCAGACCCTTACTCTTAGTTCAAGATGAAGCTCAACTTGCACCTTTCCCATGAAGCCTCCAGCTGTTTCCCCTGTAATTACCTTTCTCTTCTACCACCTTCTTTTTTTTTTTTTTAATATTTTTATTTATTTCTAGGAGAGAGAGGGAGAGAGAGACAGCGTGAGCAGGGGAGAGTCAGAGAGAGAGGGAGACACAGACTCTGAAATAGGCTCCAGGCTCCGAGCTGGCAGTCAGCACAGAGCCCGACGCGGGGCTCGAACCCACGAAGCGCGAGATCATGACCTAAGCGAAAGTCAGACCCTTAACCGACTAAGCCACCCAGGCGCCCCTCTTCTACCACCTTCTTGAACAACAACAACGACCACGTTGCTTATGATGTGGTAAGCACTTTAATGTATTATCTCACTGACTCCTTTATAATCTTATTAGGCAGGTCATATTATCATCTATACTTTGAAAGTAAGAAAACTAAGGAACAGAAAAGTCTGCAGCCCAAGTACACACAGCCAATAGTGCTCACCCAGTTGGAGTTGGGCTTCATACTCAACTCTGTCTGCCCTCGAAGTGCAGATGTCAGTCATCATCCAGTGTCACATAACAAAAGAAGAATTTCTCCGAGCAAGCTCCCTCTTTCATGGCCAACTGGTTGGGTCGTTGCTTTGTAAACACTGCCTGCTACAGATAAAATTGTTTTCTATGTCTCCTAAGCTGTCTTACCCCCCAATGAATATTATGAATGGAACAAAGTTGTCAAGCCGTACAGTAAATGGGACGCAGTGTGATGTTACCAGAATGCAAGCTTTCGGCTGCTAATTTTTCACTGGGTTGTAGGCTTTAATTTAACTGTCAGACCCTGGGTCTTTTGGCAGCGCTAATGGAGGACCGTGGCAGTGATGGCAATTATTTCTAGACACTGGTCCCTCCTTCGTTTACCTTCTGGTCGCAAATACTCAGCAGCCTCAAGCTAATTTCCTTTCTTATTCTCTTCATTAGTTTGCAAACTCCCACTGTCAACATAAACAACCTGTCTGATAAAAATGTCAACACACAGTGTTCAAAATATTAAAACTGTCAAATATAAATTGTGTTTTTACGAGGCAGTCTAAATGTGTCACACATGTGGAAACCGCTTTCTGAAGACAGATTTCATAGGTCAAAAAGCTGTTGGGATATTTCCTTCACCCACAAACAAACCCCAACGTGACACATTCTTCTGGATATCTTTCAGATGTTTTGAAAATCAGCTTCCGATCCACGCTGGACAAATGTGATAAAAATGCTGGCTTCAAATGCCCTTGCTTTGAATGAAGACCACAGGTTTTCTTCTTAGGGAGAAATCAATAAGAGAATTACCCAAAAGAAGTAGTGGGATTTGGCTTACTGTTGTTCCTTCATTGTTCCTTAAACAACACAGACAGAAGATGGGGCCTGTGAATCAACTCTTAATATAAGGGGCGTGCCTCTCTCAAAACTCAGAGGCTGAACACCCTGACTCAAATTGCTAGCTAGCAGCTGGAGTTGCAGATGGAATAAAAGGACCAGAAATCGCTGAAAAGCAGAGAAGAAAGGTGTCTGACCTTAGGTGGAGTTGAGGCAAAAAGAGAACAAAGACTGAAACAAAATGGGGTGATTTTCAGCAGGATTGCAAGGGAAAACCTCCGGAACAGACCATGTGGCCAAATAAACGCTGGCACGGTCGCAGTGTGGAGTCAGAGAAAAGGAGCCCTTTGGAGGGGCCCTCATCTTCCACTTTGCCCAACTGAAAGTCAAGGGGACAGTGGGCAGGCATGTTTTCTGGAGTCCTGCCCCCTCGTGATGAAGGGGGAGAGAGCTGCTAAAAGATGAAAGAGCAAGAAGCAGTCATGTCTTGGAAAATAGTTATGCGTGCACACGCCCATGCAGACACACACGCGGACACACACAGATACACTTGCAAACACACATGCAGACATGCACAGTCACACGTGTAAGCACAGGCATACATGCAGACACATATCCACATACACATAGACACACACAAGACACAGATGCACACTCACAAACACAGAAGAACATGCAGAAACACACATGCAAACACACACAGACACACATATAGACACACAGATACACACACGCAGACAAACACACATACACAGACATATGCGTACACTCATATACAGATGCATACACAGAGGTAGACCATATATACATACACCATGTGTATTGTTTTTATATATGTATGAGAGAGACCTAGAAAAAGAGAGAGACAGACAAATGATAGGAATAAAAGCAAAGAAAGATGGGCAGACAGACAGCAAAGATAGAAGCAGAGAAAGAGGGAAATGATATACTTGTGACAGACAATTGCATTTCTGTAGAGTTAGGACTTGGATATTGCATGTTTCCTTAAATTTGAATATAGCGCACTAGGAAGCAATGAAGGAATCAAGGGGTAATGTGGGATCATTACAGAGAAATCTGTCACATTTTTATACACTAATAATGAAATAGTAGACAGAGAAATTAAGAAAACAGTCCCATTTACAACTACACCAAAAATAATAAAATGCCTAAGAATAACCTTAACCAAGGAGGTGAAAGACCTGTACTCTGAAAATTGTAAAATACTGATGAAAGAAATTGAAGATGACACAAAGAAATGGAAAGATATTTCATGCTCATCGATTAGAAGGACAAGTATTGTCAAAATCTTCGTACTACCCAAAGCCATCTATAAATTTAATGCAATCCCTATTAAAATACCAACAGCATTTTTCACAGAACTAGAACAAAATTCCCAAAATTTGTATGGAACCACAAAAGAACCAGAATAGCTGAAGCATTCTTGAAAAAGAAAAATAAAGCAGGAGATATAATAATTCCAGATTTCAAGATATGCTACAAGGCTGTAGTAATTAAAACAACATGGAACTGGCACCAAAAATAGATACATAGATCATCAGAACAGAACATAGGGCCTAAAAATAAATGCACAATCATATGGTCAATTAATCTTCAACAAAGGAGGCAAGAATATACAATGGGAAAAAGATAGTCTCTTCAACAAATGGTTCTGGGAAAACTGTACAGCAAAATGCAGGAGAATGAAACTGGACCACTTTCTTACAGCACACACAAAAACAAACTCATAATGTATTAAGAACCTAAATGTGAGACCTGAAACCATAAAAGTCCTAAAAGAGAGCTCAGGCAAAAACCTCTCTAACATCCACCATAGAAACATTTTTTTAGATATGTCTCCTGAAGCAAGGAAAACAAAAGCAAAAATAAACTATTGGGACTACATCAAAATAAAAAGCTTCTGCATAGCAAAGCAAATAATAAACAAAAGCAACCTACTGAATGGGAGGAGATATTTTCAAATGATATATCTGATAAAGGGTTAATACCCAACATATATAAAGAACTTATACAACTCAATGCAAATAATAAACAAACACACACACACACAAACAAATTAATCCAATTAAAAATAGGCAGAAGACATGAATAGGCATTTCTCCAAAGAAGACATCCAGATGATCAATAGACATATGAAAATATGTTCAACATCACTCATCACTAGGGAAATGCAAATCAAAACCACAATTAGGTATCATCTCACACCTGTCAGAATGGCAAAAATAAAAAATTCAAGAGACAACTGTTGGTGAGGATGTAGAGACAAAGGAACACTCATGTACTGTTGGTGGGAATGCAAATTTGTGTAGCTACTATGAAAACAGTATGGAAATTCCTTAAAAAATTAAAACTAGAATTAGCATAATATCCAGTAATTCCCCTACTGGTTATTTACCCAAAGAACAGGAAAACACTAATACGAAAAGATATATACACCCCTGTGTTTACTGCAGCATTATTTACAATAGCCAAGATATGGAAGCAGCCCAAGCATCCATCAACTGATAAATGGATAAAGAAGATGTAGTGTATATGTATAGATATACACAATGGAATATTACTCAGCCATAAAAAAAGCACAAAATCTTGCCATTTGCCACAACACAAGTAGACCTAGAGGGCATAATGCTAAGTGAAATAAATCACTCAGAGGAAGACAAATACCATATGATTTCACTCATATGTGGACTCAAAAAAACAAAACAAATGAACAACAACCACAACAAAAACCACACACAAACAAACTGAAAAACAGACTCTTAACTATAGAGAACAAATTGATGGTTACCAGAGGGGAGGTGGGTTGGGAGATGGGTGAGATAGGTGATGGGAATTAAGAGTACATTTATCATGATGAGCACTGAATAATCTAGAGAATTATCAATTACTTTATTGTATATCTGAAATTACTATAATCATGTGCTAACTATATTGAAATTAAAATTGTAATTTTTTTAAAACATAAGGGAGCAAGTATAATACATACTGGATTTTTAGGAAGGGTTGACATAGAAAGATTAGAGTCAAAGAGGAAGGTAAGAAAAGAAAATACAAAATATTAAATAAAATATAAGTGAAAAGTTGATCAGAGGTGTAAAATAATATAAACTAGAGATACAATAAGATGAAATAAAAATTTTACCCAAAAAAAAAAAAAAAAGAGGTCACATGGGATCATTAAGCATTCAGTGAAATGGGTCAGACAGGTTTTCAAACTGCCCAAGAACAATTCCCAGAAAGGGAGTCAAAATTCTTTGTCACTACCATGGGGCTGAAATCCCTTCATGTTTGGAAATTGCAAGGATCTAGGTGGCTCAGTTGGTTAAGCGTCCAGCTTCAGCTCAGGTCATGATCTAATGGTTCATGGGTTCGAGCCCCACATCAGGCTCTGTGCTGATAGCTCAGATTCTGTGTCTTCCGTTCTCTCTGCTCCCCCCACCGCCCTGCTCAGGCTCTGTCTCTCTTTGTCTCAAAAATAAATAAAACACTTTTAAACATTAAAAAAAAAGAAATTTGCAAGGGTCTAAAGACTTTGAAAACCAACATTGGGTTGTCACTTATTTTTTTCGATAAACACATGGCTTATAAAAGAGTTACGAGCTAGTGGTTGCTTGCTACATGAGCCAGGGGTTTCTTTAAGAATTTATAGGGATTAACCCACTTAATCCTCGTTACAACTGGATGAGGTAGGCTCTACTCTTATCTTCATTTTACGCATAAGGAAACTGAGTCACAGGATTAAGTAACTTGCCCAAAGTTATACAGCTGAAAGTCATGGAGGCTGGATCTAATCAAGGCAGACTTGGCCTGAGAGTCTATACTCTTGATTATCGCAGCCTGCTGACCCTCCCCGCCATGCCGTATTGCACATTGATCCATTTCTATGCATTCCACACAAATACAGTGCCATGAAAACTTTCCAAGAAATAAAATATGTTATGATCAGAAAATTTCTTGTAGGCGAATTGCCCCGTCAGTGTGGGTTAATTCAAGTTACGCTACTTTTTGGTGGTAAAACTCCTCACTGACCCTATGTTAACATTTATTGCAATTCTTCAAGGGGTTAACTTGCAGTATCTTCTACACGTGCTTAATTCTTCTTCTTTCCCTCCACCCCCCACCCCCCCCGCACAGATTCACCTAATGAATATAGAATTGGTGGAGAATTTTGATCTAGATGCTTTCTAGGTCTTCCCCCAGCCACCAACTACAGAACTCCCAGATTGCCTTTACTTAATAACTATGAATAAAGGTTATTATTTAAAGTTTATTGATTTAGTTTGAGAGAGAGAAAGCCAGCAAGTGCCAAGGCAGAGTGGAGAACGGTGCAAAAGCCCTGAGGACATATATTTGTTTGTTTGAGAATCTGCAACAAAGCCAAAATGGCTGGAGGCCTGTAATGGTGGGAAAGTGGTGAGAGGAGTTTAGAGAGGAGCCAGCAGCCAGCTTACCATATTGTCAGTTAAGGAGCATGGAAGGAAGGAAAGGAAGACCTTGCTCTACCATGCAGTGAGTCTTGAGAACCTGTTTCTCCTAAGAGGACGAAAAGGGTAGATAGTGTTGACCTCAACATGGTGCCTCAGAAGGAGAGTAGAAAGGAATCTGATCACTAAGGCATCTTGGAAAAGTTGCACGGGGCTTACTTTGGGCAGAGCTGTAGCTGGTGCCATGGAAATGTGGCGCAGGGCAGGGTGGGACAGTATTGAGATGCTATGGACCTGAGTTCACATCCTACGTCACCCGTTAAATGAAATGTGAGGTGTGTATCTGTGTATGTCCAGTTTTTGAGATCAGCCTTAGAAATCTTTTCTTTTATTTAATTATGAAAATTTTCAAACACAAATAAAAACATGAGTTCCCCCCACATCCTTATGTTCCATTCACTTCACCTTGGTTCCCTCCCCTTCTCTCTACCCCCACCCTAAAGAAACTTCTTTTGCCAATATTACCAATGATTTCCATCATGTTATCAAACCCAGTGCCCATGTTTTGGTCTTTATTTTACTCAGTCTTTCAATGTCACTTAACAAGACCCTCTGGAAGCGCTGGGCTCTGTTGGCTCCTAGAACATTTGGTTATCCTCCTCTCTCCCTGCTCATGTCTTTATAGCTATCTGGTGCTCTTCTTCTTCTTAACTCCAAAGGTTACCGTTGCTCAGGGTTCAATACTGGGCTCCCTTCTTCTCCTTTCCCTGCCCTTCATGTTCCATGCTGGATTTCCTGTTAATCCGACAGATCTCAGAGTCAGACTCAACCAGACCATTTGACCATGAGGTCTGCCTGTTTGGTAGCTGGATATGAGAGGAAATTGTGTTTCTGTGTTGCCAGAGGGGGGACACAGTATGCGGTCTTAAGTTGGTGTCATTGGAGAGTGGGATGACCAGGATAACTAAGTTTATGTAACTAGTGTGTTTCTTATCTCAGTGTGAGCATGAGGTTGGAACACTTACTGACAGACTGCTCACAAGGATGCTGCTATCTGAGCAGCTGCACTGAAAAATACGAGTATTCCTGGCTTCAGGCTTCAAAGCACCTAGAATTATTAATGATTCCTCAGCTGGCCTCAGTGCCATTAGCAAGAAACACCAACAATTTTTTAATTCAACAAATTATTAATTAGGAGTAACCTTTAAGAAGAGGCAGCCTCCCTGGCCTTGGCTTTATTTTGTACTCTAAATTCAAGGCCCTGGAAATCTAATAAACCCACAGTTTCAATATTATTCAAAACCAATGGTTTTTTTCTTTAATTGTTGCAGGTTAAAGCTTCCTTCATTTGTATGCATTATTTGAGAATTTTATCTGGAACACATGAATATCAAAGAAGGCCTTTGAGCCTTTTCAAAACTCATTCGTTTCCACTGTTAAAAACAATTACAAATTCCTGTATGGGAAATTTTCTAGCTGTTTTGTTAACCACATTTAGGGGAATGTTCATTTAAACTTTAAAGACAGATAGGTGGATAGATACAAAGGAAGATGGATGGGTGGGTGGGTGGATGGATGGATGGATGGACAGATAGATATGAAGATGGATAGGTAGATGATAGATAGATAGATAGATAGATAGATAGATAGATAATAGGTAGACAGATAGATGATAGATGGATATGAAGACAGATGGATGGATGGATAGACAGATACAGACAGAGCTGTGCTAAAGCACGAGAAAACACAATAAAAACATTAACTTCATTTACTCTTCATAGAAACTTTATATGGAATATGTGGTTTTTATCACCATTTCATGCAAGCAAACTGAAGCTGAAGGATGGTGGGTGATCTGCTCCAGATTACTCAGTTTAAAATAAAAGAACCATTGATGACGATCCATCATGACAACAATGCAATAATCATCTTTTTTTTTTTTTTTTTTTTAACTCCTAAGTGCTAGGCACCATACTTGGTGTTTTATGTGCATTATGTCACTTAGGCATATCAAGCTTTAATTATCTCTATTTAGGTAAGGACTCTGGCACTCAGAGCAATTAAGCAGCATGAACAAAGTCACAAAGTTATAGGTGCTCACATCCTAATCAGAATGCAGTTCCCTCTGGGTAGCCAAGATCTTTCCATTGCACCACACTTAATCTCTGCTGATTTAACCTTTTGAAATTTTATTAAAGAGTGGTGTCAAAGGCCATCAGTTTTCTCTATACATACTTCGGAAGTCTGTTGGGAAGTCTGTGAACATAGTTTTGTGTTATTCTTCTTTGCATGGATCATTTATGGAAGTCACAGACAGAGCATCAAAAAGGCTCAGCTCAGAGATGTCTCCTGGGTATTATATTTTGAGATTTGAGTAAATAAGAGCCTCTTTTAAAATGTAAATACCACCTGAAAATGTTAAGCTTATTAGAAAGTCACACCTTAGTTTTAACAGCTAGATAATCCAATTCAGCATACTGAATGGGTATTGTAATGATGGTAGAAGGGATCATTTTCTTCCTTTCCTTTAGTCTGGGGCATTTCAGAAAAGAATAAAGAAGATAATTGGGTAGGTTTTCTTTAATAACCTTTTATTTTAGCATACTTTTGGATTTACAAAAAAAAATGTAATTATAGTATAGAGTCCCTATATCCCCCACATCTGGGACCTCCTTATTAACATCCTACATTAATATGGTGACTTGTCACAATTAGCAAAATGATGCTGATGCATTATTATTAACTAGAGCGCATTGTTTCCTCATATTTATTTGTTTTTTTACCTAATGTCCTTTTTCTGTTTCAGGATACTATATGACACTTAGCATGTTTCTCCTTAAGATCTTCTGGGCTGTGACAGTTTCTCAGACATAGGTTTTTTTGGGTTCCTTTCTTTGTTTTTGAGATGGGGAGGGGCAGAGAAAAAGCAACAGAACATCTCAAACAGGCTCCATGCTCAGTGCAAAGTCTAACATGGGGCTTGATCTCATGACCTTGAGATTATGACCTATGGGCTGAAATCAAGAGTAGGCTGCTCAAGTGACTAAGCCACTCAGGTACCCCACACATATTTTGTTTCTAATGACATGGATAGTGTGAATACTGGTGAAGTATTTTGTAGAATATCTGTGTATTGGATTTATCTGACAGTTTCTCATTAGACTGGGGAGGAGGGTTTATGAAAGGAAGAACACAGGTGATGTGCCATAATATCAGGTACATGATATCTGATACTATTGATGTGAACCTTGATCACCTGGTTGAGGAGTGTTCTCCCAGGTTTCTCCACTGTAAAGCCACTCTATTCTCCCTTCCCTTCCTGTCTTCATTGGAAGAAAGTCACTATGTGAAATTTAAAGCGGGGTCTGAGGCTCCCTCTTCTTGAAAAGGGAAGATCTACATAATTATTAGGAATTCTTCAGCATAAGAGATTTGTCTGTTCTCCCCATTTATTTCATTATTTATGTAGATCAGCGTGGACACCTAGATGTATATTTTGTTACTTCAGGATAATAATCCAATACTACTTTTATTTTATCATTTTGTTGCTCAAATTGTTCCAGCTTTGGTCACTGGAAACTCTTTCAATTGTCTCCTGGATCTCCTTGACATAACCTTATTATTGTAAGATTTTTTAAAAAATTTAACATTTATTTATTTTTGAGAGACAGATAGAGACAGAGCATGAGCAGGAGAGTGGCAGAGAGGGAGGCACAGAATCCAAAGCAGGTTCCAGGCCCTGAGCTGTGTGCACAGAGTCTGACATGGGGTTCGAACTCATGCACCATGAAATCATGACTTGAGCCAAAGTCAGATGCTCAACCTGACTGAGCCACCCAGGCACCCCTCATTGTGCGATTTCTTTTTGCACTTCCATACATTCCAGCTGCCCTGGGCTTATCTTGTGTATATCTTGTCCCAGTCTTAGAATTAGCCATTTCTCCAAGGAGCACTGGTATGTTTTACTGGATAACAGTATTTACTAGAGAATGGTTTCTCTAGTTTACTAGAGAAACTAACATATAAACTTTAGAAGTTCTTGCTGCTACAGAGCTGCCATACCTCTAGGACCTTTCCACTAACAGAGAAGGAAATGTGTGTATATATACTAATTGTATATATACACACACACACATACATTTATCTATAAATATTTCCATAGGTAAACATCTGCATCTACAGTATTTAAACAGAAGTTCACACTAATACCTGGGCATAAAACAAAAAACAAAAACTAAAAACAAAAACAAAAACAAAAAATAATGCCCAAAGCCAAGCCCAGCCCAACTGAATTAGACTCAATTAAATTTGAATACAGTCGGGTAGGGGAAAATGTCTTAACATGGGCCCGGGTAATTTTTTGAGAGGTCCCCAGGTGACTGAAAGATGTCACTAGCCTTGAGAATTATCGATTAAAAACAAAACAGCAGATGTGAAGGCAATGTAATCTTTCTCTGAGAGAACAAGTTAAAATTAAAAATTAAAAATAAATTAAAATTAAAGAATTAAAATGACTAACAGATAAAAAAGATTACTTTCCTAATACCACATGCCTTTATATCCTCAGAGTTTTCCTAAACTTATCTATTTGATTCAATACTCATGTGTCAAACCCGACCGTGCAACACTGATATTTTATATATGAGTAGGAATGGAGTTGGCCTAATTTTGGAAAGAACCAAGAGTGCGGGAAAGGCCCAGAGGTATGAAACCCACATACAAAGAAGATGGGACATCATTTTACTCACAGACGCAAAGAGGTGGAGACTCACATGAGCACAAATGGATAGCAGAGCACCTTTCGTGGTAAAATGTTACACTAGGCACCTGTACTAGTGATGAGGTTTTGGGGCGATGTGGGGTGGTCGGAGCCAATGGCCAAGAAAGAATTCTTGAAGATGTCTTGGGTGCAAAAAGTGGTTTTATTAAAGCATGGGGACAGGGGGGCCCCTGGGTGGCTTAGTCGGTTAAGCGTCTGACTTTCGCTTAGGTCATGATCTCGTGGTTCGTGGGTTCGAGCCCCGCGTCGAGCTCTGTGCTGCCAGCTCAGAGCCTGGAGCCTATTTCAGAGTCTGTGTCTCCCTCTCTCTCTGACCCTCCCCTGCTCACGCTGTCTCTCTCTCTCTCCTAGAAATAAATAAAAATATTTAAAAAAAAAAAAAAAAGCATGGGAACAGGATCTGTGGGCAGGAAGAGCTGCATGGGTTCGTGATGGGTAACTCATTATATACTGTCAGGTTGGGAGGGGGTCAGGGATACAGTAAGTCTCTGAGGTATTTTGTAAGCAAGGTTTCCAGGACCTTGAGGGGTTAGCTGTTGCTAGACAGATGCCATTTATTACCATTTAGTAAAATGGAAATTCTTAACTTTGAGGTCCTGAAATATCCCAAATCAGACTGTACAGAACAAAGCCAACATACGCCTAAGTCATCAGAGAGTCAATAAGTAGAATATTTAAGATGAAGCTGAACAGAGTTTCCAAATATGACCAAAAAGAAAGAGAGAGAGAGAGAGAGAGAGAGAGAAAGAAAGAAAGAAAGAAAGAAAGAAAGAAAGAAAGACAGACAATTGTAGGACAATTGTAGAATTTTAAATATAAACCAGAAGGTAAGTAATATGTAAGAAATTATTATTAAACTGGGTTCTGATAAAAATATTATAGTCATGCTTTTAAAACATTCTTCATCAATTACTGATGCACACTAAAGCATTTATTATAATATCTTGTTTGCTTTAAACTATTCAAGAAAGAAAATGGGGAGAATAGCTGAACCAAGAGTGGTAAATGTTAATTGTTATAGCTGGGTGATTAGTACCTGGAGGTTCATTATACAGTGGTTCTATTTGTATGTATGTTTGAAATCTTTCACAAAGACATTTTAAAAATTAAAAAATAATTATTCATAAGCACATTCAGCTACCCTTACAGAGTTCTGCCTCTGTGCCAGGTCCAGTGTAGAGATACAAAGGTGAGTGGCTCAGGGCACACGGGTGGCTCAGTTGGTTAAGTGTCCGACTTTGGCTCAGGTCATGATGTCACGGTTTGTGAGTTCAAGCCCCATGTCAGGTTCTGTGCTAACAGCTCGGGTCCTGTTTCAGGTCCTGTCTCCCTCTCTCTCCGCCCTTCCCCCAGCTCAAAAATACAGAAACGTTAAAAAAAGAAAAGAAAAAAACTTTTAAAAAATTTCAAAAGTGAGTAACTCGTTCAAGGAGTGAAGAGTCAATCACCATACAGGCCCATGCCAGGGACGGCTCCCACACCGAAGACTTTGGCAAACCGTGCATTCCTTCTGACGACCCCACTTATGGTTTTTCTTCCCACTCTTCAATTTTAGCCATGAGATGCCTACCATTCCTGAAAATACTGTCTGAAATTCAAAGGTAGGCAAGCTTTGGAGACCAAGTATGGTCCAAGGTAGTAAGTCGTACCAAGACAACATTCCTCAAGGCAAGTCATCACAGCTTCTGGGCTGTCACTCAAAGAGAAGCAGCTTCTACAAATGATGTTTGGGGAACATCAAGCCTTCATGGCAGCTGGTTGGTGGGTGTACTGGGCTGGTACTTGACCATTATGTGGATTGGAAACTCTACCGGCAACACCTTCACAAACCGATCAAATTGGAAAATGATTCACTCTAAATCAGCCAAGTGAAAAGCTCTGCACTGTCACATTCATTAATCAGTGCACTCACTATGGTCATTAATAAAAGCTACCATTTCCTAAACACCTAGAACAGGCTCTGCTTTGTGCCGTGTGATCTGTATAAGTGATCTCATTTAGTACTCAAACAAATGTGTGAGCATTTTACCAGGTAAGAAAATTGAGACTCAAAGAAGTGAATTTCCCAATGTCAAACAGCATTTGTGGTTTGCTTTGTGTTTAATCCATCAAAAAAAAAAAAAAAATTCAAGAACATCCAGGCCAAACAAATCATACACTTTGAATCCCTGAGTTCCCGTTCTGAGACCTCTGCTCTACTCTATCCTGCTACCAAATGTACCTCTTACTAAAACTTTTTTCTGATACCCCAACTAAAACGTTAAGAGTTCTAGAACCCTGAGTTCTAGAGCATGGAACACAACCAGTCCAGTATCATTCTTCGTATGATATGGCCAACTTATGCTTGGAAGTACACACCTCTTGGGCAATATGCATATTCTTTTTCTTCTAATAAAGACACTAATCCTTGTAAGGGTCAGGGCTCCACCCTTACAACCTCATTTAACCTTAATTACTTCATTAGAGACCCTAGCTTCAAATACCCCATCATATTGGGGAATAAAACTGTAACATATGAATGGGGGCGGAGCATAAACATTCAGTTTACATAAATTTGAGCTGTCACAATTGAGCCCACTGCCACCCGTGTGAGATAATGGGACGAGTAATATGTTCACGGAGTGCGCAAGTTCTGTATCTGGACACAGACATGGGTCATGAATACAGAGAAACCAAACCACCACCCATTTTTCAGGTCCCCAAATCAAATCAGAATGTGCATCAGGAATGGAAAAGTCTGCTTCTTGACTCATTTGTGGAAACTGCCTCTCATAAATAAGAGATCAAACTAGAAATGCATAGCAAACCTGATGCAGTCTGAGAGGGGCTGGTCAGGAGGCGAGTATGGTGAATTATGAATCCTCTAAGAGAAGGGACAGTCTGGACAACTGATGATCAAAACCATGGCAACAAAGGAAGAACCTTTGCTATCCGAAAACTTTAAGAATATTCCATGTGACCAATAGAAATGGATCAGCCCCCTAGGTTCAACAACCCACTTTGACCAAATAGAATCCTGAGTTGACCAGTTGTCTGACTAAGCCAGTACTGGCTCACCACTCAGATACAGTCAGTGATCTACTGGTATAGACCAAAGAACAGAAATTTTAGAGTCAGCATAGACCTGGGTTCAAATCCACTTGCATCACTTACAAACTATCTATAAAATCCATTTTGATGATGAATCTGACCCACATGAATTTACTTTCCAGGTCTATAAAATGGCTATACCAATATATTTCTCATAGAGTCCACTGGAAAGAATATATGCTGAGTGCTTACTATGTGGCAGTCACTGTGCTAAACTTCTAGAACCTTCACAACAACCAACACACTCTTCTAGTGCAAGTGAGTACTATCCCCCGCCCCCAACATTTTGTACAAGGAAACCGAGGCATAGAGGAGTAATTTGTGTGGCCAAGCTCACATAGCTAGTGAAAGCATGAGACATCTAGCTGTTTCCAGGCACTAGGGAGCCTTTCAATAAATACTTCCCTCTTCCCCTATGTTATTCTCACTAACAGTGATAAACTTTGCATTTAGGCAGTTGAGGCCTCTTTTAAAATGTAAATATTTTAACTAGGACAAACAGCACATCAAACCATATCAGCCATGACCTCCAATTAGCCTAGGATTCTTGCTTTCCAAACTTCCCTGAAAATAAAATTCGCTTGGGACATTTGATGTCTCTCCCCACTTCCCAGGACCCTGCTTTGGAGACTCTAAAGCAGTGGATTGGGATAGGGGGCTGGGGATTTTTTATTTTTCACAAACACGGCAGGTGATTCTGGCGCTCAAGGAAGCTAGGGGAACCAGCATGTTCGCTGGAGCGACGAGGTAGAAGAACTCTATGAAGCATTATGTGGTTACCATCTCACAGCCAGAAAGGATGCTAGATTTCATTTAATCCCATTCCTTCAGTTTACTGATGGAGAAACTGAGTCCCAATAAAGGGAAGTGATTTGCCCAAGGTCACCTAGCCCAGGTATGGCAGAGAGAAGTCTGAACCAACATCTCCTGAGCCCCAAGGCACTTCCCTTTGTTCTAAGATGCTCAGGACCACACAAGTATGGTTGGGGAGAGAGGTACGGAGGCAGCGGCAGCCAGGAACACTGAGAGGTGTCCAAGTAGGATAAGTTTGGCTGGAATGCTGTGTGAATGGTCCTGGGCAGCCCAGAGGGAAACAAGAGAGGCAGAAGAGGGGGAAATCAAAGAATTGTTTCTGGTATGTTCTATGAGAACTGGTTTTCTCATATTTGTTCAGGTTTATATTTTTAGTCTCTCTCTTTCTCTCCCCCTCCTCAACTTAAACCTTCCACCTTTCTCCTTCTCTCGTCTGTTCCCTCTTTACCTTTTTCAGACATATTCCCAGCAAACTACAAAGATCTCTCTCTTTCTCTTGTCTGCAGAAAGCTCACATTTCTTATTCAACATCTGAAAAGGGTCAGGTTTTTCTTTCTCTCAGTGACATCTTTGTTCAGAATAAAAGTCTCCTTTTCCCAGCAGTGATCTCCTCATTCTTCACATCGTCCAGATCCATTTCTTCATCTCCCTCCAGAAAACATCCAAGTGTGTCCAATTTGGAGCAATTCTGAACCACCTGACATGTAGCCAGTGTGTGAGGTTTGTGAAAGAAACCCTGCTCCTCATCTGTCCAACAGACACTTGGACCAAACAGAGGTTTCTTCAATCTGGGGTTTATCTGGGAACCAAGGAAGGAAGTATGCTGAGGGATTCTTGAGTTGAAGTGAAGTGTCTTACCTTTGCTTTAACCTGTTCAGGTCATATAGGGAAAATCATTTCTGGATGTCAAAAAGAGGAACAAAGAAAACCCTCAATGGATTAAAAACCCCAATGGATTCTACCAGCCTGGCTGAGGAGCAGTTTAGCCAGGTTCCCACCCAGTGCTTTGGATGGCAGCCAATGGCACAGGATGGGTCCAAGACCTCCTATTCTGGGAGCCACAGCTCTGTTGACCCTGAAGACCAGTCAACTGGTGCCCCCCACACGGATGCCTGTGGTTGCCTAGACTGGGGCTTTCCCAAATCCAACCAGACTGTGATCTCAATTCCCACTGGGAAGGTCAAATGTGAAGATGTGAGCAAGAGGACCAGATAGAAATTGATATTTTATTGATGTATTTATTTTTTATTTATTTATTTATCGAGAGAGAGAGAGAGATTGAGAGAGAGAAAATCCCAAGCAGACTTTTTGCTGTCAGCACAGAGCCTGATGTGGGGCTCAAACTCAAGAACTGTGAGATCACGACTTGAGCTGAAACCAAGAGTCATACGTTTAGCCAACCGAGCCACCCAACGATGATATTTTATCTTTTAAATCAACTTTCCAGAATAGTATTCTCCAACTACAATGTAATTCCTGATCTGCATAATTAGATTAAAGGCAGAGAACTTTCCATTTCCCTTGGAGAAAGTGGATGAATATACTTTCAGGTCTGCTGTAAAAAATCCTTAGGTTCAAATCCTGCCTCTGCCATTTGCCAGTTGTGTAATCTGGAGGAAGTTGCTTAACCTCACTGAGGCAGAATCTCTTCATCTATAAGATGAGAATGATGCTAGTAAGAGGGATATTTAGAGCATTACATGAGGTGATAAATATAAAGTCTTCAGTATAGTGGTTAGCTCTTACGCTAGTATCATCCAAAAGCATGGGTATGTCTGATTTTATCAAATTATTAAAATCTGTTCCATTACTTTGCCAATAGGGAAAAAAATCCAAAGATCTAAACCAAGTTGTAAAAATTCTTTGTAGCCTTTTGCCATCTCCAAAGCCATAGTCATAAAATGCATCCAATTAAATTACCCAAAGCAAAGCATGACCCAAACATTTCTAATGCCATTTCTATAGGGCTTTGATTTTTAACATTTTTTAATATATCATAGCAGATTCATCCCCTTAATAATATCCATTGTAGTTAATAATGAAGTGAGTTTTTCTTCCCCCAGCATACTTGTGTGGCTTATATTTGTGCTGAGCCTCAGAGGGAAGCCAGCCCAGGACAGACCCTTACTGATGATAAACCAAGAAACATTCATCCAAGCACCAATTACTGAAATAATGGAGTCAGTCTGACCCAGGTGAGAATTCTGTTTCAATTGCTTACTACTCAGCAAACAATATGGGGCAATTATCTAAATTTTCTGAACCCTGGTCTCCTTCTCTACAATGGAGACAATGATGATGATAATAACATCTTTCATAGTTTTTGTGGGGATTAACAAAAAGGAGCATAAGTGCTCAAACAATGCCCTTTTTCTTTGCCTTTCTCTGCAGGCTCCTGGGCTCTCTCTGGACTGTTTCACATTCTGCTTGTTTGTGAGACCCATAAGGGCAGGGACCATATATCTGTTTTCTTGATCATTGTTTCCCTAGTGGGTAGCACAGGGTGTGACACATAATCGGTACCCATGAACAAATGATCGAATAAGCATTAGCTTTCAGAAGAACACGAGAAACCTGGTGTCGTTACCTGTTCTGTCTTCCTACCTTCTCCTGACTCCATTTCCTTCCCTCCCTGAGGTTATAGCCATCTGAATAGCATCCTGACAGTAGATATTTTTGGATGAAGATGCTGGGTATTGAGCTCTTTCTCTCCATCTGCCTTTATTCCTGTGCTACTAATAGCTTTGTGGATTTTTTTCCGCCATAGGATGAATGGCAGCTCTCGGCCAAGAACATCTTCTGAAGTGACCCTTAGTGGTATGAAGTTATTTTAAACCTGTGATATCTCATCTATTTAGCAATCAAAGACGAGCTCTATGGGCACTCCCAGAACCATATAATAGGCTGGTTGTTCAAGGATCCCTGGGTAATGAACCTTCTTTTCCTTCCCAAAAATGTCTCAGACATGCTCAAAGAGAAATGGTAATGAATGGTACCCAGGTGGAATGTGAAAGCTCAGTTCACACTTGGCATTAGAAGCCCGTGTCAGTAGACCCAAAGACTGAGGCAAAATTAAAAAGGAAACAATTTGTCTTTACCAACAACCCTATTTCACCTTGCCTTATAGCTCCAGCCTTTATTGATCCACTGAATGTCTAGGGCTCTCCAGCACTGAAATCTCTTCACTGACCTACCTCTCACTCCCATAGTGGCCCAGCTTACATTTTGCCTTTATGATTTTCTAAAGCCCACATTTATGTATTAGTTAACAAGTTAATGAATTAACTGCCTTGAATAACACATTTCTCTTTCTTTGATATTTCCTAATGGGTTCCACTACATTTGTGTTTCTTTTTTTTTAAGTTTATTCATTTATTTTGAGAGATTAGGAGAGAGCATGAGTGGGTGAGGGGTAGAGAGAGAGGGAGACAGAGAATCTCAAGCAGGCTCCATGCTCTCAGCACAGAGCCTGATGTGGGGCTCGAACCCATGAACTGTAGGATCATGACCTGAGCCAAAATCAAGAGCTGGTTACTTAACCACCTCAGCCACCCACGTGTCCCTAAATTTGTGTTTCTTATTCGTCATCGTTCCATCCCCAGAAACCAGCAGTGCCAGGCATCTGGTAGATTCTCAATATTTATTGAAAGAATAAAATAATAGAATATTCTGTGAATAAAAGGACTTAAATTGCTTTTGACTGAAATTGGGTCTGACTGTCAGTAATAGAAATTCAAAGTTTTAGTGGTTTAAAATGAGTCATATCTATCTCTCTCTCATATAAAAGTCTAGAGGCTGACAGTTCAAGGCTGATATGGTGGTTCTGCTTCATAAGAAAACAGAGCCAATAATGAATGAAACTGTAGAGAAGTCAATGCTTTTAGAAGTTTTAAGTTCTATATAATTACAAGTTGCTGTAAGCAAAATCCAGGTAAGACAGGATCAAATGTAGCCTCTATAACTAACTACATGTATGAACTTGGATAAGTGAGTGAACTCTACTGGGTGTGTTTTCTCAGCTCTATGAAGAAGAAGGGGAGGAGAAGAAGGGAAAGAAGAAGAACAAGGGGAAAAAGGAGAAGAGGAAGAAGAAGAGGAGGAACAGAAGAGGAGGAGGAAGAAGAAGAAGAAGGAAGAGGAGGAGGAGAGGGAGGAGGAGAGGGAGGAGGAGAGGGAGGAGGAGAGGGAGGAGGAGAGGGAATTGGAGGGGAGCGGAGGCGGGAGGAGGGAGAGGGGAAGGTAGAAGGGGTTATGGGGAGGGAGAGAAGAGGAAGAAGAAAAATTTGTGGGTAGACATGGAAACATCATGGTGAAGGAAAAGCCCACATCCCACAACTTCTCGGGGACATGATGTCTCCAGGTGGCCATCTCTCTGACATGACCACATCCCTTCACTCCTGTTACTGTCTCTTACCTACCATGGCTTCAGAATTCCTAACAAGGAGTGAATCAGTTTCCTTCACGTTGGTAAAACAAACCTCGTAACATAACGATTTGGGGAGGCATTCTAAATCTTTTAATAACTTCTACAAAAGCATCTTCATAATGTTGTATAGGGTTTACATGCCCAACAAAGACTTGGCACACAGTAGGAGACTGATATATTTCAGCATTTTTTTTTCCTTCCAGTCCTCAATCTTAAGTGGTATTTACTAGATTTACTTTTTTAAAAAGGCTCTGTGAGGGGCGCCTGGGCGGCTCAGTCACTTAAGTGTCCTACTTTGGCTCAGGTCATGATCTCATGGTTTGTGAGATCAAGCCCCACGTTGGACTCTGTGCTGGCAGCTCAAAGCCTGGAGCCTGCTTTGGATTCTGTGTCTGCCTCTCTCTGCCTTCCCTTCCTTGCTCATTCTCTGTCTCTGTCTCTGTCTCTCTCTCTTTCAAAAATAAATAAACACTTAAAAAATAATAATAAAATAAAAAGTCTATTAGAGTTACTCCTTCAGATTTAAATCCAGGATAATCCAAAATCTACTCATTTTATTCTCAAGAGCATGACTTCTTGATCTTCCATAATACCTTTAAATGAATATGGGATGTTTCTAATTCCTGTGCGTTTAGAGTTGAGGAGTTATTTTAATATCATATTTTAATTATAGATCTCAGGAGTGGGCAGTTGACCTGGAGTCCATGGATCCAGAAACTTGAAATAATAATAATATTTTTACTGGGTTTTCTAAAGTATAATATGAGGGAAAATATGTCAGCCAGGTTCAGTTTCTAAACCATGCCAATTCAGTCATATCTGGGGGGGGGAGGGGTGTGGAGAGGGGAGGGGACAGGCAAGAGTGTTAATCAGAAATATTTAAACAGATATTTCCTTCTATTATTTTTATTAAAGACAACCCTCTAGGAGTCCTTCTTTCTCCAGTTATAATCTAGAGTTGTCAAGAGGATCTTGACCTCAAGGTCTTGAGGATCCTGAAAATCCCTTCCACTAACCTAGAGATTCCCTTTGGCTCTTTCCTAAATCAGAGTCTCAGTTTCCTGAATTCCATACATATTTTTAAATTCAGGAATAACTGACATATTAAAAGCTGTACATACTTAATGTATACAACTGGATGCATCTGGGGATAGGAATACACTCATGAAACTATCACTGTCACAAAGGCCATACATAACCATCACTTCCTGAAGTTTTCTCTCACATTATTTATTATTGTTGTTGTTATTTGTCGTAATTACACTTAACATAACGAGATCTACTCTCTTAGCAAATTTTATTTTTTTAAGTTTATTTATTTATTTATTTTGAGGGTGGGGGAGAGGAAGAGAGAGAATCCCAAGCAGGCTACATGTTGTTCGCTTGGAGCCCAACATGGGGCTCAGTCCCACAAACCATGAGATGATGGCCTTACCTGAAATCAAGAGTCGGGCATGTAACCGACTAAGCCACCCAGGCACCCTCTCTTAGGAAATTTTAAATACAGTATTGTCAACTATAGGCACTATGCTGTATAGCAGATCACCACAACTTATGTGTCTTACATAACTGAAAATTTGAGCCCTTAACCTCTTCATTTTCCCCTGTCCCCCGTCCCTGGCAATGACCTTTCCATGTTGTTTCAAAGAATTTGTCTTTATTAGATTCCACATATAAATGAGATCATACAATATTCATCTTTCTGTGTTTGGCTTACTTCACTTAGCATAATATCTTCAAGTTCCATCCTATGGTGTCACAAATAGGATTTCCATAATTTTTAAGGCTGAATAATATTCCATTGTATGTTTATACCACATTTATTTATCCATTTATTCATCAATGGACGTTGGGATTGTTTCCATGTCTTGTGAATGCTGTGCCCCGTGAACATAAGAGTGCAAGACATGGATGTCATTTTCTTCAGATAAATACCCCAAAGTGGAATTCCAGGTTTTTCCTCTCTTGACTTACTCCCTTAGTTTAGGAGAGCACATTCACAATACTTTTCAAAAAGACAGCCTCAGAGATAACTTTGAGATCATGAGAACCTGTCTGCTTGAAGATTTGTTTTCCATCATCAAATTTGCTGAATCATGTGGCTGAGTATAAAATTTTAGTTGTGAAATGATTTTTTGCCTCAGAATTCTGAAGGCCCCCTGCCATTGTCTTTCAGATTCCAGTGTTCAAATTGTAGTGTTATTCTTGAAAATCCCAATGCCATTCCAATTCCACGTTTTTAAGGACATTTTTTTGAATCTTGGAAAGCTTTCATAACTGATAAAGACGATCACTGCTGCTCTCATATTTACAGTGAGGTGGTCTAGGGTGTGGAGTTTTTCTTCACTCATTGTGCGGATACTCAAATGCCCTTTTGTGTTGAAAATTCACATTATGTAGGTATGATAGCTTGGTACGTTCCTCCTCTCTAATTTTCCTGTTCTTTTTTCCTGATCCCCTCATATTCTTATCTTCTTTTCTATCTTCTTATTTTTAAAATTTTGAGGCATTACCTCCACTTTATCTTCAAATCCTTATGTTACAAGGTGAATATGCTGCCATATTTTAATTTCTGAGAGTTCTTTCTTGTTCTTTTCTGTTCCTTTTCTAAAACATCCTGTTCTTGTTTGTTTCATAAATGCAATGGTTATAGTCTATTCTCTCTCTGAGGATATTGTCACTTTTGTGGTCCATGCACCATCCGTTTCCTTTGCAATCCTTTTCTCTGCTTATTTAGGCCTTTGACTTTTACATTTGAGTATTTTTGGAATTGGGTTTCATTTAATAGTAAGACACTAAAATGCTGATTGATGTTGGTGGGTAGCTCTGTGTTTATAGACAGAATTTGTCAATCTGTAAACTTCACTCCGAGATTAAGGACCTAAATATTTCTTTTGGGTACTCCTGAATACAAGTATGTCTGTAGATATTATCTCTTCAGGTGGTCAAGTTTCCCATAGATGACTTCTCGATTCTCCTAGCTAGGTGATCTAGGAGTGAAATTATTATTGTGGCTGACAATGTTCTGGGAGCTAAAAGGGAAAACAGAACGCTAAGCTTCATTATTAAAGATGCAGATAATTGCTCAGCGCCTTATTTTTAGTAAAGCGTCTTATGCCAACCTCATCTGAATCTGATCATCTCATCTAGGAACTCTCGGACCATATCTCCCCGGAGAATAGACTTGCAATCTTCTCCAGAGAGAGAGGAGTAGCAAAGTAATTTCTAGGTCTATAGTGGGGGAGCAGATCTCATAGCTTAACTTCCTATAATATAAAAACTTCTACCCAGTCTTCCTGTTTCCAGTCCTTTCTCACTTCTTTTTTTTTTTTTTTTTAAACCTTCCTGCCTATGCTGAAAATATGCTAGCTTCTTATTAGCCTTCCCCACCCATCCCTCATCTTGTAGGTAGGTGGTTTTCAACTTCCTCAGCAACTCCCTCCGTTCTCTTGTGTTCTTCCTTTTTTTTTTTTTCCCAGCACCAAAACTATGCTGGCATTTCTTGTCCACCATTACATTTTTCCAGGTTCTCTGTCTTTGTGGTTTTGGTTTTGGTTTTTACATTTTTATTTGTTATCCTTCGACTTTTGTTTGAGAGGGTTTCTGGAGGACAGACCCAAAGGAATGTGCTCAGTCTACCACAATGGCCTCTTGGGGATCCAGAACCAAAAGAAGACAAGAAGACTCAACTCCTAGGCCCCAGTATGAGAAGTCTCACACAGGAAACATATCCAGGATAATCAAGCCACAGACAGCAATTTATTACTTAAAGGGCATAGTGATTTATTACTCAAAATATACATTTCAAGCAAATTCTCATTTAATATTCACAGAGCCCCTGAAAGACATATTTTAGTTTTATTACATTTTACACATGAGGAAACTGAGGTCCAGAAGTACTAAATGACTGTTCAGAATATCAGTCAGTAAAAGGTGAAGGTTGGCTCCAGATTTCCTGACTCCCAATGCTGTGCTATTCCTACATCATAGCCCATTATGGAGTTTCCTAAAGCAAGAAACAGAAATCCTCGACTTGCAAAAGGTATGATGTGACCTTTGAGGTTAAATATTCTTGGTTCCCTTTACTGAAGCTAAAACTCCCCCCAAGGGCTCTCTTTGATGTTCTCGCTGGTTCTGACCATCGTTTGTAATCTGGTACCCTGGACTGTAAAATTCATCCCTGAACAGCTGCTCTTTTAAACTCTGTGCTTCTTCAGCTAAGACTTTTTAAGTAAACCTGTGGACCTGCTGTTTTCCATATTTATTTCTCATCCCCTCTACTTCATAGCCGTGCTCCTGGAAGCTGAAAGGTGTCAGAGGAGGGACAAGGGACCTTATTCCTAACTCTGCCATTAACCAAATGCCATCAGAGAGATCTTGTTTCTTACTCTCCTCATCTTTGATGGGGAGGGAAAGGGGAGGAAGGATTAAATAACTAGGATTTCTTCCAGAAACAAGCATGTGTGTTTCTACCATTTAACTAATTGAGTTGCCATTACAACAGTGACTTAAGTATCAAATAAATCATGCATAACTTATTATATGCATCATGACACGTCCGACTTCAGCTCAGGTCTGATCTCACCATTCAGAAGTTCAAGCCCCACATCAGACTCTGTACTGACAGCTCAGAGCCTGGAGACCACTTCCTATTCTGTGTCTCTGTCTCTCTCTGACCCTCCCCCACTTGCACTCTGTGTCTCTCTTACTCAAAACTAAATAAACATTAAAAAAGAAAAGAAAAGTCAGACCCACCAAACAAATTATCATATTTCAAAAGTGCCCAAGGGGGGATAAAAAAGATAAACCCCTTTCTCTCTGTTCCCATAGTACCCCATCAACTGTGTTATAAACTTTATAGAGTTTTGTCTTACATTCTGCTGTCTATCAGAGTTCTTGGCATATAGTTAGTGCTCAACTAAATAATAATTCTTTGACGAATGCTATTAATACTCATCTAACAGTGTTGTAACTGTTTTCCAGGCCTGCCTCTTACATAAACTGTAGCTTCCTCAAGAAGAGTCTGTACTGATTATTTCTAAGCTGAATGCTTAACTTAGTAGCTGCCACATTGCAGGTGCTCAATAAATGCTTGCTGAAATTACATATGGATTGCCGTACTCATTGTCTTAGATTCCATCTCCTTTCTCGGTGATGTTAAAATTTTACAAAGAAAGTGTGAATCACATAATGCCCCTTTATTTAGCTTGTGACTTTTTCTAGATTCTTACAAGATTAATGTCATTAAGGCCCACTGTCATAAGTGATCGCTTTAGACATTATTTAGCATCTGTCTTGAATAATTTGGAATCCATCACTTCCCTAAGAATGTGTGACACATGGAGACTTGAAGCTCACCAAGGACACAGAGGTTGCAATCATCTTCCCCCTTTCAGCTGGGGAAGGAACAACACGGAACAGCAGATTGACTTTTTGGCCACTTATTCTGGAATCCATATTCTCAGCAGAGATCTGAGCAGACTATGAAGAATGTGTTTTGGTTTTGGCGGACACTGGTACCAACGCCAAACTTTTCTTTTTCTTTCAACTTTACCAAAACACATTTTCTCCCACTCACTTCTATAAATGAGATGCAGAAGCACCATCCACAAAGGAAAAATAAAAATTACCTAAAAGGACAGACTTGGTTTTTCATTTTTAAAAAAATTGATTCCATGAAAAAACCAGTATGTTCTTTTTATAAAAAGAAAATCAGCCATTATAAATGCCATGAAAGTCTTTATTTCACCTACTTTTTTGTTTTTTTGTTTTTAAATTTTTTTATATTTTATTTATTTCTAGGAGAGAGAGAGAGAGAGAGAGAGACAGTGTGAGCAGGGGAGGGTCAGAGAGAGAGGGAGTCACAGACTGAAACAGGCTCCAGGCTCTGAGCTGGCAGTCAGCACAGAGTCCGACGCGGGGCTCGAACCCACGAACCGCGAGATCATGACCTAAGCGAAAGTCAGACGCTTAACCGACTAAGCCACCCAGGCGCCCCTTTCACCTACTTTTTTGGAAGATATGTTCACTAGGTATAGAATTCAAGATCCACATCTTTTTTCTTTTTGATACTCTGAAGTTGTTCCATGGTCTTCTAGTGCTGTGATTAAGAAATTGGCTGTCATCCTTAACATTGCTTCTTTGTACATGATGTCTGTTTTTCCTTTTGCTGCCTTAAGATTCTCTTCCATCACATGGTTTTAAGCAATTTGATGTGATAGGCCTTAAAAATAAACCTTCATACTTATTGTCTTTGCTGAGCTGCTTAGACTTGGGGTTTATACTTTTCATCAAATTAGAAATTTTTTTTAGCCACTATTTCCTCAAGTCCTTTTTTAGCCCATCTCTTAGTCTACTCTGCAATTGCAAATATATTGAATGCCTTAAAGTTTCTCACAACTCACTCATGTTGCTTATTTTTCCCCCCAGTGTTTTTCCTACATATATTTCATTCTATGACTATATCTTCGAGTTCACTAATTTTTTCTTCTGCAATGTCTAATCTGCTATTAATACCAGTATGTTTTTAATCTCAGACATTAAAGTATTCATTTCCAGAAGCTCAGTTTGTTTTTTTCTTTAAATATATTTTCCATATCTCTAATAGACATGAGGAAGAGAGGAAAGGAGATACTGTGTTATCTGTGAGAGGAGAAAACCAGTGTAGTCACTTTCAAAAGCCCACCAGATGCCCAAAGGAGATGGCATCTCCAGTAAGGAGCTTGCTTGAGGATCTTTCAGATTTCTGCTAGGACCTTTCTCCTGTTGAAATCAACACACTTTGGGCAAAGAGTGCTGTTTACTCTCACATCATTGTATTTATATTAAAATTTCTCAATGATACAAATGGCTTGGAGTGTTTGTCAAACACAGATTCTTATGCTTCAGTTCAGTCCTACTGAATGAGAATTTCTAAAGGCAAAACTTGGGAAATCTCTATTCTTAACAAGTATCCCATCATCATGGAGGTAAGGGAAACAGTATGCATGGATTTGCAAGGCCAGGCACCTCTGAGCTGTTTCTTTCATAGAACTTGCTCTGCAACTAAGACTTCCTGACAAACTGAAAAGGGATGGAGATGGGATTAAAACTACATACTCAAGACAAAAAGAGGCTTCCCATGACCCTAAAAACTTTAGCTAAAAAGAACATTTCTCTTTTCAACCATGGTCTTAATTTTACAATGTGTGCATGATTAAA
Organism: Hyaena hyaena; assembly: GCF_003009895.1. Classification (NCBI taxonomy): domain Eukaryota; kingdom Metazoa; phylum Chordata; class Mammalia; order Carnivora; family Hyaenidae; genus Hyaena; species Hyaena hyaena. Next base: position 2,100,122 of record NW_024080709.1, on the reverse strand, counting down.
GCAGAAATATCAGTTAATTTTACTAAAACAGTGAATGAACTGTTGGCATTTATCTGTCTTGATTCTTACAATTTATGACTAGTCCTGAAATTATTCATTTATGATTTGAAGGAGCAACTGTAAGATCATTATGTCTTTGCGAGTTGTAATTAGTGAATGGGCCTAACTGACCACCAAACACTGCTGTCCACTAGTCATCTAAGATGCAGTAATTCCTGTGAGTTATGAAAAAATTATTACTTTGAAGAGAAATAAAAGCCTTCTCCCCTGAAATCCACCTGGTAATGCTGATCTGGAGCAAACAAATCTTAGAACACTAAGGGAATGATAATGTTTAGCAAGAACTTAGTTTTATGGGGAAAAAAATGACATGCTAGAATTCACAAATCTGCGTCATTTATGAATTAACATCTTGGTAGATATTTCCTGGAGGAAAAAAAAACAGGCTCTATTGTAATTGTATTTTAGTGTTATCAGAGTGCCTAAGCAGCTCAGTTGGCTGAGTGTCCACTCTTGGTTTCAGCTCGGGTCACAATCCCAGGGGTGTGGGATTGAGCCCCGCATCTCTCTCCCTTTCTTTCTGCCCCTTTCCTGTGCTCACATGTTCTCTCTCTCATAAATGAATAAACAAACAAACAAACAAATAAATAAAGTTATAGAATGAGAAACATCTACATGTAACCAGACAATTTAAAAAAGCAACATTTCCTCTTGATTTAAAATCACTGTTTTTTTCTCAGATTTCAATAGGACATTTTGTCCCACTGAACCAGAACTTCTGCATGTCAAGACTAAAGTCACAACAAACAGCTATAGTCCTTCCATACTTTTTTCTTTTTCAGGTGTCCAAAAATCCTTTATTTTTCTTTGGATAACATTTCCATGGATAACATTTAGAGAATGCCAGTGATGTTCAGAACGTTTGCTAACCAGCTGAATCTCCACCAGACTTCCAGGTCATTAAACATTTACACAAGTAAGTGACCTTAGGTAAGTCACTCCATTTCTGTAAGGTATAATGTCTTCCCCCATAAAATGGTGGGGAGAAGAGACAGAAGAAGGACTAAATTAACATCAAGTTCCAGCATCTAAGACACTCATTTTATTATTATTATTATTTTCTATATTTAAAAGCACTAAACCCAACAGTCTGGGTCGCTCAGTCAGTTAAAAAGTACACTTGTTGATTTCTGCTCAGGTCATGATCTCACAGTTCGTGAGATTGAGACCCGCATCCACCTCTGTGCTGACAGTGCTGAGCCTACTTGGGATTCTCTGTCCCCCTTTCCCCCACGCTTCTCCCCTGCTTGCACGTATGTGTGTGTGGCGTGCAGGTGCACACACACTCGAGCTGTCTAAATAAATCAACATTAAAAAATAAAAAGCACTAAACCCAGAGTGAAATACTTTTGGACTCTAATATTAGCTCTGCCATTCACTACGAGTCATCAGAAAAGTTTCTCAATCTCCCTAAGCCTCCATTCCCTTTAAAGAAGATAATACTATTATCTGCGAGACAAGATTATTGTAAGGATTAATGGGCATAATTCATGTAAAACAATTAACAATGCCTCGACCATGATTAGTCTTCCACAACCATTAGCCCTCATATATTATATTATTGTTATGAGTTGTAGTAGTAATAGAAGTCATAATAAGCTGTTGAGAGTTTAGCTAAGCTGCTCCGTGGTAGAGCTGCCTTGACATCTGTTGTTTGGCCAAGCGATCCGCAGGGACCTTGAATTGACAACAGCCCCTGATGCAAGCACATGTCCCAGACAACAACTTACAGAGCCACAAGCAAATATGAGTTCCTGATACGGCTTCCCTAGTGGCCCTTGTGATCAACAGTCTCTCCTTGTGTACCCCTTGGACAAGACCTCTATGAGGCTTACCCCAAACCCCGCTCTTCTGGTTTGAATCAACCAACCCAGCCTTTGCCCAGAAACCCCAAATTGCTTCACCCACAGACCCTAACGAAAGCATATGTCCCAGGTTTTATCTCTGTCTCTACTCTTCCTTGACCTCCCCATATGGCCCCTTGAGGTGTGCCGAGTACTTCCCCCAGGACCTGTAAGTAATAAACTTCTATCTCTCAATCTCTCTTGCGGTGTGTTTCTGAACCTTGGCTCACCATCTGGCACCCTGTGCTCCTCGTAACAAGTGTTAATTTGACAGATTCATAACATAATCTCTAAAACACTGGCACTATTGTTGATTTTCCTAGACCTGGCTGTTTCTTGGCCCCTCTACAAAGTGGGAGGACCTTGGAATCCATTCTCAGTGACACATACAGCATGGCATCTGCCCACCTATTGCTCGGGACAGGGTAGTACTTCCCCCATTGTATCTCCACCCTTACAGGTCTATCTCATTGTTTGCCATTAGAAAACAAGAGCCTTTAGGACATCAGAAGAAAAAAAGCTGTGGTACCAGGACTCATTTAAGTTATCTGATTTAGCATTATAAGAGCCTTCTTCATTTCTCACTGGCTCTGTCTGTGTTAGTACAATTTATGGCCATTTTGAAAACAAAACTATTATCTCTAGTATGTAGATTAATAGACACCAAATCATTCAGTCTGGCGCTTATGCAAATGCTTTTGTCTTCCTCTGGACCTCTGGACTCAGCGGTCAGGAGGGCAGGCAGTGAGAGAGAGCTTGTTTTTATGATCATTTGAGTGACTCTATTGGTCATCTCAGCCTTTAAACCTGACTCACAGATTAAAAAAATGAAAGCATAAACCGCTCCAAATCTAATGTAATCGCTCCCTCTTTGCCTTTCTCCCTTGCTCATTGGACAAAGGTGTTTTCACAACACAATGGTGACCAACCAGTGTCCCAAACCCCGTTACGGGTTCCTTTGGAGAAATTCCAGGGAAAAGGTCTTCCACTCTGGCAGATCATGGCTTCCAGCATCATCCTGCTCTGGTTTGTAATCAAGATGAGGATGTGCTATGTTTGTTGAACAAGTTCCTCCCCCCCCCCCCAACTATTTCCACCCGCAATTTTTTCAAGGGGAAAAAAAGTGGATCTGCAACATATTTTCAGCAATCTCAAATAATGTCTACTGCCTGGTTTGTATGTGCTTCCACTAAGGAATTAAAGGCATGGAGACAGGAGCGTGGCTCTGGAGCTAGACTACCCGCATCCACACCCTGCCCGCGGATGCTTATTAACTGTGTGACCTCAAGCAAAGTGATTAACCTTTTTAAAATGGAACTGCCCCTTCTGGGTGCCACATCCCATCCATCAGCAACTCCTGTCCTTCTGAATGTCTCCAAAATACGTCTTGACTCCATTTCTTTTTTCTGTCTCCACGGCCAGCCCTTCACTGCGGTCTTCTGTCATCTCTTTACTCGTCTCTCAGAATTGTCTCCAGTCTGGTTTCACTGCTTTCTCTCTTGGGCTTCTATGATTCAGTTCCCACATAGAGTGATCTTATAGTCCCACACCCAAGTCCAACACGTGGGATGTTCTCCCAAATCATCACACAGTTCTCCAGCACCAGCTGGGGGTCCTACAATTCAACTCAATTCTGACACTACCTACCTGGACATAAAGTCAGATTCTACAGATTGCCCTACACACACACACACACACACACACACACACACACACACACCCCAATTGGAAGTCCAGGTTGTTGCCTGGACTTCTGATCAATTGACCATAGATTGGAGGTTCCCAGGACCCCCTCCCTGAGTTTGGCCATTTTGCTAGAGCAGCTTGCAGAACTCAGGAAAACATTTCACATACTAGATCATAGGTTCATTATAAAAGGCTATAACTCAGGAACAGCCAGATGGAAGATATGCATGGGGCAAGGTATGTAGGAAGATTAGAGCTCCATGTCCTCCCCAGGCACGCCACTGTCTCTAAATTGCCACAGGTTTACCAACCCCAAAGCTCTCTGAACCCCATATTTTGGGGCTTTTATGTTGGCTTCATTACATAAGCATAATAGGTTAAATCATTGGCTATTGGTGATTGAACTCAATCTCCAGCCTTCTCCTCTCCCCAAAGGCTGCCAACCAGCTCCCATCCTTAGGTAAGGTCAAAAATCACCTTATTAACATAACAATGGAGAGCTTTATCTTTCTCATCACTTAGCAAATTCCAAGGGTTTTAGAAGCTCTGTGCCAAAAAAAAAGGGGGGGGGGATGAAAACCAAATATATATGTATTACAAATCACAATACCACAGATCTTAAATCAGATCATATTTCTCCCGTAGTTAAAATTACTTTTAGCTTCCCATCTCCAAAACATCTTACCATGACTTCTGAGTCCCTGCTTCTCCTGGCCCATGCCTAACTATCAGATCTCATTTCCTTCTTCACTCTGCACCCACCACACCAGCCTTCTTTCTTTTCAAAAACAGAACAGGTCTTCGTAATGTCCACGCTTTCAGACTTGTCGGCCAGTCCGCATGGAATGCTCTTTCTCCAGATCTTTATGTGTCTACTCCTTTCCATCCTTCACGTTGCTGCGTATAAATGTCATCCCCCCCTAAATGCCACCAGTGCATAGTATTTTTTCATATCAATCTGCTTCTTTCTTTCTTAGGTTAGCACAAATTAAAAATACCTATTTGTTATTTTCTGGCTCTCTCACCTAATGTATGTGTAACCAAGGCCTGTTTTACTCACAGTTGTGTTTTTCCCACATAGGGTTAAGTGGGCAGAATTCTGAGATGGCCCCCAAGACTTCTGCCCCATGGATGCATGCTCTGTATAATCCCCTCCCCTCATGCCACTCTGAGTGTAGGCAGGACTTATGAGTATGAGAGGGCATCACTCCCATGACAAGGTTACATTACATAGGAAAGATGAAGATATTCTGCAGAGGCAATTAAGGTCCCTAATCAATAGGCTTTGAGTTAATCAAAAGGGAGATTCTCTTGGGTGAGCTGATATAATCAGGGGAATCTTTAAATGAAGTCAGAAAGATAAGCAGCAGCAGCAGCAAGTGCTTGCCTGGTTTCTTGGAGAAGTTAGCTCCCATGTTACAAAAAGAGGTCACACGACAGGGACTTGAGGGTAGCCTGTGGGCACCAAGAGTGGTCCCCAGCTAATGGCTAATAAGCGATGGGGACCTCCATCATACAACCACCAAGAAATGAATTCTCCCACCAACCAGTGAGTTTGGAATTGCACACCAAGCATCATCTGAAGACTGCAGCCCCAGCTAACACCCACATTTCAGCCCTGATCTAAGGCTAAGTTGTGCCTGGGTTCCCGACCCCTAGAAAGTGCAAGCTAACAAATGTGTTTGTTAAGCCACTAAGTTTGTGGTAATTTGTTTGGCAATGGCAAGCTGATGCAGATAGCAAGGTACCTGGTGCATGGTAGGCCTGCAGTCAATACCATTGAATGAATGAATATCCAGTTGATTTAAAATGTTTGCTTGGAGTTACAGGATGTATTTATATATCGTTTTATTTATTTTTTTTAAATGTTTTATTTATTTCTAGGAGAGAGAGAGAGAGACAGCATGAGCAGGGGAGGGTCAGAGAGAGAGGGAATCACAGACTCTGAAACAGGCTCCAGGCTCTGAACTGGCAGTCAGCACAGAGCCCGATGCGGGGCTCGAACCCACGAACCGCGAGATCACGACCCAAGCGAAAGTCGGACGCTTAACCGACTAAGCCACCCAGGCGCCCCTATATCGTTTTAAAAAGAAAGGAAAATAGAAGAGCTTAAGAGAAGGAAAGGAAGAAACCAAATACAGACAAATGTTTCTTGATTATTCCAAGGGTGAGCCCTGCCTTTACACCTCCACAGATACATTCCATGACTTACTGGCCCAAATGTCTTGGGCCACTTGGAGAAGGAAATGTTGAGGAAATAGACATGGAAGGAAGGGGTTTACGGCTTTAAATATTCATAGGGTTGTATTCAGAAGAACTCAACAGAAGAAATCCGATAAGCATTCCAATCAGGGTTGGGGGAAAAAGCAAATTTCATTCCCTTAAGGCCAGAAACGCAACGGAAGCACACACCTTAACTCATGTAAGCCTCGCTATGCTTTGAAACCTTCAAGTCAATGCATAAAGCAGAAGAAAGCACTCAAAGGTTTTTTTTGTGGCTTTGTTTGCTTTGTTTTGTTTTGTTCCTCTTTCTCAGAGGAGTGGAAACCTATTATCCACACCTTAATTACAGAAGCAGCAATGCCTCCTAAGACTTGCCAAGCAGCTTAGAGAGGCCTCACAGGGTCCCAGCCTCTGTGAGGAGAAAGAGCTGAAGGAAGGTGGGGAGACATTGATTTTCGCTCCGGCTCTGCGGTCCTGAGCTGCGAGACTGGTGACAAGTCCTTCCACTTGAGGATCCCAGCAGTTGTAGAAGGGGAATAATAATTTAAGCTATCCATTATCACTCAGGAATAAAGGTGAGGGTCACATGAAAACAGAAATAAGCGTCTGGGGCTATGTAAATGCACAACTTATTAAAAGCTGGTCACACAGAGGAATCAGTGAACTGTTTCCTGGCAGAGATCTTGTCTTTTTTGTCTTCTGCTCAGTAACCGGTAACGGGCTCTGGACTCAAGAAATGATCAATCTTCCAAGGCTGTTGTTGAAATACTTATTCTGTTAGCACTCCCAGGAAGCCAGCACAGTAGGAAAATGTAGAACAGCTATTGCTTTACCAACATGGCCCTGAGATTCATAGGCTGTTTACCAGACAAGATCTATTTCTACCGCTGGTGCCAACTTTCACTTGTTACTTACATGACGAATAGTACTGAGCACCTTTTCTATGGCTGGCTGTAGACACTGGGTATAGAGTGGCAAAATGTCATTTGGCAAGATCAGAATTTGAATTGCACCTTCCTTTTGAACCCACCATGCCACTCCTTGTAGCCAACTCTTCAGCAGATCGCCATCTCCTCAGCACAGTCTAGTATTCACTTCCTGAAACTCCTTTTCTTCTAAAATAGCTTTGGGTACAGCGTGGGAAAAGAAGAAGAAAACTGTTGAAGTGACGCTATCAAGAGGCATGGTGATTTCTACCATACTGAATGCCTGTTGGGGTATGGGCAGTCATTGTATCTACCAAAGCTCAATGATCATATCTTCAGCCCCTTGTATGCAACTTCTCTGGCATTCTGGCCTAGGAAAGCATCAATAGTTTGAAAGATTTGAAACCTGCTGGCCTGAGAAGTTGTGGACTGACCTAGAAGTAGTCCCTGACAGGACAAGCTCCCACTGCCCCTCCTCCACTACCCATCATCTCTCTCTCTCTCTCAGCCCCAGCCAGTGATACTTTTGAATCTCTTCCATAGTATTCTCCAAGAGTTTTGGTAAAAATGGGGAAAGCTGTGAGGGCAGACAATTTCCTTTTATATGTAGGCCCTCAATGGGCAAAGTGTCAAAGAACTCTCCAGGTTTCTCCATCCCTGCTGTGGGTGTATTAAACTTAGGACTTCAGAACAGATCTGTGTTTATTTCATTACTCTCTAAAAGTGAGCCTATAAAGTACAGTGCAGGTCTTCTGTGAAGCTGGGATGTCCTTGGAACACCACTTGGTCAAGCCTATGAAAAGGAATGATTGGCCACAGAAGTACAGTCAGCAGTCAGTATGAAACAGCAGATAAAGGAGGCCCCGTGAGCGACAGCGGAGGCTGCTAACCTACTGAGGGAATCAAGATAAGGATTCACACAATTAAAATTCTGCTGCTGGGTAAAGTCACCAGTTGGGTCCAGCTCAGTGGTTTTAGACTGAGTGCTTTCAAATCTACCCAAGTAACAATGAAGACTCTTCAGTTCCCAAGCATGGATAGTCCAAATCAAGACAGAGAAGTAGACAATCCCCATCTTTAACTCCCAGCTGCTCACCGGAGTGCCTGAGTGGCAGCTCGTATGGAAAAATAGTATGACTCATCAAACTACTGGGGAAAAGAAAAACAGACCTGAGACTCTATAACATAAAATTGACCAATTATATAAAATTGACCGATAGTGTAAAATTGGTCCATGATCACTTTTCCCACAATGGCTACCAAGATGGTAGTCTACTCTACTGTGAGTATGAAATGGATAAAAATAAATAACCTTCATCCACTGCAACTAAGGGGGATGTTTAATAGTGCTACACAGGAAATGACACAGTTGGGGATCCTTTTCAGCTTGGGCATATTGAAAATTACCTTTACTGTCTGTAAGGAATAGAAATGAAAAGCCCTCCTCCTTCCACCGAAGCTCAAAGAGAATAGAGAAGCAGCAGTAGGTGAGACACAGAAAATTCCATAGAAATAGGGAAGTTATTTCTGGATAATTGGCAGCAGACATGTTTCAGAGCACATGGGATTAAGGATCTCCATAGCAACACAGTTGATGATGGCTCCATATTTAAACTAAATGTGGAGCCTTTACACTTTCAGAGACTGAAAATTTTCTGTACTTTTTGGTAATCAGTTCTCTAACTCAGGGAAGCAAGCATTCCAGCAGAGGTCCACATAAGGCAAGAAGAACATGAGATATACAGAAAATAATTAATAGATCTTAGAGGTTTTTATAGAAGAAAGAAAAATCCAGGTCAAATGAGAACAAAATCACTGGCTAGATCTTTCATCATTTCCTGGTGAGGGTCAACTAGATGTTAATTACAAGCTTATTGAACAGCATTTTTAGTTTGTTATCTATAATTATGCTTGCCTCACACGTACAATGGCATTGCCATAACATCATTTATTTATTTTCAATGAATACTTTTTTGCCTTACAGAGTTTTATGTTGTCAATAGATAAAACCCCATCCCACTCAAGATCTTGGTGTTTTATGGTAGACTCAAGCTGATAACTCCCCTTGCAGAATCTTTCATTGGACAAAGCTTAGTCCATCCATGAGAGTGGACACCTCAAAAGCACCGTTAGAGAGATCTTTATTCTTGGTGTTTATTTAGTGATCTGCTATCCTCTGTTTGAAGATATTATAATGGAAATGGAACACAATAGTGATCTTAATGCCCCATTCAGTGTACTCTCTTATCCATTCCCTTTTTAAGACTGGCAGATTAAAATTTGGATTTTGGTACCTCTAGGAACCCACTCCAATACCACATGTGACACCCAGTGACATTGCCTACCTCTTTGTCCCATTGGCCATACTACCTCCATTAATCAATTCTTAGTTAAGGATCCAGTAAAAGGAAGTCTTTCTTTTAGTGCAAAATTTTAACCTTTTACTATTACCAAGGATGCTAATGGTTTAACAAGAGAGCAAAGCCATTAGCCAAAGAAATGCAGTGGGTTCTACAAGTTCCTCTGGTTAATACAATGGATATTACAGGCATCTGGACAGTTAAATGGTGATATTAAAAAAAAAATCTGGTTTTATGCTTAATTTTCTACAAGTCTTATAAAGCAATGCAATCTACTTCTAACACAAGAAAGGAAATTCTTAAAGCATTTATTATTTTTTGGTATTATTTGACCCAGAATCTCCACTTCTGGTAATTCATCCTAAGTCATCCAAAATATGAAAAGGATTTTTAGCAGTGTTAATCACAGTGTCGTCTTAATAGCTAAAAATTGGAAATAATCTAAATGTCCAGCAATAGGAGAGTGACTAAGCAAATTATGATACATTCATTTATGATGAGCTAATATCTTGCAATATTAATCTTTGTGGTTTTCTGTTCTGCACTCCATTATACATGACCCTTCTCCTAGTTAATCAGTGGCATTTGAAGAAAATGGGGATTATTAGTGTAAGAATGGAAAGAAAGAAACATATCCAGTCTTTGTAATTTCCAAAATAAGCCTTGAAAATCACAAGGAATCACTTTTGGGGAAAGCTGGCTGATGGAGTTCATGCAACAATAATTGACTGGCAAGAAAAATGTAGGTAATCATGGCCCCATCTCTCTTCCTGGTAGGGAGGAGAGATAGGGTGTGATCTTGGCACACGGATGCCACCCAAGACTAAGGGAATAGGGAATGGGCCTATGGAGACCACATGAAGAAAAGTGAGCATCAAGAGACAAGTCAAACATCTCCAATGGAGGGAGCCCATTTCAGGGCAGGTGCTGTGACCCCGGGTGAACAGCTGTCAATTTTCACTGATGTCAATGAGGGCCTTCTGGCAATGGCTCCCTGAAGGCTCCAATGGTTTTTTCCTAGCAAATGGAAGATCACCTGTACCTTGAACTTCTGAAGACTTCCAGAATATTCCATTTGAACTGATGCCTTTTAGGATACTCATGAGCCCTTCATCCCAGGCTATAGGGTCTTCTATGTACAGAGAGTAATGAGAAGATACCAAGAAAAGCTCCTACACTAATATTTGAGTAGGATTGGAGGGTCCTTTAAACATACAATGATAATAACAACAACTATCATTTACTACCTGCCAAGCACATCTTTATACATTTTATAAGTATCAAATTCCATCTTCACAACACCCTTCCTAAGAGGTAGATACTCTCTTTTTAACTGTTTATTTATTTTGGAGAGAGAGAGAGAAGGAGAGAGAGAAAGAGCATGAGTGAGAGAGGAGCAGAGAGAGGGAGACAGAGGATCTGAAGAAGTTTCTTCACTGTCAGCACAGATCCTGATGCAGGGCTCAAACTCACAAACCACAAGATCATGACCTGAACTAAAATCAGAGGCTTAACTGACTGAGGCCCCTAGGCACCCCAAGGTAGATACTCTTTTTAGCCCATTTTACAGAAAGAGAAACTGAGGCAAGAGATACTTAGCAGCTTGCCCAGGACCACAGAGCTAATAAGTAGTGAATATAGGATTGATACCTAGGCAGTATGGCCCTGGCGCCTATGATATGCAACTTTACATAGGCTGCCATTAAAAATAATGCTTCTACTGAGTTTGTAACAATACAGAGGAAGCTTGCATTATCAACCAAACTGATCAGAATTCAATACTGTGCTTACAATGTGGTACACATAGAAAAAAATAGGCATCAAAATGTTAATAATATTTGACTCTAGATGGTAGGAAAATTGGATGATTTAAGTTTTCTTCTATATTCCATATTGAAATTTTTTTTCTATAATAAGCATGTATGACATTTAAACTCTGGGGGAGAAACTCATTTTTAGTGCATCTTGAGCTTCTAAAACACGCATGCACGCGTGCACGCACACACACATGCACACACACACGTTTTTGAGTTACAAAGTCTAGTTCTTTGAAGAAACTGTACACTTTTAGCAAAAGGAGGAGAGGCCACAGTGCATATATCTAACTAGGGTAGTTCAAAAGTACTTTGGCACTCTGCAGAAGAAGTAAGAAATAGCAATTATGCTAAATTTATCCTCTCTCTTACTTTGATAAGAGGGACAGGATCATGGATAACAGAGACTAGGTCAGCAAAGTAGTCACATGTGAGTAGCCTTGACATCTTTCTGCATTCTTATAGTTTGGGGTTATCTCGATATACTAACATTCCCAAAGAGAATCAAAGAAAGACAGACCCAACTTTTTCATTTTCACTCATGATATGATATCTTTCGATGAATGCATATGCTTAGTTTTCACATGGTTAAATGTATTGGTCATGGTCTTTACAGATATTTTTGTGTCTTGTTCAGGAAATCCTTCCATACCTTAAATTCATGAAAGCACCCACCTTTATCTTCTTCTAAAAAGCTTGTACATTTAGGTATTTAATTCAGAGTTAATTTTTGTGTATAGTGTGAAGTACAAGTCCAATTCAATGTTTTTCGATAGAGAAAACAAACACCTCAGCACCATTAATTACAACACTGGCCTTTTCCCACTGGTATGTAATATCACCTCTCTCATCTAGGCTCTCTATTCTGTTCCATTGGTCTGTTGGTCTATATCTATGCTGGTACCACCCTGCTTTAATTATTGTAGACTTATAACAAGTGTTGAGATAGGAGAGCTGCACTAAAGACTGAAAAGAGGTACCATGCTGAGAACTGCCCAGAGAAATCATTTTAGAACCTCCAGTATCCAAAAAACAAACAAAACGACCAAACCAAACAAACAACAAAAACAAAAACAAAACTGGTAGATAGTTGTGCCTCATTGTTAGACCTGGTTTGCCTTGTATTTATATCAAATATAAAAACCTAAGTCACTATTTAGGTTTTTATCTGACATGTCCAAGATAAGAGAGACTTTCATCTTGATGTTCTGAATCCTGGTAGGTTTAACGAGCTTAATTTCAGAATGTGGAAAAGTTAGTTTATCACCAATATTATGGAGATTGTCAACCCACCCTCAAGGCTGGTCTGCTCTGAATCTGGCCCTGGAGAAGGTAAAATGGCACCCTGGACCATCTTGCTGTTGCTATTCTTCAGGCAGCACTGTGTGTCCTTGCTTATAATTAGCAGAGCCGACCGTGGTCTTTTAGTTTATTAAACAGACAGCCAAAAAAGTTAGGTTTTTAACCATGCACTTATGTTGCATTAAAAGAAGGCTTGGATAAAGCATGAACAAACAGCATCTTGTAGACTCTGCCATTGGTGTTATTCTTGGGTATATTTGACTTCCATATGGTAACACCAAGGTCACTCCTATTTCCACCTCCTGTGAATATTTGAAACATTTTCTCTTATCGAGGTTTCCCCACACATATGCCTAAGAGGCATTGAAAAACAACAGCAGTAGCTCACTTAGGTTCCTGGAGACTCACCAAGCAATAACCTTAGAACAAGGAGGTCATGTTATGAACTCACTGTGCCTTGCTTAGCTCTTGCTTTAAAGTAAACGTGTATTTCCTTAGTCTTATTCTGGAGAATTTTCTGGAAAGAGCTGGTGTGGCCTTAAAAACAAACTGTTTTGAAATTCCTTTTTTAAAAACCAAAGGAAAAAAAATCCGTAAATCTTTATACACCCAAATGTCCTCATCACAATTTGTCTTATTCTTGACGAAACATTCATATATAAGGGAATTTGGTATGGATGATTCAATTATTCATAGCAAATATGAATATGAAGCAGATTTATTCACTACTCTATAATGAACTAGCCTGGGCCTCTCTCCAGAAAACATGCACATGGAGGTAATGCTCACAGCCCCAGACCATCCATCACACTTACTACTTACCCAGCTAGCCATCTGGTCTGCAGAGAAATGGATAAGAATATCCTAACAAACTCTAGGCAAATTGGTCATTTTGCTGCTCACTATACACATTTCCATCATTTTCTTCCCTCAACTCAGCTTGTCTCAAGCTCTGGTCAAAGTTTTAATTTTGAAGAAGGATGAAACTTTGTTACAAGATAATAAAAGTAACAGTAAAAACAATACACTGTATATTAGCCAACTTGAGAGAAACTATATTAAACAACAACAACAACAACAATAGTGGTTGATATGTGTCTATATTTTTTTCCTTGACAATTTACCCATTCCCATGGATTGGTGCTATTGACTTCTTTAAAAAAAAAAAAGTTTACTTCCTTATTTGAATGAAGGAGAGAGACAGAGAGAGAGAAGGAGAGAGAGAATCCCAAGCAGCCTCTGTGCTGAGCACAGAGCCCCATACAAGGCTTAATCTCATGACCATGAGATCATGACCTGTACTGAAATCAAGAGCCTGATGCTCAACTGACTGAGCCACTCAGGCACCTCCATATCTATACTTCTATGACTTTCCCCTTGAGCACCAGACATGATCTACAGCTCCTTACATGATTATATACATGTCAGGCAAGCACCTCTACTTTAACATATTCAAAATTAAATATTTTTTCCCCCTGAAAGTCTGTGACTCCCTTCTTCTTCATCTGGGTAAATTATATCAGCGACTAAAATTTCAAAGCCAAAAGTCTAGGAGTCAGTCTTGACTCCTGTTTTTCCCTCACTCGTCTCATAAGTCCGCTCTGTGGGCTCCTTCTCCAAAACATGTCAGGAATCTTCCCACTTCTCTTTATTTCCTGTGTTTCCACCCTAGCCCAAGCTGACATCAATTCTTGCTTGGATCATAAGCAATAAGCACTTAACTGGTCTTTGTTCTACTCTTACAAACCTATAATATCCTTTACAGAGTTGCCAAGATAATCTCTTTCAAATATAAATCATATCACTTATGGGTCCCTTCCTTCATCATAAAACATTCCAATAGCTTCCAATCACAATTAAAATAAAACCCAGAATCCTTACTCTGGCCTACAAGATCTTCCATCAACCAGCCCCACCTTCTCTATACTTATCTCATACTCTCTTCTGCCCACTCACCATGCTGCAATCAGGCTTGTTTACTCCTTTGTTCCTCAAATGCTCTAAGTTCACCCTAATCTCAATGCTTTTGTCCTTGCTCTTCCCTCTGCCTGGAATGTTCTTCCTTCATATCATATGATTAGCTTCCTATCTTTCAGGTTTTATCTCAAATAGCATCAGAGAAAGACTTTCTCTAACTCCTTGTGCAAGTCAGGATCCAACCAAGGGGGAAATCTTTCTAAGTATATTAAAACAGAGGGAATTGAATATAGGCAATTAGTTATACATATGATGGATAAGCTTTGGATCCACACAATAAAAGACTACCCAAAAAGCCTGGAAAGCCAAAAGAAAGAAGAGATGTTATTAAATCCCATAAGCCAGGGTCATCAGGTGGAAGCTGGAAGAAGCTTTAGGCCAACCCAGCAGAAGCTATAGACACAGAAGAAACACAACCACTACTAGGGACCCAGTCAGCACAGAGATAGGGGGAGAAATACCTTGACTTCTTCATTCCCTGCTCCTCTAGTTTCCCACCAGTGTCTCCTATTGCTGAACCCATCTGGAAGCCAGCTGACACAGGAGTTTAGGAAACACCTGCTCTATAGCACCCCCCCCAACCATATTGATCACAACAAAGGAGTGTAAAAGATGGATCGAAGGGCAAACAGCCCAAGATTAGTGCACTATTTCCATTTCATCTCACCACCTCGCCTCAGTTGCTCGATTTTGATCACATTACATTGTTTAGCCATCTTTATAGCACTCACTACTATCTAGACATATCTTGATTCTTTGCTTATTCATATTGCCAAATTAGAATGTAAGCATCATAGTCTTAGTCTGTATATATGTCTCTGGTAGCTTGAACAATGCTTGATATATGCAGGGTATTCATTAGATGTTTGCTGAAAATATGCAAGATGAGTGATTACTCTGTCACCAGCATTGTGCCAAGAGTTTTAGGTCAACTATCTTACAGAGTCTTTACAATAGTCTCATGACTGTTGTATATATGAGGAATCTGAAGCTTAGTGGAGAATTTTGAAGCATTGCATCTTGGATAGATTCCAGCCAGTAGGCTATCAATAATATAAACTCCAAAGAAGAAATGACCATCTTATATATAATACATCAATATGACACTGTACCAACTTAAAAATTCAGTTTTGCTAATAACAAATATTTTATTCAACACCTTCACTGGGAAAGTGTTGGATAATGTAGTTGACATATGCTCATCAATCCTCTCTCTTCCAAAAAGAAAGTGAAAGGAAACAAACCTAAGTCATTGTGTGTGAATATCATACAGGTACCAATCACCTGACCTCAATCTATTGATTCTCAGACAACAGAAGGCTTATTCAAAGACTTACATAGTGCCTTCACTTTAAGCTGGACACTGGACAATATAAAATACTCTGTCTGATTGCTACCCTTTAAATGTAATTCTAGAGATGCCTGGATGGCTCAGTCGGTTGAACGTCTGACTCTGGCTCAGGTCATGATCTCACAGTTTGTGAGTTCAATCCCCTTGTCGGGCTCTGTGTTGACAGATCAGAGACTGGAGCCGCTTCCGATTCTGTGCCTTCCTCTCCCTCTGCTCCTCCCCTACTCACGCTCTATTACTCTCTCTCTCTAAGTAAACATTAAAAGTAAAGAAATAAATTTTAGGGGTGCCTGGGTGGCTTAGTCGGTTAAGCGTCCGACTTTCGCTTAGGTCATGATCTCGCAGTTTGTGGGTTCGAGCCCCGCGTCGGGCTCTATGCTGACAGCCAGCTCAGAGCCTGGAGCCTGTTTCAGATTCTGTGTCTCCCTCTCTCTCTGACCCTCCCCTGCTCATGCTGTCTCTCTCTCCTAGAAATAAATAAAAACACTGGAAAAAATTTAAAATAAAATAAAATAAAATTAAATTAAATTAAATTAAATTAAACTAAAGAAATAAATTTTAAAAATGTAATTCTAGGTGCTAGTTATCCTGGTAAAATATGTTTATCTGAGGGGGGAAAAAGACATCTGAGCTCTATCCACATGGCTTCATATAGAATCAAACAGGAATCACAGACCTGCATTAAATTTGGGGCCAAGTGTTTTACTCATGGCATCTGGCCATGGAGCATCTGTCCTTTGGAAAGGAGGGAAGAAGGAACCCAGGGAGGCTCTGCTTGAGCAAACACCAGAATCCCTACTCCAGCCCAGCTCCATGTTGGTGCCTGCAGTGTGTGATTCATGGCTGCTCAGGCTGTCTCAGGGGAGAAGCCAAGATTCTGTCTTAAGCTTTTGAAGCAGCTCTTCATCCTGTATGAATGTCAGCTGTTCACTTTGTAACACAACCAGGCAGGAACAGGTTTAGTCCTTGGGCTCCATTAAACTGTGACTTAATAAGAAAATTAAATTCCCAAAGATAAAGATATAGAAAAAGGCACCATCACTGTTGCTTTTGAGCCCAAATCAAGTTAATAATGATTTATTTTAAGTCATAGAATTTTATTAGGCTTTACATTAAAGCAATAAAGAAAGTCTGGACCAAAGTTTGGAGAGCTTTGGATGTAATAATAATGGATCCCTTGAAATCCTACTAAATAGGCTCTGAAATTGGCTTGGGACTTCTGCCTTGTTTAGATGAGATGACAAGACGATTGGCCATGGTCCTCCAGCTGTAAGGCCTTGATTGACTATCCATCACTGATTGGACTCCATAGGGCCATATATAAAAAAAAATACATCTCCCTCTCTGAATGTGGTACTTCCAGGTTCTATGATTGGTCTTCCAAATGAACCCTCATAAGATATGAGACGTAACAAACTGTACATTGGTTTGTTATCTGAATTCTAGTCTATTTCAAGTATTGGAGATGTCTTATAGACATATCCATAGTACATCCAAGTATGGGTTATTAAGAGAGAAAACTGTGGCACCTGAGTGGTCAATTCTTGGTTTCAGCTCAGGTCATGATCTCATAGTTTGTGAGTTTGAGCCCCACATAGGGCTCAGTGCTGCTGGTGCAGAGCCTGCTTAGGATTCTCTCTCTCTCTCTATCTCTCTCTCTTTCTCTCTCTGTCTCTGTCTCTCCCTTTCTCTCTGCCTCTCCCCTGCTTTCTCTCTCTTTCTTTCAAATAAATAAATAAACTTAAAAAAATTATAAGTTAAAAACTCAAGGTGAATACATTGTGGCCCATACATACAATATAGTGCTCTACAGCCATAACAAATGATGATGCAACTCTTCTGTTTTGATACAGAATTCTCCGTAACTTTCATTGTAAGTGAACAATGTGCAGAATGGGAATACTATAATTTTGTTTACAGAACGGGAAAGATAAGTACATAGGAACTACCTTTGAAAGGACAGGTAAGAAATTCTTAACAGTGGTTGGCTCTAGGGAAGAAAACTAGATATTTTATACATCTTTTTAGCTTTTCAAAAAATCATATGCATTTATTACTAATGAAATGAATACATATTCAAAAATTAAATCTCTTTCAAATCAAGAAAAAGTAGAATTTGGTAAATATTTTGGTTGCCCCACTCCGATTTCCCTTCACAGTTGCCAGAAGTATTGGATTCAGAGTTGAGCTCTGCTGGTTCCCTTGCCTCAAGGTGGGATCAACTTTGGGATGCAATGCACGTTCCAGTGCACCCCTTGGGATCAGGCTGGCACCCGTCTTCACCAGGATGTCACCTTTGATGAGCTCTTTACCCTACCCTTGATTCTTCTCTGGAGAACACTCTTTCAACAAACCACTTTTATAAGAATTTCTCATCTGGCTCTATTTCTAGAGAATCTGGCCAAAGAAAGTATTTTGGAAGAAAAAGTTAAGTTTACCAAATATTAACATTATAAAATCATGTATATGCTATCTCCATATGTAGTCAACAATTACTTTTTGTCCTGTGACAGTAAAAATGCCCCACCCTTAAAAACCTTTCACAGGGGCGCCTGGGTGGCTCAGTCGGTTAAGCGTCAGACTTCGGCTCAGGGTCATGATCTCACGGTTCGTGGGTTCGAGCCCCGCGTCGGGCTCTGTGCTGACAGCCAGCTCAGAGTGTGGAGCCTGTTTCAGAGTCTGTGTCTCCCTCTCTCTCTGACCCTCCCCTGCTCATACTGTCTCTCTCTCTCTCTCTCTCAGAAATAAATAAAATATTAAAAAAAAATTTTAACAGAACCTTTCACAATTTTCCATTGTTCTCTAGATAAATGCAGATTTCTTTAACAAGTTTTATGAGACACTCTGTCCATCTGGCATCTGCATAGTCCTCCAACCTCATCTGCACACATTCTTCTTTACCTTTTCCTTCCAACCACATTGGCCTAATTGCAGTTTCTTGAACTTACCATGCTTCTTTCTGCTGGAGGACACTTGCTCATGTGTTCCCTGGAATGTTCTTCAGTCCCTTCTTTGCCTGATTAATGTCTACTCCTTCAGATATCCCCTCAAACATTACGCTGGTCAGAACAAATCTTCCTATTCCAAGTTCTCACAGTCTCATAGACTTATTTTCTTTTCTTTTTTTTCCCATCTTTTATTTAAATGTTTGTTTATTTTTGACAGCGAGAGACAGAGTGCAGCAGGGAAGGGACAGAGAGAGAGGGAGACACAGAATCTGAAGCAGGCTCCAGGCTCTGAGCCATCAGCACAGAGCCCAATGCAGGGCTCGAACCCACTAACCATAAGATCATGACCTGAGTTGAAGTCGGACATGTAACCCATTAAGCCATCCGCATGCCCCCACAGACTTATTTTCTACAGCACATCTCAATATCGCAATTGTAAGACTTATTTTATATAATTCCTTAACTAAGAGCCACTGAGTTAATATATAAACTGCTTCAGGAGAAGATCTTAGCTGTTTTTGCTCACTCCTATATCTCTAGAGCCTGGGACACTGTTTTCCACATGGCAAGTGCTCAGTAAAGGTTTGCTGAGTAAATAAATCATGGTTAATGAACATAACCAGCTGAAAGTCAATGCTAAATTTCACTCTGACCTGCTTGAAAGCCACACAAAATGGGAAAACAACCAGTTACTTAATTCTTAATAGAAATAATTAAATAATCAATGATTTATGAGGTAGCTCACCTCTGGTGGTGAAACCAGAGAAAATATCAACACTGTGTGCTCACTGAAAGGAGATTTTAATGGAAACACCCTCAAAACCATCCTCACAATAAATGGAATGGTGAATTTAGGCTAGTTGTTTCCTTCATTTATTCTGAACATAATTATTAAGCAACCATTATATGCCAGGCACTCTGCCATAGAGTGCAAAATTGGTAAATAGAAGGGTATCTGGTTGGCTCAGTCAGTTAAGCTTCCAATATTGGCTCAGTTCATGACCTCACAGTTCGTGAGTTCAAGCCCTGCATTGGGCTCTGTGGAGCCTGAAGCCTGTTTCGTATTCTGTCTCCTGCCTTTCTTTCCCGTTCTCTAGCTCTCTCTGTCAAAAATAAACAAACATTTAAAAAAAGGTAAATAGAGACATATAAAATACCTATTCTCATGGAATGTAGCTAGCTTCTAAAGGGAGATTCAGACAAAAGTCAACGAAACACAGATATATTTATCAAGTCAAGCAGAAATGCATGGAGTCATAATAAACTATGATTGACGAGTTAATCTCGACCAGAGGGTTGATTGACTTGAGATCTGAAGGCTGAGTAGGCTTTTCCTGCACACAGAGAGAAGAGTGTTAGTTTCAAGCAGAGGGTATAATACATGAAACTGCCCCAAGGAGGAAGGTTGTTATGGTGGGTTTGAGCCATTGTGGCTGAAATGGGGGCTGGACTCTGGTGGAATAAGAGGTTGAGCAGATACAGAAGAGTCAGACAATGAAGAAATGCATCCTAGCACCAATGAAAAGCTACTGAAGGGTTTCCAGCAAGTGGATGACACAATCAGACTTTTATTTTGAAAAGATCACTTACCATCTAAGGGAGAACAGATTGTATGGGACCCACAGAGAATATGGGAAGACTGTTGGGCAGGGAGTTGAGGTTAGGTGTTGGAGTAATCCAGATGGTAGAGGATGGCATTTTGGCCATTTGGAAGTATGGATGGAAGCGAGCATATTTGATATACTTGGATATTGTAGGACCAAACCAATTCTCCCCAAAGGTAAAAAAAAAAAAATGTGTGCTGGGTACACAGGTCTCCAATGAATGAGGTTCAATAAAATATAAATTTTAGGGAACCTGAAGACTAGATTGGTAATACTTCACAGATATGTCTCATAATTAAGCTTCCAAGGAGGCCTAGAATTCAAATTTAAACTATCTACTAAGCACTGAGATGATGACATTCAGAGCTAATAGTGACAAACATAGGTTCTCGATGAGCTAGAAGCACAGTACTAATTGCCATCCTCCTATAAAAGCCAATGATCCTGCTGCATATGTTGCATATATTTATACAAGTACAAAGTTATGGATATATATGCCTAAGTTAATTAGAAGGAACTATATAAAGCTATACCAAAATGGGAGGATTGATCTCCCCAATTAATTTTTTAGTATCTTTCTTTGTAAATTGCTCAGGCTAAAAGAACACTTTGAGCGGCATCTGAGTGGCTCAGTCAGTTAAGCTTCCAACTTTGGCTCAGGTCATGATCTGCAGGTTCATGAATTTGAGCCCCATGTCCAGGCTCTGTGTGGACAGCTCGGAGACTAGAGCCTGCTTTGGATTCTGTGTCTCCTTCTCTCTCTGCCCCTCCCCCACTCATGCTCTTTCTTTCTCTCTCTCAGAAATAAATAAATGTTCAAAAAATTTTTAAAAAAGAACACATTGAGGAGTGGTTACAGTGTGGTATCTAAGTCAGGTAGAACTAATCACTGGCTGTCACTATCAAAGCCACTTTTCTAAATAAGTCTATCTCTTGCACAATGTTACCCAAACAAAGATTATTCCTGTTCAGGTGTCCCTCACTTTACATGGGCAGGATGTTTTATAGCTACCATTTTTTCTTTTTTGAAATAAGGAACCTTGTATGTCGAATATTAACCTGATCAAATGGTAAGACCAAGGGTTTAAAAGGGCAAGTGTATGGGTTGAATTCCTTTGCAGCCCAATTAGCTCCAAATTGAAATGCTAGGATTTTCAGCTTGAAGGAATTTCAGAGGTGATCTTTTACCAAAAAAATTTTACAGATCAGAAAGCTGAAATCTAAGGGGATGAATCACCAAAGTCAATAAGCAGTCTAGTGACAGAGTTGTTTTTGAAACCTAGTAAAACCAGGCGACTTGACCCCCCACGACCTCCCCCAAAACATTACACAACCATGCTCTTGCATGAATACAATTAGTCCTGTGATTGTAGGTAGTCGACTGACAGATGTGTTTTATGTTTATGGTTTATTTGAATATATAGAAACTCAGACTGGGTTAAGAAAAAGAGGGTTTTTACCGGAAACATAGTAGATGGGTAATATATCCACGGGGAGGGAAGAACAATCAATCTCAGGGAAATGCCGTAACTAAGGCATCACAAGAGATCTCATCAGTAAGTCCCAGAATTGATTCCCTTGAAATTGCCACTAGCCTTCCCCCTTCTTTTTCTCAGACCAAAATTAAAATTTCCAGGAGGGGGTGCTGCTTCTAGCTATAGTGGTCTCATCTGTATCAGACCAATTGTTCCAAGAATGACCAGAAAAGTTGGAAATTTTTTCTCATCGCCATGTAGTATTCCATGGTATAGATAAACCACACCTTCTTGATCCATTCGTCCGTTGATGGACACTTAGGCTCTTTCCATGTTTTGGCTATTGTTGAGAGTGCTGCTATGAACATTGGGGTACATGTGCTCCTATGCTTCAGCATTTCTTTATCCCTTGGGTAAATTCCTAGCAGTGCTACTGCTGGGTCATAGGGGAGTTCTAGTGTTAGTTTCCTGAGGAACCTCCACACTGTTTTCCAGAGGGGCTGTACCAGTTTACATTCCCACCAACAGTGCAAGAGGGTGCCCATTTCTCCACATCCTTGCCAGCATCTCGTGTTCTCTGATTTGCTCATTTTAGCCACTCCGACTGGTGTGAGATGGTATCTCAGTGTGATTTTGATTTGTATTTCCTTGATGAGTAGGGATGCTGAGCATCGTTTCAGATGGCAATGAGAAAAAATGAAATCTGCCCATGTGTAGCAACATGGATGGACCTTGAGGGCGTTATGCTGAGTGACATAAGTCAGGAAGAGAAGGACAAATATCATATGTTTGCACGTATAGGAGGATTAGGAGGAACTTAACAGAGGACCAAGGGGGAGAAGAAGGGGGGAAATGGTGGGGGAAAGGGAGAGAGGCAAACCATGAGAGACTCTTGAATGCTGACAAAAACTGAGAACTGATGGATGTACGGGGAAGGAGGGATGGGCATGGAGGAGGGCACTCGTGGAGATGAGCCCTGGGTGTTGTGTGGAAACTAATTTGACAATAAACTATTTGTAAAAATAAATAAATAAATAAAATCTTTTTGCCCAAAAAAAAAAAAAACAAAGTTGGAAATTTTTAAAAATATGTTTGAAGCCATTGGAAAGCTACCAACATGGCCCAGGACATGAGGAAAAGCTCAATATTCTGTACTAAGTTTCCCACTGAGGCTCTTGCCAATGGGCAATGGGCTTGCATTGGAAGCAGCTTAAAGGTGAGAAGCCAGTCAGAAAGTGATAATGAAAGGGTTAAAAAGAACAACTCTCTCAGAAATCTTAGGGCCTGGTGTAAAAGTAAACTTCATGGTGACTAAACTAGCCATAGCTTGAGGGACCAAAATCATGGAGTAGATAAACGTAATCTTGACATTTGGCTTTCACATTTCCTGTTGAGGCCTTTATCAATTTGTAACCAGCAGAGGAGAGGCTGAGAAGCCAAAGAGGGAGCATAAATAAAATCCCAGGAGGCTAAGCTGAGTTGATAGTGGTCTCACAGTGGTGGTGAGACAAAAATTGGAGTTCAGGATTAGCCAAAAATAAGATGCTCAGATGAAAACCCCAAGGTTTTTCACTGGAATCCCTCGAGCACTCCACCCTAGAATTAAGGGCAAACTGAATATAGATCATCCCCCAAATAGACAAACCCAGCTTCCTGTCAGATCAATCTTATCCCAGAAAAGATCACCTGCCTCTACTTTAACTACTCTCCAAATCAAAACTGTGCTTTTTCTAGAGGCTGATTAACATCATCCAGAGTTCTTACAGTGTTTCATACGTTTATCTGGCATTTCGTAAAACAATCCCAGTGATATCAAGTGATACGATAAAGAGGAAAAACAAGATAACCAATTATCAATGAGAAAAATTATAATAGCTTTAATATATTCAAGAAAGTAAATAACAAGATGAGGAATTTAACCGGAGAATTATAGTCTACATCAAAGAATCAAACAGAAATTCTAGAGCTTTAAAAATACAAAAATAAAAATTAAGAATTCAGGGGTGCCTGGGTGGCTCAACTGGTTAAGTGCCTGACTCTCTCTCTCTTTTTAATGTGTATTTTGAAAGAGACAGAAAGAGAACAGGGGAGGGGCAGGGAGAGACAGGTAGAGAGAGAGAGAATCCCAAGCAGGCGCCATGCTGTCAGCGCCAGAGCCTGGCATAGCAGCTTGAACTCACAAATCATGAGATCGTGACCTGAGGCAAAACAAAGAGTTGGACACTCGACCGACTGACTCACTCGGTGCCCTAAGCATCCAAGTCTTGATTTCAGCTCGTGATCTCAAGTCATGAGTTCAAGCCACACGCTGGGCTTCATGCTACTTAAAAAATTTTTTTAAATTAAGAATTCAGTACATAGTTTAAGATCAGCTTACACAAAAAATAACAGAACTAGTCTGTCTGAAGATATATCAGTGAAACATATTAAGAATGGAACAGAGAGATAACCAAAATGATGGGAAATGCATTCTGAAAAAGCATCAGGGTATGAGACTTGTGGAAAAGTTCTAATCTTCATGTAATTGGATGCCCAGTAAACGAGGAGAGAAGGACTGGTGGGAGGCAGGAGAAGTAATTTTGAAAGGAACTTCCCAAAATGATTTAAGATGTCGAACCATAATTTCAAGAAACTCCACAAATCCCGAGTAAGCGTAATAATTTTACACGTTAAAATATATATGATATATATTTAAAAATATGTACTTATATATAAATATATTTTTTAACTTAGGTACATCACAGTAAAACTTCCAAAACCCAATGGCAGTCAGAGAATCTTTAAAGCGACCAGAGGAAAAAGAAGCATTACTTTCAAAAGAACAATACTAAGAATTATAGATGACTTCTTAGCAATAACAATGGAAGCCAGGAGACAATGGAATAATATCTTTAAAGTCCTACAAAATGTCTATAGAGAAAACTCTGTTTGGACTTTCTTCGACCATACGCCCAGCCCTGTGTAAGGTTGGGCGCTCTGGAATAAGTTTCCCAAAGGAAGCAGGGACTGTAACCAGTAGAAGATCTAGGGAAGAAATACACAAGGCAAACAGAATTAAGAATCATCTATGCGCTGATTGAAACCTCATGACAACTTTCTGTGGAAGGTAGAGAAATAGTTTGCCCAAGGTCATACAGTAAGCTGTCAAGATGCAACTCAAAGCCAGGTCTAACTTCCAATCTCATCCCCTTAACCTATATTCCCCACAGAATGCCTTGTAAAGAAGGAAGGAAGCTGGCAGTTAGATTGTCTGAGTCAAGCCTGGCAGACCCAGGATGGCAGATGTTGCAGCCTGATCACCCACCTATCCAAAAGGGGATCTTTTTTAGACTCCAGGGAAAAAAGCAATCTTTCTTAGAGATAAAAATCAACATTTCACGGAAGAGCTGGCAATGTTTCACTCATACGTAAAATATGTAGCGCATCTATTTTCCAGCTAATGTGCAAAATTATCCTTTCAATAAAGGACCTAACTCAATGCGAGGGACTCATGACTGTCTTGTTTATAAAACAAAACCAAGGCAACACACACATCAGCAGAATAACCCAAGTACATTAAACGCACTCCCATGTGAGACTGATAATAATAAATAGTATAGCCATAATGAGCTCATCCTTCCAATTTGATGATATTATGTCTTGATACACAAAGAAATGGATGGAATTATGTAGCTAATGACGTTGCTTAAACTCTTGGTATTTTGGTGAATTACACCCATGGTGAGATGAAATAAATATCCAGCTAAGGGCTTCTCCTGGAACTTCGCCAACGTTCGCTCTTCTTTAATGATTAACAAGTCACAGAAGGGTTATTTTCCCATCCTTCCAAATCAGATGCAATAAACATACATTAAAAGAGGACAGCACTTCAGATAAATTATCCAGACCCTTCAGAACAAACTCCAATCCTACTTGTCTGGCAGAAGTGATTCATTTAGTTTCTGAGTGGTGTTTTCTTATTTTGAGCATCCATTTCACCATCCAAAAACACCCTGTCAAATCAGACTTCGACATAGCCTATTAAAATGTTAGGCTTCACCTGATAAAATATAATTATAGCATTCCTGACATTTTTACATAGCACACACATGCTTCACGCCAATTTTTCTGGAGTTAAGATTTTTCCTTTAGATGTGTGAATGCATGATGAGGCTGTAAGAAAATATCATTATGTCAAATTCTAATATAGTTGAGAAAATGAATCTGGTATAAATAAGAAAATCAAACCAGAATGTGTATAAAATGAGTACAAATGGATAAAAATGGTGACAAAGGTGATTTGTCAAAACACTTAGGGAGCTCATCAAGTCATGCAATTGAATAGAGACTAAAGTGGCACCTAGTTGCTTAAAGGTTTATCAGTCAATTTTTCAGCCTATTGGGGCAGTGGTTTATCACCTGGGGAGCTTTTAAAAATTGCCAATACTTAGACCACATTCCAGACCATATAAATCCAAATTTCTGGAGATGAAACCCAGGTATTAATTTTTTTTTTAAAGTGTTACTCCCCAGGTATGCTTGGCCATGGTCAACACTAATGTATGACCATAGTCAACAATTATCGCAGAGTTAGCACCTGAAAGTGGTTAAATAGTTAGGTCACCTTGCTGATGTGTTACCTTTAAATATGCATTCAAACCTAGCTGGTAACACAAGTAAGAAAGTCCTTTAGATAAAGTGAGTTGTGATCAATACATCTACAAATTTTTTGATCTTCCCCCATTAAAAGGATGGGGGAATGGCTCATTTACTGGCTATCTTTGACAAAGCAGGAAAGAATATCCAATGGAAAAAAGACAGCCTCTTTAACAGACGGTGCTGGGAGAACTGGACAGCAACATGCAGAAGAATGAAACTAGATCATTTTCTCACACCATACACAAAAATAAACTCAAAATGGATAAAGGACCTCAATGTGAGACAGGAAACCATCAAAACCCTAAAGGAGAAGGCGGGAAACAACCTCCTTGACCTCAACAGCAGCAATTTCTTACTTGACACATCCCCAAAGGCAAGGGAATCAAGAGCAAAAATAAACTATTGGGACTTCATCAAGATTAAAAGCTTCTTTTTATTTATTTTATTTTATTTTATTTTTTTACAAATAGTTTATTGTCAAATTAGTTTCCACATAACACTCAGTAAAAGCTTCTTTTTATTTTTAAAGATTATTTGTTTGTTTTTAGAGAGAGAGAGAGCATGAGCAGGGGAGGGGTAGAGATAGAGGGAGAGAGAAAGAATCCCAAGCAGGCTCTGCACTGTAAGCACAGAGACTGACACAGGGCTCAAACTCATGAAGCTTGAGACCATGACCTGAGTTGAAACCAAAAGGCAGACACTTAGTGCTCACTTCGCCAGCACATATACCAAGAGTCAGACACTTAGTCAACTGAGCCACCCAGGCAACCCTAGTGACTCATTTCTAAGGGACAGAATGTGGCAGAAGTCACAGAAGGTAATTTCTAAGCTTCAGTCATAAACATTGCAGCTTCCTCTGTGCTCTGTCTTGGATCACTGACTCTGGGGAAAGCCAGCTGCCATGTTGTGGGAACACTCAAGCATTGCCCTATGTAGTGGCCCATGCGGTAAAGAACTGGGTGTCCTGCTAACAGCCATGTGAGTGTGCCATCTTGAAAGCGGACCTCCAACCCCAGTCAAGCCTTCAGATGACCATGTCCTCAGTCAACATCTTGACTTCAATTTCATGAAGGACTCTGAGTCTTACCTACTTGGCTAAGATGCTCCTGAATTCCTGACTGACAATTACTGTGAGATAATAAATGTTCAGTGTTTTAAGCTCAATTTGGGGATAACTTGTTACATAGAAACAGATAGCTAATACTGAGAGCCAGTCTTGAAACACAGACACCAAATAATTAGGATTGTCTCTCCGGCAATCACTAAGGCATAACATTGGACTTAATATGTGGTAGGCATTTCTTAAATATTTGTGGAATAAATGAATGATTGATTGATTGAATAATCAATGAACAATGGAAGGGTTGATTGACTGAACAATGAAAGAGAACAATGAAAGAACAATGAACTTCTCTGGAGCTCCACAGATGATCAGTAGTCTCTATCTATCTCTTGATAATCATCAAGATTCCATGGGGCGCCTGGATGGCTCAGTCAGTTAAGCATCTGACTTTGGCTCAGAGTTTGTGAGTTTAGCTTTGCATAGCTCAGAGCCTGGAGCCTGCTTCTGATTCTGTGCCTCCCTCTCTCTTTCTGCTCCTCCCCCACTCATGCTCTTTCTCGTTCTCTCTCTTTCTCAAAAATAAATAAACATTAAAAACATAAAATTTTAAGATTTCAGTCTGCACCGAGCTTAAAGTATGAAAGAATTAAGGTTCCCAATCAACAGAAATGTGTCCCTGGTACTAGAAACAACATATATTATGTCCTGCTTCAGCTTGGTAGAAAACCTTTCCTATTTTTGCCCCTTTGGGGAATCTTCAGTGCTGAGGATATTGTTTCCCTTGCTTTTCATTTTGTAAATCAATATGACTATTTTTGCTCTAAAAATTACTAATTCAACATTAACAATCCAATGTCCTTAAATAACTAATTAATTATCCATGTTGTCACTAACAGTTCATTCCTCGCCTTACTCATAGCAATAAGCTTCTCATTTCCCACGAAGTCTTTGGATGATATTATTACTCTCATCCGTTGCTCAAGGGGTACATGCCTTCTTAGTCACCCATTCCCTGGATGGAATTGTTTGTTCTCTTCTTTCCCACGTGGGGAGCTGATGAGTTCACTAAAACTGAACGCTTTAAGAATTATTTGCCAGATCTGCTAAAAATGTAGTGCTTGGAATTTGCTTCTTGAGATCCTAATGTTGCAGAATGAGGGAGAAGACCCAAATATATATATATATTTAAGTTTATTTATGTAAGTAATATCTGTACCCAATGCGTAGTTCAAACCCATGACCCCAAGATCAAGAGTCACATGCTCTTTTGAATGAGCCAGCCAAGCACCCCTAAATCCATATACATTTTTTAAAGACTCTGAGTTGTTAAAGAAGTCATTACATTTCAACATCCTTATGCTTTTGTTATTTTAAAAGGGACACACTTCCCCAAACGTTTATTTCCTATTTGAGCTAATGTTAATGTAGCTGACATGGCTAAGGTTTTTCTTTTCTTACCCTCTTTCCTGGGGCCTGAACATTCCAAAGAAAATTTAAAAAATGGGAAGAGGGCACATTTGGTAATGGAATTCAAAGTGGCAGTGGGGGGTCGGATAAAAAAATCCTTTTAACATAATAATGACAAGAACTCAGAGCCCGGAGGAAGACCACTGTGCAAGGTGGCAGTTTCACTGTCCAAGACTGTCAATGCTCTCTACCCACAGGGTTCAAAGTCACCATCTACCTTCAACCCAGACCCCCATCCTCGCACTTATCTTCAGTGGAACGAGATGTGGCTGATCACGTGACATCCTATTTTTAAATACTGAGCAGAAGAGAAGGATATCATGAGGGGAGCAGAAGGGAGTTAAAAATCTACCGCAACCATGAGGAGAAAGCACTTGAACCAATACATGAGGACTCGTCCCTGTTGAGATGCCGGTGACAAAACTGAGTACAAAGGAGGATCCACTTCCCACCCCCTCCAGTTGTCAGTGGCCTTTGTATGGTTTGATATAGGACTTGACCTGAAAAAGGCATATATTTTTTTAACCTTCCTCTGGACTATATGTGTATAACTGGTAAATGCTGAGATTCTTTAATAATGGGCTATATCTGCCTCCCCTCCACTCTTAAGGGCTTAGTTATGGGTTTTGTTTGTTTGTTTGTTTCTTACCAGCAGCCACAAATCATCTGCTACTATGAAAGGCAGTAACAGTTTCCATGAACTCAAACACGAGGAAGGATCGAGGATATTCATAACTTACTATTTTCAACCTCATAGCTGTTTCCAGGGGCAACAATTCGCTTCTAAACCGACCAAGAGACATTAGACCACCGATGCATCTCAGAGATCTGCCAGCCCACACACATGTGCTCCCAACCTCATGGCACCTGGAGAAGTCCCACCCATATAAAAACGAATTAAGCCAATAACATGTTCTTCTAAATTCACATCTGTCCTCGGCAAGTAAGAGAGCGATTGTTTTCAAGGAAGATTCGAGCTACATGCATTTTAGGCAGGGTAGCATGCAGGGTGCCCCCACAGACCACGTGGGTTTCATTCTCCACTTACCGATGGCAAGAAATTGACCACTCTAATGTGACGGGCATGTGGACGCACAGGGCATGTGGACGCACAACCACCCCCTCCAGGAGATGGGTCAAGTTGACTTTTGAGAAACACAGGCTGTCTCTGCCTGTGTTTGTTTTGTTGGCGGGCTCGCAGAATGCCAAGGCTCCTGGGGAGTTGCCGTCTGGATGACTGGCCAGCAGGGTTCTGCAGGAGTCCTGCCTGCCCAAGCCAAGAGATGTACATTTCCTCCCCCAGTGGGCTGTTCTTCTGGCTGCTCACCTCCTCTCCCCTCTGTGCACAATCACCCTACATGCTGCCTCATTTGGGAGTCCATTGGGCCCTTTCCCCCTCAAGTAGAGTTTAGCAGTTGGGAAACGAGAGAGTTTACGCACTAAAATTCAAGAGCGAATGGTGTCTTCCATTCCAGAAGTTTTCAAACGTTTTGTTTGTATGTTTGCTTGTTTGCTTATTTCCTTTCTTTTTTTTTTTTTCTTAGCATCAGGGATATGAGGGAATTTTCTAAAGTGATGGGAAGGGGCGCCTGGGTGGCTCAGTTGCTTAAGCGTCGGACTTCGGCTCAGGTCATGATCTCACGATTCGTGGGTTAGAGCCCCGCATCAGGCTCTGTGCTGACAATGAGCTCAGAGCCTGGAGCCTGTTTCGGATTCCGTGTCTCCCTCTCTCTCTGACCCTCCCCTGCTCATGCTGTCTCTCTCTCAGAAATAAATAAAACATTAAAAAAAAAATAAAGTGATGGGAATGTTCTGCATCTCTACTGGGGTGATGTTTATATAGGTATATGGATTTGTTAAAATCCATTGCATGTACACTTATCATGTGTACATTTCATTGTATGTCAATTATACTCCAATAAAACTGATTTTTTTTTAAATGCAGAACTTAAGCCCAATAAATGTAATAGGGTTTTAAAGAAGTATGAATCATTTGGTTCCAGTTCTGGGTACCCTGGAGGAAGCACAGCCCACCTTGTCTCTCCCATGCAATTAAAAACCTTGTGAAGAACACTTGAGACAGCATCTGAGGGCCCTGATTGGAGGGAGGGGGAAATGGGGGGTGGGAATAGAACTCAAAGCAAGACCAATCCAGCAGTGAATTTCTGGGATATTTTTCAGCACTGGCATCCACAGCCTGGACTGAAAGGTATGCCGAAACCCAGAATTAGGTACTGGCAATAAGTAAGGCAGACAGTAAGAACTCCCAGAGAACCCTCATTCTAGTCTAATGAGGATGGATATCCCTAAAGGTCTCAGGAAGGAGGTGATTTCTCATATCATGCTTTTTCCATTTTCTGGTCCCCCAGCCCCCACTGCCAAATATCTTAGAACAGTAGTAGCTACAGTGATGGTGGCCACAGCCGGGCAAGTTTCTTCTGAAACCAGAAAGAGGGAAAAAGCATCTCCACTGTTTGTTGACTACCTCTTTCTCTTCCCACCTCTTGGCTTCAGAGTAAGATGCAGTCACGGGAAGTGCAAGACAGAGGGGATAATAAAGCTCTGGGTTTCAGGGCACCTGGGTGGCTCATTTGGTTAAGCATCCGACTTCAGCTCAGGTCATGATCTCACGGTCGGTGGGTTCGAGCCCCACATTAGGCTCTGTGCTGACAGCCAGCTCCGAGCCTGGAGCCTGTTTTGGATTCTGTGTCTCCCTCTCTCCCTGACCCTCCCCTGCTCATGCTGTCTCTCTCTCAGAAATAAATTTTAAAAAACATTAAAAAAAAAAAAAGCTCTGGGTTTCTAATCAGAAGAGGAGGAAGAGGGGGCTGTGGGAGCATTAGGGGAAGCATTAGGGGAATTGCAGAGAAAAGGATTCTTAAGATCTTTTGCCTCTCTTAAGCCCCCGAGGACAGGGGAAGTGCTGAGCATATCTAGTCTGGTTTCCCAAGGGCGGTGCCCTGAAATGCCCAGATTGTGTGCTTTTTCCTGTCCTACAGAGTTGGGCCAGCTTTCTGCACCTGCACGCTAGCTGTCTGCAAAGGCTCACCCTCTCCATCCATGGGAGCATTAGCAAGGACCTGGACACAAGGGGAGGAGAATGGATTTGGAGGAGCACTGGGGGTGCCCATTGGCCAGTTTGAGGGGTCCACAGAGTAGTCACCCCCAGCAGCTTGTAGGAGGGTTTCCTGATGGAGTCCATGAAGAAGCTAACAGTATGGGCACTCCTTTGGTTCATTCCGAGTTCTGGTTTGCTATGGCTCTCCTTGGCCCTCAATCACGCAGCTCACCTCAATATTCTGGATGGAGGAGACAGAAGTCCTCTCGGACAATGTCCTACATTGCTGGGAAGACAAGTTCCTACTCACATGCTCTCTCTTTCCCCCACCAGAGAAATCATGGATTGAAGGGCTCTCTTGGCACTGAGCTGCACACCATGGAGTGGAGGGTACAATGAAACTGTTCTTACCTTCTTTAATATATCTATTCTTGATTTTTGTTTTTTGTCTTTGTATTTTGTTTTTTTTTCTTCATCCATGTGCTGGAATGTCTCCACTGGACTCCCAGATCCCCATAAAAGTATCTCTTCCACGAGTGATTGTCAAAGTCATATGGAGGGGGCTCAAGTAGAAAGCTCCCGTTCCGCCATCTTATGGACGTCATTTGCTATTTGCTTTCATTATACTTTCTTGATGTTTTGGCTTCTGTTGGACATGTTCCATAACTAAAAGCTTTTTAAAAAAATGAAAAGGGACCCCTCCAGTTAAAACGGAGCTGGAAGGCCACAGGCATACTCATGAGCTATTCTCTCTCTGGTGGTCCTATCTGAGTGAACTCCATCCTCCCCCAGCCCTCTGAAGTTCAACAGCAAGATACACCCTGTTTGGCCATACTCCTTCAATACAACCAACAAATATTTCTCAAACACTCCCACGTTGAAGCCTGTGTGCTGGGCTCTTCACTGACTACGAGGAGAGATCATAAAAACACATTGGATGCATCCCCTACATCCAATGTGAGAGTCACAGATTGTTGTCATATAAGTTGGGGACAGAGAGGTGGTTTTCCCTTCCTGTGTGCCTTTCATGCGACAGGGGAGGACCTGTTGTTTTCCTGCTCTGTGATCCTTCCTGACACACAAGCGAGCAATTCCATCCACCCATTAGGTCCCCGGTCCAGTGATGCTCACAGTGAAGTTGCAGTACTCGCGAACTAGAAATAGAAGTATTTTCCCGACCCACCCTTTGAGTAATGGTGGAATCCGTTCAGGCCAGATATCCCTGTTGCTCCTGCAAAAGCCCTCCCAAGAAAGGAGTCCCTTTTGCCACCCCGCTCCATGTCAATTAAGTCCCATTGCATTGAAATATCTCAAAATTTCACATCATAGGCAATCACTGAGCATCTCCGGAGACTGCCGATTTTCCTCAGTGCCCGTTTCCAGCTAGCCCGTCTTTTATTAGCATCTGGCACCGTGGCCTATGGTGGCTGCTGACACTGACAGCCCCAGGGGTGCTCAGGAAGTTTTTCCTTGATATTGTCCAATAATTCTCACTCTGTGCTGACTGTAGCTTTCTTCTTCAATTAGCAATGTAAATGTGATTGCCTGGGCTCCATAATGAGGTTTTAGTGGTAACACCATGGGGGAGGCCACTATTCCCTGGGGGCAAAGCTGTCTGTCTGCTGGAGCCCAGCTGAGGCTGGAAGGGTGTTTATTAGAACACTGTCATAGGTTGATTGATAGGGACTTCCAAAGAGCACTGTCATCCAAAGATTCTGATTAAATGAATGAACCGCGGCACCAGCCTTCTGTGTGTGGGGAGCGCTGTTTCCCCACATGAAGAGCTGAACACAACACTGAAAGGGAAACTGACTTGGCCTTCCCCTCTTCGCTGGACCTTCCTTCTGGAGCCAGAAGGTCAAGGAATAACTTCATTCTCTAACCCCCCAGAAGGAGCTGCTCGGACATCCACCAAGTTCGTGGTTGGCAATTTGACTGAAGAAACGCACCTGTCAGCACCTTCTAGAAAAAAAAAAATGTGGTAGACGCAGAATCAGAGTTGTTTACTGTTGTTTTGTCCGCTTGCTTGTTTTCTTTGGGTTTGGTTTAGTTCTGTGTCATTGCTACCAGGACATAGTGTCAGGCTTCCCTCAGAAGAGCTTTGTCAAGATGCTGTTGCTCTTACCAATTAACTTGCCTCCTTGATCTCACCCCCACCTACCTTTCCACCCTTGTGACCTACGTTTCCCTCCACTTTCTTTATTCTAGCCCACCAGCCTCCAGATCTTTGCACATGCTCTTCCAGCCACCTGGAAGATTATTCCCTCCTTCCATCTGGCCAAATCCCAAGCCATCCTTTGTGTCTCTGCATAAGGACCTCTTCTACGGGGAGGCTTCCTTGACTCTTCAGGCTGATTTGGCCTCTCTTTTCCCCACATGTTTCCTCCTGGGGATGCAGCACTAATCACATAACCATGCAGGACACCTCTCTTTTTCCAGGTCTCTCTTCCATTAGTGTATAAGCTGCTTATGGGCAGAAACCACATCTGTCTCATTCTCTGCTAGAAACTCAGTGCCTGGCACATGGTAGATGTTTAACAACCAGTCGCTGAGTAAATCCGATGGCAAAGGAGAAGGGGGAAAAGGCACAGGGAGACAGATGGAAGAAAGGCAGGAAGGAAGGCATTTTAGCACAACGATATAGAACAAGAAGGGTCTCAAACAAAATGCAATGCACCTGAAAATTAAAATAATAGCTTCCTCACCCTTCACTCCCTCTCGCTGCTTCTAAAAATATAACAACTCTCTTCTACATGATCTCCCTGGGATCTTACAGGCCTTTGGATTGGCTGGCCAGGCACCATTCTCCGGCTCACCTTATTGATTGAGGTGACAGGTTCAGCCTGTTTCCCTGCCCTGTTCAAGGTCATTCGGCTGAGAAAAGGCAGCATCCTGCACTTGAGCGCAGAGTGCGCAGGACATCTACTGCCACAGCGCAGATCTGCTCCCTCTCCTGGCCCTGTCTCCGTTCTGTCCCCAGAGGAAAATGTTTGGTAACCATTCTTTATCGCTTCTCCACCTGCTTCTTTGGAAAAGAGACTTTTGCCACCAGAGGAGATGTTAAAATGAGGAAGGAGCTGCTTCATTTGCAGGTGCTGTAAATAAAGATGAGGCCACTCTGGTCCCAAAGGTGATTTAACTTTAATTGCATCCAGAACAGATCAGCGAGTGAGAGGTGACTCAGACATGATGCTTCAGGAGGGGGGATGATAAAATGTAATAAAGTTTATTTTTTGCCTTCTTTTCTTCAACCAATGCCATTAAAAACTGGTTTGCATCTGATGACATAAAATGATGGGGTTTTGAAGCATGAAGGGGCTTTCATACCAGGGCCCTCCAAGTGGCCATCAAAGGAAAATGGAGACATTTACAAGATCTGCCAAAACATACGTCAGCCGGCACCGCTTCACCTGCAGCCGCTGTTTCCAAGAACACGGGAGATTGAAGAAAACATATCATTCATGCAACACACTTTTATTGAGCACCTATTCTGTGCCAGACACCGTCCAAGACCTGGGGATGGAGCATGGAGCAAAGTAAAATCTCTGCCTTGGTGGAGTCCACCTCCTTCCTGCAGGACTGCTGCATGCAGCTGTGCACCACAAAACTCTAAGGGTCCTGTTCCCATTACAGCTGTGGGCATAAGTCTCCTAGATGTGCAATGCTCAACTTGCTCAACTGTACACAGCGGTCCTGAGTCACACACCCTTCTCTCACGGCTCCTATACTGGGCCAGGCCACCATCATTTCCTGGTGGAAATGGTCATTGTACCTTCCTCACTGGTCTCCCTGATTCTACGCTGCCCCCTCCAACAGTCTTTTCTCAGTACGGCAGATCCTGTACATGTATCCCCATGCACAAATGCACGCAGCTTTCCAGAATACATACTTAAATCTCCAGTTGCTGGGGACGGGGTGGGGGGAGGGGGCTGAACACGTTATTAACAACTTTGCTGAATCATGCCACACACTCCCACCAAAAGCATTTAAAAGTTCCTGCAGCTCCAAATGCCTATTCTTTTCATGGCGATCCCTCTCATCTGTGTCTTCAGGACAACATGCAGATGAGAAAAAGAGCAATTAGGTGACAGCTCTCTGTGTCTTGAAGTCAAAGCCCCATTCTTCCCCGGTGCCGCGAGAAAAGGATGCGTACTAAGAAGTGGAAATTAGGTGAGCTATCTGATGATGAACTTGCGCCCGGTTAGTTCTGGAAGAGCAGTCATTTCCTCTGGGTTTTCACCGATGACTTCGTATGTGGCGAACATCCGTCACAGGCAGAGTGCAGGGAATGACAAGGCGCTCATGCCGTAATGATTTTCCTTCCTGTTTATCACAAAGGAGATGATCAATCAAGGCAGGGGCACTCCAGTGGGGCCTGTGGCTGGGTCTGCCAATGAAGCAGCTGATCAGACGAGCTGCGAACAGATCTGTGCCAGTGGCTAGTGCCTTCTTTGTGTGGGTCTGGTTACTGGCTCATATCCTGTGCTCCAGCCCTGAAAGGTGAGACCATCTCTTCCTCCTTGCCTCCTTGCCTCCTTGCCTCATTCTACCAGGAGCTTTTGAGAGCCCTCCAAGCACCAGAGAGTCCACACTGAACAGGCAGACAAGGTCCTGCCCTCAGGACCTTACGTTCTACTAGGAAAATACGTGGGGCCACAGGGCATCACTCCACTAGTGTGTACTGAGCTGGGTGACAGATTCAGAGCTTGACAAGGCACGGTCCCTATCTTCTAGAAGCTTGCCATCCAGTTCCGCTGACTTCTGAGCATGAAGCAATAGGAACTGTGAGAGATGTAAGTACAAAGTGCCTACCAGAGCTCAGGCAGAAATATCTAGACCAAATTCCAGACTCAGACGTGCTATTCCATTCACAAGGATTAATTCATCCCTCCCTCCAGTAGGAAAGCAGAGGTCAAGGGGACAGGACACAACATCAACAAGTTCTGATGGAAAGTTTGGGGGAGAATATTGTAAGCTAGGGCCTATGAGAATATATAATCAGTCAAGAAAAACTGTGATGCTTGATTCTCAGGAGAGAGAAGGTCAATAAAGACCCTGTATATAGTACCTTGAACTTCTGCCCTAACTTCAGATCACTGAAGCAACAGAAACCATTCATTAAACCTGTTCACAGGGGCACCTGGGTGTCTCAGTCAGCTGAGCAACTGACTCTTGGTTTCTGCTCAGGTCATGATCTTACAGTTCATGAGTTCAAGCCCCACATCGGGCTCCATGCTGTCAGTGTGGAACCTACTTGGGATTCTCCCTCTCTTCCCCCCTCTTTCTGCCCCTCCGCCACTCTCACTCAAAATAAATAAATAAACACTTTTTTTAAAAAAAGCTGTTCACACACATTACCCTATTTAATTCCCTTAACAGCTCAAAGAAGGAGGCATTAGATTCCCTTTCTTCAAAGAAAACCAAAACCATGAGAAGTTATTTTCCCCATGTTGCACAGCTAATAATTTACAAAACCACAACTTGAACCCAACTCTACTTGACCCTAAAGCCCTATCAGCACTGTGTCCAGCATCTCATGGTCAATGGGATGAGTAACATGGAAGTTTGCTCAGGCATACCTTTCCCATTTCTCCCCAAGATGGAAGCTGGCCCCACTCTGGTCTTGCTTGGGCACCCCAATGTCATTCACAAAACTCCACCTCCAGTGACCCAGGCCTCTTGTGTTCTTAGGAGACCTAAGAGGATGAGGAATGTGTTTGTGCACACTCATATGCCTGTGTCAGTGTGTGTTGGGAGGTTTGCATCAAACTGAATGTGGGAACCCCGGGAGGGGACTGACTTAGCACAGAGAAGCACGTGCCCTACCTACCTTGCCTTCCTGTGTTGTTGGGCTGACCAGGTGTGTGGCCACAGGGAGCCTGAAGTTAGCCCCAGGATAGAGGTCAGTTGACCCTGGTTCCTAATCAGATGCCCGTTACTTCATTCTCATCCCATCTTTCATTCTTCCCATATTCATAACCACATCTGTCAAGCTCCTACTTCACATCGTGAAAGAGTCAGGGGTAGTGACATGAACCTGAGTCAGACCCAAACCATTAAGTATAGCCATTAAGATATAAGTCATAAACATACAAGGGAGACATTATTATTGGCATCATCAGGAGTGTGAATATGATCAAATAATATGCATTCCATGCTTAACATATTCTTGTCAAAAGACCAGGTGGTGGGTTCTTGAAGAAACTGTATGGGATAGGGTATTTTAATGGTCCCATGTAACAGATGAAGACACAGAGTCTCAAAGAGGTTAAAACAGAGCCAAGCACAATGTCAGTGGTGGAATTGGAATCAGGCACCAGGATCATCAGACAGGTAAAGTCTGGCATAAGTGCAGTATCCTTCATCACACTGAAAACTTTAGAAATAACCCAAAGTCCAACAGAGTCAACTTTGTCAATAATTCTACTTCAGTGCAATTATACTGAAGTACAGTGCTCTACAGATATGAAAATGGATGATGCTGATCCATCCAGAAAGATATTTATAATGTACTAATTCAAAAAGTAGGTAATGCAGTAATATTGTATCATAGAAGTATTATTAAAAAAACAAAACAACCGTGAGGCGCCCTGGTGGCTCCGTCACTTAGCCCTCTGACTTTGGCTCGGGTCATGATCTCGCAGCTCATGGGTTTGAGTCTGTGCAGCAGGCTCTGTGCTGACAGCTCCGAGCCTGGAGCCTGCTTCAGATTCTGTGTCTCCGTCTCTCTCTCTGCCCCTCCCCCTGCTCCCACTCTGTCTCTCTCAGAAACTAAATAAACATTAAAATAACAACCTTTCCATGTATATATGCATAGAAAAAGGAGATAGAAAGCATTTCGAGAGCAAGGATGCTTTTACTGTGTTGCACACCTCCATAGTCTCCTCCACACATAAAACAGTGCCTGGTACATATTAGATGACTAGTCAGTATTTGTCAAGTGACTTCTCAGTGAATACATGAATGAGTAAATTAGTGAAAAGATGTACAGATGAATGGATGGAAGATGGATGAAAGAATAAAAATGGCAAAAGATAGGGGTACCTGTGTGGCTCAGTCAGTTAAGCGTCCAACTTCAGCTCAGGTCATGATCTCACGGTTCATGGGTTCAAGCCCCATGTCGAGCTCTGCACGGACAGCTTGGAGCCTGGAGCCTGCTTTGGATTCTGTGTCTGTCTTTCTCTCTGCCCCTGCCCTCTCTCTCTGAAAAATAAATATTAAAAATTTTTTTTGATTGCAAAATGTAAGCAAGGGTGGTGGGATATGAGGTGTACTCTTTTCTCTTTGTGTTTATCTGCACACTTGTTTTTTCATTAACAAGCATGTATCAGCTGTGTAATTAGTGGGGAGAAGGACACCCAGTTATCTTCAGGATTACATCTTGAAATGAATGGGTGTGTAGGCAGAGGACCAGTACTGATCCTATCTGGAAATTAAGCTTATGATTTGCTTCATTACCTTATATGTCAGTATCACATCTCAGTATGTAAGCATTTGATTAACACACTACAAATGCCTTTGTTCTGTCATTTGTAAAATAAAGTTTAACATATCTGCCAGATATTTTCCAGATTTCAGTCGTACAGAAACTACCTTCATGACTTTTGCCCTAGCTGGGTTCTTACTGTAAAATTCTTTTCTTAACATTCCTTTCTTTCAGACAACTCACTTTTCAGATTTAAATAATTTATTAAAATATTGAATATACTGGGGTGCCTGGGTGGCTTAGTTGGTTAAGCGTCTGACTTCAGCTCAGGACATGATCTCGTGGTTTGTGGGTTTGAACCTCACATCAGGCTCTGTGCTGACAGCTTGGAGCCTGGAGCCTGCTTCTGATCCTGTGTCTCCCTCTCTCTCTGCCCCTCCTTCAGTTGCACTCTGTCTCTCTCTCTCTTTCTCTTTCAAAAATAAACATGAAAAAAAATTTAAAAACAGTAAAAATTTATAGAGAAGCAAGATGGAATTCTTTCTAGATATTGCTGCATGTTAAAGACTAAGAGCCTGTATCTTGTTCTGTCGTTATTAAAAAGAAAGATTAGCAAGGTGGAGAGGTGTTAAGTCAGACTGATACTGAACCATAACTCTTCATTTGATATAATTGGGATTAAAGAAAATGGGAATAGAAATAAATTTTCACTATGTGATCCAGGATTACATAATACTGTGTCTATACAATATTTAAAATAAATGTAGGGTGCCAGCATATGCTACCTCTTGGAAAACATTGCTTTCAAGCAACTGGATGAGATGAGAATATGTTATATAATAATAATTATTATTACTATTATTAATTATAATAATCATTATAATTACCATATATTGGAGTATTTACTATAACAGTTTAATATACATAGTTTCTAATCTTTACAAGTATAATTGTTACAAACAGTGCAAAATGGGGTTACTATTCCCATGCTATAGACAGAAATAAGTCTCAGGATCACGAAGCTACTGAGGGCCAGACCTTGAATCTAAACCAGGGTCTCTCTGGCTTCAGAGAACATCAGAAAGTCTGAGGAAGAGCACTGAAGACTCTCACCTACCGTTAGTGGTAATATAAAATAGATCCACTGCCTTGAGAAGAGTTTACCTATATGTCAAAGCTACACTTACACATACCCTATGACCCAGCCATTCAAGGGACTCTATTCAAGAGAAGCGAATGCATATGTCCACATAAACACTTGTACACAAACATACATAGCCACTTAATTCATAATAGACAAAAACTACAGACAATTTAAATGTCCACCCAAAGGTAAATGTCTAAGTGAATGAAATACTACCCAATAGCATCAAGGAATCGACTAGTGATACAGAAAACAAAATGGAGGGATTTCACAACCACTATGCTGAGTTAAAAAAAATAAGTCTGACACAAAAGAGCAGGTACTGTAGCACTCGCTTCACAAAACGTTCAAGAAAAGTATAAACTAATCTGTGGTGTTTGAAGTCAGAATATGAGTTACCTATGGAGAGGGGAGCTGACAAGAAACTTTCTGGAGTGGGGGAAGCATGTTGTATCTTGATCTGAAGATACAGATTATATCTACATGGGACTTAGGTACATACTGATGTAAAAATTAACCAAGTTATACATTTAAGATTTGTGCATTTAATTTTATGTAAATCTTACCTTGATAGTGTGCTGGGTAGAAAGTCTGGAGCTCTACACAAAACTGAACATGCTGCCAATTAAAACACGAAGCAAGGCGACCTTCTCAGCGTTCTCCTACATCCCAGAGTCAAAGAGTACCCAACTGTGCTTGGGATTTCATGACACTAATCTCCAGTCTTGGGCCTCTTTCTCAACCACACCTGCCCTACCAAGACATTTTAATATTCTTGAGGTCAGGGACTCTTTCTTACTCATCCTTCTAGCCTCGATTTTGTCTTCCATTGAGCCGTATACAAGCCGGTTCTCAATAAATATTTGCTGGATTGATGTTCGTGATTTCAAAGGTTATTTATATAGTTAGGTCATGATAGTTTAGTGCAGAGCTAAAGCTAAATTTAAAAGGAACAACTGTAGCTTTATTCTTATTTATTTTCAAAGTCCACCTCCTATCCCAGAGCACCCCCTCCACACACACAAATTCAGCCATTATAGTTTGAAAGAAGGGGGAAGAGCCTTTAAAAAGACATGTCAAGGGAGTCCAAAACAGTCCTCTAGCTTTGTGTGAATATCTGCTAAAGAAGGAATCTCTTGGAGCACCTGGGTGGTTCAGTGGGTTAAGTGTCTGACTTTGGCTCAGGTGGTGATCTCACGGTTCATGAGTTCAAGCCCCACATGGGGGGGGGGGGAGTCCTGCTGTTAGCACAGAACTTGCTTCAGATCGTCTGCATCCTTCTTTCTCTGACCCCCCCACTGCACTCTCTCATTCTCTCTCTCTCTCTCTCAAAAATAAATACTCTTCTCCAAAGAGGACATCCAGATGGCCAACAGACACATGAAACGATGCTCAGCNATTTCCCACAAATCAAAACCACACTGAGATACCACCTCACACCAGTCAGAGTGGCTAAAACGAGCAAATCAGAGGACTCTAGATGCTGGCAAGGATGTGGAGAAACGGGCACCCTCCTACACTGTTGGTGGGAATGTAAACGGGTGCAACCCCTCTGGAAAACAGTGTGGAAGTTCCTCCAAAAGTTAACAATAGAACTCCCCTATGACCCAGCAATAGCACTGCTAGGAATTTACCCAAGGGATACAGGAGTGCTGATGCATAGGAGCATATGTACCCCAGTGTTCATAGCAGCACTCTCAACAATAGCCAAACCATGGAAAGAGCCTAAGTGTCCATCCGTGGACGAATGGATCAAGAAGGTGTGGTTTATCTATACCATGGAATACTACATGGCAATGAGAAAGAATGAAATCTGGCCACGTGTAGCAACATGGATGGACCTTGAGGGTGTTATGCTGAGCGAAATAAGTCAGGCAGAGAAGGACAAATATCATATGTCTGCACGTATAGGAGGATTAGGAGGAACTTAACGGAGGACCGTGGGGGAGAAGAAGGGAGGAAATAGTGGGGGAGAGGAAGGAGGCAAACCATGAGAGACTCTTGAATGCTGAGAACAAACTGAGGGCTGATGGGGGTGAGGGAGAGGGGAAGGGGGGTGATGGGCATGGAGGAGGACACTTGTGGGGATGAGCACTGGGTGTTATATGGAAACCAACTTGACAATAAACTATTTGTAAAAATAAATAAATAAATACTCTTGTCAAGAAGGAATTTCTTCAAGTTCTGTTGTATGATACCAAGAGAGATGGAGAGAGAAGAGCAGGAGTCAAGTTTTATTATTAATCACTAGCCCAATGTCAGTAAAGGTCACAGGAAAGTAGTGATGCTATATTGACCACTGTGAGTCCACTTTTAGTTCCAGATACTAATGGCCTTTGTCCCTAAACAAGAGAAAACTATTGAGCCAACAAAAATTTAGACACTGAGGTTATAATGAGTGGTCTTAGAAGGGATTTAAGCTTGTACCAAATAGCCTCTAGTTCTTCAGCAATGATCTTGGGAGACGTGGGCAGGTAAGAATGGATCTTGTTGGGAGGAGCCTGGAAGGGATGCTTTTTATTAAGCCATCGTTTTGAATATGGTGCTCCTATTACTTGTTCAGATAGTCCATTGAGATTCAAGTTGGTTCTTGATGCCTTGGTACTCCCATTCTGGGAAGTCACCCAAAGATGGAAGCCTGGTCGTAGTCCAAGCCATGATCCAATATGATCCTCATCTATCTCAAGAAAGAATACTTAGAACACTGCAGTGCCCTGATCTGGGACCAAGGGTGAAGATTGAGGTAAAGATGGAAGGCAGGTGCCACTGCATTCTCCTTTAATCATGTCTTCTTTAACCTCTACATCCAACATATATGTCTGTTTCCCCTCTTTAAAGAGCTTAGCGTCAGAGTCAAGTTAATAATAGTTAACATTTATTGAGTATGT
Organism: Hyaena hyaena; assembly: GCF_003009895.1. NCBI lineage: Eukaryota > Metazoa > Chordata > Mammalia > Carnivora > Hyaenidae > Hyaena > Hyaena hyaena. The sequence continues at coordinate 2,056,868 of NW_024080709.1, read as the reverse complement.
ACGATGTGCCATGTACTGCACCAAGCCATTTACATTAATCTATGTATTCCTTATGAGATAGATATTATCCCCATTTTATAGGTAGGAAAGCTGGGCCTCTGATACGTTTATTGACAAAGTTTACATGGCCAATAATGGTGGAACCAAGATATGAACACAGTTTACCTGACTCCAAAGCCCAAATAAGTTTGGAAAGATTGAAATCCCCCATGTTACTCGAGGAATCAAAGGGGCTTCTATTACAAAGAGGTAGATGGAAAGGCACCAGATACCGAAACATGACCTTTTCTATTCACCACCGAAAATAAAAGATAATCTGAATTCCTGGGGCGAGTTAGCATTATAATAAGTTTTATTGTCCGAGGACACAACTAAAGGGAGCCATCTCACATAGTTATTGTGCCAATTTCAAAAGCCAAGCTTCTCAGAATCCACTGAACATCCAAAGGAAGTCCATGCTTACAGCATCTTTATAGTTCTTCACTCAATTTTCGGAGCATTTATGGCAGATCACTGTAATATCTTCCCATGGAATTACATAAAAAATAGGAATTGTTGAGATTTCCTGATGTGTATTCTGAGCACTGCCCTATATGAGGTCAGGGAAAAAAAAATCACAAAGTGGACCTATATCATCTCCCCTTGTGTGGAAATAAATGAAAATCTCTGTGCTCGAAAGATTTTCCCTTTCCTCTTCCTGGGGAATTTGACGGTATCTGCAATACTCATTTCATTACATGCCTTGCAAGTATTTCACCAGGATAATCACTCGGAGCACACAGGTTAACACAATGATGATTTTTCTCTTTTTCCAGGTGCTTCTGGCCACCTGAGCTAGGGTGATTCCGCTCTTATCATGGCCTCTGTGGCAGCAACCTAATCTCTCCATCTTGAAACTAACAACTGCCCTGGATGAAAGCTCCTGCCAAAGGGGGGAAGTAAAAATGTGTTCAAAATGTCAAATGTGTTCCTTGCATACAAGATCAAAATTGTCACTTGCTCCTAGGTGATGGCTCAGTGAAAGAGAAGACAAAACACAGGGCAAGGAAGCCATCTTCTATGGACTGAATACATGTGACGTCCCCAGATGTAGGTGTTGAAGACTAATCCTCAAGGTGATGGTATTTGGAGGTGAGGACATTGGGAAGTAATCAAGTTAAGGTGCGGTCATAGGGATGGAGGCCCCATGGGGTTGTGGCTTTGTGAGGGGATGAACAGCCTAGAACTCTCTGCCATTTGAAGACACAGTGAGAAGTTTGTCCAGGAGTCAGGAGTGGGCCCCCACCAAAGGCTGCATCTGCTGGCACCTTGATCTTGGACTTCCTGCCTCTGAACTGTGAGAAATAAATCTTTGTTGTTGAAGCCACCCAATTTATACTATTTTTGTGATAGCAACCTGAACGAAGACACCATCTCATGAGGACAGCATAAGATCTGCACTGCAGAATAGAAGATCTCTGAGCAAGTGGTCAGGCCTTACAACCACAATAATCTTTGTCCATCTCCCTCTCTGAAGGCCCCCCACTAGGAATGTTATTTGTTTAACTTAAGAAGAGTAGAACAAATGGGGCACCTGGGTGGTTCAGTCAGTTAAGCTTCTGACTTTGACTCAAGTCATGATCTTGCATTTTATGGGTTTGAGCCCCGCGTCAGGCTCTGTGCTGACAGCTGGAGCCTGGAGCCTGCTTCAGATTCTCTGTCTCCCTCTCTCTCTGCCCCTTCCCCCCATCCTCTGTCTCTCCCTGTCTCTGTCTCTCTCTCTCTCTCTCTGTGTCACTCTCTCTCTCTCAAAGATAAATAAGCATTAAAACAATGTAAAGTTTACTTATTTATTTTGAGAGAGAGAAAGAGAGCATGGAAGAGACAGGGAGAGAATCTCAAGGAGGACCTGCACCATCAGCATGGAGCCGGACGCAGAGCTCAAACTCACCAACTGTGACATCATGACTTGAAGCTGAAACCCAGCACTTAACCAACTGAGTCAGCCAGGACCCCATCAGAGTCTCAGTTTTGACAAGATGAAAACAATTCTAGAGATGGATGGTGCTGACTATTGTACAGCAAAATCAATGTACTTAATACTACTTAGTACCCTTTGTATGTACACTGTACACTTCACTGTAGACTTAAAATGGTTAAGATAATAAATGTTATGTTTTATGTATTTTATCACAATTAAAAAAATTCAGAAAACAGTTCATTTGGATGCCAACCGAAGAGCTCTGGTAGAAACTGGCAGCTGAGTTGCAGCCTGCTTCCGAGTCCAGCCTTCTGTGCTAAGACCACCACCTAATAAACAAAACATGAAGTCATCATGACTTCCTTGCTCTCCCTCAGTCCTCACATCCAATTAGCCCTCCTGTCGTCGCTTGCACTTCCCCCATGTTTTTCAAAGCATTCTCCATCCTAAATGATCACATCTACTTCATCCAGACCCTCGTGGACTCTTCTCTGCCTCCTACATCTTGCCTCGCTTCCTCTGGCCGTCTCTCCGATGGGAGCTAGAGTGATCTCTACAGAGACCTCGCTCAATCCTTCCTCTCCAAGGCTCTTGTCCTTGCACAAAAAGTGCAGTGTCACTGCGCATGTGTTTGCAAATTCTCTTTGCACCCTCTGTGTCCTCCCAATATGTTTTGGAGATCCCAAGATGCTTATAGATCTCTCCCGGGCACTGGATGTTTCAGCCTGTGCCATTCCACACACACACTGTTTCGCTTGTCCGGAATGTCCCTTACCTCCTTCCCTCTTGGGGAGCGCCTCCTACTTCTTACACTGCAGATTTTTTTTTAAATGTTTTTATTTACTTCCTAGGAGAGAGAGAGAGAGACAGCGTGAGCAGGGGAGGGTCAGAGAGAGAGGGAGTCAGACTCTGAAACAGGCTCCAGGCTCTGAGCTGGCAGTCAGCACAGAGCCCGACGCGGGGCTCGAACCCACGAACTGCAAGATCATGCCCTAAGCGAAAGTCGGACGCTTAACCGACTGAGCCACCCAGGCGCCCCCTTACACTGCAGATTAAATGTCACCCCCTCCAAAAGTCCTGTCCTGCCAAAGCCAATCATCCCCTTCTCTGTGTTGCCTCCATGACTTGTATACACTTAGAAAGTACTTAGCATAGTACCAATGCATAACTACTTCACAGGTTATGGGTATTCTTATTCTTTTTATTATTTTGTCACAAAGCCTTGTAACTCACTGTTTACAAGTTCACCTCTGCTGCAAGACTGTGACCATTTAACCAATGGTGACTAGGGGCGCCTAGGAGGCTCCATCAGTTAAGCATCTGACTTCGGGTCAGGTCATGATCTCACAGTTCATGAGTTTGAGCTCCACATCAGGCTCTCTACGATCAGCACAGAGCTCGCTTTGGATCTTCTGTCCCCCCTCTTTCTCTGCCTCTCCCCTGCTCATTCTTTCTCTCTCTCTCAAAAGAAATAAGTAAACTTAAAATGATTGGTGATTGGTTACTACTTACCTCTGTTTGCCCATCATCTTAGTACAAAACTCAGCAGAATAGGTGAAGCAAGAATAACAGCTTAGAATAGCTCTTATTGAATCCCCTCGCCCTCACCCTCTAGAGAAGGGACTACTAACCTCAGAGCAGTCCAGGACAATGACTGGGTCCTGGTTACCAGGGGACAAGGTCATTCCTCCCCTGCCTGGTCTATCCATGTAGCCAGATCCTACAGAGAAGCAAGTCCGGTCATCTTGAGCCCTTTACTGTTATCTTTGTACACATCATAAAACATGCTCTCCTTACTTCCTCTAATTGCTCTACTAATATTTGGGGGTTCTGAAGTTAAGAGGTCCCAATAGATTCTTTTTTTTTTTTAATGTTTTGTTTATTTTTGAGAGAGAGAGAGAGAGAGAGAGAGAGAGTGAACAGGGGAGGTCAGAGAGAGAGGGAGACACTGAATCTGAAGCAGGCTCCAGGCTCTGAGCTGTCAGCACAGAGCCCGACATGGGGCTCAAACCCACAAACTGTGAGATCATGACCTGAGCTGCCAGGAGCCGCACCAGCCTCTCTGGATGGCAGTCACAGCAAGGAAACTGGTTTCTCCTTCTGCTACTACTGGCTCATGTTGTAAATGAGGCTGCTGGTATTGACCAGGTCTCACAATATTCCAGATCGGACCGATATTCCCCACACAGATTGATCCTAAGGAAAGGCTTGTCCTTGCCTTTCCAAAGATGATTGTCAGAAGGCTCTTCCTAAGGGTCTTGCAGATCCAAGACTTACATAATAAAGGGGGCTTGAGTCTGGCCCTGAGGCAAAGAGCCTAATTTAGAGTTAAGGGCAAATATCTACCCCCACCCATTTGTTTCTGCCTGGAGCATTTTCTGGCCTTGTATATGCTGATTTCTCCCTGTGAAGGAACCTATGGAGGAACTTCTCCTTTTTCTGATTATGAGAGCAAAGGTATCACCTGAAAGACCTGTTTTTGACCCCTGCTCACAGAGAGGTAACTTCACCCTTTTATGCTAAAAACATTGTCTGGTATGCTAAAGATGCCTCCCTTCCCCATAAGATAAGCATCTAAATCCCCTACCTCAATTGCTATTGATAAAAGTTATGCATGAGTCTTCTACAAATTTATGTTCTGGGAAACTCTTACATATCAAAGAAGTTTGCTGTCACAAATCATTGTCTAAGGCAAATGCCACTTCTGTGCCATTTCCAAAACACTTAAAATAAAGTTGAGCCCCAGTCAGAGCAGAGATGCCTGCCTGGTGATCAGAAAGAATCTCCGGGGCTCTCTCACTGGACCCCTGGACCTGCAGGATCCGGTCTCCGACTCTGAGCCGAAGTCGGACGCTTAACCGACTGAGCCACCCAGGCGCCCCAAGAGGTCCCAATAGATTCTTGTCAAAGGCCACATATGTCAACCTCTTTGATCAATGAATTTTAAAATAATAGCTTTCACTGGGATCTGAACCAAACAAGGGATGGTAACTGGTTCCCCATTTGCTAAAATTTTATGTATTTCACTCCAGAAATCTTACGAAGGGGGACTGTTACGGTGTAGGCATGAGAGTTCCAGAATGCATGGCTGTAATACCTTTTATTCTAAGAGAGTTATTTTGAGAGAGCACACACGCATGCAAGCAGGGGGGAGGGACAGAGAGAGAGAGAGAGAGAGAGAGAGACTGAGAATCTCAAGCAAGCTCCACCCTATCAGCTCAGAGCCTGATACAGGGCTTGACCTCATGAACCATGAGATCCTGACCTGACTTGAAAATCAAAGAGTCAGCTGCCTTTGCGACTGAGCCACCCAGGTGCCCCTCCCTTTTATTTTAACTGCCCTATTAGCACTTTGATCCCATCACTAGTTCTAAGACTACACATCTAACAAATGACTATTAGTTTGCATTTACTGGGAAGCAGACCTTTAGTGGCCCCTGGGCAGTGGTAAAACACTCCCCCCAGGGCAGCATGCTTTGAAGACTCTTCCTGTGTACCTTCAACAGGGCGGGAGAAAGTCCACCCCATTTCTGCCCAAGCAAACTTGACTGCCTAGCTCTGAAGCTCTCCAGTCATACCCAAAGCAGATTTCTGAGGTTTAATTCTTAAGAAAGATTAATAATATATCAGGAACATAAAGGCAACAGGAGCATAAACTTAATGGAAAACATATAATCAATGTTTCATAATGTTTTTAGAATAGGAGAATATGTAAGTTTCCCTCTATAATTTCTTTCCCAGACCTCATAAATAAACAATGACTCTTTTTCCCCATGTTCAACTGATTTATAGGCAGATCTTTAAGTAAAGCGCTTCCATTCATTACTAATGCATTGTATAATGCATTGTAATAAGTGAATAGACTTTGAGGATGATCATTTAACATATTAATAAAGCATCGGTGTCATTTTAGGCAACAACCCTTTCACTTTACACAAACAGTCTCTGGGTAGGAAACAGGAAGAAGCCAGCGTGAGAGATCCGTGTCCAGCGTCGGGAGACCCCAGACATCCCCATCAGTCACAAGGGAGCCAGCAGAAAATGACGAAGCACCAATCACCGGAGACAGATTCTCAAAGCCATTGCCGCACAGCCCGGGAGCGACTGTGTTCCCCCTTCCTCCCCTCCGGGTGCGGCAGGAGGGATCCGCTCTGTTTTCCTATTGCAGAATTCACCATTCTCAACACCGCCGAGGTGCAAACCCTTCCTGGGAAGGCCAGCACAGGCTACTGCTTCAAGCCTGACACGCTGACCTATTGTGCAATCTCATGGGAAATTGGACAGGAGCTCTTCGCTGAGAACAGAATTAACCCTTGTCACTTAACATTTCATGCCATCCTGCCTGTGCCCTAACAAGAACGAATGGCTACAGCTGAGAGGAGGCTTATTTATCCCGAGCGGGATTTAATGACAAGGTTGGCAGAGCAGCGAGTATCACGTAGCACATCATACCTGCAGTCGTTAGTGCGCTAACGTTGCGTTTGTCCTGCGCTGGGGGAAAAAAATGAAAACCCATACTTTCTGTGTTTGCAAGCACAAGAACAGCTACTGCTCCAGCTTAAAATGGGACACGATTAAACAAGGGGGAAAATGACTTTTTTTTTTTTTTTTTTTTTTTACTAGAGGGCAGGTGTACTAAGAGGTAGAAAGGGAATTGCTTTTCTATTTAAAATAGGATGACCAGTTTCCTGGGTTTTCGATTTTTGTGGTCTTGCTTCCATTGCTCTTCTCCACAAAAAGAACATCTGGTTTATGAGCTAGGCTCTGACAGCCCTTCCTCCTCGTTTTTCAGATGATGAAGTGCATCTGCATTGTGATTTATGAACCCCAGGGTTCCCACGGTGAGCTTGTCTGGCTGGAGAACTCGGCACTTCTGTTTCAGTTAGCGAAACTTCTGGGCATGCAAGCCTCTGGATGCAGCACACTGAGGTGAGCTCCAATTGGATGGGAAATGGGGCAGAGAGGGTGCTCCTCCCTAAAGGATGTGAATTGTGAAATATACGGCTCGCTGACCACCAAAGACGGGTTCTTCCCTTGCAGAGTGAAGAATTCTCGCTGGGAAGTAGCCGCCCATCCAAAGACTACATATCCCAGCATCCTTTGCATCTAGGTAAGGTCATGTGACTGGTTCTCACCAGTCGAGTGTGCGAAGTGATATGCGTCGCTTCCAATATAAAGTGAATAAAAAGCAGGTGCACCTTCTCCATTCTCAGCATCCCCATCAGCAATAGATGAGAGAGGATTCAGAAGCCCAGATAGACAGCAGAGCTATAGCATGGAAAGAGCCTGAGTCCCTGAGTGACTTCGTGGAATGCGTCCCATTTACAAAGGTCTTTTTAGAAGCAAGAAATACATTTCTCATGAGTGAAGCCCCTGGGATTCCAGGAGGTATCTGCTCCAAAACCTAATATAACCTTGATCAGTACAAAAAGCAAAGCGCTTTGGTAGAAAAGACAGCAACACTTGAAGACATGATAATGATCCTGGTTTGGCCATGGTAATTCAGGACAAAGCTGTATGTTTTTCACACTTTTCAAATCACCCTCTCTTTTACCCTCCTGTCCTCGGAATGCTGCTCCATCATGTCTAATATACTCCGCATACGGTTGACCATGTCCTCTCCCATCATCTTTATTAGTGTCCTCAAAATCTGAGCTTTGCTACATGACCATTAACCCATATTCGTATCTTAATTATCCTCTGGATCTAAGTGCAACATTACTTCCTCTGGAGACCCTTCGCTGACTACCCAGATAAAGTCGGGTCCCATCGTGATAAGCTTCCACAGGGCGAGGTTTTCCTAGTTAGCACGTACCACGAAAAATAATTTTATTTTTGTTTGTGATTATGAGATTAATTTTGGTCTTCCCAGCTAGACTCTAAATGAAGGCATAATGTCTCACCATCTTGTCACCAGTGCCTAAAAAATCTGTAGCATTCAATAAATACTAATAGATAGATCATATTAAAAATTATTGAACACTTCCTATATTCTAGGCACTTTCTCATTTAATCCCACCTTCAAACTCTGTAAGGTAGGTATTACTCTCCTCATTTTAGATGCAGAGAAACTGAGATTCTGAGAACTTAAATGCAATACCTAAGGACATACAGCTTACAAAAAGTGGAACTAAAATTTGAGCCCAAATCTGTCTGACTTAAGACCTCCCTGTGTGTGAGTATGCATAGAAATATTTTTATTTTATTTTAAACCGGGGTGGGGGGCAGTGGGGAAAAGAGAGAGAATCTTATGCAGGTTCCATGCTCAGCACAGAGCCTGATATGGGGCTCCATTTCACAACCCTGGGATCATGACCAGACCCGCAACCAAGAGTTGGATGCTCAACTGACGGAGCCTCCCAGGTGCCCCTGCAGAGAAATATTTTTAAATCTCATCTTTCAAAAGTGTTTAAATAATTTGTATGGATTATTTTTATAGGCTCAATAAAACTCCCTTTGGTATATATTTATTTTTCCTGAGATATAATCTGCATACAAGGAAATGCAAAGTCCTCAACAGTTTAATCAGTTTCAACAAATGCACGTATCCATGTAATGCACACTTCTCGCCGGATACAGAATTTGCCATCACCCCCATAAAACTCCCTTGGGCTCACAAACTTTCCACTACATCCCCTTCTATGAACATTCTTGGGCATACTTTTTTTTAATAGTTTATTGTCAAGTTGGTTTCCATACAACACCCAGTGCTCATCCCCACAAGTGCCCTCCTCCATGCCCACCAATGTATTTTTTGGGGACATATGCTTTCATTTCTCTTAAGTAAAATCTAGAAACGGAATTGCTAGGTTATAGGCTAGGTGTATGCTTAACTTTTTAAGACACTGCAAAACCATCATCTTAAGCGCATGTATCTTCTGACACTCACACCAGCAGGCATAAGAGAATTCCAGCTGCCTCACATTCTCACCAACATTTGGGGTTGTCCATCATTCTAGTGGGCATGGTGAGTATCTCCTTGTGGTTTTTTTTTTAATGTTTATTTATATTTGAGAGACAGAGTGTGAGCTGGGGAGGGTCAGAGGAAGAGGGAGATACAGAATCCGAAGCAGGCTCCAGCCTCTGAGCTGTCAGCACAGAGCCCGACACGGGGCTCAAACCCATGAGCCGTGAGATCATGACCTGAGCTGAAGTCTGATGCTTAACTGACTGAGCCACCCAGGCGCCCCTCCTTGTGGTTTTTATTTGCATTTATCTAGTGGTTAATGATGATCAGATTTCCTTCCTGTGCTTGATGGCCATTCGTGTATCTTCCTTTGTGCAGTATCTGTTAAGTCTTGGGCTCGGTTTTATTGGGTTTGTTTTTATAAACAAAAAGGAAGGAAAGGAGGAAGGAAGGAAGACTGGGACTTTCATCCAGCAATTCCACAAAAACATCCAGTGGCTTCCCCTCCAAACTGGGACCTGGGGCAGATTCAAACTTCCAAGTTTCATATTGCATCTGGGTCCCACCAAGGAGTTTCTTTCATGCCAGACAGAGGGAGAAACCTCCTTAGGTCTATCTGAATACAAAAAATAGTGGAGGGATATGCAAGGGCATGCCAGATGGATAAAGAGCATCCCACTCAATGGAGAAATACATGCCAAAGGAAGGTATTATTGCCTCACCAGAACAAAGGTGATTCCCAAAATAGGAAGAAACACTTCAGCATCTCCCGACAAAATGCCAGTGGTGGTCCAGTGGTACATCTCAGAATAAGGAATTCCAATATGATGTCTAGTAAAATATCGACAATCTCCATGTGCAAATTCTACATCGAATGGCTCCCTGAGTTTCTTAACCACCACACTCAGCCTGGGCTGAAATGACACTATCATCCAATTAGGAAAAGAATCCTTAGCTGTCAGATGCTTTTAACTCTACCATAAAACTCAAAATGTGCCACCTTTCCTCAAAGGAAGCAAATTGTGAGCGCTTAGCCATTTGAGGGCTCAATTATCATGTTGGCCCCCGCAATTAGGAAATGACACCCACTAATTGGGTAATTGTGTACCTAAGTGCCCAACTTGTGTGGGCAAATGAAGGGATGATCTATGCAAATCAATCTGCTTGTAAAATTTTGATCCCATTAAACCCGATTGTCGCCGGATGTTGATCACGGGGATGACCGATCGCACCCACCTCTTTCTGGTGAATCCTTTTAAGCAAGTGATTCTTGATATTTGAGTCTCGCAAATGACATAAAATGATAATGTATAGCTCATATGACACCTAGTATTAAATCTGAATCGCGTCACCTTTCCAACAAAAATGAAAGATCCCTGACCTGGGGATTGATACAAATGGTTAACGGTGCCTTCTTCTGAGGGGATAAGTCCACTCTTTCTGCAGGAAAAGGAGGTAGCTGTCCCCAAGAAGAGGGTGCTTAGCAAGAACTGAAGCACATCCTCGAAGTTCAAAGTTTCTGCTTATGGTTCTCAAGGGCCGCCACATGCCGGACCCTGTGCTAAACATTTCCCATGTGGTATCTCACTGAATCCACGAATGGCCTTGTGAAGTAGGTTCTATTATTAGTTCCTTTTACAGATGAATAAACTGAGGCACAGAGACACTAAGAGACTTGCTCAAGGCCACAGAGCTGCCAAGTAGCAGAGCTGGGATTTGAACCTACATCCTCCTCTCCCGTGTCCCACCTCCAACCTACTCTCGAGTTCTATGGGTTCCACCCCCTTAATTCCTTGGAAATCCAGTCATTCTCTCATCTCTGCTGCCACTAGCCTGGCGCTGGCCACCATACTCCCACAGGTGACCTCCCCTCGACCGTACCACAGCCAGGGTGACGTGACTGTACTGCAAACCTGGCCGTGTCAGTCTTCTTGCCCAAACGCTGTTGCCTCATGATGGAGCTCAAATTCCTTCACACAGCATACAAATCATGTCATGAATCTTCCCAGAGAACCTTGGAGAAGTCACTGGAACTCTACTCTTCCATCAGGCTGGTACCCATGCCCCCACCCCCCCACCAATGGAAGTTGCTCTTGTGACTGTCCCCAGGGACCCCATGATGCCCATGCGAAGACCACCTCAGCTTGCCCTGCTGTCAAAATTTCGGGATCACCTGACACAGTTAAGCAGCCTCTTCCTGTTGAGCTTTTCCTCCTTTGGTTCCTAGACTCCACACCTGGTTTCCACCTTCCTCAAGGGCTGCTCCTTCTCGCCATGCCTGGAGAATGTCTTTGAATCTTTTCTCACCTATATTTGCTTTTAATCTCTCAATTCTCTCCTCCAGCACCTGTGGCTTTGAATCCCATCAATACAATGAGGACTTCACAATGTGGTTCTTCTGTTCTAATGTCTGTCTTGAACTTCAGACTCAAATTTCCAGTTACCTAGTTTAGGTCTCCACTTGGTTATCTTACGGGCATCTGAAATCTAACATGGCGGAAAGCTACTGGTCCCATCGCTTACCCCCAAACCTACTCCTCTTGCGGTCCCCCCACCCTGCCCTCTGTAAATGGCACTTGCACCTTGGCAGCTGTTCAAAAGTAAGCCTGCCTCCTCCCTTCCTCTGGAGCCCCACATGAAATACATCAGTTAGTGCCGTGTGTCCTACCTTCAAAATATGTGTCCTAACACACTTCTACCATACGTGTTGTGCTCCAAGCCACCATCGGATCTCCCTTATGCTACCGGACACAGCCTTGGTGCCCCTGCTTTCACCCTCATTCCTACCATTCATTCTCAGTGTGACTGGGAGACTTCCCAGAACACGGATCTGATCATGTCATGCCTCTGCTCAGAGTCCTCCTTACCTTGCTCCGGGGCACCCCTTCTCACTTAGAGAAAAAGTCCGAAATCCTTGGCTCCTTCTCTCCATTCTCTCCACGTGCATGCATGTTCTCTCCTGTGTGCCTACTACACATACACACTCTTAGAGGATTAAGTCTGCGGTGATGAACAAAAGCCCCCAGTGTGCCCATATACCTCAATTCCTATGTGAATCTAGTTGCTCACATGGTCCTTAATATTCAGCACTAGAGCCTTTCTTTGACCTTTATTTATTTTTGAGAGACAGAGAGAGACAGAGCATTAGTAGGGAATGAACAGAGAGAGAGGGAGACACAGAATCTGAAGCAGGTTCCAGGCTCTGAGCTGTCAGCACAGAGCCCAATGCGAGGCTTGAACCCATGGACCATGAGATCATGACCTAAGCAGAAGTCGGGTGCTTAACAGACTGAGCCACCCAGGTGCACTAGAGCCTTTCTTAATTGGTACTTTGTTCCCCCTCTTCCCTCCATAGTAAATAACAATTAGCTGATCCCTTCCAGGCCTGGAAAGTTCAGGCCAGTTTTGGATCATTGTTCAAGGTTTTCAGGCCATCTATTGAACTCTTCCAAAGTTGGAGAAGAAGCGTACAAGGCTAGCTGTGATTCTCTTAAAGCTTAAGGTATCTGGTTGTAAAGAGGTCAGAGAGATGATTTGTAAAGTTCCTTAAAGACTTAAACTTCTGAGTTCTACATAATTCTCTCTCTAATCGCCTTTTGCCTTCCGCCCACAGACACACTTCCCATTATGAAAATCTCTTGGGTAATATAGAAACGCCTCACCGCCTTTGAATCCGTGAGGGAGACCAAGATTAGTTTGGTCACTTTCTTTTCCTTCAGGCCCCAAGCCCTTTTTGTTTTACATAAGTAAAGGAAGAAGTCCATGGATTCCCAAGAGAATAAAAGATAAATGCCATTTTTGAGAGTGACACAGGATAAGTTTTAGGAACCCTGAATAATTGAAACAAAATGCGACATTCGTGCCTTTATCATCATTCCTTCCCAAATCAAAGATTCCATCTCTCTGTCTCTCCAAAGGGAAAGATACACACACACACACACACACACACACCACCACCACCACCACCACCACCACCGCCACCGCAACCACCACCCAAATCCCTGCATATCCGAGCCACAGGAATTATTCTGCAAGTCACACTTCTGACAGCCTGGAGATGACAATGTGTGAAACACTGGCCAAAAAAATAATTTCAATCAAGTCCCCATGACTGGGTATAGATGCTCCTGGGAAATAAGGACAGTTGACCCTTTGATTTGGTGGGTTTCTCTCTTCCCCTCATGAGGACTTTCAGGAAGTCTTAACAAGTAACTTCAGTCTGTGTTCGCAACAACAGAATTTCTCAGCCTCAGTTCTGTTGGTATTTGGGGCTGGACAGCTGTTCGGCCTTATGCTTTGCGGCATGGTTAGGAGTGGCTCTTGCTTCCACCCACGAGGTGCCAGTAGCAACCCCCGCCCCCCACCTACAATCCAATTGTAAAAAACGAAAATGTCTCCAGACATGGTCACATATCCCCAGGGGACAAAATTGCCACTGTGAGACCACTGCCATACAAGGAGGAGATTTCAGCCATCCTGATTGTACGTTGTGGGAGTGAAATGATAGTGTCAGGGTCCCACGTGCCCCTGAATCACATCTCACTAATAGCCACCACCACTCACAGGGGTAACTGGTCACTTTGGGGAACAAAATCAGCTCAGCCCCAACCATGCACAGAAATATAATGTACATGTGGAGCACCTGGATGGCTCAGTCAGTTAATCACTGGACTTGACCTCAGGTCATGATATCACAGTTTGTGGGGTCGAGCCCCGCATCGGGCTCTGTGCTGACAGTTCAGAGCCCGGAGCCTGCTTCGGATTCTGTGTCTCCCTCTCTCTCTGCCCCTCCCCCACTCACACTCTGTCTCTCTCTCAAAAATAAATAAACATTAAAAAAAATCAAAGCAAGAAATAAAATGTATATGCAACTGCATCACCAGAGATAAAAAATGCATGTGTTTGTATTCATTATTTAAATTAAAAGCATCTCCTCAGGACAGAAGGCATCCGTGGCTCTTCTACGTTGCTATTCTAATTCACTCCTAGTTCAGGGTGACTCCTCCTCCACCTTCTTAATCAAATCTTCCTTATCTTCTTACCCCCACTATCAAGGTCCTCAGATTATACAGGCTCAGGACCTCACCTCTTCTCTCTCCAAGTCAATGGCGTTAAACGCAACCTTTATCCCCAAGATTTGAAACTGTTGTATCTGGCCTCGACTTCTACTCTGAATTCCAGACTTATATATCCAACTGTCTACTTGACATCTTCCCTGGGATGGCTCCCAACATCTTATGCTTAACAAATTTAAGAAAAATCTCTTGCTTTCTCTTCTGCAAACGGTTCCACATCCAGTCCTTCCCCATTTACGAAAATGCCACCAACATCCCTGAAGTTATCCAACTCAGAAACCTAGGACTCATCCCTAAGCATCCTCTCCTCTCTTCCTTTTGCCAGTCTAATCTACTAGCACATCCTGAATCCAACCACCTTGCTTTCTCTCTCTTTTTCTCTCTCTCTCTTGCTACTAGTGCCCCTGACCTGGGGCCACTCCAGAGCTTAACTCCAAGAAGCATTTTTTTACACTGTTGCCTAAGGAATCGTACCCCCCAGGGCTCTGCAATGATCAACCTAGGGGACCGTAAAGGTCAGTTTTGATTCCTTAGTCCATGGATCGTCCATGGTACGATCATCTCTCACCAGAATGAATGAACAACTTCCTCACGGACCTCTCTGCTTCTACTCTGTCACTAAAATTCCACTCTCCAACCAAAAACCAAGAACGAATTTTTTAAAAATATGCATGAAGTCACATCACTCTCCAGCTAAAAACCCCAACCCCTCAATAGTTTCTCACTGCTCTCCACGTAAAATCAAAACTGATCTCCATGACTCTACAGCTTGCCTGAACTAGATCCTCAAATTCTCTCCAGTTTTATCTCGTAAGGCATCCTAATGAATTTTCTTTCAGTTGCCCAAATATAACAGATTCTTTCCAGCCCCCGGGCCTTTGCATATGCTTCTCTCATCACCTGGACTACTCCTCCCACTCCCCACTTCCAGCATTCTTCACAGGATTGAATCCTTCTCATTTCTCGGTCTTAGCTTAAGTTGCCCTGACCCGCCCTTATCAATTAGGTGATTCCTGGTTTTATGCTTTACCACACTACACCTTTTCCCCTCAGAATACTCTCCACATGCTAATCACATAATATCATCTATTTTGCTCACAAGTGCATTTCCAGCACTTGGTACAGTACCAAGCTCATATTAGGCACTCGATAAATGCTTCTTAAGTTAAGTGAATATGTGAATCCCAGTACTATGAAATAACCATCGATAGTACTAATGGTATGTGACATTTCTAGACCTTAATCATATTTAAGAATCTTATTTCTTCATTAGCTCTGGATTAAGAATCTAGTAACACACACACACACACATACACACACACACACTTGAATACTTTTTTAAAAAGTATATATGATTCAGTTTACAGATCAAATGCCATCCCCCTGGAGATGATCCCTCAGCCACACCAATGAAAGGAGACACTGCCCTTAGTTACTACCACATCACCAATCATCTTATATTTGTGTGTCTGCTTACCTGTCTGCCTAGCATGTAAACTCCATGAAGGTAGGGACCAAGTTTATCTTGTTTAATGCTTAATATCAAACGCCTTTATTAATCCCCAGCTAACAGCAGGAACTTAATAGATGCTTCTTGACTGATACGAATGTCTGGAGTCTCCTATCTAGAAAGCACTGAGCCATATATAAACTGTCAGGTGGCCTTAAGGAGGAGCCCTTTAATTGCACTTAACATTTGAAGGCCATCACTAGCTGCATGAGGCACTGACATGCTAAAGATGGGCTCTGTCCAAAGCTGTCCCTTGCTCTTGGCTCCAGTCCTTGCAGAATACAGAATGACATTTATACTGACACAGGATGAAGGCTTGGCCTTTCTGGTCTGAAAATGGGGCTCCATGTCTCATCTGTGGAGGACAGCAGCTCCAAAGCCTCCATGTGCTAATCAGATGGACAGCCACCTTCAGCCAGAGTCAGTGTGTCGATGTTGTGGTACCAGGACCACGTGACCTAAAAATGAAGATGCCGTCAAGGGACATAGCAAAGCAACATAAAAAGTCTAAGACTGTCTGTCTTGAGTCTGAGGCAGAGCAGAGAGATGGAAGAGAGCCCAGGAAACACAAATAGCAATATGCAGTATGTTCAGGAGTCTCCTTTTTCTTCTAATTTTTGGTGGTACGGCTCATTTCACACACCTAACCAGAGGTTTGAAGAAAAAAAATTGATATTTCGTTGTCTCAGTAGATGATGTTGCAAACCAGCCACAGACTGGTGACCTATGGGCCAAGTCTAGCACATAGATACGTTTTGTCTGGCCTGCATGGTATTTTTTAAAGCGGCATTACCTGCCAAGATTTCTGACTTGAAAAATTTTTATGTAAAAAAACAAAAAAACCAAATTCCTGGCTTCTCTTGAAAAATTAGAAGGGCTGGCAACTCTGAACCCATATTTTCATAAGCCAGCATCCACTGGACCTGATTGGGCCTTGAGTGAATGTGTCTCTGGGTCTCTTCTTTCCCACCTGGCCTACTTCATTTATCCAGAACACTCCCCAGCCCCTGGAGGGCATTGGAGTTTGTGATCCCTGCCCCTCAAAGGGGAAACTTCCTTATTTCCTTGTCCTAAGACTTCCAAAGAAGAAAGAATGTCTATCAAGATGCTTTTTGGGAAAGGCACCAACAAGATAGTTTCAATCTCTAACTCCATCTTCTCCTTCCTGCTCCCTTCAGGGTCGGAGTAACAAATCTGATCAGTGACTCTTGAAGGTTTCCTTTCCAGGAGGCAGGCTCAGTTTGCCTTAAAAGCAAGGAGGGGCGCCTGGTGGCTCAGTCGGTTAAGCGTCCGTCTTTGGCTCAGGTCATGATCTCACAGTTTGTGGGTTCGAGCCCTGTGTTGGACTCTGTGCTGACAGCTCAGAGCCTGGAGCCTGTTTTGGATTCTGTATCTCCCTCTCTCTCTGACTCTCCCCTGTTCATGCTGTCTCTCTCCCTCTCTCAGAAATAATTAAAACATTAAAAAAAAAAAGCAAGGAAAGGGGTTTCACCCACTTCCTTTCCATGGCCAATAGATCTCTCAGGTAAGAATGCTAGAATCTTTCTGGTTCTTTGCAGTCAGCACCCCCAGATCAGGCCCCCCGGTGCTCTCCAATCCCCTCCTGTGAAGACCTCGTTATGCTGAAGCAGACAGTTATCATCCAAGGAACTGACGGGGTGAGAATATTCAGAAGCTGTTTTGCCACACATTGTTATCTGTGGACGTTGGTCCAAGACCTAATGTCGGGGAAGGTAAGAGAAGACATAAATCCAAGTTGTGTTCTCCAGTCTACTTTTACCATACTTTACCCATGCTCTGGGATTTGCTTAGCCTTAGTAATAAAGATGATAGCTCATTTTTCCATCCAGCTGCATATGAGTGTTCTCATCATTAGAAGGAGGACAGTACCAGGAGTCGTATTCAGAATCCCTGTCCTCCAACATGCCTCAAAATAGAGTCCATAGAGAGGTTGGAGGGCTTCTGAAAGCCACAAATAAATATTGTGTATCTTCCTGAAACATTCATTTTACTCAAAGATTTGGGAAGTAGGTTTTCAAATGTTTGAACTCTCCAGAGGTTTTGTTATAGGCATACGCAGGCACAGTTACCAAAATACCATTTTGGAGTTGAGCGCTTTCATGGAGTTTTTCACATTTGACATTATGAAGCACATAACTTGTATGTGCAGGGAAACAATTGGATAATTAAGTTCTCTCCATTATTAGTGTATAATCCAAAGATGCATGAAAGCGAACAGGGTCTACAGGAAGACCAGAGATTATGATAATGTCATTGCTTTTCAACATGGCTGATGCTGATCCAAAGGTCTCAAAGAACTTAAGCAAATCTGAGTATCTCTGCACACTTAGATTTGTAATGAGATTTTCACCATATGCAGTTGTTTTTCCATTATTTAATTATATAGAAAACCCACAGCTCTTTCACAATTCAGATTCCTGACACAAATTTGTTTAATGTTTTATTTCCTCAACTTACATCTGTTTCTCACAATAGTGGGCTCCTGATAACACATACATCCCACAACTTATTTGTCCGATTGATTGATTTTAGAGTCAAGCTTCAGTACTTTTTTTTACAGAAGAGTGAATTAAAAATTATATGCTCAACCTGGAATATGCCTTAAGAATTTAAAAACAAGATGCTTGATGACTAAGCATGAAATCAGTGAAAACAAGCACAACTATGAGGTAAACTTTAAAAAGCCTAGAATTCAGGCACCTGGGTGGCTCAGTTGGTTAAGTGTCCAACTTTGGCTCAGGTCATGATCTCATGGTATGTGGGTTTGAGCCCCACTTCGGGCTCTGTGCTGACTTCCAGTTCAGAGCCTGGAGCCTGTTTCAGATTCTGTGTCTCCCTCTCTCTCTGACCCTCCCCTGCTCACGCTGTCTCTCTCTCTCTCAGAAATAAATAAAAACATTAAAAAAAATTAAATAGCCTAGAATCATTTCTTTCCACAAGAGATTGAGAGCAAAAGCAAGGACAGCCCTCCCAATCAAAACTCCTGAACTGGTCGGGGATGACAATTAAAATCTTATACAATATTTGCTACTCAAAATAAGAGTTTTAGATCAACACCCATGGTGCCCAGATTTTGGTCTCTAAATACCATCCCCTGTTAAAAGGAGCATATGATTTTTGCAGAAATAGCTGACTCGAGGTCTGGGGCATAAAATGTGTAAGATGACTCTGGAATATTTTATGCCAGAAAGAAAGGAAGCTACCAGAATTTAATGGGATCAAGTCAAGAGAACACAGAGGCTACTGCAGCCCAAACAGGCTCCTACCATTCCAACATGTTTTATTCACACAAAAGAATATTATTATGCCAGTTACTTATTTCCTCTTAGCTTTAAATTCGCCCTTCTGTGCTCTGTATGTGGTCAAAGGGGGACTCTGCAAACCAAACCTCATGGATTCCTTTGCCAGCTGGCTTCCTTTTAGGCTATGTTAATAGATACTAGAAGAGGAATAGATGAGAGGGCTTCTATCTGGTTTACTTCTATCAGTATTGGGAGCTGATTCCAATTTCTAGTTTCTGTTTATATTCCCCCAACACCAGTCTGAGCTCCAGGATCCTGGTAATCCCAGTTTTCCTTTTCATCTTCTTATGGATGAATGAAACCCACAGATGAACGACAAACCCACTAATGGTTTGGCCATTTTAAATGTCTTTGCTTCCTATGATGATAATGGTATTGTTTTACAGGCTGTTAATTATATTAACTGTTAATTTATCTCATTCTTGATTATAAAATAACTGTAAGGAATTTTTCCCAAATATTTGTTTTTACATTTTTATATATTGTTATCAAACATGATAACCTGGGAGGGTGGAAATGTTTGTATCTGGGCATACAGGATTTTATTTTTAAAGTGACACACCCTGAAGACATCAGCAATGATTGTATTATCCACCAACAACACTTCTCCTAAGATGATTGCCTTTTGGTTTTCTCATTGTTCAGCAGGGTGTGGGGGAATGAAAAAAAAAAAGCAACAACAGTTTAAGTGGTTGCAATATCAGCTTTTAAGTAAAACTAGGAGACACCTTGAAAGCTTATTCGATTACACAGCTATCTACTGAGGAAAGGTGTTGGGTAGAGTTTTCAAGCTCAGGACTAAATTGTTACGCTTCTTCTAAAAGATTAAAAAGACATTAAGATAAGGTAAATTCCAGAAGAAGTGAATTAATTCCTTGCTCAATGTCAAGGAGGGGCTTGGGGGAGTTTTTCTGTTTCTCTGTTTCTTTTTGGGCCTGAACAGTTTCAGCAACAACTGCCAGGCCAAACTAGGGACATCTTTAGCATGTGAGAGAGGTCACCCAATGGAAGTGATATTTCAGAGCTAGAGGAACAGGGTTTATCATAGACATTATGAGTTGTCTGCGACTCTTAGTTTGTTTATACATGATTAAAAATTATAGCCTCAGTAGTTTTAAAAATCACCAGCTGCTTTCTCACTGCAAATGTGTTAGGATGAGTATTTCGTAGGACAGTGATGTGAATCAGACCTTTCCACAGGTTACGTGACTTCTCTACTAGAAAGTATGCTTGCCAAAATTGCCATGAGAGCCAGGCTGCGCTATGTCACTTCTCTGGAAGCTTCTGTGCGCTTGTTGTCTTTGTGGCTAGGCTGACAGGCTTCATAAACCATTCTGTTTCTGCCCACACGTGCTGAACCCTTACATCAACACAGAGAAGAGAGAGGGTCTGCATTCTAAACATTTCACCATGTCAACTCTGTTCGAGTCAGTTCAATGAATAAGACACAGTGGTCTATGAGACTCATGAAACTGATCATGAGAACTTTCAGTGTCTTCACATTGTATTTAAACAAAATCCAGATCTCTGACCTTGGCAATCTGATCTCTACTGAGTCTCAATTCATTCTTCATGTTCCAGTCACACTGGCCTCCTCTGTTCCTTGGAAGGATGAGCTTTTTCCCAGCACAGAGTCCTTGACACATTCCTTTCCCTCTGTTTGGAAATCTCTTCCCCAGTTATTTTGCAGGCTGGCTCCTTCTTATCCAACAAATTCTTTAAAAAAAAAAAAAAAAATCCAAGTCCTCAGGAAATACCTCCTGACAATGCTGTCAAAAGTGTCCCATGCCATGTTCTACCCCAGCATCATGTACTTTTCCAGGACACTACCCTCAGCTGGTAATGATCCATTTACAAAATTATTTCATTAATGTCCACCTTTCCTGCTAGATGGTAAGCCTCATGAGGGCAGGAATCATGGCTATCTAGCCTTGAGGTTGGCAAACTTTTTCTGTGTAGGACAAAAGACTAAGTATTTTAGGCTTTGGAGGCCATATAGTCTTTGTCATAACTACTCAACTCCACTGTCGTCGTGTGAAAATGGTCACACGCAATTAATAAATCAAGGAGTGTGGCTGTGTTCTAATAAAGCTTATTTACAATCTTAGTGAGATATATTTGGCCCACTGCTCATGGTTTTCTGACCCCTAGCCTAGCCCATTGTTATGGCCTCAGTGCCTAACACACTTATCATATAGCAAGTGAATCAAATATTCATTAGATGAATGGACAAATAATGATTGGAAAGCCCAACAGTCAGCTTAAGCTAATGTTTAGATGGACTTGGGCTTCAGAGTTGGAATTTTTCTCCATATTGGACTCACAGTCCTGCCTCTAGTCCATTTCCTTCCTTTCTCTCCCACATTTCCCACGCTGACTTTCATCGACTGTTTGACAAGTCGCTCTCCCTCCTTGAGCTCCACTAAATCTAATCTCAGACCTATTCTTTTGCTGTTCAGTAATGTCTATGATTCATCTTTCATTGACTCGGACTGAACATGAACCTTTTACTCTGATCACTTCCACTCTTCTGTACTCGGCAGTTAGCCACATAACACATTTCCAGTGAAAAGAAAGAAAATAAGAAAGGGTTGTGAATTCTCCGTATGAAAACTGGTACATCCTTTTTGGATGGCAATTTACCACGATCTATTAAAAGTATAAATATGCCTCCCCTTCAACCCAGCCATTCTTGGATTTTCCCTGTAACTCACTTGTACCTGGATCATAATTCTAGGATCTGATGTGAAGAGAGACAGTAGGCTTCCTCTTTGATGGGTCAACTATCCTCACAGACTACCAGTGATATCCCCACTGTTCTTACCCTCAGTTAACTTCATTTCTCTGCTCCTCCACGTCAGGTTTACATAGATCTCTCGTAAGAATGACTGTAGTTTTTTTGTGATGAGCAACTTCTGTTGTGGCCCCAGTGTTCTCTACCTCCTAGACCCCACTTCCTGGTATTCATGCCCTCGTGTAATCCCCTCAGCTCTCTTCAAATCATCTAATTAGATAAGATAGAGTCATCTTTAAGATTCCTAAAACAGATCATAAGAATGATAATATTTATTCTTCAATAATATATATTGATATTAATTATAATATAAGATAATATATGTATTCTATCAGTATTTATTATTTGGTCCTATGCAGAAAAAGTTTACAAGCCCCTAGGCTAGACAGTCACAGTTCCTATGCTCATTTGAGTGTAGACTAGATCTAGTGACTTGCTCTCGCAAATAGAATACGGCAACAGTGGTAGGATGTCACTTCTAAGGTCCAGTTGCACAAGACTGATTTCTCTCTCACTGGCACTCTCTCTCTCTCTGGCTCTTCTCATGCACTCTGATAACGCCAACTGTCATGTTGTAAGCTGCTCCATAGAAAGACTCAAGGAAAGGAACTGAGTGTGCTTTCTGGCCAATAGCCATGGAAGAACTGAAGACTTGAGTTCAGGAGCATACAAAGAACTCAGTACTGCCAACAACCACGTGAGTGAATGAGTGATGTCAGAAGTAGATCTTCCCTGCCTTGACCCTCCAGATGACCACAGCCCCTGATGACACCTTGACTGCAGCCTTGTCAGTGAGCCAAAACCAAAGGATCTTGCTAAGCACACCCAGATTCCTGACCTGTAGAAGCTGTGATGTCCTAAATATTTTGCGGGTTTTTAAAAATACTTTTCCAAGCTGTTTATTTCTATTCTGAATACAGTAAGCCTCTAATCATTCATTTATTCTTTCATTCATTCAAACAAACAGACGAATACTGGACCCATATAGTCCAAAGCACAATAACCCTTGTATCTCACTCACTCTGTGTACCTTTGCTCTGACGTCCCTTCTTCTGTTATGAGCTCTTTCCTCTCATACTTGCACATTTTGCTAAACGTTCGCTGCTTTGAGCCACTGTGGTTTGGGGTAGTTTGTTACACAGTACTAGATAACTAATACATCCTCCCTACAGAGATGCCAGCCATGTGTGTTTGTCTACAACCCTGCTGTTGCTCACTTGCATTGCAAGTAGAGTTGACTTTTCTTCCCACTGATATCCAAGGAATTCTCTAGTCTGGGGTGGGGAAGCCTCGCTTTCTCTTTCATAGCTAAGACACTTTGTCTACACCTATGACTCTCCTACTCTCTTCTGTGTGCCTCCTCTAAGCTCCCTGAGGATTAGGCATTTATAAAAAGAAGCCGAGGATGACTTGCCGGTGACTTCCATTCTGTCCTCCAACATTCACCCACAGTGCTGTGGAGTGCAGGGCTGCTTACCTGTCCTCATGGTTAGAGATGACTTAATATGCTTACTGCTATCCAAAGGTGGTGACCCTTTTTGTCTCAGATTTCTATTGTTATTGTAACATTGCTTTTCTAGCAAGCAGATAATCCACTCAGTCATGTTAATTGTGTTCTTAGCTCTGGAGGTCAGCATTTCATAAAATGTTGTTTTTCTCCTTCTCCTTCTTCTTCTTTCCAATTTACATCTTGTTATTATGTGTCAGGGGAGGAGGAATACAATACTAGATCTGCAAGATCATTTTCAAAAAAGTTTCTATGCTCAAGTAAGTTTGGAAGATGCTGTGTCCCATGTGAGTATCCTCTTGCAGATTCATTGTGCTTACAAGCAGATATAAGACTCTTATAACTCTCCTGATAAAGAAAACAGTTTCTATGTTTAGCCTAAAATTTCTAAAGGTCATTTAAACATGGCACTTTCTTGGGGAACCTGGGTGGCTCAGTGGATTAAGTGTCTGACTTCGGCTCAGGTCGTGACCTTGCGGCTCATGAATTCGAGCCCCAAGTCGTGCTCTGTGCTACAGCTCAGAGCCTGTACCCTGCTTTTGATTCTGTGTCTCCCTTTCCCTCTGCCCCTCCCTTCCTTGCATTCTCTCTGTCTCTCTCTCAAAGATAAATAATTAAAAAATTTTTTAAAAATGGCATCTTCTCTTTCCTTCATACCCATTAACCTTCTGGGGCACCTTGGTGGCTCAGTCAGTTGAGCATTTGACTTCAGCTCAGGTCATGATCTCATGGTTCGGGAGTTCAAGCTCTGCATCAGACTCACTGCTGTCAGTGCAGAGCCTGCTTGGGATTCTCTCTCTCTCTCTCTCTCTCTCTCTCTCTCTCTTTCACTCTCTCTGCCCCTCCCTCCACTCACACTCTCTCGCGTATAAATAAAACATTAAAAAAAATCTTTATACTTATTAAGCTTCTACAAAAAGCACTTTTACCAACAAAGCCAAAAGCCAGGTTCCCAGACCCCCCGTACTATTTCACCATTCAATGCCTTACCATGTTCCCTAAGTCGGAAACGTCCTCTTCCTACCACTAACCCCCAGGCTGCAGGCTAAAAGCTTCTCCATGGCGTCAGGCACACCCCAAGAGGGTTAAGCATAGCCTGCCTGTAGGCCCTCTTGGGGCCTTGAGGATGATTCCATGGCTGTATTTCTCATACTTTGTTGAGGCGTGTGTTACCATGCCTGCCTCCAATCATAGCCCAAGGGCCACACAGAGCTGAACTGTGTGTTGTTCCAGACCCCAGCATCTAGAACGGTCTTGCCACAATGCTGAGAACTTCCCTCACCTCATTTGGTCCCACAGCTAGCCTATGATCGAGCACCTCCATCCAAAGTGAGAAAGTTGAGGCCAGTTCAGGGGCAGAGCTCAGGCTTGAGGGGTCAGTACACTGACCCGCCAGACTGTGTGCAGTGAGGGTTTGGGACGAAACCAACAAACTGTGACTTAAAACCAAAGACACAGCAGGAACAATGCCAGAGGCTTTGATGTTAGAGCAGAGAGCCCTGCCTTCTGGGACTGTAAGTTTGGAAATACGGTGTTAACTTCTGAGAGTCTACAGCTGCTTGCTTGAGTTTTCCACCTCAGAGTTAATCCCAAACAGAAAAAGAATGAACATCATCGGTTCTGAATGTGCCCCTGTGTGTCTCCCAGAGAGGCCATGGTCACGGACCACAAAGCAAATCCTTCTAACACGATGTGGCTCGGGGCTGAGGGATTTGTCCGTCAGCCTCGGTCCCTCAATGTCCCTCTTTGCCTCCCTTGTCAAAGCCATTTGACAGCCTTAGCGGCCGAGACCATCTCTTTCTCTTTGGATTTGTCTCCTTCATGCTTCACCTCCCCCCACCATGCCCCCATTGGCTGTCCATTGCCTTCAGCTCAGCAGCCTTGCTTTCAAATGGGTTTTATTTCTCCTGTCTTATCTGAGCTTCTCATTACTTGAATCTCTCTTGCTTGCATTTAAGAGTTTATCATATTTCCCATTTGGCCACCTTCCCAGCCGTCATCCATCTTCCTCCAGCAATCACACAGCAGTGCTCACCGCCTTCCCCACTCCTGGTCTCTCTTCTCAAACTTACCCTTCATGGCTGTCTTGTCCTTAACATGTGTCATTGACTTCTGACCTTTTTAGAGGGGCACAATTTTTCTTCTCGTTCTATTTGAGATTTTTGTCCCCTCTCAACAATTGGCTTCATTCTTTTCCCGTCACCCCATTATCCCAAAGATCTCATCCCCAGTGTTTATGGAGGTGTGCTTCCTAAATGCATCTTCTGCCCCCTGGCCTTTGGGGTCTTTCCTGAATCTCAAAGTCCTTATTAGCAAGGCTAACCCCACCCAGGAAACCACAGGGGCAGATGTCTCAGAAACAAAACCATGACTCTAGCTCACTTCCTAAAGCCCTACACAATTGGGACAAGAGTGGGGAGCAGCCTCCCAATAAACAATCTCTTTGTCCATTCCCTTTGGCCAGCGGGGTCAGCTGCCCCCATGTCCATTGGGAAATGTGCTTACAAGACAGAAAGGAGAAGCATTCAAGAGGTCCTTCACCAGAACTCTCAATCATTCTACCTGGTCAGCTTCCCACAGAGCACACTGGGAAGACTATGGCTGGAGGCATCGAGGAATGTAGACCTGGCCTCACAGAAGAGAAAAAGAGGAGGGTACTTTCCCTTCCCCAACTAAGAGCAGAGCTCTACTCTTGGGAGGGCAGAATGCACTGGCACAGAAAGCAATGTTCTCTCTTCTTTCTGGGGTGGCACCCATCTCTTACCCTAGGAGTCATGGTGTCCTCTCATGGCCATGGCCTCAAATCATAGAGCATCCGTGCTAGGGTCTCAGCATTCTGGTTGGAACACTGGCTTTACCACTTACTGCTTCTTCATCCTGCTGAGCTCCAGGAGTCTCCCATGGAAAGCAGGAACAATGATCAATTATTGGAGGAACAGAAATCATTGTGGCAAAGCAAAGTGCCTTGAAAATCTAGATATAATAGATTTTGCTTCACCACAAACATGGCAAAGAAAAAAAAATACTGTCCACCATCAACATAACAGTATGGATAACAAAAACATCTATGAAGCATAGAGTCAATGTCAGCACTCTAAGGACTTCACATGAGAAAACACAACCCTCCAGGGTAGATACTTTCTCTCGCTCCATTTTGTAGATGAGGAAACTAAGGCACAGAGCAAGTGCGAGATCCCACCCAAGGTTACCTAGCTGGCGTGTGGCTGCATCAGGATGCAAGAAGGCTGTCTGATTCCAAAACCATCACGACTATGAACTCTGCTCTTGTGTCCCCATCCAGTGTCCAGCCAGAGGTGGAGCTAGACTTGGCAAGGCCCAGGCCAACACTGGCAAGCTGCCATTTTTGTCTTTTCACAACGCTGGACTCAAATGTTCTGCCATTGTCAGAACATCCTGCCTCCCTCCCCCCCCCCCAACAGGCATGTTGGCAAGAATTATAAGCTTATTATTAAATTCTTATTAACTCATTATGGAGTTTGGTAAAAATTGTATGTTTAAATTAACCATGTCAACCATTATTCCTTTTTAGTCTCTGAGTTTCGTTTGCTGGCTGAAATGATAAGTCATGTGATTGGACAATAAATACTACTACTTATTGACTAGAATTTCTCCTAGTCTAACAGATCAGTATCATTCAGCCAGGCCCAGTCTTGAGCTGATGCAGTTAAGTCATACAATGAATGTTTTATTTCTTTCTTTTTAAATGTTTATTTATGTTGAAAGAGAGCACAAGTTGGGGAGGGACAGAGAGAGAGGGAGAGAGAAAATACCAAGCAGGGTCCATGCTGTCAGCACAGAGCCTGATACATGAACCATGAGATCATGACCTGAGCTGAAATGAAGAGTTGGACGCTTAACTGACTGAGCCACCCTGGGCCCCCATGCTACACATGTTTTAAGCTTTTACAGAGATTCTACTGGGTGTCATTTGTCCTCAGTAAATATTTTTAAATATCTAAACTTACATGTCCTATAGATAAAGTTTTCTAAAATAGAGTTCCTCCCTCCATATTAACCATGATTCTTTCATTACAAGTAACATAACTCAACTAGAACTAACTTAAGCCAAAAGCAGAGAAGGGAAGACTGACTCTACCAAATGTTGGTGGTGATGTGGAGTAGCTAGAACCTTCCAAATGTCAGCAAAGTGGCTTAGCAGTTTCTTTCAAAGTTAAGCATACACTTATCAAACGACCTTGTCTTTCCATGTCTAGGTTTGTATCCACCCAAGAGAAATGAGAGCATATGTCCATACAAAGACTTGCACCCAAATATTCATAGCGTGATCATGCATAATAATTGAAAACTGGAAAAAAACAAATGTACATCAGTATGTAAAAGGATAAATAATTCAATATCTACTCAAGAAGGAATTAGAAAAAAAGAATGAACTATTGATCCTCGCAACATGAAAGAATCTTAGAATAACTATGCTGTGTGAAAGAAGCCAGACCCCCCCCCCCACAAAAAAACAAAACAAAACCCAGAGCCCATATTGTATGATTCCACTTCCATAAAATTCTAGAAAAGAACAACGGGTCTATAGTGACAGCAAGCAAATTGATGGCTGCCCAGGGTTGGGGAAGTGAGGGAAGGATTATAAAGAATCTTAAGGAAACCCTGGAGTGTAATGGATATATTTATTACCTTGATTGTGGTGATGGTTTGATGGATGTGTGTGTGTGTGTGTGTGCATGCGCACGTGTGTGTGTGTGTGTGTGTGTGTGGTAAGTACATATTAGATGTACATATTATTAGGTGTACCATTCTCTATACTACTGACTGCTGAATTATTCAGATGATTGAGCTAATCTAAGTTTAAAATTAGGAGTCATGCCATGTTCTACACCTTCTTGGTAATATTTTTATTTTAAATAGATGTCATTATATATCATATATTCATTCATCAAATAGTACACTTTATTTTCTAAATGTTTATTTATTTATTTATAGAGAGAGAACATATGAGCAGAGGAGGAAGAAAGAGAGAGAGAGAGAGAGAAAGAGAGAGTCCCAAGCAGGCTCCATACTCAGTGCAGAGCCTGATGTAGAGCTCCATCTCACAACCTCGAGATCATGACCTGGGCCAAAATCAAGAGTCAACCCACTGAGCCACCCAGGTGCCACAAATAGTACACGTTAAGTGCGTAGAGGTTAGTAGATGTCCATTAAAGCTGGAGAGAAAACACAGTGGGAGGCATGGGTATTGGATCACAGAACCATATGCAGATGAAATCAGTGATAAGAAAAAGCATAAATTCTAACACCAGCACCATACTTTCTGTTCCTCAGCTCTTGTCTCATGCCTGGGGGTCCCTGAAAGGCAGCCTCGCTCGACCTTACTGCACACATAGGAGATTGGCTCTCAGGAGCTCATTTATCAAAGAAGAAAGAATCTTATCTGTCCCAGCTTCAATCTGAAAAGCCCAAAGAAGGACTCTGAATGGCCAGCTCCTGTCATGGCTCTTCCCTCAGACCAATCACTGGGGCTGGGAGAAGAAAAGATACAATTGGCCTAGCTTGGGGTGTCACTCACTCTGAGGTCAGCAGTTGGGTCTCTTTTCAGCAGGGATCGAGGCCCAAACATAACCACAAAAGGAAATAATGATGTGCCAAGAAGACTCCGATTTGTCTGTTCTATCTTCATGAAAAGGGCCAAAATATCCATATTTCAATTCATGCAATTTTTCAAATTATTTCTTTGCACGAACTTATATGAATGAAGCAGAAATATCTCCACTTACAACTATGGAGTGTTCCAAATTTTTCTGTTAGGTTGGGAGGGTGTTTTATGTTATCACTTAAGAATGATCTAGAGACGCTCTTTCCCATGTGAAGCCCTAAGTCAAAAATGACAAAGCAATAGCACATACGTCTTCATTCCCTCCTTCCTAAGCCCAAGGTAGACATCACTAATAAATCAGATCACTCTTTTCCCACTCAACCCGGACATAGTGTCAGAGTCCTTCTCCAGGAAGTCCTTCAGACATCCCTTACTAATAAAACCATTACCATCTTTCCCATAAGTAGTCTCTCATTTTGCCTTCGGGGGAAAGCGGCCTTGGACTCCATTCCTCTTCAGAAAACCCTCCTCCTTCCTCCAGATCCCTTCCCTTTTCTTCCCTTTCCACAGTCATTCTTCAGTCCTCTGCCTCCTCAAGGGTCCAACATACGGTCTCACCCAGACATCACCATTTATTGCTCTGTGACTCAGAACGAGTCACATAAATTCTCTGTCCCACTGTCTCTTCATTTGTATGCTGGAGACAGTCAAAGTGCCTGCCCTACGGAGTTGATGTGCTGATTAAATAAGATATACATGTAAAGTAGTCAATATACTATCTGACACCTGGCGAGTGTTCCATAAATGGTAAGTGCTATTCTTAGGCTGGACCACTCTTATTGCTCTTCGTTTTGTCCCAATGAGAATGATCTATCCTGTGTACTATTTTCTATGCTATTGGCTAGTGAACTTATCAAATAGTTGAGCTTATCTAAATGTAAAAATAATAGTCCTTCCACGTTCTGTACCTCCTTGGTAATATTTCCATTGTAAATAGATCTTCGTCATCTTTGCGTATAGTCACTAGGAGGATGAGCATGATGGGTATCCACAGAAGGGGGAAATCTTCGTGAAAATAAGAGACTTATGTAACCCAGAACCACACAGTCATCCGCTCCACCTACTTCCAAGCTGTATTTTATTAGCATGATTATATTCATTTTCTATGGCCCAGTAACACATTACCATAAACTGAGCAGCTAAAAGACACATATTTATAATATTCTGGTTTCTTTTCAGATCGTATAAATCTTTCACCTTTTAAAAGACACACATTAGGGATGCCTGGGCGGCTCAGTCACTTAAGTGTCCGACTTCAGCTCAGGTCATGATCTTGCGGTCCTTGAATTTAAGCCCTGTGTCGGGCTCTGTGCTGACAGAGCAGAGCCTGGAGCCTGCTTCCGATTCTGTGTCTCCCTCTCCCTCTGCCCCTCTCCTGCTTGTGCTCTGTCTCTCTCTCAAAAATAAACATTAAAAAAATTTTTTAAAGACACACATTTAGTATCTCACAGCTCCTGCAGATCAGGCATTGGGGCGCAGCTTAGGTGGGTCTTCTGCTGCAAGTCTCACAAGGCTGCAATCGGTGTGTTGGAGGGCTGTGTTTTCATCTTGAAGGTTGAGGGGAGAAGGATTCACTTCCAAGGTCACTTTGGTTGCTGGCAGAATTCTTTTCCTCGTGGCTGTATGATGAAGAGACCTGGTGCCTTACTGGCCATCAGCTGGATCCTAGAGCCCGTCACAGGGCCCCCCCCGGGGCCCCATAGATTGTTCACAACATGGTGGTTTGCTTCTTCAAGAACAACCAAAGAGTCTCTCTCTATCTCCCTCTCTCTCTCGAGTCTGTTATGACAGAGACTTATATGAGGAAGTGATATCCCCTCACCTCTGCCATATTCCATTGGTTGGAAGCAAGTGACAGGACACAGGGGGACCTGTGCTCAAAGCCACCAGGATTGCACTGAGGTGTGACACCAGGGGATAGAGGTCGCGGGGCTCAGAGATCTACCAACCACACCGATGAATGGAAATGAAGAGGAAGGGGACACCTCAAGCCTTACATATCTTCTCTCTCCCCCTACCCAGCTCTCCCTCCATTTTCCTCTCCCTCTCTGCTCTACTCCAGTATGATAGCTTTATTAGTTTTCTCTATGCTTTGAGACTTACTTTTTAATGTTTATTCATTTTTGAGAGAGAGCATGAGCAGGGGAGGGGCGGAGAGAGGGGGCAACAGAGGATCCAAAGCGGGATCTGCGCTGACAGCAGTGAGCCTGATACAGGGCTCGAACTCACCAACTGTGAAATCATGGTCTGTGCTGAAGTCAGAGGCTCAACCCACTGAGCCACCCAGGCGCCTCTGCTTTGAGACTGATTTTAAAGGCACATTGCTGGGGCGCCTGGGTGGCTTATTCGGTTAAGCGTCCGACTTTCGCTTAGGTCATGATCTCGCGGTTCGTGGGTTCGAGCCCCGCGTCGGGCTCTGTGCTGACTGCCAGCTCAGAGCCTGGAGCCTGTTTCAGTCTGTGACTCCCTCTCTCTCTGACCCTCCCCTGCTCACTCTGTCTCTCTCTCTCTATCTCCTTGAAATAAATAAAAAAACATTAAAAAAAAATAAATAAAATAAAAGCACATTGCTAGTTCTCCTGGGACCCGTGCATTACTCTTCTATGTAAGAAGGAGCATTTGTTCCTTATGGCTACTGCCACAAACACTATGACAAATATGGGCATTTCAAACAGCACACGCTTATCCTCTGATGGTTCTGGAGGTCAGGAGCCCGAAAGCCGTTTCAAAGCAGTGAAATCAAAATATCAACAAGGCCATGCTCCCCTCAGAGGCCCTACAGAGTGAAGAATCCATTTGCTTGCCCTTTCCAGCTTCTACAGCTGCATTCCTTGGCTCGTGGCCCCGTCTTTCATCTTCGAAGCCAGCAGTCAGCACCTTCCAATCTCTCTGCTGAGGCTGTCATTATCACCCTCTCTGTACTAAAACCTCCCTCCCTTCTGCCTCCTTTTAAAAAGACATTGGTGATTGCACTGAAGGTACACTTAGGTAATTCAGGATATTTCCGGTTTCAATATTCTTAATTATATCTGCAAAATCCCTTCTGCCATAATAAGGTAACGTTCACAGGCTCCAGGGATTAGAAACTGGATATCTGTGGGGGCCATTATTCATCCTACCACAGTGGGATTTATAAACCTTTCTCTGAACCTTTGGGGAAGGGAGACTAGCTATAATTCAGAATTGTATTGATTCACTGTAAAACAAGTGTGCTGTGCGGAGGAGAAAGTCTGGTATTCTATCATCCCCAATTTAAAAGGTCTGCTGGCCGGGGCACCTGGGTGGCTCAGTCAGTTAAGCATCCGACTTCAGCTCAGGTCATGGTCTCATGATTCGTGTGTTCAAGTCCCGCTTCGGGCTCTGTGCTGACAGCAAGCTCAGAACCTGGAGCCTGCTTCGGATTCTGTGTCTCCCTCTCTCTCTGACCCTCCCCTGCTCATGCTGTCTCTATCTCTCTCTCTCAAAAATAAATAAAACATTAAAAAAAAATTCTTAAAGGTCTGCTGGCCCAATTCCCATAGAATAGATAGATCTGTGCTTTGAGGACTTCATAGAATGCCAGGGATGGAATCAGAACATTCTAGAACTGAAAGAATCCTTAGAGATCATGTAGCTCTACCCTTCCACCTTAGAAATGAGGAAAATGAGGCTCTGAGGAAAAAAAGCAGGTCACTTATGGTCAAATGTTTGGTTTGGGGAGCATTTGAGAAAAAAAACCCAACAGTCCCAGACTCTTTCCATGAAACCAAACTGCCTCTCTATTAGAATTTTGGGGAGGTGTTTAAGGTGTCTCCACCCACTGGACTGTATACTCCATTGAACTCCAGAAGGGAAAAAAAAAAAAAGGTTTATATTACCAGTTGATGTTATGCTGTTAACTTACAGTCATCTTTTTTCTCTAAAGGTTCAGAGCAAATATTTAGACTTTGTGGGCCACATAATCTCTTATCATAACTATGCAACCCTGCTGCTATCACACAAAAGCAGTCCCAGTATGACTTATTTAATATACAAATAAATGGGAATGACAGTGATCCAATAAAACTTTATTGACAAGAGCAAGCAGTGGGCCACTTTGGTCTGCAGGCCATAGTTTGCTGACCCCTCAGCACAGATAACAGCCAACTCCAGTAAAGAGTCACTAGAGTCTAAGAATTTGACTACTGTTATCTCATTTAATCCTCACAATCACCTCCTTCGTGGCAGAGATTATTAACCCCATTTTATGGATGAGGAAACTGAGCCTCAAAGAGTAGTAACTTATCAAAAGACGTATCACAAGTGGCCAAACTAGGATAGAAATCCAGACCCCCTCCGTTCAGGTTCTCTACTTTGTACCCTGAAGCTGATGGTCCTTAATCTTGGCTGCAATGAGAATCTTTTGAGGACCTTGTAAAGAATATCAATGACAGTATCCCCTACCAGACTATTTAAGTCAGAGTCTCTGCCGGGATGGGGGGGGGGATGCCCCAGGCATCTACATGTTTTTTAATCACACTTGCGATTTCTCAAGTGTTGCCAGAGTTGAAGACTGTTGCTCTGAGCTATCAGGTTTAATAATGGGTCTACCACAGAAATGATGAGGCGGGTGAGGAGGAGGATGGTAGAAGAGGAAGAAAGGAAGAGGAAACAAGGTCAAGACACCGGTGATGTATAAGAAAGCCCCTACTAAAAAAAAAAAAATCAGCCTGGGTGGCTCAGTCAAACGCCTGACTCTTGGTTTCTGTTCAGGTCATGATCTCACAGTTTGTAGGTTCGAGCCCCACATCAGGCTCTTTGCTGATAGTGTGGAGCCTGCTTGGGGTTTTCTTCCTCTCCCTCTCTCTCTGCCCCTCCCCTTCTCTCTCTCTGAACACAAGTAAATAAATAAACATTAAAAAAATTTTAAAAATCGATGTACAAAATCCACATCATTTACACAGTCCATTAAACGGGAAGAGGAGTAATTTGCATTACAAAAGGAATTTCCACCTGCATGTGAGGATTCAAAGCAGATCTCTTGTAACAGACATTTCCTTTTCTATGATCCAAGGCACATGGAGACACCATAAATTGTTTGAGAGAGCTGGGAGGTGGGGGCAGAGGTTTTCAGCATTAAAATGTTTGGTGCCACTGCTAGTTGATGCTTAGAGAAATGAAAATCAAGAGCGTCTCAAATTATAGCATGGAAAGAGAAAGCGTGTCTTAATCACCCAGATTGGGGGCGTGTCTCTCTTTGACGTCGCCAGCTGCACCTGTCTGCTTAGGACTGTTTTTTGTTTTTTTTTAACTTTTTAAAAAATTTATTTCTGAGAGAGAGAGAGACAGCGTGAGCAGGGGAGGGTCAGAGAGAAAGGGAGACACAGAATCTGAAACAGACTCCAGGCTCTGATCTAGCTGTCAGCAGAGAGCCCGATGCAGGGCTCGAACCCATGACCGTGAAATCATGACCTGAGCCAAAGTCAGACGCTTAACCAACTGAGCCACCCAGGTACCCCTGCTCATGACTGTTAAAGAAATCAGTCCTGGGTCTAAGGAGAGTGGAATTACCCACCGCACAAGGGGCTTCCCCGCCCTCTGCACCAGATGAAAATTTCCCTCAAACACCCCAAGAATGGAAATCATTGCTTCCTGGTCCATCCTGGTTCTTCCCGGGGAATGGACAGGCGATGGAAAATGGGAAAATCCTGACGTTACAAATCACTGAACCTAAGTAGATAGGATAGATCTCCTGTCAAGGATGAATTAATGCCTTAGGCCCTTAAAATTCTTGTCATTTGTCGAGCCTCTTATGACTTGTGATTTCACATTTAAGCAGGATATGGGGACAAAGAGGCTAATCTAAGGCCAGGAAGAGTCAGAGACAAAGAAATACTCCTGTCCTCTGTCCTTCTTAGGATTGCAAAATTTAGAAAATAAAAGTCCAGGATGCCCAATAAAATTTCAACTTCAGACAAATGATGAATAATTCTGAGTGTATGTTCCAAATATCGCATGAGACAGACTTACATTTAAAATATTATTCATTGATTCTTTGTTTAAAATTCAAATTTAACTAGGGGCGCCTGGGTGGCTTAGTCGGTTAAGCGTCCGACTTTTGCTTAGGTCATGATCTCGCGGTTCGTGGGTTCGAGCCCCGCATCGGGCTCTGTGCTGACTGCCAGCTCGGAGCCTGGAGCCTGCCTCGGATTCTGTATCACCCTCTCTCTCTGACCCTCCCTTGCTGGCGCTGTCTCTCTCTCTCCTAGAAATAAATAAAAAATTAAAAAAAAATTCAAATTTAACTGGACCTCTTGAACCTTATCTGGCTTTTTATAACTTAATCCTTCTCCAAGTCACACCCAATTAATTCCTCGGTCCCAGAATAAAGGAGCATTTTGAATCTATGTCCATTTGACTGCAGTGACTACATCATTGTGGAGAAAATCAATTGTGGCTTCATTAGCACCATGTTATACCAAGAAGAAAAAATGTTGTGTTTCCTAAAATCCCATGGCTTAACGACAATAGTAGCCAATGTGTGAGGTGTTTCCTTTGTGATCATGAACAAGGGGTAGAAACAGGGTATGGAGGTCAATAGCCCATGTGCATGTAACTTCAAAGAAGAATTATCTTTACAGGGTGGTCATAGGCAATTCTAGAACCTTCTAACACTTGGGCCTCACAGCTTACTCTCTTCTGTACATCTTTATTACTGCATGCTCCCATGAAATCCAACACAGGTAGTCCATTGGGCCAAATCCCTATCAGCTCAACCTCCTTAGAGCAAATAAGTACAGGGAAAGTGGGGCCCCTCCAACAGGCGCTTATCTCTCTCGTCCTCAGAAAAGGTTAGCCTGCCTCTGTGTTGCAACTGGGTTGCAACCTTCAAGACTCTGAAAGTGGAGGAGGTCCCCATGCAAGGTGGCATGGCTCACGCGAATCTCACATGTGCTCCAGGCTCCCGACCGCCATACGAGGATACACGTATAGGAGATTCCAGAGTCAGAACACACAGGTGTTTAGAAGAGTGGCTGGTACCCAGTAGGTGTTCAGAAAATGTCGTTCTGTAAGCATGTCATCAGGGTTGGGGAGCTTAGTCAATGAGGTCTGCTCTTTCTCTTCCATGAGGATGCCACCTTGAATGCCCCATGCCAACTGGTGCCATCCCACCAAAGCCTGGAGCAAGAAACCAGACTCCTCATTTATTCTCTGCCCAGAGTAAGAGGAGATGAGTCTGTCCATTAACTCTACCCTACACCAAGATCTTTGCAGAGGCCTCTCTACTTTAGAGACAAACAGAGGTCAGTGGACCCCTCTTTGCACAGAAGAAAATCTGAAGGGGAAAAATATCCCAGTGCAGCATTTTTCTCCAGGGTGCACGAGCCGCGCACTGTGGCATCTTGCTAAAAACAAAGAGCTAGCTTCTGGAAAGTGATCGTTTCTCTTCTGGTGAATGCGAAATATTTCTTACGATAGACATTTATCCTTTGGAGAAGTCCAGCATCCCTACGATCCTTCCCATTTCATTATTTATTTTTATTTTTTATTTTTTAAAATTTTTTAATGTTTTATTTATTTCTAGGAGAGAGAGAGAGAGAGAGAGAGAGACAGCGTGAGCAAGGGAGGGTCAGAGAGAGAGGGAGATACAGACTCCGAAACAGGCTCCAGGCTCTGAGCTGGCAGTCAGCACAGAGCCCGACGTGGGGCTCGAACCCACGAACCGCGAGATCATGACCTGAGCGAAAGTCGGACGCTCAGCCGACTAAGCCACCTGGGCGCCCCTCATTATTTATTTTTTTAATGGTTTCTTTATTTTTGAGGCAGCAGAAGCAGAGGCGGGGCAGAGAGAGGGGGACAGAGGATTTGAAGGGGGTTCTGTGCTGACAGCTGCAAGCCCGATGCAGGGCTCGAACTCAGGAACCGCGAGATCACCACCTGAGCCAAGTTGACGGTCAACCGACAGAGCCACCCAGGTGCCTACCAAGTGCCAGGAACTGTGGATTTAGCAATGAACAAAGGAGGCGGAAATCTCTGCTCTCAAGGAGCTCAGACTCCAGCAGACAATTAACACTGTGGATAAGTAAACTAGGTGCAGGATAGTACAAAAGCTATCGCAGAAAATTAAGGGGAAGAGGGGTCG
Source organism: Hyaena hyaena (assembly GCF_003009895.1). Classification (NCBI taxonomy): domain Eukaryota; kingdom Metazoa; phylum Chordata; class Mammalia; order Carnivora; family Hyaenidae; genus Hyaena; species Hyaena hyaena. The sequence continues at coordinate 2,020,047 of NW_024080709.1, read as the reverse complement.
TGGGTGTTGGGCGGGGACAGGGTGGGGAGGGAAATGGATGAAGGGTGGGTAATGGAGAAGGTTGTCCTTTCAGAGACTCCCCTACAGAGGTGAAGGGATGGGGTACCTGTCCCTGATACCTGGATGCTGGATAGTTCGCATGATGAACCCAGACTGCGCCAGCTGCCCAGTGAAATTCAGCCGGTGAGTACACCCTCCAGGACACAGAATCTAAAGACGGTGCAAAGCCAGCGATCTCCAGACACACTCATGTCCCTGAGGCTGGCTTTGTATTTCAGGTACAGAACGACAGGTGTGCAGGGCTGGCCATACCAGTGGGGACACCCCAGGCTGGCTGATCCCCAGGCCATGTCTCCTGTCTCCCTACCAGGCTTCCAAAACAGAGATCCGTTTCTACTTAATTTCACTAGCATCTATTCTATTGTTTTATTTGAACCTCAGACCAGTGTACTTCTGCTGGTGGGGAGAAAAAATACCTCAAATAGATGATACTCATTGGACTTGCAGGCATAGCTCTAGACTCATACGCTCCAGGTCTATGATAAAACAGTCGAGGGAAACATTACCAATCCACGTAAGATTTTTTTCCTCTAGGACAGCTCTGGGAAGGTGACACAGATAAGGGGAAAATTGGCATCAATTATTATTTGTGCTGGGCAAGGAAAGGGTGGAAGGGAGCAAGAAAAAAGTAGGTCCCACACTGCAGCTGTTTGGACACAAATAATAAAAGCCAGGCAGATAACCCAGCAGATCTGCTTAGGTATTTGAAGCTCCCTGTCCCTCAGTAACGGATTATCTTATATAGACTGACAATATAATGGTTTCATGGTGCTTTTTCTTTCTCTCCCTGAAAAAGTAAGATATTCCCTCTGCCAAACACACAAAGAATGCAGGACACCAAAATGGGATGTATGCGGTGGGGAAGAAAGACAATTTCTTTCCCATCATGGGACCTCTCAGCAGGTAAATATTGATTACATTTTGCCGATGCCTCAAGCCATTATTTCTGATACCACTGCCTGCTGCCACCAATGAATTTCCCCTTCCTCATCACCATGGGAATATCAGAGAGAGCGAGGAGGAATATCCCCCTAAAGAAGCCTGGCAGAAAGGCGCTTTCTAATTATGAGCATTTAATTCACGTCCCCAGTCCTGTGTCCTTGGGAAAAGACAGCAAGTGTCCGGCCTGAAGATAATTCTTCACCTGGTGCCACCTGCGGTTCAGGGAAACAGAATGCCATCCCCGACCCAGAAGGCAGAAAAGAAGCCAGGATCCGGTTGACTGTCAGAAAGCATGCCAGAGACTTGGTGCTCTTGGTTATCATGTGAATTATGGATGTCGCCACGGGGATCCCTAGTGTAGCAGAGGTGGCAGAGGCGAGGAGATGGCAGGTGCATGATTCTGGAATCGGCAGGGGCTGACAATTAATCCTTCAGCCCCATGCATGGTATCAACACTGTTTTGGGCCTGCTGGTAAGTTCCACCACCAAATTCTGCCTCAAGCAGAAAGGTTTACGCACACCGCCCCTGAAGGTCCTGCCCTGACCCCAGCTTTGTGGTCATGAGTGGGAGCAGAAAATGGATATTGAGAGTTTCAGCCCCACACTCATCACCAAAACCTCCAACTGCAGAGCCTCACTTGGCCAAGCTCCAAGTGCAGGAGCACTTCCGAGGGAAGGAACCAGAAGCTCCCCTGCCTTAGGCTGAGTCCCCTCCAAAGCAGATTCTGACACAAGGAGTGAAGAGTAAGTTATTTATCTGGGAAGCAATCTTAGAAAACCCTATCAGGGGAGCAGGAAAGCAGGCAGTGTAAACTGCATTATCAAAAGATAATTGCTCCAGGGCACCTGAGTGCTCGGTTAAGCTTTGGACTTCGACTCAAGTCATGATCTTGTGGTTCGTGAGTCTCAGCCCCGCACTGGGCTCTCTGCTATCAGCTCAGGTGGGCTCTTAGGCCAGCAAAGTGGCCATCACCACCACCACCACCATATTAACTTATATCCATCCTAGAGTTCTCAATGCAAACACTACACCTTCAAAGAAGCCCTATTGGATGGTATAATCTTGGGGTTCAAACTGCGATCCTTCCCGTACGCATCAGTACAACCTTCTCAGAGGACAGTGTAGTGAATGTATCAGAAGCTTAAAAAGAGGGGCACAGTCTGACCCAAGTATCTGCACCTTAGACTCTGTTCTAAGCACATGCTTCAGTTTCATGTAAAAAGATCCAGGGCATTTATTTCAGAATGGTTATACAGAAAGAATGGAGGAAGGAAGGGAGGAGGAAGAGAAGGAAATCTGGAAAGCAAAAGAGACCAGCAAAGAAAAGAAACAAACTTTGGATTTAAGTATCCAAACTAGGTGATTGGTTGACTATGTTGTATACATCCATCCAATGGAATATTACTTGACCATAAAAAATGATGATACATAGGCATAATAACTGACTTGCAAATTGGTTCATGATACATCACTAATTTGAAAAGCAAGTCTCAGAAGAATATTTTTAGTAGGTATGCTCCATGGGATCTCAAATGTAGTGTGTGTGTGCGTGCGTGTGTGTGTGTGTGTGTGTGTGACAGACAGGGTGCGAGGAAATGCACCAGCATACAGCACCACGGAATGTTGGGAAATACATAACACAATTTTCCTGCCCAATTTCCTTTTCCTCCTTCGCTTCTGTGTGGACCATCTGAGGTTTCTATATCAAAGAATAAAAGGAACTCAAATCCTGGGGGGGAATCCCTTTGACATACTTAACCATCCAAATAACTTGCCCTTTGAATATTCTGCATTTTGTCCCTTGACTGAGGGAAAGAAAATAACATCCCTGGGACTGATCACAGGGAAGTAGAGCTACTGAATCAGGGCAAACTGGGTGACCAGTTGTCTTTCTTCTGCAATTTATATATATATATATATATATATATATATATATATATATATGTAGCCTCTTATCTTTGCCTGCCTGGATGATGCTTCTCTTGGCCTCCTTTCCCATCACCACATACAATTCCATGAGCTTCAGCTCCAATTCAATCACATCAGAAAGGAAATACAGAAAATCAAACCCCAAAGCGAATAGGTCCTCCATGCTTGCCACTCATCAATACCCCCTTGAAGGTGAGCATTAAGTTGAGGTACCTTAGCCCCGTTTCATCTGCTCCACTGTCGGAGCTGCCCTGAGGAACTACAGCCTCTGGAAACAAGGCCCAGAAGGCTCGGAACCAAAAGGAGATAAGCATATGTTTGTGTGAGCTGAAAAATTGTCCTATATGGAACAGAGTCAAAATAAATCAATAAAAGCAGTTTCAGACATGCAGTGCTGAGAGAAACTGTTAATTACTGGTATTACCGTTGATATCTATTCATTTGAGACTTTTGTTCAGCAAAAGCAATTGCCTGGCCCTGTTATATAACCAAAATCAGGAGAATTTACAAAGAAAAAGGGGGAAAAAAAAACACAAAACCTCAGCTCAAACTCAGACAAAAGGATTGAAGGAAAATGAGACAAGAGATATTTTCCGGGGATTTACCAAGACAAATCAGCTCAGATATGAACCTGCCCAGTTTCGTGCCAATATCACCCATCCTCACAGCTTACAGTCCCTGCATATAAATTTCAAGTTTGAAGGAGCCCAGAGAGATACCTTCTTAAGAGACTTCTGCATAATCAAAAGGTTTCCTCCTTCTCAAAAAGGATTTCTGTTCTTAGATGAATCCTTGGAAATTATATATAATGAAACCCGGGAGCTTCGTGGTTCAGAGTGAGGATTCTGTAACCCCAAAGACCTGGGTTCAAGATTCGTTTCTGTCCCATCAGAACTCAGGAACTGTCAGGTTAGGGAAGGTTTCTGAGCATCCTTCTTCATACGTTAAATGAATGGAATACTAATCCCTACCTCTCAGAGATACAGAAGTCAGACTCTGTGAGGCACTCACTGTCAGTCTCTAACCAAGAAGAAACCGTGTATTTCTGACAGCAGGATTTCAATCCAGGGAATTAGCTGTATATGTGGCAACAGGATGCTAAATGACCAAGATGTTAAATGAGACACCGAGGCAATCCTACTTGAATGCAATACCTTGAAAAGTCTCCATTGATGGAGGAAAAAAAGAAAAAACATGATGAGAAAAAGTTGACTTTTTAAATAAAAATAGCATCTGGTCCCACGCATCTGTAACTCGGCCTCACTTGTTTTATCCTAGCCCTGGTCCTGGCAGAGATAAATAGACGGTGAGAATCTGCTATAACACCTTGGACAAGGGACAAAGGGCCAAAGGACACTGGAGCCCATGGCAAAAGCTGGGCCTGTCCCACGTGATCTGGAGCTGCACAGGAGACATGGCCATCACAGAGCCGCCACCGGAGGCCAAGAGAAGACAAAATCCCATGGCTTGTCCTTGCCTCTCACCTTCCAGTCTTCCACTGGCGCCTCCCACTGGCCAAACTCAGCTGTAACTCTGCTCCTGCAGGAGCCTGGGACCAAGGTCTGCGGGGGGGAGGGCAAGGAATACGTTCAAAGCGAAGTCAGCCCAGGGGGCCAGAGGGCTTCACACAATTCCTCTCCAGCCCCCAAGCTCACAAAGTGTGAGGATCGGGATACCGGGCCTGGTTTCTAAAGGACAACGGGCTTCTGTGTTTGAGATGGCCGCCACGATGATGGTGGGTGGACGGCCGCCACGATGATGGTGGGTGGCCGTCCCTGTGGGGGTTCCAGCATGCACGTCTCCGCAGGTCATGGGTAGTGACGAGGACAAGAACACATGACCACGCCCACCCTCTCAGGGGACTTCATGAAGTTACCATATCAGAAGTGCCCCAAAATGACCCCCTGCTAGAACTATAGGAAACCGGAGAAACACGTGGGTGAAGAGAGGGTGTACCGGCAGCATGCAGACGCCGCAGACGCTTGTGGTCAGGAGGGAGGTGGTGCAAGGCAGGAGGTGGGAGGGAAAGCAAATTACCCACCTATGGTAGAATTTCCCACTTGGAAGCTGCCATAGGCTCAGGGAACCGGGTGTCGTAAAAGTGAGGAGGGGAGAAAAAGCAAAATTGGAAATGGGTGTAATGTGGGGGCGCTGGCTAGGAACGTGGGGTGGTGGTCAGAGGGGTTTGAACCCGACTTCTGCTCTCAGCTGGCCAGTGTGGCCTTGGTCAAGTTGCTGAACCTGCCTCAGCCTCATGTATCAGGTGAATGAGGATGACCAGAGAGCCCGGCTCAGACGTCTATTGTACGGATTGAACGACATCACGGAGATGAAGAATTTAGAGCTCCTGGCTCAAAGCAAATGCTCAGTAACTAGCAGCTGCTACTATCTTTATTATCGGTGCTGTTGTTGTTACTATTATTATCCTTATTATGGTTGAACTTGGGAATGGACATTTCCACTGTGGGAGGTATTGCAATAGTTTAGGGACCTCTGGGATATGCAGAAGAGTGCGTTTAGTGAACTTGTGGGTCAAGTTCAGGGGTATAGAGGACTTCCTAGATAAGGCAAGATTTCTGTTTCCCTCAGGTAGTACCTCCCCACCATAGACAGATGGTACAGATATAGATTTGGAAATACATTTGGATGTACCTACAAATACAGATACAGGTGTAGGTATAGGAATAGATGGAAATGTAGGTGTGGGTCTAGGTAGATCTACAAATAGCTGTACTTTATAAAATGCGCATATAAAAAAATTTAAAAAAATAAAATGTGCATATACTTTAAAAGTTTAAAGAATCACACTAAGTGCCAAATAAAGCTAGATATAAAATGCAGTTAGTGTTCACTGAACACTACTGGCCGTGGCAATCCCCGTAGCAGGAACCATGGGGGAGGGCTGTACCACAGGATGTGGTCTCTACCACCACCAGACCCCACATCCCAGGCACTGGGGAAAGAGACATTGACAACAATAAAACTTTTCTCCCTAAGGCAGGGAATGACTAAGTTCGACTTTGAAGTCTTTCTGGAAAGGGCGGATCTGAGCTGCGTCTCCATCAACCAGCTCACGAGGAAGGAATGACAGACAGTGAGATTCAGAGAGCATCTTGCCTTTCCTTTTGTGGGGAGAGTGGGGTTGTCTGACCCTGGAGATAATTTCCTTCCGCTTGTTTTAAGAACATTATTGGAGAATTTTTTTTCTCAGCTGGAGGTGGGGGCCTCCAAAGCTGTCACTAAATATTTTCAAGGTTTCTCCACGCTGTAGCACATATCAGTACTTCATTCCTTCATGGTTGGATAATATTCCACCATATGGATAGATCACGTTCTATTTATCCCTTCTACAGTTACCGACATTTGACGGACATTGCTTTCCCCTTTTGACCATCACAAAGAGTGCTGCTATAAACATTCATGCGCAAGTTTTTCTTTGAACACCTGTTTAATACTTTTTGGTATGCACCTTGGGCAGTTGAACTGATGGGTCATGTAGTAATTCTATGTGTACCTCTTTGAAGAACCATCTAATACATTCCTAGCAATCACCAGAGAGTCATAGAGTTTTTTCCTTCCAGGAAGTTCCAGAAAAGTTCTGGGCTCTCCTCTCATTGGCCCATTTAAGGTCACATGCCCATCCCTGCACCAATCATTGTGGGAAAGAAAATGGAATGCCATGACTGATGAAGGTTGTCTATTTCTGCATTAAGGAAAAGCCCTCTACCCAAACCACAGAGACGGAGAAGGGGAGATGGTGTTTTTTTCTAAGGAAAATCAAAGGGATGTTAACAGAAGATGAGGGAAAAGTACTGGAAGACAATTAGCAAGAAGTGTCCACCTCACCCAGCGAGCAATGAAATAACCACTTTATATATATCACGACATGAGAAAATGTGATGATCATTTGTCGAGCCCTTAATATATGTCAGGCACCATTCTATATGCTTTGCAGAGAGAATTCACCGTTAGTGTCCCCATTGAACAGATCAGAAAAATGAAGCTCAGAAACTTTAAGTAACTTGTCCAAAGTTCACACTGTTAGAAAGTGGCCGAGTTGGGACTTGAACCCAGATCTCCCCAGTGTTAATGCTCCTAACCTTTCCTATATACCACCCTGCTGCTTTACTGAATAGAGGGCGTCAGACATGGGAATAATCTGGATGACTGCTTGGTGAAGGGTGAATATCTTAATACTCACCTAGGTACCAATGTATGCACAGATACCCTCACACACTTTCCAGTGGCACAGAATGAATGGACATAGCCCTCTATTTCCCAACACACATCACATAGAGCCAAAGAGACACATATTCCTCTTTTTCCTCATTAACTATGTCTCTCACCAGCCAATAGATCTTTAAAAGTGGTCAGAACAACAACAACAAAAATGGTCAGAACCCCAGAATTCCACCTGGGAGCCCCCTCTACCACACATGGGCGTTTATGGTCTCTTCAAAGAATGTGGAAATTAAATGCCGTCAGGAAGACTTGTCTGGTCCACCAGGAGTGGAACTTCAAGTGTTAAACTATCTCCCTTCTGTTGAAAATCAAATTGCTTTTTTCCCTAAAGCATTTCCTTTGATTCAGCCCGCAAGGATTGTTTTACAGAAATGGGAGGGATCTGCTGATCTTTTGGGGCTCTGGGTGAAGTCTCAGTCCTGTTAACGTGGTACCTTGTCTCCCTCCTCTGTCTGAGCTGGGAACAAGAAGAAACCTTCACAATGACAGTCTCATAACAGGACTGTGTTTTCTTTCTGCACATTACATCTCAGGGGATCACTGTCATTTGTCTCCTGCCAATGACAATCAGCTTCCCTGGGCCCCCCGGTTGCTTGGGAAGCAATGTTGCCGTGAAGCTCGTCTTGGGCAATGCTTTATAATTGTCACAGAAACCCAATGTTAATAGAGCTGTCTGGCTAACGAGGTTCGTGAGCCCCTGCGTATCCGTACCAGCACCCCAGCGGCCTGAAAGCATGTCTGAGTGCTTCTCCATCCTGACAACATTTTGCATATATACATAAAAATAGGAATCAGATTTGATCCCACACAAATATGAGCCACAGTCACCAGGAAACAAACAAACAAACAAAAAATCAGCCTGTGTATTCTGCACTGGGCAGTTAATAGCTCCCTGCCCTTTGTAGTTGTTTCTGTGTTCTTTGCTTTTTCCTGAAATATCCCCCCCTCTTATCTCCACTTATCCAAATACATCCTTCATTTGTCTCCTGAGGCCACTGCAGCTTACAATGATTCTTCACCCACCAGTGGCATTTGACTGTACCTTGCATTTGACAATTAATCATGAGCTTCCTTGTGACATGGCCTGTATTCTTCAACTGAACTGTTTTAACTGTTCACATTGTCAGGACCATGGCCCTAGTTTTTCTTTTGTTTTTACTTTAGGAGCTTTTTTTTTTTTTTGATGTGTAGTTGACATACATGATTATATTAGTTTCAGGTGTTTGATATAGTGACTGAGCATTCATGTGCATGATAAAGTGATCACCACGATAAATCCAGCTACCGTCTGTCACCATATGAAGCTGTTACCTATTCTTAACTATATTCCCTGGGCTGGACAATGTATCCCCATGCCTTAGTTATTTTAAAACTGGAAGTTTGTATCTTTTAAGTCTCCCTGGCCCTGGTTTTAACCTTCCCCTGAATTAGAAGAAAACGGGTTAAGAGAGTGGAGAGTTCTCCTTTCCTTCTCTGACACCGTCTCCGCCCACCACACATCCCTGGCCACCCTTTTGGACATTCTGTATCTCTCTGAAAGCTCCAAATAATGGGTCACATCAACTACAGACATCCAGAGCTCCTGAGGGTACTGGAAATGATTCCATAAATTCTGAGGAGCTGAGCCAAGTAGGAAAGGAATGAAGGTCAATTAACGATAAATAGAGTAAAGAGACGACATAAACTTTCCATGAGGAGAATAGCTCTACCTGACTTAGGGGAACCATAAAAACAACTCTTGGGGCACCTGGGTGGCTCAGTCGGTTAAGTGTCTGCCTTTGGCTCAGATCATGACCTCATTGGCTGGTGAGTTCAAGCCCCACATCAGGTTCTGTCCAGGCTCAGAGCCTGGAGTCTGCTTCAGATTTTGTGTCTTCCTTTCTCTCTGCCCCTCCCCTGTTCACACACTGTCTTTCTCTCTCTCTCAAATATAAATAAATACTAAAAAAAATTTTTTTAAACAACTCTCTGGGTAGCTTTCCATTGTTCTGAAAGTTCTGCTGCCATGGACAACTTATCATCTATCAATGCCTTAACCCTGAACTCCCTAACTGCAGCTACCATTGATTCTATTCACATACCCTGACCCCTTGCTTAGCCTGACTTCAACTAAAATGTCTTCTGAACTATCTGTGTCCCAGATCAGCAGTCTTCCAAAGCAAGGGTGGTTGAAAGAGTGGACTTGCGTCAGACTGTTTGGGTTTGAAGCTCGCCGTAGGAAGGAAACTACTTAACGTCACCTGTCAATCCGGGACAGTGGCGCTATGCACTTCATGGGCTGTTTTGAGAGAATTAAATGAGGAAGTCTATATAAAGAGTTTAGCGGAGATCCCGACACATAGTAAGTTCTCGGTGAATTCAACCTTTTACTACGATGGTTATGTCTTAGATCCTTAACTGTCAAGTCAGGTAAGGGAGGAAAGGAACGGAATCTTTTCCTTCATGGTACCCTCTAGTGGTTACAGAGGAATAATAGTATAGGTAGAAGCTTTGAAGTCATTCACGGAGTCCAGACCCAGGCTCCACAACATACTAGCTGGGTGGTATTAAGTAATTTACTTAACCCTATGCAGCCTCCTTTCTTAAGTAGAGTAATATCCATTTTACAGAGTTGTCAATATTCTAGAGGATATATATAGAGATAGCTGGACTAAAATAAATGTACCATGAGCAATGATCCATTTGTGCCTATAAACTTGAAAGAGCTGCAGGAATAATTTTATTGGTCTATAAGAGTCAGGAGTATATATTGAGGACAAACAGAATAGATTTGATGCTTTATCTGGGGGAGGCCTATCTCTCTGGGAGGGCTCTATGGCATTCCTTTGTATGTTTGAAAATTGCTCAAGATTCTTTTTTTTTAAATTTATTTTTTTAAGTAATCTCTATACCCAACATGGGGCTCAAACCTACAACCCTGAGATCAAGAGTCACATGCTCTACCAACTGAGCCACCCAGGTGCCCCACGAGTACTTAAGATTCTTAAGGCTGCAGTCATCACCTTGATTTTTTTTTTTTAATAGAGAAAGGAATTTCATATAGAGAACATTCTCCTGTTATCTCTGCATCGCTAACCTGGCTGTGTAATGTGGATCACATAAGTCAAAAGAAGACTCAAGAAAGACTATGCATGATTGTGTCTGGGAAGAAAAAAAAAAGTTATCTCCTTAATTGTTGCATCAGGTGCTATGGCTGTATTCATTGGCTACCATGTTGAATCTAAATACTTCTCTCCATTAACACAGCTTTGGATAAAAATCTAGAGAGTGTCAAAAATATGCTCACAGATTACATTCCATAGATACAACTCATTCCATAGATACAACTCCTGGAATCAGTCCCTTGCAGATAAACCCTCCCAAGTTACCTTCTCCAGCAGACAGTGTTTCGGAGGTTGAAGGAATAAATGTCCATTGCTCTTCATCATCCCAGCTGTGTGCTAATTAGAACCTGATGGAAAATGGTAAGAAAAATTAGGGCAAAATGTCATCTTTTCTTGCTCAACGGTACGCCAAGTGCAGACGCTTCTGGTTCAGCACACAGTGTCAATTTCCCATCCAGGATGCACCCTTCCACTGACAAGCTTTGATCTGAAGAATGAACTTCAGACATGATTTCAAAGAGGTAAGGCCTCAGAGTTCCTTCTGGTCATTCTGCTCCTCTGAAAAATCCATCTTTCTCTGGTCTGTGGGAAGCATGGACTATTGCCTACCCATAGTCTGCCCATCTCCCAGAATCCTTTGCCCCACGCATGAGTAAAACTTACAACCCTAAGGTTTCAAATCCTTTTGGGGGTGGGTGGCTGGGGGGTGGGGACCTGGGTGGCTCAGTCGATTAAACGTCTGACTCTTGGTTTTCACTCGGGTCATGAACTCGCAGTTTGTGAGTTCGAGTCCAGCATCAGGCTCTGCACTGACAATGTGGAGCCTGTTTGGGATTCTCTCTTTCTCTCTCTCCTTCAGTCCCTCCTACTCTCTCTCTCTCTCTCTCTCTCTTTCTTTCCCTCTCAATCTCTCTCTCAAAATAAATACGTAAAATTTTTAAAAATTTAATGTTTATTTTTGAGACAGACAGAGCACAAGCAGGAGAAGGGCAGAGAGATAGAGGGAGACACAGAATCTGAAGCAGGCTCCAGGCTCTGAGCTGTCAGCATAGGGCCCGATGCGGGGCTGAACTCACGAACTGCGAGATCATGACCTGAGCCAAAGTCAGACGCTTAACTGACTGAGCCACCCAGGAGCCTCTCAAAATAAATAAATAAACTTAAAAAAAAAATGCCTAAGACACCAGGGAGTTGAGTGTGACCATTTTGGGAGGCTGTCCCCCAAAATACCTTCTGCTGCTCCCACCACTCTGAGAGTAGCTGAAAAGCCCCCAAAACATTCTCAGAAGGCAATATTAGGCATTCAATCTACCAATATGTCACCAAGTACCCAAAATTATTTCTAAATCCCACTTGCTGAGAGAGAAGCCGAAAGTAAAGGGATTAGAAGGGAGTCTAGTCACACAGAGAGGCAAGACTGTGGGTTCACATCCCAGCACCCCACATCCTGGCTGCGCCGAGTTACTGACTTCTCCATAGCCCAGTCTCCTCTCCCGTAAGATGGAAATAATAATAGCATCTCTCTTATAGACTCTCGATGATCATTAAACTATACAATCTATATGCAGTGCTTAGCCCAGAGCCAGTACATAGTAAGTATTCAATAAATTGTTTATATAAACATTTCTCAGTGCATGATCTCATTGAATATCACAATTCTATGAAATAGGTATTGCAACCCTCTTCTGTTTAGTTGCCAAGAAAATTGAGACTTACGAGAAGGACTTTGCTTTGTTTGGATCCCACAGCTAGAAACTGGCCAAGCCATGGTTCGACCTAGGTCGGTGTGACCCAGACAACCTTTGCTAATTTAGTGAACTGTTAGCACAGAGGACCCGAGCCCAGGGGAATCCCTGGCCCCAGTTAAAGCAGCTCACTGAGGGAGACGGAGGAGCCAAGGGGAGAGCTCCTCCAACCTCCAAGCTGCAAAACAGAAATGATTATTAAACATTTATAAACTCACACCCCCTACAGTGAGGTCACCTTAGGGCACAAGGCAAAATTCAGCCCATTCAACAAAAATGCCGCCAGGTTCCTAAAATTGCAAATGTAAAATTGTGTATTTTCATAAAATCAACATCCTAGGGGATAGGGTTTGGCAGACTGCCGACTTCATGTGCCCTTCATTGCAAAGCTCCACGGGAGGGGGTGAGGGGAAGTGAACTCACACTCACTGGGCACTTACTAAGTGTCTTGCCTTGTGTCAAGTGTTTTCTAGATCTGATCACTTCATCCACCAAATAATGCTGAGACACAGGGTCATGGGCTCCATTTCACTGGGGAGTGAGGGTCAGAGAGGTTAAGTGACTTGCCCAAGGTTACGCAGAAGAAAACCAGCATTAAAACCCACGTTTGTTGTGGTTCCTGGATGGCTCAGTCGGTTGGGTGTCCGACTTTGGCTCAGGTCATGATCTTGCAGTCCGTGGGTTCAAGCCCCACACTGGGCTCTGTACTGAGAGCTCAGAGTTTGAAGCCTGCTTCAGATTCTGTGCCTCCCTCTCTCTCTCTGCTCCTCCCCTGCTTGCGCTCTGTCTTTCTCCCTTTCGCAAACAAATAAACACTGAAAAAAATTTTTAAATAAATAAATAAAACCCAGCTGTGTCCAAACCCAGCACCAGTGCAGGGACACCATCTCCATAGTCTGCAAAGCTTGGAGATGTCGCCAAGTTCCTTCCGGTACACCCTGCTGGGCTTTCCCACAGCCAGTATTTCTTAAGAAAAACTAAATTAAATACTCAGTGCCATCACTGAGACCTGGGTGGGTGTGAAGTCTCCGAAATAGAAACCCTTCCCTAGAATCATTGTCTTTGCTCCATCTCCATGTCTCCTGACTCTACTTAACAGCTCTGGATAAAGTGAAAGCTTCTTTTTCATCCTTATTAAGCAACAGACTCTTCTCTCAAACTCCTAGTCCTCACCCTTTCTGAGCCTTGCCCGAATGTTAATGCTCTTGCTCTGTGATCTTTGTGCCTTCACGACACCCTGAACATGAGGTGTAATGATTGAAACGGAGGGTCCTCCGTAAAAAAAAAAAAAAATTATACCTGCCAAGGCAAAGGATAGACAGATATTACCTATAGGACAATACCATTTGCTAGAGCTATGGGGTTACAGCAAAATTACAGGTAAACAAATTATACTATACCAGGGAAAGATTCCTCTGTACATTTTTTTTAATTTTTAAAAAATGTTTATTTTATTTATTATTTTTGAGAGAAAGAGAGAGTGAGCAGGGGAGGGACAGAGAGAGGGGGAGAGAGAGAGAATCCTAAGCAGGCTCCACACTGGGAGTCCACAGCCTGAGGCGGAGCTTGAACCTGCAAACTGTAAGCTCATGACCTGAGCCGAAATCAAGAGTCAGGCGCTTAACCGACTGGGCCACCCAGACTTCCCTGTCAGTACTTTTTGAATAAACTTGCTTTCCAGTGGCTTATTAAATTAACACTAATGTTTTTTTCCTGTGGGTTAAAACCTGGCTTGCAAAGTACTGTTTTGAAATGATGCATCCTTGAAGAGCACTAATTGATCCATCCTAGCATTAGCCAAACTAAAATCCTTTCCATTTTTAATTAAAGTATACTTTTCATCGAATCCTGAAATGACCTCTTCTATACTGGGAATTTGCCAAAGCACTTTTAGAACCAAAAAAGCTATTAAATTATCAATCCTGTAGAGTTTCCCTTCCACCCAGGCTAGAGAGATCTGAAAGGGCCATCATTCCCACCTTAACGGCAAGAAAAAGGCAGGCAAACTTCAAAATCATAACTTTCCTTAAGCCTGTCCAAAGTCCCAGGTAACAGGGAGACCAAGTGGCCTGAGCCCCAGGGAAGGACAGTCTTCTCCAAGGATCATCTGGGGCAGAGCGTGATAGGAGGAGACTATATGTGGGTAAGAAGAATTCAGCTACAATTTGTAACAATTGCTGAAGGCCATGTGTGCACCAGGGTGAGACTATGGAGCCCCTGAGAGTCCCAGACAGGGAAGCCCGTACCAGTCACAGGCTCCCCTCCGTAGACCCCCAGCGGGGGCTTGGAACAAAGATCCAAAGTCAGGTGCAACGAGACAACAGTTGTCCTCAGTGGCTCAGCCCTAGAGCTGTGCCGGGGTAAACTCAGAAGCCGTCATCCAAATCCCGCTTCCCCAACAGAACCAAAACCTCAGGAGGAGGGAGGAGGGAGCAGGGCAGGGAAGAGGGAGCCCCTCTGGAGCAGGGGAAAGGGCACAAAACAGTTGCATAAGAATGCAGGGATCAGGGGGCGCCTGGGTGGCTCAGTCTGACTTCGGCTCAGGTCATGATCTCACAGTTCGTGGGTTCAAGCCCTGCATCAGGCTCTGTGCTGACAGCCAGCTCAGAGCCTGTCGCCTGTCTTTGGATTCTGTGTCTCCCTCTCTCTCTGACCCTCCCCTGTTCATGCTGTCTCTCTCAGAAATAAATAAAACATTAAAAAAAAAATGCAGGGATTAGCTCACCAATAAGACACAAGACTCCTAAACATCTCTGTACAGAACAAAAGAGTTTTTCAAAATATATGAAGGAAAAAGGGGCCAAACTGAAATAGATGAGTGCACAGATACAGGTGGAGACCAGTACTCTGCTCACCGCTCCTGGATTGGACACAGCAGGAAGGAAACCCAGCGTGGAAGTGAGGCTTGAACAAGGTCATCAACCAACCTGACCCAACTGACATTGGTAAATCACGCCACCCACACAGAATGCATGTATTTTTCTTTTTTTTTTTTAATTTTTTGAAGTTTATTTGCTTATTTTGAGAGAGAGAGAGAAAGAGAGCACACAAGTGGGGAAGGGGCAAAGAGAGAGGGAGAGAGAGAGAGAATCCCAAGCAGGCTGCACCATAGGGCTCGAACTCATAAACCTCGAGAACATGACCTGGGCCAAAATCAAGAGTCAGATGCTTAACCAAGTGAGCCCCCCGGGTGCCTCAGCATGCACGTATTTTGTAAGTGCACAGGGCACATTCTCCCAGATAGACCACATTCCTTTTCCATATAGGTCTATAGAGACCCTTTCAGAAAATAGAAAAGAAGAAAAGACTTTTCAGTTCCTTCCTTAGGCAAGCATTATACCCACAACAAACCAAGCAAAGAAATTACAGGAAGGAAGGAAGGAAGGAAGGAAGGAAGGAAGGAAGGAAGGAAGGGGAAAGAGGAAACCAGAAGTATGCTGTTCAACAGAACTTTGGGCTAGGGTAGAAATATCTGCACTGTCCAATATGGTAGCCATGAGCCACATGTGGTTTTGGAGCCCTTGAGATATGACTAGCATAACTCAGGAGATACAACTTTAATTTTACGCAAGAACTGAATCTTATAAGATCTCTCAACAAGTTAGGAATTAAACGTATTCTCCTCACACTGATAAGGGGTGTTTACAAAAAGCTACAGGCATTATCATGCTCAATGGTGAAAGTCTGAGCACTTTCCCCTGGAATCGGGAACAAGGCAAGGGTATCAATCTTAGTTAACATTGTGCTAGAGGTCCTGGCCAGCAAGTAGTATTGACAAAAGGGTAGGCACATTGATCAATGAAGCAGAAAATAGAGTTCAGAAAGAGATCCACAATAGTCCATTGATTTTTGATGAAGGTGTGTTAAAGGCAGTTGGAGCTACAGAAGACGTTACCTGCCTGTTTTGTGCCTATTTGCTTATAAATGTTTATTCAATAGATATCCCCATGTGAGATGAGGGAAAAAATAAACCAGTCATGTAGATAGCTCATAAATATGTGGTGATTCCGTTTCTCCCTTCTCAGGGAAAATTTCTCTAACTGTAATTGCCGCCTTAATTGGTTCCTTGAACTGACACACAGAAGAATAAAATGTGACATATACCCTACCCTTCTTCATAGTAGAACAAGTCCAAATCACCCTCTTTCTTCAGTGCTCCCCCTTGGGAATGCCAAAAACCTTTGAATCAGAACTCCCAACTCAGTCTTCTGGCTCAAGTTCTGTGTACCAGCTAGAACCTCGGTCTCTTCTCTCCCCAAAATGATTTCTATTTAGACGTGTCCTTTGTCTCCTGCTTACAGATCTTAGCTGTAGTTCGCCTGTCCTTTATTTTTTTCCACAAGAGAGGACTACAGGGTGGCTTTCTTGTTTGTTGATTTGTTTATTTCTACAGGCTCCAAACTCAGAGTAGTCTATAACGTGAAAAGGGCTGTGGTTCTTGCACTGAGTTCCCCAGACGCAGGGTTCATGTGCAAGGGATCCGTTAAAGGGATGCTCTGGAGAAAAAAGTAAGGGGGGCAGGAGCGAGATAGGGCAGCAGAGAGTCAGTCAAGCAAGCCTGCAAACCAGGCAGAACCCCTCCAACCGGGCTCCAGTCTGATGGCACAGGGGATCTCAAGTGTAAGTCCCACCTCAGAGGCATCTTAAGCAATGGCAGGCGGGTCTTAAGGGTTTAAGGCTGCTCTGCGGGGACCCACATCGCCAGGCAGTTCCCTTTTCAGGTTCCTTAACCCAAAAGGCTGGGTCTCTCCAAAAAAGAGTAGCAGGTATGAGGTGCTGTGAGTGGTAGCAAACCAAAGCCAGGGGGTCACACAAAAACAGGATCCAAGTGGATCTGGGCAGAGCACCAAAGGCATTCCTCACCCACATTTAGTGAGCACCTACTTACTGAACCAGGAGTTCTGCTAGGCTTTTCACAAACCCTGAAAGATCCCTATTATTATCATTATCATCATTCCTATATTTTAATTTAATATAGGAATTTTTAATTTACATTAAATTAATGTAAATGTTAATGTAAAATTAACATTAATGTTAAATTTAATGTAGACCTCACACGAGGTCTACAACGTAGCTATTATGAATTCCATTTTCAAGATTAGAACAGTAAGGCTCAGAGAGGCTAAGTAACTTCCTCGAGATCACACAGCTACAAAGAGGCAGCAGTGGGACTCACACTGATGAGGGAGCATAAGGCAAGCAGGACACCCCGCAAACCACTCCCCCCCCCCAACAGGTGGGAGGTGTGTGACATTTCTCAGACACTCCTGGCTGCCCAAGAACAAAGGAAAGGACAGAAAACAGTGGTTAAACTGAAGGTCTCCATCAGTGTACAAATATCTTAGTAAGTTAGAAGAAAAAGGCAGTCTTATCAACAGCCTAATCTCCAGGAACTTTCTACTGTCTTACTGCTGTTGCTTTGCTAGAGGGAAAAACAACCTTAGGCTTATAGCTAGGCCTCCAATAATCTGTGAGTCTTTAACATATGGAAATCCCTTTAAGAAAGTTCTTGACTGTACCTCCCCCAACTCCACAGTATATAACCAGTCTTGTCCCCGTGCTTTAATAAAATCACCTTTTTTTGTCCCAAAGACTTTTTCAGGAATTCTTCCCTGGCCGTCAGCTCTGGACCCCCACCGCTCCCAAACCCCATCCAAACCAGGGTCTATCTGAACTCTGCTAAGTCTGTCGATGTTTTTCTCCTTTTCTGTGCCTCTCTTCCTCCTCTCCAGTACATTCCACCATTAGGTACTGAGGTCCTCCCTACAGCCAGGGCCTATGGCCACCATTCCACAGTTTCCTCCTTTTTATGGCCGCTGTCGCTGTCTACACTCCTACACTAGTGTCTACACTAGGTGGGTCCCTATCAGAGCTCACCTGCCTGGGGCCCAGGCCCGGTTCTGCCCACATTCTGCTCTCTGCTGTTGGTCCAGTTTGAAAATATTCCATTGACAGAATTCCAGCCAGGAACTAATGGTTGGAGATGGGAGCAGAGAACTTCCTTCTTCACCCAAATGAATGAGTTCCTCTCTGGTTTCAAGAACCCAAACTGCAACCTCAGAATGGAATGGGTGGAATCAGAATGGGCGAGGATCCAGATCTGAGCGTGCACAGGCAGACGAGGCAGTGGAAAACTGTGCTCCCTAAAAAGCTTTTACAGGACATCCTGAGGCTCTCTCTGCACCCAGCACCCCAGGCTTCTTCCCTCCCTCGAGGGCCTCCCTTGCCACAGCCAGAGGCCTGCAGGCTCTCCATCTGAGCCCCCTCACCTCCCCTCTGCATCACAAACACTAAGCAACGAACGGAGCAGATAAAATCAACGGGCTGTTTTCATGTGCTGAACTGGGGAGCAGTGAGAATCTTCAAGTAGGCGCGGCCCCAGGCTATCTGTGGGTCAGAAACCTCTGGAGCTTGTGGGTGAAAACCTGAAACCCACCCTGAGCACAGAGGGCAGGGAGAGAGCACAGAGGGAGGGGCAGGCCACTCCAGGAGGCAGATAGCAAGGTGAGTACGGAAAGGGACTTACATGCGAACTTGTTCTGGGGGCCGCCGCAGGCCAAGCAGACCTCCGCAGGGCTTGCAGGGTCTTAAAAGTTTAAGGAGACCCTAAGGGGGGTCAGTCTCATCTACATCCAGATGATCTGAACAACACCTCACTCTCTCGAAGCTGCGTCTGTGAAAACAGCTCGAACCGTGAGGCTTGTCGATTTCAAGGATGGGGGGATGGTCAGGGAGCGGGTGAGGAGTGTCAGTTGCTCCAGATCAGCCCTCAGGTCAACCTGCGGTCATGTCCTCTAGGTGACTTCCTCCAGCAGAACCGTCTGGAACTATGGAGCTAACTAATAATGTTAGTTAGGATGAGGTCATTAGGGTGTGTCCTAATCCAAGGTGATGGTGTCCTTATATATGAGAGGCTAAACAGAGAGTGACAAGCCTGCTGTACTATGCTGGGGACTGAGTCTTCCTGGAAAGTGGCTATAAAATGGCAGCTGGGGAGACTGGAAAATTGCAATAAAACAGGCTGAGGATATAGAAGCAAATAACAAAAATAACTAACAGCTCTTAAGCATCTTCTGTGCACCATGTGTTTTTTTTTTTTAATTATTTGTGTTATAGATGATCTTTTATTTATATACCAACTCTCTCTCCACGTAGCCTTATAAAAATGGCTATCTGGTAATTCCCACTTAATGAGATGAGGAAAGCAAGGCTCAGAGAGATTGAGTAACTTGCCCGAGGTCACACAGCCTCCAGAAACTGGAGACGTGAGTTGGTCGGGTTCCAAAGCCACACCTGATTTAATTTTTATTATAAAGTTACATCCGAAGGAGTAGCACAGTGGTTAAGCACGCAGCCTCTGAAATCAACCTGCCTACCCCAGACACGCCACTTATTGGATATACAACCGCATGAGTTTGCTGAGTCCGCCATAAAAAACGTACCACCAACAGAGTGGCTTAAACAACAGAAATTTACCATCTCACAGTTTTGAAGTTCTGGAACCAAGCCAGATTGGGGGCTGTAAGAGAAATCTGTTCCATGGGTCTTGCCTAGTTTCTCGTGATTTCCCAGCAATTCTTGGCATTCCTTGGCTTACTGGAACATCATCCCCATCTCTGTCTTCATGTTCACATGGAGTTCTCCCTGTGTGCACCTCTGGGTCCAGAATTCCCCTTTGGATGAGGATACCAGTCATGTTAGATCAGGACCCACCCTAATGACATCTTCACTAATTGTATCTGCAACAACCCTACGTCCAAAGTCACATTCAGAGCTACTGGGTGTTAGGAGTTGAGTATATATGAATATGGGGAGGTGGGGACGCCATTCAACTCCTAACAGCAATCATTGGCAATTACTTTTTCTCTCTATGCACACCTCTGTTAAAGGTACAGAAATAGTCACTTTTTCAGGTTAGGAGGTTTGAAAGAGTTAACATATAGAAGGCATCTAGAATAGGAGGTCAGCAAACCATTCCCCAAGGGTCAAATACAGTCTGCTACGTGTTTGTGCATAGCCAGCAAGCTAAGAATCATTTCTATATATTTAAAAATATGTTTTTAATGTTATTTTATTTTTGAGAGAGAGAGTGTGTGTGTGAGCAGGGGAGGGGCAGAGAGAGAGGGAGACACAGAGTCTGAAGCAGGCTCCAGGATCTGAGCTGTCAGCACAGAGCCTGACAGGGGCTTGAAGTCACAGACCTGAGACATCATGACCTGAGACAAAGTTGGACACCCAGCAGGTGAGCCACCCACACACCCCGGATGCTGTCTATATTTTTAAAGAATTGGGGGAAAGATTGAAAAAAGGATATTTCATGACACATGAAAAATGAAATTCGAATTTCAGTGTCCATAAAGTTTTATTGGAACTCTGCCACGCCCATTCATTTCCATACCGTCTGTGGTTATTTTTACACCACAGGAGCTGAGCTGAGTAGTCGCAGTTCCTACAGGGACCATATGGGCCACAGAGCCTAAAATATCTACTGCCTGGCCCAGCACAGACACCGTTTACCAGCTACTAACCTACGAGGTTACCTGGTATGTAGTAAGACCTGTATTAATATTGCTATCTTCTCTTCTCTTTCACCGCGATAGGAGTCATGTGCCCCTGCAATTCTCTTTGCAGCAATAATTTGCAACTTACATCCACAGCCCACCCGGTGTGCCTGGGGACCCTCAGCCTCTCCCCCGTCCAGAAGCTCCTGAATTGGCGGGATTCCTCGGCCATGCTCCTCAGCTGCTCTCCTAGCTGAGTCAAGTCCAAGCTACAAAGCTTACCTCTCCCCTGCTTGTCTGAGCAATTCTGTTTACCCCACTGCACAAGCTCCCAGCGGCTCCAGTGGGTCCAAAGGTGAGTGCGGGCGAACCTTCCATTATTTACATCTGAGGAACTCCAGCGCTTTTTCTCCCTTTCAATCATGTCAAGCCTTTGGCATCTCCAAGACAACACCTTACCCCCTTGTCAGAAAGTGCCTGCCTTCTTCCCACAAACTGGGAAATTTGCATCTTTAAAAAAGAAGCGAGAGGGGCGCCTGGGTGGCTTAGTCGGTTAAGCGTCCGACTTTCGCTTAGGTCATGATCTCGTGGTTCGTGGGTTTGAGCCCCGCGTCGGGCTCTGTGCTGACTGCCAGCTCAGAGCCTGGAGCCTGTTTCCAATTCTGTGTCTCCCTCTCTCTCTGACCCTCCCCTGCTCACGCTGTCTCTCTCTCCTAGAAATAAATAAAACATTAAAAAAAAAAAAAAAAAAAAAACAAGAAGCGAGAGACACTTTTGCCCCCTACTTTTTGCTGGCCAGAAAAAGAAGTGGAGCCTCATTTTAGTTAGATGGCTTCTCCGGAATACCCAGGAGGAAGGAGGGCAGAGGAGGGAGGAAGTAGACGAGGCAGCTGTGTGCAGGTAGGGCAGGGGAAGAAATATGTTCCATGCTGAGTCCGCAAAACTGGCAAGCGTGGAGGAAAAATGTGCAGCACAGGCAGGGAGAGAAAAACACGTTTTCTCGCAACGATAGGGGAGAGTGGAGAGTTTAATTGCCAAAGAGACTACAATTGTTTTGGCTCAACATGTTCATGGCTCGGTACTGGCGGGCATTTTGTGTTCTCTTCATTTCTTTTTCTTTTAAAAATTGCAGGATTTAGGAATAAAACCAAGTTATAGGCAGATTAAAGTCTTTAACTCTTAATTAAAGGTTTTTGTGCAGCCATTCACATCCAGCCTTAGAATTTTTCATCCAGACATTCCAGTTGCCGTTGAGGAGAAATGAGATGTTCTAAAAATAAGCCTGCTGCCTGCACAGGGCCTCTCAGGTCAGACCATTGTCCCCAAGGAGGACACAGCTGTTGCTGTCATTATGCCAATCAGGCCGGACTCAGACTGGGATGGGGACAGCCCTCTGCTGGAAACCTGGGGGGGGAGAAAGCTCTCCTCAAAGAAGGCTCCAGCATTGTTCCCAAAGGACCAGTGTTCTAGAAAGATCCCTCTGTGATTGCTTTCCCCCAGTGCTGATCATCTGGCAGTTTTACTCACCTCACTCAGTGGCCACTCACTCAAATCCCTTGGCGTTCCCCTGACACCTCTCTTCCGCTCATGCCCCACATCCAATCTGTTGACAAATCCTGTCAGTGCTATCCAGGACCGGAGACGTAATCTGCGGGGCCCTGGGGCAAAATGAGAATGTAGGGCCCCTGTCCAAAGGGTATTCAGAATTTCAAGATGGCGACAGCAGAGCATGAAACCAAGGCTGGGGTCCTTCTGAGCAAGGGAGCTCGTGTGACATCACAGGTCGCATGTCCTGGTTCTACTTGCAAAAACACATAGAAAGCCTGGCCACTTGTCACCATCTCCACAGCTGACCTGGCCCAAGTCCACCCTTTGCCCCTACTGTCCATTAGCAGCACAATAGCCAGAGCAAGTGGGAAGATGTCCCTCCTCTGCTCACAACCCCCTACTGGCTCTGGCTCTTTATTTCACTGGGGGTAGAAATCAAAGACTTTACAATGGCTGACGGGTCTGTTCATATCCCCCAGGGCCTGTCCAGGCTGATTCCATGCCTCGCTCTTTTGGCTCCAACTACAGAACACTCCCCAAGGTCCTCACACAAGCCGGGTTTGCCCCATTGTCGCGGCATTTTGCCCTGCCCTTCTCACTGCCTAGAAGCTCTTTTGCTATGTGTGCACACCATATATGCTCTTCCTCATGTCTTATAAGTTTCGTGTATTCAATAAATATGTACTGAGCCAGACACGGCCCTAGGCACAGATGGTTGGACTCAGCATTTCTCTGCTCATTACTCAGGTGGAGCACGCCTTCATAAACTTATTGGCCCTTTACCACAAAAGGGGTTCTTAATTTCTTAATCTCATGGGTCCCTTTGGCCCTTTAGTGAAGACTCTAGACTCTTTCCCTTTTTTATTTTATTTTATCTTATTTTCCTTTATTTTATTTTTAAAATATTTTTAATGTGTATTTATTTTTGAGAGAGAGAGGGACAGAGTGTGAGTGGGAGAGGGACCGAGAGAAACGGAGACATAGAATCCAAAACAGGCTCCAGGCTCTGAGCTGTCAGCACAGAGCCTGACATGGGGCTTGAATTCATGAACTGCAAGATCATGACCTGAGCCAAAGTTGGATGCTTATTAACTCACTGAGACACCTAGGTGCCCCTAATTTAATTTAATTTAATTTAATTTAATTTAAGAGAGAGAGAGTATAAGCAGGGGAGAGAAGCACAGAGAGAGAGAGAGAGAGAGAGAGAGAAAATCTTAAGCAGGCTCCAAGCTTAGCTTGGAGCCCAATACAAGGCTCTATCCCATGTCCCTGGAAGCCGAAATCAAGACAGACACTGAACTGACTGAGCCACCCAAGCACCCCGTTGGCATAACAAATTTTAATGAAAATTTAATTAAGAAATGAACAAAACAGGATACATTGGGCTAGAAAGGAGAGTAATCATATTGAAATGTAGTTATAGAAATATTAAAATGAACTTGTGATATTGCAGTATGTATGTGGTACACATTACTCTTTATTAGCACATTAAGGGAAAAAAACCTACCAGTGAGTCTAACAACTAGTGTAATTTCAAAAAACGATGAGTCTAAAGGATATTTGTAGATTCTGTAACAATTAAAATGAGATACCAAAATAGCTATGATTTCCAATGGTGACAGTCACAGGAATTGTCATTTCCACTGTAGTTTATTGCCTATGTTTATAATTGAAGAAACGGTGAAAATCAGGGAGAGGTCAATGAAAAAAAATGTTCTATCCAAGCTGAGTAATCCTTTATATTCTATCTAGAGGAGTGTAGGGGACCGGGATCGTCATCCCTGGCTAAGAACTCCTGAAGTCTATGATGGATATATTCCAGCCTGCCTCGCCCCCTGGCTATAGGACAGAAAAACAAGAGGTACTCACAGTGACCAGTAAAAGAGACTGAAATTGATCATGACTGGGGAATTTCCAAACAAGACCTCTTTTAAAAGTACTGGTGTGTGTGTGTGTGTGTGTGCGCGCGCGCGCATGTGCGCGCGCATGTGTATATACGTGACTGCGTATTTACCCACTATAGGATTGCCCTGTATTTACAGATTTGGAAAAATGGCATAATACATTATTAAAGGGGAAAAGCACATTAGAGAATAACATAACAACAATCACAAACATTTACTGAGCACCTGATGCAGGCATTTATTACGGTAAGCACTTGACCATCCCTCGTCTCATTGAATCTGCCCACCAACATTTTAACATAGCTATCTTCATTATCTTATTTTGTAGTTGAGGAAAATGAAACCTGGAGAGAGGGAGAAACTTGCCCAAGGTCACAGCTAAGTGATGAAGCTGGCGGTCAGATCCAGATTCTGGGCTCCTATCTGCTCTGAGGATTCGATTTTGCAGGTATGTGCATGTGGACACAGGTCTGCATAGAGAAAGCTGGGGAATTATATGTGCCAGACCCTTATCTGTCTTTACCTCTGATAATAGTTACTAGGAGTAGGACAGAGATGAAAGAGATTTTCTTCTTCTTTTTAAAAATCCGAGGGGCCTGGGGTGCCTGGGTAGCTTGGTCGGTTAAACGTCAGACTTTGGCTCAGGTCATGATCTCGCAGTTCGTGGCTTCGAGCCCCTGCATCAGGCTCTGTGCTGACACTTCAGAGCCTGCAGCCTGCTTCCCATTCTGTGTCTCCCTCTGTATCTACCCCTCCCCCACTCAGGCTCTGTCTCTCATTCTCAAAATTAAACTAAAACGTAAAAAAAAAAATTTTTTTTAATCCAAAGAGGCTGAAGTCATTCTAAAATGGATGAACAAGAACTTCATGTGTATCATCCCGGTGAATCTCACAAACAGTGTGGGAGCAAAAACCAATATGCACAGTATGATATGGTGTGAAAATACATGAAACCAAACAGTGTGCCACTAGGTAGCAAAAATATAACAAAATGCACCGAGGTAAGAAAAACCAGGCTTGGAGGAGGAGAGATGGATCTAGAGAAGGACCACATGGGGCTTCAATCACATTGATCATGTTTCATTCCCTAAGCAGTGTGGTCGGTACCAGCTGTCACTTATTCTATTATAGACAGCACTATATTTAAACTATTTCATAATAATTTTAATCGAAAGAGGAATTACTCACAAGAAATGAGTCCACATGATCAATCATTCCTCTCTAGCTTTGACATTGTTTGAATTTTCACAGTGTTACTTTTGAAATTTTGAAAATAAAAAGGGGATTGGAGAGGAGGGAGTGAGTGGTTGAGTTTGGGAAGGAGGGAGTAATTATACCAGAAGGGCACAGGGAGGCTTCTGGATACTAGAAATGTCCTATTTCACTCACCAGGGTATTGGTTTCTCAAGTGTTTGCTTTGTGATAATCAATTAAGCTGAACACGTCTAGCTATTTTCACTTTGCTGAATACGTGTTCTACATCACAATACAAATGTATTAGAATCTGATTTTATGAGGGGTGGCTGGGTGGCTCAGTGGGTTAAGCGTTAGACTCTTGGTTTTGGCTCAGGTCATGATCTTACGGTTTTGTGGGTTCGAGCCTGGTCAGGCTCTCTCCTTTCACTCTGCACCTCCCCCACTCACGCTCTCTCTGTCTCTCTCAAAAGAAAGAAATAAACTTAAAAAAACCAAAATCTTATTTTATGGATACACAAAAAGCAGGATGACATCTAAGTCGTGTTAAAAAAGAATTCCACCCTTTTACTTCCCCAGCAAGACCAGAGGTGCTGTGAGTTCCAGGCCTTCGAGAACAGACCTCTGAGCCCACCCCAGCCCCCAGCCCCCTCAGCATGGTGGCTCTTGTCACACGGCTGTCTGCATCACTGGGGTCCAGAAAAACACTGCCATCTGGCAAGGCTCTCAGGTGCGGGAGCATGTAGCAGTGGAGAAGAAAATGAGATTTCACGTGTCGCTTAAGGTCATATCTAGTTTTAATGTGGGGGTCTTTGGGATTTTTTGTTGTTGTTTTTTAGAAAACACAGCAGAGTTTGCTTCCTGTTTCCTTTAGCTGTGTGTCCACCAGCCTCTCAGGGGGGTGGAGCGGACCCCTGGATACCCCCAGGACACTGCACTGCTCTTACAAGTGGGAAAAGAAACAGATCACTGCAATGAAAAGGGGGGAAACAGCGATCTGTCTACCGGCCTGTCACAAATACAGTGGCCTCCACAGCACACATTTATTATCTTCCAGCTCAGGAGGTTGGAAGTCCAGAATGTGTCTCGGTGAGCTAAACACAAGGTGCCAGCGTGGGTATGTTCTGTTCCGGGGTCTCCAGTGGAAAACCGTTTCTTTTGCCTTTCTCAGCTTGTAGAGACTTCCTGCCTTCCTGGGCTCATGTTGTCCATCTGTCTTCAAAGCCAGGAATGGCCAGTCGAGTATTTCTCATTACACTGTGTCTCTGACCGAATTTCTGCCTCCCTCTTCCACATTTTAGGGTCCTGATAGTTACATTGGGTTCACTTTTGCGATCCACGATAATCCCTGTTTTAAGGTCAGTTGATCAGCCACCTTACCTCCCACCTGCCGTGTGACACAACATAATCACAGGTTCTGCCGGCCAGGACACAGACGTCTTTGGAAACCATTGCTCTGCCATCCACCCTCACTATTGATTCATTTCTCTGTTGTCAGCCATCGCTTGGCTCCATGAGGGCAGGACACTTTGTCCCTCTCTTGGCTGCTTCCCTGGCCTGCAGAGTGTTAAAGTAGGTGGTGCTGTTGAACTTCATCTTCTGCATATTCACTGCAGGGTTTAAGAGCAATGAAGCCTGAGAAATACTTTTTGTATAACATAAATGTGCCTGTGTTCTAAAGCGTGTGTACTTAGTATCAACAGATGTCAGAGGAGCAAAGGTGGACAGGAAGGAAGAGAGAAAGTTCATGGGCGAACTTTCAGGGCCTCTCCCACAATCAACTTCCAAGTTCACTTAGTGCTTCTGGTGGCATTGGTGGGAGACAGACACAGCGCCACAGAAAATAGGGAGGATTTAAACAACTCAGAAGAAGTATGGAGTGTAGTTATTAAATCATTAGATACGTTTAGACCGTAGGTCCCAAATGATCTCTTTCCCAGCGTTGCCTTTAGGTCTCTAAGATGCTAGTGATTTTATGGGGACACAAAGAAGGCATTAACACAGAGATTCACAAAACAGGGACAACAATCTCCCTTTCAATTCTTTGCAACCCTTCTTATTATGTAAAAAATGACATCTCAGTTGGGTGGTGTTCTGTGTTTCACACCTGCCTACCACCTGCTAATCTCCTTTTTAACATAGTGAAAACAGGCCTCAGGCCAGAACCTTGGGCAGGCTTCATCCTGATGTGACCAAACAGGGCAGGTGGCTCAGGTTGACTTGTCTGGGGAGGAGTGGGGCCGGCTCCCTCTTCTTTTTCTAGTTTTACTGGGATATAACTGACACATAGCACTGGGGAGGTTTAAGGCGTACACCAGCATGACTAGGCTTACAAAGATGGTGAAATGGTGACCGCAGGAAGTTTAGTTAGCATCCATTGTCTCAGATCAATACAAAAAGAATAAGAAGGAGAAGAAGAAGAAGAGGAGGAAAAAGAGGAAGAGGAAGAAGAAGAAGGAGGAGGAGAAGGGAGGAAGAAGAAGAAGAAGAAGAAGAAGAAGAAGAAGAAGAAGAAGAAAAAGAAGAACAAGAACAAGAACAAGAAGAACAAGAACAAGAACAAGAAGAACAAGAACAAGAAGAACAAGAACAAGAAGAAGAGGAGGAAGAGGAAGAGGAAGAAGAAGGAGGAGGAGATGAAGGAGGGGGGCAAGAGGAAGGGGGAGGGGGAAAGGGGAGGAGGAGGAAAAAGGAAAACAAAACTTTTTTTCCTCTGATAAAAACTTTTAGACTTTACTACCTCAGAACTTTTATATATACCAAGTTAAATACAGTCATCATGTTGTATGGACTTCTGGGTATAGATCTGAAGGAAACAAAATCCCCATGTCGAAGAGATGCTTGGGGGTGCCTGGGTGGCTCATTGGATTAAGTGTCTATTGATTTCGGCTCAGGTCATGATCTCACAGTTGGTGAGTTCAAGCCTGGGTCAAGCTCTATGCTGACAGGGCAGAGCCTGCTCGGGATTCTCTCTCCTCTCTCTCTCTCTCTCTTTCTCTCTTTCTCTCTCTCTCTCGAAACTACATAAATAAACAAAACAACAACAACAAAAGAGGTGTCTACATTCCCATGTTTGCTGAGGCATTATTCACAACAGCCATGACATAAAAACACCCAAGTGTCTGTCAGCAAATGAATGGGTACGGAAGCTATGCTCTACATAGCTTATTCTACAATATTCTACAAGCATATTCTACAGTAGAATATGAGTCAGCCATTAAAAAAAAGGGAACCCTTCCATTTGTGATGACATGGCTGAACCTTGAGGGCGTCATGTGGAGCGAAACACGTCAGGCAGAGAAAGGCAAATACGGTATGATCTCACTTCGATGTGGAATCTAAAACAAAACAAAACAAAACAAAACACAAGACCAATCCCCTCTCTCTACAGGTGAGGAAAGGGAGGCCCAGAGCTAGTTTCCTGAACCCCGTCTCCTGAATCCTTATCCCATGTCTACCTCTTGTGTGTGAAGTTGACAACCACCAGGAGAGAAAATAGATCATCTGTCAGTAAATGGATGACAGAAGAGGAAGAAAAGGGGGCAGAAGGGTAGACCTTTCTTTCACTGATTGGGCAGCTCAACACCAGGCCCCGGGAAGAAGAAGAAGAGAATGTGAGGGGAACAGAAGAAGAATGAAGCAAAATCCCCGTTATAGGGAAGCCTGCTCAGCGCTGGCCACAGCCACTGGCAGCAGGGACACTCTGGGTGTGCAGAGGGCAGAGAAGGAAGAGCAGGGCCAGGAAGCAGCTGGGGGTGGGCCAGGAGCTGGTGCTCAGGACTCTCTTCAACCCACATGGGCACACCTGCAGAGGGGGCCCTGGTGGGACCTTGTGAGCCAGTCAGGCTCCTCCAGATCTCTATTGTGCACTCCCCGCCCACCCCGACCTCTAGGAAGTCAAGCCCTTGCCTTTCCTCCAGCCAGTCCCGCCTCCTGGCAAACACACAGACGGCTCTAACTACAGCCGAAATTATCTTTCCAGGAAATTGCCGCCACCTTCTGAAAAGGACACAGAAAACACTGTACAGCAAAGGATTTCAAACTTCTTTAAACCCAGATGATTTTTACTGTCAGTGCACCAACATGCGCATCATTTATGACAGTCTGGCAGTCAGAGTGGCTAAGGGATATTTGACTGGAGCAGAGTGAGTACACAAAAATGTATTTAACATTTTTTTTTAGTGTTTACTTATTTATTTTTGAGAGACAGAGAGAGTGCAAGCAGGGGAGAGCCAGACTGAGAGGGAGAGAGAGAGTCCCAAGCAGGCTCCGTGGCCTCAGTGTGGAGCCCCTTGCAGGGTTCGAACTCACCAACTGCAGGATCATGATCTGAGCTAAAACCAAAAGTCAGATGCTTAACTGACTGAGCTACCCAGGGATCCTCAAAATTCCATTAAAATATTTTTAAATGAATGTATATATGTATATATAAACAAATAAAAGTGGAACTGTTCTAATTAAAGTTGATGGGGTAGGGGAGTGGTGTGGGGTAGGTGCTGGAACTCGAGCTCGTTGCCCCAACTCTGTCATTTCTGGAGAGCAGCCAACCATAGATTGAAAACCACTGGGTCAAACCACCCACCCTGCCCCTTCCCCTGGAAGAGGCTCGGGTACAGATTTTCCTTGGGTGTCAAGTCTGCCATACTTGAAGAATCAATGACAAGAGATGAGTGGCATCTAAAATAAAAGTGCTTCTTATCCAGAAAAGTCTTGACTGTATGTCAGAGATGCAAAGTCAGGATTTTCACCACTAAGCCCTGGATTCTCCTTGCTGTTTTGGCCAGTCGAGCTTTGCCGCCCATTGCTACCTGGTCAGTGTATCAGTTACCTATTGTTGTGTAACAGATGACCCCCTAACTTAGTGGTTCAGAACATCAGTCAGTTATTTCATCCACCATTCTATGGATGGGCAGTTTGGACTGGGATCAGCTGGGAGGTTCTTCTGGCCTCAGCTGCCTTCATGGATCTCAACTAGGGTTCTTGTGTGTGTCTGTGATCAGCTAATGGTCAGTTGGGGCTGCCTGGGTTGGCTTTGCGCATGTGGATAGTGGTTGGCAGCCTGTATCAGGGGCAACAGGGATCCCTGATTAAGTATATCTCATCATCCATTATGCCACCCTGGGCATGTTCAAAGGTAGTGGAGGGTTTCAAAAATATCAAGAGTGAGTTTCAAGGAGACCTAGGCTCGGAACCGGCACTGTCCCTTCTACCATTTTCTGTTGGCCAAGACAAATCATAGGGACATCTCTGATTCAAAGGATAGAGAAATAGGCTGCACTGCTTGAGAGGAGCATATGGCCAGCTTTGCAATCTACTACGGAGACACAGAGGCACTTGTCAGAAGTGGTGGGAAGGAGAATAGTTTATTTTGGAAAGCTCCAGTTGCTTAGTGGGTGAATGATTCACCTATTACCCATGGACTCACATCCACAAGGTCCAGGAGACTGTGGAACTGGGTTTCCAATTGTCCCTTTCCTTCCAACACATCCCATAAAGAAACAGCCCAGTACTCATCTCATCTGCTTCAGGCCATCCCCAGGAAATAGGAAGCACTCCCGTTCTGTCATCAAAGCCCAGGCCAGGCTCCCAAGTCCTCAGTCTTCTCTCCACTGCCTACCACACACTCCCTCATCCAACACAACATTCTGGCTTTTCTGGAAGTTCCCCTTGGCCCTGCCTTCTACAGATTAGCCCAATACACACAGACCAAACTGCAAATGCAAGAAAACTGGCCCTACTGGAGGGAATTCATGATGCAGATAGTCTCGCAAGGTAGGCTGGGTAGCAGTGATGCCCAAAGAATCCAATTTCCCAGCTCTTCCTACCTGAATGACTGGAGCATGTTACCCAACCTCCTTGAACTTGAGTCTCCATCCGAGATATAGGACTGTCCTACTGAACTATACTGAGGGTCTAAACACGCGGTGCTTATCATGTGCAAGGAATAAGAACTTGGCACGTATGTTAACCTTTTTAATCCTGATCACAACTCCATAAGGTAGGTACTATTTTTATTCTTATCTTACATAGGAAGAATTTGAGGATCCTCGAGATTCAGCACCTTGGTCATGGTCACACAGCTACTAAGCATCAAAGTTGGGATTCAAACTGAGACAGTTCCCCAAATATGTGTTCCAGCCACTACATGTCATTCTTGCAGGGACTGTGTGTTTGTGTGTAGCTGACTGTTCTTTTTTTTTTTTTTTCCAATCAGGAAAACACATGTCTTAATTCAATGGTTTCTAATTTAAAAAATAATAGTGATTTAAATAATACATGCATATAGTTTTTTTGTTTTTTTATTTATTTTATTTTATTTTTTTTACATCAGATAGAATGAAAGGTAATTCTCCTCTTGTTTCTGGTTTCCTGCATACCTTCAGTTCTTCTCTGTAAAGGCAACAAAGGGTACTTGGATCCTATAAATCTTGCCAGAAATATACTATTTGCATTAAAGTAAACAAGTAGGTATAAATATGGCTTTAGATAGATAGAAGTTTAGGTGTAGATTCATACATAAATACAGAGATAGAAATATGCAGACTCATTTTTATACTAATGCATACTGTATATAGAGTTCTTCTAATATATTCTAAAGACTTTTTATGATCTGATTCAGCCTTTTAATAACTGTGCAACTGACCCTTGAACAACACAGGTTTGAACTGCACAGCTCCACTTATATTTTTTTCAGTAAATATAGTACTGTCTGGGTGCCTGGGTGGCTCAATCAGTTTGGCGATCAACTTCAGCTCAGGTCATGATCTTGCAGTTCAGGGGTTCGAGCCCCATGTTGGGATCTGTGCTGACGGCTCGGAGCCTGGAGCCTGCTTTGGATTCTGTGTCTCCCTCTCCCTCTGCCTCTTCCCTGCTCATGCTCTGTCTCTCTTTCTCTCTCAAAAAGAAATAAACATTTTAAAAAATTAAAAAGAAAAGAAGTTGAAGTCTATCAGGGGCTTAAGGATTTTCCAGAATTAAACAGCAGCCCAAACAACATGTGCTGATTGTGAAGATCACCATTTATCTGCAGGTTGGATTTGCTCCCAAGTCCCTCACTGGAACTTAGGTGTCCCTAGACTGATGTGCTCTGGAGTGTTGTGCTGTTAGGCTAGCTGTTGGACTGAGGAGTTAATGGAAACTTTAGCCAGAAAGTCATTTAAGATTTGCACCTGTTGTTTTCTCTGTCCTCAGCTCCCAAATCTTTCCGTGGCCAGTCCTTCTCATCATCTTTAGCTCATGTGGCACCCATGCCTTTCCAGATTGCCCTCCTCTGTCTGCCTCCTTCCGTTCTCATAGCATCCTGCTTAATTTCTTTCATAATGCTCATTTTTGCCTAAAATTATCTATTCCCTTTCTTGCTTATTGACCTGTTTATTATTACTCTCTTCCTAACTGGGATGTAAGTTCTCAATACTTCCCCAGTGTCCAGAATACCAGCAGGCACGTTACAGACACATGAACGCTGATGGAAAGAATGGTTGACCAGATGTTTTCCACAGCTTGGCAGAGCTAGCTGGCACACACCTCTGGTTAGGGAAAGATCATCATGCCAGCCCAGGATCTTACAGAATGATCTTTCTCTGTGCTGAGCACACTCACAGGAACTCCATGATGGAAGTTCTATCGTCTCCCTCATTTCTCAGGTGAGGGAATGAGGAATCAGAAACTAACTTGCCCAAGAGTGCTCAGCAGAGCTGGGACTCAAATGCAAGTCTATCTGAGGCCAAAGCAGATGCCCACGGGTACTCCGCTTCCTCAAGCAGCTCTGCCGAGCAAAGGAACAACAGTAGCAAGGAGAGGAAGGGTGGCTAACAATCACACAGTGCTTACCTTGTACTGGGCACTGTTTCCAGTGCTTTAAAGGGGCCAGAAGCAACAGGGATAAATGTAGTCATTGTCAACAAAAAGAGCCTACCCTTGTTCCTAATATGTAGATGCTCCACCTACCAAGAGCATTGTTGGGTAGAATAAATCAGAGATTGAGCAGAGAGCACAAGGCACATGATGGGCATTTTACCCCTTCCCCTTTCTTCCCCAGTGCTCATCCCTCCTGGCATGCAAGAGAGGCCCCCAGATTGAGCATCCAGCTGCTCAAAGGGGACATGGTGCAGTATATTTGGTAAATGGCTGTCACAGGTCTTTGAGGAGAACAGAGGAGGTGTTCAGGGCAGGGGGTGGAAGTCTGTGTACTCATCATCAAGAATAGCAAGAGCCCAGATGGACGCATATCAAATGTGCCTCATGCACATGATTCGGCCACCTCTCTTCCCATCAAGCCAAGTATCCGTGATTTAAAATGTTTAAAACATAAGGGGTTGCTACTGGTTTTCCAGTCCCAGACTTGAGAAGAGGTGGCCATCACTTACCTGGCAGTTCTAGAGGTCTTCTGAGCATTGGATGTTTCTCAGTATCCTTTAGGAATTGTTTTAGATGACCACATGCTTGCTAGCTTCTAAAAATAAGCAATGCAAGGGTGCCTGGCTGTCTCAGTCGGTAGAACATGCAACTCTCGATCTCGGGTTGTAAGTTCGAGCCCCGCACTGGGTATAGAGATTACTTAAAAATAAAATACTTTTTAAAAAAGAGCAATGCAGGGCAGATTACGTGCATGTAAAGACAGGGCAGTGGTGGAAAGAGATGGGGTGAGCAGGGCAATGGCTGTGTATGGCAACAGAAGCTGTCAGACAATGGCAGTTCAAACACACTGAAAGATACATGCAAGGATGACGTGTGTGTGTGTGTGTGTGTGTGTGTGTGTACAGGGAGGACTGAAGATGACTGGTCTCTCTGTCATGAAATAAACAATTCCTGATGGCTCCCTATCACATCAAGTTATTAATTCTTATGGCTCAACTATTCATCACAGCCCCTTCTTGGCCCATTTTGAAATAACACATGCTCAAAATGTTCTGGCCTTTGCAAATAGCATTCCAGGAACTCCCAAGCATCCATAACTGAAGAGGAGATGCCACGTTTGGGTTCAATGAATTACCCACACACAAGCAACACAACACTTGATGCTGAAATTCTACTGAGCTTTTTAATTAAATCTTCCTTTAGGATCCAAAATGCACTTTAGGATTTTTCAGATCATGGGCAGAAATCTGCTTTTGGAAATCAAGGAAAAGAGGTGATTGGGCTGACTTCTGGCTGATCTTCTAATCACCTTGGACAGAAAACTTGCCCCTTGTGGTACATCCCAAAGGAAGCTGGTTTCATTTGTTCTCTTCCATAAAAACAGAACAAATGCATGTTGTATTATGTTAAAATTTTAACCAGTTGTTTACCCTGTGTTTTAGAAAGGCATTCATAGGAAAATGACTAAAAAGAAATAAAGACACCAAATTATTAACCGGGGCTATCTTTTGGTCATGATTTTTATTTTACTCGTAATGTACTATTTAGTATTTTCCAGAATGTCTACAGTAAGTAGGTATTCACTGTTAAAAGCTTTTTATAAAGCTTGGTTTTGTGTTTCAAATTCCATTTATTGGACCTACCGTAGGCTTATTGTTTTGACAAATATTTACTAAGCAGCTGCTCTGTGGCAGCTCTGGATCAGCAAACTATGGTGCTGAAGCAACAGCTTCCTTTTATAAATAAAGTTTTATTGAAACACAGCCACATCTCTTCATTTACTTATTGCCTATGGCTGCTTTTGTGCTACAAGAGCAGAGTTAAATAGTCGCAAGGAAGACCATGTGGCCCACAAGGTCTAAAGTATTTGCCATTTGACTCTTTCCAGAAAAAAGTTTGCAGACTCCTGTGTTATATGAAAGGCTCTAAGTTAGGTTTTGGAAATCAACAGTGAGCAAAAACAAAACAGATACATCCCTAAGGTCATAGGCTTTATTGTTTTTGTTGTTGTTGTTGTTTTTGCCTACTACTTCAAGGTTTTCATAGTCCTAAAAACAGTAACCCTGAGTTGCTTTGCAGTTGCAGGAAATGTAACCAGAATTGTGGTATTCACAACTTTTTATTCTCTCTGGTTTGAGAAGATTCTTGGGATACCTGGGTGACTCTGTCAGTTGAGCATCCAGCTTTGGCTTGGGTCATGATCTCATGGTTCATGCCCATCGGGCTTGCTGCTGTCAGCCTGTCAGTGCAGAGCCTACTTCAGATTCTCTGTGCCCCTCTGTCTCTCTGCCCGTCCCCCACTCTGGCTCTCTCTCAAAAAATAGATAAAATAAATAAACATTTTAGAGAAAATTCTTGATGATTCAAGGATGGAGAGACCCCCAGTTCTGTCTTCTCTGTGAACAATGGAAACACAATATTGACCTGTGCTTTCTCCTCCCCAACACAGTGCCTGGCATATAGTTACGGACTCAATACACTTTAGCTATTATTATCAACACCACCCAGGGGCCCCCAGATATATTCACCATCCCCTGTCTGGAACCCAAACTCCATCTGAAGTTCAAGGGGCCAGTATCTATACAGCAGAGCAAGCAGAGGTCTTAGGTCTGGAGAACTTAACACGTTTCTCTTATCTGAAATAGCCTATTTGAGGACCATGAGGCTGGATTTTTCAGAAACATGGCACATGGAAGGTGTACAATTCCTTCCCAAACTCAAGCAGCACTGCCTGGTCTGGGAAGTGGAGGTGAATAATAAATAAATGAGTTTCGAAACCCTGTTCAGTAAACAAGGTCCCAACAAGAGACAGTGATCATCCCTTGCCTTCCACTGGACTACATCTCCTTGGAAACACCATAATAGGCTTAAGAAAAGCTCAAAAGATTCTTAGATCTGCTGTTCCCTCCACAACAGGAATGGGCTTAAATATTCTATTAAAGAAGCACACATTGGGTTGGCCTCAGCATTAACCTGCTAGGCACGCAGAGGCATGTCAGAAACAGGTGGGAGAGAGAAACAGGGCTCTGAGCCACCTCTGCAGAGAAAGCTCTGCAGGTAAATGCTCTAATTAGGAGCTTGGAGTCTGTTCAGCATTCAGTAGGATCCTTCTGAGTCTGTCTCCTTTATTCAATTAAGGAAATGATAGGAACCTTCAATT
Organism: Hyaena hyaena; assembly: GCF_003009895.1. Lineage (NCBI taxonomy): Eukaryota > Metazoa > Chordata > Mammalia > Carnivora > Hyaenidae > Hyaena > Hyaena hyaena. The sequence continues at coordinate 1,983,860 of NW_024080709.1, read as the reverse complement.
TTCTCTATGATTTAAAATAATGATAAATGATCAGGTAGAGTTTGGGGATTTTTTTTTTTTTTTGTAAGGCACATTTCTAAAAGAAACTTCTGCTGAATTTAATCATGCCTGCTTCTGGGAAACAGTCATCAAACAGACTATTGGCAATTCACATCTTCTCCCCCACACAAACACACCCTTTGTCAGTAGCAATATCCATCACGGAATGAATCATTCCAAACGGGGAGGGAGGCCTTGCATTTCAAAAATAAACAAAACAACAATACTAATTATCATAAAGCTAACGTAGCTCAGAACAGAAGAGTAGAAATGATCCAGGTAAATGCTCAAACTGGAAGGAGTGACAAGAGAAGAAAAGAAGAAGACAAGCGCCCCCCCCCCCCCCACAGGTGGATAGATTTCGTGAGCTGACCCACTTGTCCTGGACTTGCTGTGACCCACGGAGGGTCATTTGTTTTCACCATCTTCTGAGTCTAATGGGTCCAGAATGCCTGGATTTTCTTTCATATGAAGTATTCTGTATTACTCAGAGCCCAATTATCCAAAGTTTTTGCTTTCCCTTTTTACTTGGGGGCCATTTCTGGGATGTGGAATAAGGAAAAGAAACTGAAGTCCTATGAGCCCCGGGGACTGCAGTGGAATAAGGTTCAACCTGAGACTAAAGAGCATAGTTCCTGAGTCTAAATCTGCCTCATAGGATGAATGATCTTGTGAAGATTAAGTGAGATAATAAACATTAAACACTTATGATGGTGCCTGGAAAACAGGAAGTGCACAAAACTGCTAGCTGCCTTTGTCATCATCATCATCATCATCATCATCATCATCATCAACAACAACAACAACCAGTCCAATCTTGGAGTCAATGCTTAAATCTTCTTGATGCCGTCACATCTAAGTGGATGCTCAGCATTTGTTTGGAACCCTCCAAGGATATGAAGCTCACCACCTACATTCTGTGTATACCTCCAGACATTAGAAAGTTCTTGCGTGTATTCAGCTGAGATTTATTCCACTGTGGCTTCTGCTCCTTGGTCTTACAGTTCTGTCCTTTAGGAGTCTTAAAAAAACAGAAATAATCCCTCTTATACTTTGTAATAGTTGAAAGTTTGGTTTTATGGTGAGTTAAAAGAAAAAACAACTCTAGGAAACTTTAGCATTAAATGACATTAATTGGAAAGATCTTGGGGTATCTGATTAAATCAAGGGGGCGAGGAGGGAGAAGAGGAAGAAGAAAAGCGGAGGAGGAGGAGGAGGAAAGGCAAAAGGAAGAGTTGGGGAAATTGAAGGAAAAGAAGAAAGAGAATCAGGCTCAGAGAACGCAGGAATCAGGCAAGTTCAGGACCAATTTTTCCAGACCTTCATCTCTAGCACTCCCATTAATAAGCCTTATCCACAGCTCTAAGAATGTAATTGGCTTTACCTGAGACAAGTGTCTTCCCCTGGCCAATCACCTCTGGTCAAGGGACAGAGTCACCTATTGCAGATGATGCTGGGAGCTCACCTGTGGAAGGGTGTGTAGAAAGGCATCCCACAGAATCACATTGATATGAACTGAGAAGCCTCCCAGCCACCATACCATGAGGAAGCCCAAGCCATGTGAATGAATCACAACACGATCCTTAGACACTTGGAGAAGCTATTCTCTAAAATACTCTTTAGTTCTTTCAACCACAGTGATTAAATGAATTGTTAATTTAAAATAATTATTTGATTGTTTATTTAGTTTCCTCACTAGAATGTTAAGCTTCATAAAGACAGAGGACCAAGTCTGGCTTATTCACTGAAATATCCCACCACCTAGCCAGGGGCTTGGGCCACAACAGGCACTCAAATAATTGCTGAAATAATTGACTGATAAATGCATTAATTATCATTTTTGAGATCCTTGTGGTTACTGTCTTCCAAATGTGGTTCTATCCCTCTCAGTCAGTCCCACTGACAGTAAAAATAACAGTGTCAGAAGGCTTTCTGCATGAAATAGGAAGCGAAGTAAAATAAGTCACAAGCCTTATTTTAAATCACCTGAGAATTTTGTTTGTCCATCTGTTCCTGTTATTTATTCCTGTGTAACACACTCCAAAACATAGTGGCTTAGAACAACAACAGCCACTGGCTAGGCTCATGAATCTACAAATTGAACAAGGAATGATGGGATGGCTCAACTCTGTTCCACATGCCATCAGCTGGAGTAGCTTGGCTGGGGGCTGGAGAATCCATTTCCAAGATCACTGGCAACTTGATGCTGGCTGTCATCTGGAAGCTCAGCTGAGAATATAAGCCAGGGCCTCATTTCCTCTCCACGGGTATCTCTCCATGCTTGGGCATGTTCACAACATGGCGGCTGGGTTCCAAGGGCGAACATTCCAAGAGAACAAGACAGTGAAGTACATGAAATTTTTAGGATGGCACCCCTGAACTCACACACATCACTTCTGCAATATGCTATTGGTCAAGGCAGTCAAAAAGACCCATCCATTTCGACGGGAAAGGGGCACAGACGTCCCCATGCTATGAGAATCACAAAGGTCCCATTGAAAAAGAGCAAGTGAGAGGAGAGCTATTGCTACGGCATCTTTGGAAAACGCAATCTGTCCCACAATCTCTCCTCTTTGGGCGAAGTCAGTCACAGTGGGTTGCAGCGTTAAAAGTTTAAACACTGGTGCCTGGTCTTTCACTCAATCATCAATTTTTGAGTCATTGGTGCTAGGTATAGAATGAAGTCCTGGAAGTACAAAGATAAATGAGAAAACTCTCTTTCCCCGGGAAGTCCACAGATGGGCAGAGAAGATGAATAATGAAAATCCAATGCGATGAGTGATTCAGCCAAGATGTATACAGGCAGAGAAAGAAATGATCGATTTAGTCTGGGATGGATGCTAGTTTGCCTAAAATACTTTTCCTTGGTGGACATGGGTGCCGTCATTCAGTTACCATTTTCAGAGTTTATATGTATTTCCCTAGTTGAGCTTCTGGCCAGAACTCAGCCACATAACCCGAGTTGTACCACGTGGGGGCCACACTAGCCACAACCAAAAAGAATAGGATTTCCTGGCTAACAAAGGTAGTAACAACTGGGACTGCTATCTTGGACTTAACAGGTCCCCCTGCAGCCTTAAAATTTTCACAGGAGCCAGAACTCCAGAGAACAAATAATAATAATGATAATAACTTTAACTATACTTTATTTTTCAGAACATTTTTAGATTTACAAAAAATTTGAGATGACAACACAAAGAATCTCCATACACCCTGAACCCAGTGCTCCCCACGACTGGCATCTTAAATTAGCCTGGTAATTTATTACAGTTAACCAACTAATACTGATACATTACTATTAACCAAAGTCCAGAGTTTATTCAGATCAGATTTCCTTAATTTTTACCTACTTTGGTTTTTTGTTTTTTTTTTTTTGGTTCCACTTTCCCATCCAGGATACCATGTCAAATTTAGTCAAGGTCTCCTTAGACTCCTCTTGGCTATGACAATTTCTCAGACATTTCTTGTTTTTGATGACCTTGACAGTTTTGAGGAGTACTGATCACATATTTTGTAGGATTCCCCTCTCTAGGGAATTGTCTGGTGTTTTTCTCATGATTCAATTGGGGTTTTAGATATTTGGGAGGCAAGACCACAGAGATAAATGCCATTTAATCACTCATATCAAGGGCAAATGTAATTTATCACTGTTGATCTTAACCTTGATCATCTGGCTAAGGTAGTCTTTGTTAAATTTCTCCACTGCACACTAACTAAACTCCTCCTTTTATACTGTCCTCCCTGTAAGGAATTCTCTGGTACAACCCACACTTAAGGAGTGGGCAGCTATGTTCCTCCTTCCTTAAGGATAGAGTGTCTACATAAACCACTTGGAATTCTTCTGTACAGGACATTTGTCTCTATTCCCCATGTATTTACTTGTCCAACCACTAATTTATTATAGTGTGAACTCATGGATATTTATTTTATACTTTGGGTTATAATCCAATACTAATTTACTTTGTTGTTCAAAGTGCTCCCGATCTGCTATTAGAAGCTCTTCCCTTTGTCCCCCAATATTTGGTTGTCATAATGGCCTCTCTGCATATATGTACAAGCACTAGAGTAGAAAGGGTGTATTATCATGTGTACTTTTTTTTTAATGTTTATTTATTTTTGAGAGAGAGAGTGCATGTGAGTAGGAGAGGGACAGAGAGAGAGGGAGACAGAGGATCCGAAGGAGGCCCACTTTTAAAAAGTTAAATGTTAAAAAGAATACAACCTCACGTTATCCCCCAGCCAGTTGAAACACCAACATCGGTGAAACAACATCGGTGAAACATGTTAAATAAACATATTTAACATATGTTAAAGAAACCCAGAGGCAGCTGAAGGGAGTTTCCAATGGCCCCATGCAGTGATGGCCACTTCTCTGTGTCTCTTGGATTGGGTGGTTCGCCCCATCACCCCCTATACACAGTCAGGAGGAAAAACTGCCCAGAGAAAACTGCCCACGTGGAAGCGTCACAGACTTAACGTGCTGCCCCCTCACAGGAAGTTGTGGAAAGATGTGATGGACATGCAGGAACGGATGCTAAAGCTGACATTTTCTAAGTCTGAAGGGGTGGTATTTTGGGGCTTGAGTGGGTCTCCTTGGAGTCCCTTAAATTAGATTGCCTGAACCCACAGCCCCCACTGAGGAGCAAGCCCTCAGCACAACACACTCCCTTTCAAACCTTGGAGCTCAGATCCCTCCGTCTTCTCCTCCAACCCTGTAAGATGCCAAAACAGCTTCAAGGGAATCTGCTGAGACTTGCTAATCATTTTAGACACTGGGTTGGTGAAAGCCCAGAGTGGAAGGAAAGACACAGACCCGGGTCCCCCTTTGGAAGCCCCACAAGTAACCCAGAGATCTGGATCCAAAGACAGAAGCCAGTGTCCTGGTGCCTCACGCTCTGGAAGCCTGGTTTCTGCTCTCCCGTCCAGCGCAGCCTGGAATTACAATGCAGAACGTTCACTCCTTCCTCTGCCGGCTTCCAGACCAGAGGTCTTGCCTCCCCCAAATAGTGCTCCGTCCTCCGAAAGCTACCAGCCCGCTTTCTGTTAGGAGAAGACAGCAGCATCTTGCACGATAAACGTCCATTTTAGCAATTTCTCTGCTGCCTCCAAGAAAGGGGGGAGATTCTCAGTATGAGGGCGGCCTTTCTTCATCCGTGTCTGCTTTGGAAGATGGGAACGCCATCCTTTAGATTTCTTAAGGAAATAGAGCAGAGCCAAAGTAGTCGCTGGCGCTCAGCTGGGGTTTCAGACCTTGTTCTTCATGCCTAAAGAACTTCAAAAAGTTTCAAGGACAATACCTAGCGTAATATGCTCATTGACATCTATAGAACCCAAGAAAACTAGGCCATGAGTATAATGAGAGGCAAAAAAAAAAAATACTGATAAATGGAAGGGGAGACGCACCAGAGTGTCCCTGCGAGCTTTTGCTTCCTACTTTAAGAATAAAATTGGATGGGAGAAGTGGCTTTCAGAAGACGTCAGAACCGCCTTGCAATTCTGGCAGGAGCTAACTTTGTTTTCTAAATTTAAAGACATCTCAGCTTCTATAATTTGTCTCCAGTGAAGCTATGCCTTTTTTTTTTTTTTTTTTTTTTTTTTTTTTTTTTTTTTTTTTTTTTTTTTTTTTTTTTTTTTTTTTTTTTTTTTTTTTTTTTTTGAGTCCTGGTTTTGTTGCTAACTTGCTGTATGGACGCAGTTACCCTCTTGGAGAATATTCAGTTGACTCGCTTGTAAAAACGGGGGCATTGCACATCCTTATGGGGGAGATAGTTACCTGGAAGCCGTCTTCATCAAGCACTTTGATGAGATACACTGATATATGGCGAGGGCTCTCTGAGACAAAGTAGAGGTTGTCCTGTCCTCCAGACGTGTACTTATGTAGCAGAGAAAGTGACATTCATGTGGACCCATGATGAAAAATGGTCTGGAATACACACATGCGCATACTACGCATGCGCTCACACACACACACACACACACACACACACACACACACACACAGAGTCTCAGAGCTATTGGCAACTCACTAAGTTCTCATCCCTTCCTGGCTAATACACTTTCCAGAAAATAGCCGTTAATTCACTCTGGAGGCGAAAGGTTATTTTCATGGAAGGACACTTCTCTCTGTATTATGTCAGGGCCATTGGTCAAGGTTAAAGAGTATCTCAACCTTCTGCCATGCTCTTCTGAACAACCTTCTCCCCGGAGACCATTGCCCACTAGCATGACCGTAACAGAGTGACCCATGGAAGGAGAAGAGATCAACCAAAGTGAGTTATTTTCTGGTGGAAGCAGCTATGTTTGAAGGTCTCATTGATTCATTTATTCATTGGCTCACTCAACAGATATTTACTCAGTGGTACTGTAGGTGATCAAGTACTTTACCGCCACTGAATATGACAGTGAGTAAGATATTCACAGCATAGAGGAGAAGATGGAAAATTTTCAAAGGCAGTTGCGATACAGGATTACATGCTCTGGGATGGGCTAAGCGTGAAGGCACTGTGGGAACACAGATGGTGGGTACCTTCTTTCCTGTGAAGCAATAAAGGAGGACTTCCTGGAGGAGGTGACATGGAGACTGAGGCCTTTGGCGCAAGCAGGAGCTGACTGAATGAGGAAGTGTGATGAATAGGTTCAGGAAAGGATGAAAAAGCGTGGAGGTGGGAGAGAGTATATTGCATCCCGGGCGGAGGTTAAGCGGGGGAGGGAAGGGTTGAAACTTGAGGCTGCAAAGATCAGTTTGGGTACATGATGGAAGTCTAAGGACAATCACAAAGTGCTTTTAAGCAGAGAAGTATCAGGGTCAGATTTGCATATTAGGAAGAGCTATGTGACCATGGTAGATTAGGTAGGGAAATAAAATTCGGGGTTACCCTAGAGATCTCAATCCTCTGTGCAGATGGCCATCCCTTGTAGAAAGCACCCTCCCCGCACATACTGCCGTCCTTAATACCTAGAACAACCATGTGAAGAGCCATGTAGCATCTGTTCCCATTTTACAGATGAAAGAATGAAAGCACTAAAACAGTTTCTCAACTCGCGCTTTACTAATATTTTGGACCAGGTAAGCCTTCGTGTCGGGGCTGCCCCGTGCATTGCAGGATATTCAGCCACACCCCCTGGCCTTCACGCTCCAGAAGCCTGCAGAATCCTCCAGCCAAATGAGACAACCAGAAATGTGTCCAAATGTTGCCAAATGGTCCCTGGGAGGGCACAAGGCCCCTGACTGAGATCCACTGTTGTAAAATCTCACACCCCTCACTGTTCACACACACTTGGGCTTCAGGCTCTGGAGTCTAGCCTCTTGGGATGCCATTGAGCATCCTCTCCTTCCCTACCTGCCTCATCCCTTCTGGCCTGAGCCCATATATCACTGTATCAAACACGCCTCTAAGCTTTTACTGGGAATGTTAAGAACAGATGTCATTTTCTCCCCTCCTTTTCGTTTTCTTGTACATTAAAGCAAGGATTTGCCCCCCCTTGGGAGCTAAAAATTGTTACTGCACTAAAAGCAAGAGTTTTTCTCTCATCACACGTGCATTTCTATACATGTCCTTTCCAACTGGCACTCAGAATGAGGATGATTCACATGACATCAGAGGCCATTTCTGCTCAATTCCTAGGTGTCTACTCTGGTCCTGGACACCGCCATCCATTTGGTAATTTGAAGTTTCCTCTTACACATTAAAAAAAAAAAAGCAAATTATCTTTCTTGTGGATGTGCATCAGAAAGTTTGCCTTGTGATTGAATCCGCATATGTAAAAAAAAAAATTGGAATTTCACAGAATGGTACATGCAGTGAGAGCAGGGTTGAGCCAATTTCCTCTGTTTCATCTTTATGTGGAAGTGTGGCGGCTGGGAGATTGTCTTCTCCACACTCAAATTACCCTGCCAGACAAAGGAAACTTTTTAGAAGAGTCCTGAGCATGTAATTTTATTACCTTAGCACCAATTTTAATATAATTCATGTAATTTCTTCTGCAGGAGAAAAGTTATTTTCCTAAATACCTGGTAAAATGAGAACTGATGGATTTTTGACTCCCACCAACATCTCTTCTGTAGAATTTTCTGCTAAAAGAAGAAACACCGAGAGGTGCTCAGCTCAAAGAGCCTCACCTGGGAGCAGAGAGCCTCCATGGCCTATTTCAAGCTTGTTGGGTTCTAATGATTGTGTATCTCAAAAAAGACAAAATGCATCTTTAAAAAACGGCCATCTTACGACGTTGAGCCAAGGTCTCATTTGGTGGGGATATTCTCAATCTTTGCTCCCACTGCCATGGTGGCTGGATAATTCCATGTCCTTACGTTGTCAGGGTGTTTAGCAGCCTCCCTGGTCTCTACTCACTTGATACCAGTTGCACATCACCCCAGCTGCGACAACTAAAGTGTCTCCCTGCATCATCACATGTGCATATCACTGATTTTTGCCTCTTCATTCCAGGACCTCTCTGGTCTAGTCCTGGGATCTACCTACATAGAGGAGAGAAGGAAGTTGCATTCAGAGCTCAAAATTCATCCATGGGCAACCCAGAGGGGCTGATGGGTGACCTAAGAAAACCGAAGAGGTAGATCTACCAAGTGTCTGATACAACTACATCATGTAATTCCCCTCCAGTACCTAAGGGTCAAGGTTGCTAGAGCTGGACATTACTTTCCTTTCTGTTATTTATTTAGCAAATGTTTATATGGTCTACATGTGTCAGGCAGCGTTCTAGGTGCTTCAAAGGAGCAACTCATTTGATCTTTATTACAATTCTAGGAGGTAAGAACTATTATCACTCCATTTCACAGATTAGAAAACTGAGACACAGAGACATTCCGTGTGAGCTAGTGAGTAGGAAACCAGTATCCAGATTAAGGCATTCGATTCCCTAGTCTGGGCTCTTAATCAGTAGGCCATGGTGCGTGTGCTATGTGTTAGGGGAAGGGAATAGAATTGGGACTCAGATTCACTTGGGCTCAACTCTTGTCTCCGTCACTTACTAGCTGGTAAACTTGGTCAATTTCCCTGAGGTCCCCAAACCTAATAGCCTCCCATCTCCAGTACTGGCACATTGGGAGTTAGCGCTTCAACATAGGAATTGGTGGAGGAGCAGACCCAATTCACTTCATAGCAAACTTCTTACCCAAACAGTGGCCGGCATGGTCATTTTATTTATTTATTTATTTAGTTAGTTAGTTAGTTACTTACTTACTTATTTACTTTTTTTCAATGTTTATTTATTTTTGAGAGAAGGAGAGACAGAGTGTGAGCAGGGCAGAGGCACAGAGAGAAGGAGACGCATAATCGGAAGCAGGCTCCAGACTCCGAGCCATCAGCACAGAGCCCAACACAGAACTCGAACTCACCAACTACTAGATCATGACCTGAGCCGAAGTTGGCTGAGCCACCCAGGCGCCCCAAGGCATGATCGTTTTAAAACGTACGCCACTCCCCTGATTATAACCTGGGGACCCATCACACTTTAGAAAGGGACCTCAAACCATGATCCACCACTTGCTGCAGGATCCAGGCCCTTGGTTGTCTCTTTCCAACCTCATCACTTGCTGCTCTTCCCCGCTCTGGTGTCCGCTGTCCAGAAATCACATCACAGGCAGACCTGCCGCGTGAGGCCCAGTTAAAACCACAGAGAGCTGACTGCTTATCGCCCCCTCCCATCACAAGACCCTGAAAGAAACGAGGAAACCAAGCCCCCACCTTCTTAGTGTCTCATGATGGAGACGGCGGAGAGATGTTGATCCTTTCTTTGCTCCATAAATCTTTCTGTCCCATCGGTTCCTTTCCTAAAGAAGAAGAAATGCACAAAAGAGGAGAAACCCAAATCTGTCTTAACGGGCTCAGACACACACAGTGACCAACTCCTATGATCAGGTGGAGTGATTCTGCTCCTAAATCCCACCCCCGAAGAGAAGGAAATGAATTTTCCTCACCTTCATCCAGGTGTAGGGCGCATCCTTGCAGCTCCGAGCCAGCTGTGCAAATAAGACCACAGAGTTCCCTCTGTTCACAATATTTATGTCAGTGCTCTCTACCTGCCCGTTCCTGGGCCCACAGAGAGCTCACAGATGTGTCTTGTTGGACCCACTAAGTTATTTTTATTTGAGTTAGTTGCCAGCATTCAAAACTAAGGAGATTTTACATTAAAAAAATCTCTATTTCCAACTTCTCTAGAATATCAAGGGAATGTCAGTCTCATGTCCCCACAAGGCAAGCTGAGAGATGACTGCCCACTGTGGCATTCTGAAACTTTCTATTTCATCACAATTTCTACTTAGCCCAGTTCACCCATTGATATTACCTGTGTGGCCCTCTCAGGTATTGAGTTTGCAATCCGTGTCACATGCACATGCACACACTAGCAAAATAAATGGATTCAGAACCTTTTTTGCTGGTGAATCGCATTGCAGGGCTTGAATGGAGGACATCTTGGAAGACCAGCCTCTTGAATCAAATGGAAATATCCAGAATTCTAAACTCTCTGCTGCCACAATCTGCCACATAGTCTCGGGGGATTAAGAACCTAACGAAGGACCATGGGGGAGAAGAAGGGGAAAAACAGTGAGGGAGAGGGAAGGAGGCAAACCATGAGAAACTCCTGAATGCTGAGAACAAACTGAGGACTGATGGGGTGGGGGGAACGGGAGCGGGGAGATGGGCATGGAGGAGGGCACATGTGGGGATGAGCACTGGGTGTTATATGGAAACCAACTTGACAATATACTATTCAAAAAAAGAAGAAGAAGAAGAAGAAGAAGAAGAAGAAGAAGAAGAAGAAGAGAAGCTCCAAATCCCCATAAGCCTCACCCTACAGAGGCAGCATTTGCTGTGATAAATAGGTAAATATCATTCTCATGAAAATAGGGACACAGAGGAGCACAGGAATCTGATTTTAAAGTGTGGCAGACATTGCTAAGTGTTCACCAAAATCCGTTTCTTCTTCCTGGGCATGACTCTTCCTCTCTCCCCTTCTTGACAGAAGTGGCTGTATGATTGGTTCTCACAAATGAACGAAGCTGGATACTGATGATGGTGCCCCCCCCCCCCAGGTAATGCAAAGAAAGGCACATGATGAAAGGAATTTGGGTCTCTGAATCACCATATGGAGGTGAGCCACACAACACTCAGAAATACCCAATTTGGACTGATTAATGAGAAAAATGAATCTTGTGTTGGAACCATGAGGCATTCTGACAACTATTGCCTCACCTTTGTCTATCTTAATACCCCCCATCAGCTTCCAAGAAGAACATACGTAAAAATAAAACCTCCACGCACCTATAGAGCCACTTGAGTCACTGCCATTATCAAGCATCAAATATGCTTCAGGTGCTTTATGTATCATTCCTATTGTAACAGTGAAGAATTGGAGACTCGCCGGAACTAAGCAATTGGCCCAAAATTACACAGTACCTAGAACTCGGGTCTGATTCTGAAGTCCAAGTTTTTTTGAACAGATACAAATATCTGAGCTCTTGCGATGGACCAGTCTCTCCACAGTTTGTTTTATTTACTTTTCACTTCATCCACCCCATGACTGTCTAGATTGGCAGCATTCTTGTCCTCATTTATAGTGGAAATAGGGGCTAAGAGAAGTACTTTTCCTGAGGTGCCATTGGCGAGTATGAAATTCAGACCCATAATTTTCTGTCTCTTCCCACTATCTCCCATGGGACGGAAGGAAAGTTTGGCAAGACTGAGGAGTGTTGACACATTTTGCCACTTTTGATACATGAATTACAGTGTTCTTCACTCACAAAAAAAGAAATAGTATAAAATTTGCTTTGTAAAAACTTGTATTATCGTTACGTTGCTTGTAATATCATTGCAGATACTTTCATCTCTATATTCATAGACTTGAAAGACCAAGAATACCCAATCTAAATCACAGGGTCACATTGTAGATACTATATTCTATATTATATACCCTACATTCTAACATCATATTATCGACACTAAATAAAAGTTGAATGAAGTCACATGAATAATGAACGCCTTGAAGCTCTCTACATGTGTGCTATTTCATATTCCCATGACCTTACCCTTGATGGTTCTGTTGCCAGGGATACCCCCCCCCCCCGCCACATACACACCTTTGTTACCTGACCAATCCCTGCACATCTCTCAATACTCAGCCTAAGCATCTCTTCCTCCAGGAAGACTTCTATGAATTCCCAGGAAAAGCTAAATGCCTTTCCTTTGTGTTCCCACAGGATCTTCTGCCTACTTTTGTCCTTGTTTCTACCACGTGATATTGATTTCATGTTCTCCTGTCTCTTCACTAATCTATAAATTCCTTAAGAACAAGAACTAAATGCTTTTTTTTTATATGAAAAACAACGACACATAGCAAATGCTTAAGAGATATAATTTTCCTAATCTAAACAGAGGTAACATGGGCTAGAAACATAAAGAATTTCCAATGAGTAGCCAGAACTTAGGTTTCCTTCCCAGAGGAAATCAAGACCATCTGGCAGTACCTCCTCGCATCAGAGACTGACCATCCCTTCTTTCCCTTTGCTGGTACCCTTTAGATGCAGAACAATAAACCACATGCACCTAAACGGATCAGACACATGGCAGGTGTCCAATAACTGTAGAATGAATGAACAAATTCAAAATGGTGGTGATTATTCCCCACCATTAAAGGAACACATTAGCATGTGTCGGATGATGAAATGCACCACCACCAACCAAAATCCTTTTTCATCCGTGAATGGTGTTACTGAATGATTTTTAGTACTTGTACATGTAACTCAAATAAATTCTGAGGGTCCCAGGGGCTCAGGCCCCACGTGGGGTTATATACAGTGAAGCACAATCTGGCAGCCAAAGCAATTGCATTCTGTACTTAGGTCTTTTGGAGAACCTGTAATGTTCCATGTGACGAGCCAAGTCATAAACCTCAGTCATATTTCTCACACCACCAATTCCTCCCTTCCAATTTCTCTCACTTCAACACATCTCCAGATCCCTTCTCTTGTCAACCTTCCAGAAAACTCTGCCCAACCTCCGCACTAAAAAATAAATTCTTCTTCTCTCCTCTCCCCATTTTCTGTCTACTCCTTATCTGTTGCCTTTCTGACTTCCTTTCCCCTCCTCTTCCTTTTCTGCTTCAGGGAAGAATCCTGTCTCACCTAGAGTCCTGTCTTCCTCTTTCTCCATTCCCCCATTTTCCATCCTGAGGAGGTTGGAGGGGGCTGGGCTGTCAAGGACTCGATGCTCTTTTTTTTTTTTTTTTTAATATTTTTATTTATTTCTAGGAGAGAGAGAGAGACAGCATGAGCAGCGGAGGGTCAGAGAGAGAGGGAGACACAGACTCCGAAGCAGGCTCCAGGCTCTGAGCTGGCAGCCAGCACAGAGCCCGACGCGGGGCTCGAACCCACGAACCGCGAGATCACGACCTAAGCGAAAGTCGGACGCTTAACCGACTAAGCCCCCCAGGCGCCCCTCGATGCTCTTTAACAGGATGGCAGAGGAGAGAGGTGAGAAGAGGTGGGAACACTCACACACATGCTCTTTCCTCTACCTGGAATGCCTAATTTTATTTTGCCCACTCAACGTTTCAATGCTTCAAATGTCCCTTTCCCGGCACTATCGTCTTTACTCCTATCAGTGTTAGTCATCAGCTGTCCCCCCCCCACCCCCCCGCTCCCATGGCCCCATGATTGTTTCACCATGAAAGTGTTCTTCACAGTATCACAGTAGTTTATATGCCTGTGTCACCTTCAGCTTTGGGAGCTTCTTAAGGAATGGGGCCGCCTCCTCTGTACCTCTGTGTACTCAGAGACTTGTGCAGTGCCTGGGACATGGTAAATACTCAGGGAACATTTGTTGAATAAATTAATGGAAAATGCCTGAGAGCCCATCTTCAGAGCTTGACTTCTTCAACTGAGGTTTCAAATTTAGTCAAAATTTAAATACTCCTATAAAGCAGTATCTTAAGGCTTCATTCACTTTCACTCTAGTATCAAGAGAAGAGAAGGAACATCTCGGGGCACTGAACATCTCAAGAAAAAGTTGAATAAATTAGAGGAAGATGAAGACTCTTAGCCAGATTTCCTTTAGAGCCTACAATTTTGGACTTCTTCACTGGTGACTCTTAAGAATTCTAGAGTTCCCACTCTAGGGTGTCTGGGTGGTTCAGTCAGTTAGGCATCTGCCTCTTGATTTGGGCTCAGGTTATGATCTCATAGTTCATGAGTTTGAGTCCTGAGTCAGGCTCTGCACACTGACACTGCAGAGCCTGCTTGGGATTCTCTGTTTCTCTCAAAATAAATAAATAAACTTAAAAAAAAGATTCCCAGAATTTTATTAGGTAAAGAAGGGCATGCACAAATCACCGACACAGAAGTATCTGAATCCTCCCACGCATACTGTGATCTAATCCAAGTGGTAAATACAACCCTGGAATCACACAGATGTGGGTCCAAATCTCTGCAGCCTTAGCCAAGGCTCCTGGTCTTGGTTTTCTCATCAGTAAAATGGGGAAAATAATCTACTTACCTGAAATGGCTGTTGGGCAGAATACATTAGTCAATGTATGGAATATCCTTAATGATGTCTGGCACAGAGTAGGACTCAATAAATGTTCCTATTGCCATATTTTAAATATGAGTTTGACTCCCAAGAGAGCTCCAATGTCTCTGTCACGGGCAGACGGATATAGCATTCCCTGAACAGATGTCTCTGCAACAGACGATACTAGCACACGTGTCACCTGATAGGACGGTAAACATGAGAACAGAATAGTCCAGAGGGGAAGTCAAAGAGGGATCTACAGGCACACAGAGATCGGCATTACCTGATTTCTCCCTAAAACGCCATTCCCCTGCCATTACCAGCTGCTGAGATAAGCCACCTGCTACGAAATCGTCAGGAGAGAAATGCCACATCACAGTTCCAGAATCTGAGCACAAAATACTACAGACTCAAAGGAAAAACATATGGTACGATAGGAAAAAAACAAAACAAAACAAAACAAAAACCCAGTGTTGAATGTCTCCAAGAGGCAGGACTAATCAGATGAAAGAGAGACAGCCACCACCATGAAGCAGTTTGTGAAAGAGCAATCTCCCCTAAATGAAGAAACACTAAATAAACAGCTCCCAAGCTTCCAGGAGCCCTGAAAAGCCCCCACGCAGAAAGAGAGCATCTCTGTACCAAATGTATTTGGTGCACTGCACCAAGCCTCACTGGAGATCAGAGGTGTGCTTAAGACAAAAGCCATTAACAGCTCCTGTGAATTCCTTGTATTGATTTCCTGTCTCCCTCCAGACTCCTGGGGGCGGGCGGGACCCTCCTCAGAGGAAGCAAAAAATAGGACAGAAAAGCAGTCAAGGTACCAACTGGTCATAAGCGATCATTGATATTGACTATGTGTTTTTATTTTCTGTGTTTTAGGGCACCTGGGTGGCTCAGGTGGTTAAGTGTCTGACTTCAACTCAGGTCATGATCTCATGGTCTGTGGGTTCGAGCCCCATTTAGGGCTCTGTGCTGACAGCTCAGAGCCGGGAGCCAGGTTCGGGCTCTCTCTGCCCCACTCTGCCCTCTCTCTGCCACTCCCCTGCTTGTGCTCTCTCTCTTTCAAAATTGAATAAACGTTAAAAGAATTAAAAATTATTTTCGGTATTGGATGCTGCGACATACAGCGTCCTGCAGCCTTAGAGGGACCGCCCCTCCCAGATTTAGCTCATTCCTGGAGATGGAAAACAACTGGAAAACACACCTCTTCCTATGAAACCAACCAACCCAGAGCCTATGGTGCCAAACACCTTCCTTATAGGGCTCTTCCATTCCAGGCTAGTATTCCCATCCCCCAAATCATCCCCAGGACCATACATGTACCAGACAACTTGGAAGAGCCCTTACACCCCAGGGCCTGTGGAAATTATTCACGCGAACCAATCCTAAACCTGCTCACCCTGCCTCACCCTTTCCTTCCTGATGAACCTTCCAGTAAAGACTCCGGCCCACATTTTTCCCTCCTTCCTTTGCCTCCTAACCAACCTCGTTGCCTGCCTGTGTGACCCTCCATGGTGGGTCATTTTCCTTCTCTGGGGAACTAAGAGTATGAGAAACTAATTCTTCAATGGCAGCCTGATCTGTCGACCTTGCTGAACTTGAATAGTAACAAAACCTGTATTTAAATATTTTTAAGTTTATTTATTTATTTTGAGAGAGAGAGAGAGTGAGTGTGAGCAGGGCAGGGGCAGAGAGAGAGGGAGAGGGAATACAAGCAGGCTCCATGCTTGACAGCACAGAGCCCAGTGCAGGGCTGGATCCCACAACCATGGATCCTGACCTGAGTCGAAACCAAGAGTCAGTCACATAACCAACTGAGCCACCCAGACGTCCCAAAATGTGCATTTTAAAACACAGCCTAATGGGGCGCCTGGGTGGCTTAGTCGGTTAAGCGTCCAACTTTCGCTTAGGTCATGATCTCGCGGTTCGTGGGTTCGAGCGCCACGTCGGGCTCTGTGCTGACTGCCAGCTCAGAGCCTGGAGCCTGTTTCAGTCTGTGACTCCCTCTCTCTCTGACCCTCCCCTGCTCACGCTGTCTCTCTCTCTCTCTCTCCTAGAAATAAATAAAACATTAAAAAAAAAAAAAACCACAGCCTAAGCCATCTTCCCCAAAAGATCTTTCATCTTCAGGTGTCAGAATTTCCTTCCATGCACGTGCATGAATAGCCAGCAAATAAAACCAGCAGAGACAAGGGAGCCTAATGAAGCATTAGTTGGCTTACCCTGATCATGACCTTGAGGAGAGCCCTCTTGCTGAGGGTCCAAGTCTATCTTCTTGAGGCCTTCTTTGTTCTTTGTGCTTCAGCTCATTCCCCAGTCCCTCTAGTGAGTTCCCTGAGTGGTGATACTTGAGCGCAGATATGAAATGAAATGAGGGACCGTCACACGTACGTGCCAGGAGAAAGCATTCCAGGCAAAGCATTTCAGGCAAATTCCCTGAGAATGGAGCATACATCTACCTGCCTCCTTATCAAAGGCATGACTTAGCATGGCAGCCTTGAGGTTCATGATGAAAAGTGAAAGAAGCCAGACACAAAGGGTCACGTATTGAATGATTCTATGTACACGAAACATCCAGATTTGGCAAACCGAAGGAGACAAAAAGCAGATTAATGGTTTTCAGGGCCTGGAGGGGAGTCAAAGGAGACAGGAATGAGGGTGTGAGTTTTCCTTTTGAGGCGATGAAAATATCTTGGAACTAGACAGAGATGGTGGTGGCACAACATCGTGAATGTTTTAAATACCATGGGATTGCGAACGTTAATTTTAAGTTGTACGAATTTTACCTCATTTTTTTAATTAAAAAAACACACCTTTATTTTCTCACACCCTTCTCTCCTCATTAGCCTCCCCACCCTTCCAAGCAATCTATCTTTTCCTAGCCTTTGTGCTCTTTGTTTGTTTTCTCTTTCCATCATCCCTCTTCCATCCATGTTCAAATGTGAATGACTTTCATAAGCACCAACTTGACCAAAAGACCAAGTTAAAGGGTTAAGTCACCAGCCCGTCCACAAAGAAGATCCAGTACTCAGAGAAGAGTAGGTCCCCACTAGGGGCAGTGGAATGGATATCTAACTGAACAGACAACAAATGTGCCATTTTATCCATGCCCTGCCTCTCTTTCTCCTTTTTGCCCCCTAAGGAAAAGCTCATTAATAGACTCAGACCACCTCATGCCCATCTTTCTGTTTCTTCCAATACTTCTCTAACTCCAGCTTCTTATCTGGACCTTTGATTGGAACAGTCTCCTTCCTGCTTCCCACTCTTCCGCATCTAAGATCCTTCATGCTTGCGTCAGAAGAATTTTTAACAGAATATTTTATCATGTTAGTACCCTGCTCCGAAACAGCGATGATTCAATATAGTTCAAAATCGAATGCGAGATGCCATTGCAAGATAAGCCAGGCTCATTCCTAGTGGACTATAAGCATAGTCACTAAGCATTCTTTCAAGTCTCCCTCTTCTGCTGGAAATATCTGTCCATTCTTCTCTTTGCTGACTATAAAATCTGCCTCATTCTTCCAGGCTCACGCCTGTCCCCTGATGACTCTCATGGTCAGAGTTAACCTCCCTTCAATATTTTCGACAGCATTCGTTAGGCTGATGTGTTCACCGTAAAAACATCTCATGCAGACTGGGAATGCCTTGAAAGTGGACGCTTTCCTCAGTGAGTTCTGTGTCTCCAGTCTCTAACAATGTAACCAGTAAACTGGTTAGAAATTTCTCAAGGACTCCAAGAAGATATTCAGCAGGTGTCCTGAACTCCTGAGCCTTCTCACTTCCATAAAAATGAGATCTGCGGCAGAGACCTTGGAAATTAATTATTAGGACATTTCTGTGCTCAGACACAGGCATCCAGGCCCTTCCGTAACACTCTCAACAGAATGGGACCATCAGACCATGTTCCCCTTTCTTAACTCATTAATATTTGACTTCTCTGGCCCTCAGATGTCCTGGATATTTTAATTACAGAATCTTATTACATACTCAGGGATTTTAAAAGAAACAGACACAATTTTCATAAAAGTTTTATGAACCTGACTCAATATGTGAATATATCTCAATCCAACAAGTATTAATAGTAATTAAAATTTATGGCATGTGTATTTGGGGCCAAGAATAATCTCATTTAATCCTGACTACAGTCTTGAAGTGGCTCAGAGAAGTTAAGTATTTGCCCAAGGTCACACAGAATCTGACTTCACTGGCACCCTTTGCCAATTTTCAAAGTGCACTTTCTTATCATTTTTTTTTTTATTATTAACAGCTACCACCTATGGAGCCCTTACTGCATTCAAGATGGTATGCCTGTTCTCAGAGATGCCAGGAAATCAAGGCTGCCCTCCTTCCCCGGATCAGTCTCATCCAGCAACTGACCCTACCCTTTGGATCGAATAACACAAAGTCTACATTCTACCCTGATTCCCAGAGCTGCGCAGTGGGATTAGGCCCTAGGGATCCACCTGGGATACTAAACCTTTTACTGGCTTCCCTTCTCTTGCTTTATGCTCTTATTCTTTAATGATGTTTCTTGGGATCACCTCCTATATAAAGCACTTATATTCCGACTCTTGCCTGAAGGCCTGACTCTGGGAAATCAAACCAAGGTCATGCTCTACAGCAGAGTCAGCAAACTTAGTAAACATTTTCATCTTTGTGGGCTGGGCTGTCTTTATTGCGGCTCTTCAATTCCGCCATTGTAGCAAAAGACCGTAGAGACAATACGCAAAGTGGTTAGTGTGTGGTTGTGTTTCTGTAAAACTTAACTTGTGGATACTGCAGTTTGAATTTCATATAACTTGCCTGGGCCATTTTGGACCATTTAAAAAGTAAAATCCATTCTTTGCTGGTAGGCAGTAATCTGCCAACCCCTGTGCTTTATATTCTCTTGTAATCCGGCCATTCTCCATCTGAGACAAGAACCGCCATTGTTCCCATTTTCCAGATGAGGAAAACTAAAGGTTAAGAAGGCTAAGTGGCTTCAAGATAACACAATATGGGTAAATTCCAATGAATCACTGGTCCACGGGGTTCTGGACTGGTCCTCTGGACTGCCTTTTTCAAAAGGTCTCCACACCCAGTTACTTTGGAGAATAAAGAGATGGTTTCCATGATGGTTCCTGAATTAGTGCCTTCCTCCCTGCACACCTCGGCTCTGACAGAGCAGCGTGGTGACTCAGCATGTAGTAGTGGCAGCAGTTTCCAGATGCCAGCCAAAAACAGCTTGCTAGAACGCTCCTGAGAAACAGCTGCTCCTCCTTACTTTGCTAAGAAACCACATAGTGTCACAGCAGGACACGAGAGCTTGAGAAGAGCTGAGGGTCGGCCAAGCGACTCCTTGGAGACGGGACAGCTGGAGCAAGCCTCCATCCGCCTGCCATTCGGTTGGCGTGAGACGAACCTGCATTTCTCTATAGCGTCTGCGTACATATACAGACACACCTGCAAGCGAGGTTAAGAACACGGTACATTGCACACCTGGGGCTAACCAGAGCTTGGCTTAGACAAGCTCAAAGCATGGATGGTCTTAAGCTTAGTCAATACAGTACCACCCCATCGGGTCTGCCTAATGCTCATCTGGATACCAACACAATACGAGGTTTTAGTTAGACGTCAGCTAGGAGGACCCAGAGAGTCAGTTCTACTTCTATGTGTCTGTCTCTCGTCTTCCCCCTGAGACCATGGGTTAGCCTGGGAATGCCCTTCTCATGGCAATGACCAAGGGCAAGAGCAGAGAGGCCAATCGTGAAGCATTTCCATGCCTCTACTTGTGTGGCATTTGCTAATATCTCATTAGTCAAATTAAGTCACATGGCCGTCCAGAGTCAGAATGGGAAGGAATGTGCAAAGTCACACAGCTCTCGGGAGAGGTAAAGAATCAGTACCATTTTTACATCCAAGGAAACTGCTGTGAAGGTGGTAGTAAGGGCTGAATTGGGTCTAATTAGCTGGTATTGGGCAATAGAAAGTAACAGATTTTAGCTGCCCATAGTAGTTACCTCTTCTTTACTTTTCCTTATGTGGTTGTTGTGTAAAGGGAGTATGGAAATAGAAGCCTCCTGTGGATTTGGAATGTAAAGTAAGAAAACTCTGGATACCCAAGGAGCTGAAGGAAGGGAAGACTTTCCAATCAAATAAGGAAAATCGCAGCATCTGCCACCACCTCACAAAAGAAGAGCTCCCTCCCGAGGGGGGTGTCTCCTGCCTAAGGAATTGGCAATAAGGGTTTGCTCAACATCAGCTCATCTCCCTGAGAAATTCTCAAGGTGACCCCATGCAGGGACTTCAGGCTATGTGGAGAGAGAGGAAGCATTCCACTGAGGCATGGTGCCGGAGAGGAAGCCATCCGCTTTCCCAAGCAGTTAAACACCAAGAGCTGAACCTAAAATTAGGAAATTAAAACTAAATAAGGCAATTCAGGCAGAACCATTTCCATCAAAAGCAGCAAGCATATGGGCCCTGCTGTCAAGTGAAGACCATCAAACTGAAATGTGTAAATGAATCAGGGAGATTAGACAGATAAATTGGAAAAGGAGGAAAGTGCCTTTTGAAAGCCCAAATCGGGGATCTGATTTGTCCCCCACGGGAAAGCTGCCCTCTGCTTCCGTCCAGCCCTTTGAGACAACCACCGGCCTTAGAACATTTGGTGTCGCCCCTGGAAAACTTTGTACAAAGAAAAAATAAATAAAAGTCCCCCAGGATATTCCTCAACAGAAAGCCCTTTTTGAAAGTGTCTATAACAGCCTGTTGTGTGTTTTAATGAGTTGCAATGCATGCCTCCATTGGCTGGGATTTTAAAGAGAGCCTCTTTCTGCCTGCTCCCTCTGGCGTCCGTAAGTTCCTGTTTGATTCTGCATATTCATAAAATGCTCGGCAGGACACATCACAGTTCAAACACGCTTTCAGCTTTGACGACTTCAATAAGCCTGTTCCTCGCCACTCAGCAGTTAATTCCCTGAGCTCATAAGACACTCCTACTGGGCATTTGGAGCTGCGAGTTGGCAGAGCGAGGTGCAGATTTCAAAGGCAGGTAACAGCCTTGGTGAGGATCCGGAGGAAAGGTCCCCCACATGGGCTTTGTCCACTTCTGATTAGCATGGGGATGATAACCCTTCCCCCGTCCCAGTTTGCAAATACTTCATGTTTTCCTTTCCTTGTTCTCCTTTGGGAATTTGTGTTAAGCAAGAAGGCAGTTGTAAAATCCACAAAAGAAAGGAGAAATGACAAAAAAAAAAAAAAAAAAGCCTGCTGGTAATTCGTCAGGACAAAACTTCTTGCCTGGCTCTTGACAGCATGCACTTCCCTCCCCCCATGTTGTCCCCATCTTCGTTCAAGGCCACTTTGACTTGCATGTGGTTTGGAATAACAGCTGCCTCGCTGATCTCCCTGCCTCCGCTGCGGTCCGGTGTTCCTTCTGCCATATATTCAGAGCCACAGTTCTAGAACGAAGCAAGTATTGGGTATCTACCACGTATCAGGCAAGGTGCTGGGCTCTGAAGAGAAAATGGTGGGCAAAGCCAAGCCCCCAGCCTCACCAACCACAGTCTAGTGAGGAAAATGTTTTTGTCACATAATCACACAAATAAGGATGAAGGTGCAAGTTGGTGAAGGTGGGTGGAGGTTGAATATGTGGCCGCCTGGGAACATAGAACAGAATTGGGTGAGAGGTCAGGAAAGACTTCCCTGAGGAGGTGATGGTTGAGAGCCAACTGGAAGACCTTCAGGAGTTAAAGGGATGCAGGATGGGTTTGAGAGAGGAGACAAAGAACATTCTAGGAAAGGGGACAAGCTTGAACCAAAGCTCTATGGTGAGAGGGAGCATGGCAAAGTCTAAGGATCCAAACCTGTCCACATCCTGATTCATTTGACCTTAAGAAAAAAACAAGAGGCCTTACCCTGACCCCAAGACCGTGCATGATCTAAGCCCCTGACTGCTCCATCTCCTTCCATCCCACCTCTCAGACTTCTGCCTTCCAGCTGATGCCACACCCATCCCTCACACTTTCTGGGGGACTCCTTGTAGGGGAAAAAGGAATCTCATTTGTAGAGCATCTGGCCAAATATTATGCTAGATATTTACACACACACACACACACACACACACACCCCACCATAATCACAACATCTCCTATGAGGTAGATGCTGGTGTTGCCCCATTGCACAGGAAAGGAAGTTGAAGCTTGGTATGAACAAGCAATGAGACAAAGATCACGCACAGTGGGAAGTGGGCCTGGGATTCACACCCCAGTGGTCAGACACTAGAGCCTAACTAATGCTTCCCTCCAAGGTGGTGGGGGTCAGGAAGAAGAAGTGAGTGAAGGGAAGGCCCCATACAGTTCTCTTCTTGTGCCAAGTCCATTTGATTGGTACTAGCGATATTGAAAAGGGCTATGAAGCCCCATCCAGGCTTTCAAGACAGCCTGTGGGGATTGATTAGCAATGTCTGCCATGAGCACAGAACAGGGTACGGGCAGCATATGTCCTAGGTATTTTTCATCCCTGGACCAGCAGGATGTATGCTCTGGAGGGAGAACAACTCTAGTCCCAATTTGGCAAGTGTGAACTAGCATTCCTTCTCCATAAGGCTTTTCTAGACCTTCTCTGGCCACTCGAGAACTGCTGTTCAGAGACCCCAACTCAATGGCAGATCAAGTCAGAGATGCAGCTTCAACCCAGGTGAGCCAAGTCTCCCCGTGCATTGCTTCCCAGCGGGCTCTTCCTCCGAGAAGTCCTTCAGCCCTGCCTCGTGAGAGAACTAAACCCACTCTCCCCATCACGTGTGAAAACCCTTAGCCAGTTGGCTTCATCTTCATGTCCACCAATGAAACTCAAACACAGAATAGAGAGACCTTGATGATCTCAGACGCCATGACCAGCCTCCAAATGCCTGGAGGCCTCTCATTTTCAGAGACTCTCAATGCTCTCCCAAGGCCCCTGTAGAAACTTCCTTTGCACTTGGCAACCCCCATGTTGTTTCTCCTGTCACTTTATTACAGTAACGCCCACCGGGCTGGCAGGGTCTGGAGCCATGCCCCAACCTGCTGGCAGAGTGTCAGCGATTTTGACCACGCCATCCATGTCCAAGAGAGCAGATGCAAGTGGCTGCTCCTTCTCAGCACCCAGATCTCCCCGAGGCTGGAGCTTTCTGGAGCAAACATAAATGTGCATGCTCCTCTCATCCCCCACCCCTCCTCTGCTCTGAGCTCATCTTATGAAGAACACATCTGAGGATGGGAAGCGCATTGAGCTGTGTCTGCCCTTTTTTTTTTTAAAGGCAGCCTTTAAAAGCCTCTCTCTGGGTCTAATTATCTTTTAGAGGGAGACAAATACTTTCCCTCATTCCTATGTGTTTTTCAGGCTTTGCAGCCATTCCCCCTCTGTGAGAACCTAGCTCCATTATAGAACACAAAGCCCGCACGGGACCCCAGAGTGCTCTCTGTGGTGGGGCCAGAGAAGGAAACGGCTGGGTCCTTCCCCGGATCTTTCCAGAAGCTTGCACTGCCCTCAGAGTCAGATCCGTCTGGCTCATGTGCATTTTCTTTTCTCAACTCTTCCAGTTTAAGGATGGCTCTCCAGTAAATAGAAAGCCAAGTTTGCTATCTCTGCTTTGTTTTGAGAAGCTGTTAGAATAACTGTTCAGAACCCAGACTCTGGGGTCAAGCTTCCCAGTTTGAATCCTGACTGCAGCCCTTGTTAATGACATGACTGCAAGTTACACACTCTCTCTGGCCTCAGTGTACTCATCTGTAATTTGGGAGTACTATCTCCCTTACAGTTGTCAGGAGGGTGAAACCAGCTAATGTTTGTGCTTAAAACAGGGCTGGAACACAATAGCGCTACTACGAATTTATCCAAAGAATGCAGGAGTGCTGATTCATACACATGCACCCCAATGTTTATAGCAGCACTATCAATAATAGCCAAAATACGGGAACTAGCCTCAGTTTCTCCCTGTGAATAAAACTCCCTCAGACTGTGTAAGTCCCCAATTTTCTTGGCCAGTTCATCAAGGGGTGAGGGGTAGTTCCCTGAAATTAGATATTGAATGTCCTGCTGATGTCTCATGTGGGGCCTCTCACCCATTTTGATTTCAAGTCAAAAAATAAAACAATCTAGGTGTGCCTGGATGGCGCAGGTGGTTAAGCATCCGACTCTTGATCTCGGCTCAGGTCATGATCTCACAGTTGGTGGGTTCAAGCCCCACATCGAGCTCTGTTATGATGGTGCAGAGCCTGCTTGGGATTCTGTCTCTCCTTCTCTCTGCCCCTCTCCCACTTGTGCTCTCTTTCACTCTCTCAAAATAAATAAACTTCAAAAATCTTTAATTAAATAATAGAAAATAAAACAGTATAGACATATTTGCACCCCCATCTTGGTAACAAAGACCGTCCCTGTTATCAGAAGTTTTGGAGTGAATTCAAAAACACTGCAAGGATATGAGAAAGAGTCCTCTTCCTGGAAGCCAGGAGCCTCATCTCTGCCAGTTATTAGTCGTGGGATCTTGGGAGAATTACTTCCCCTTCTAGGGTCTCAGTGTCTTGAGAGGGTCCAGGGCCCCTGAGGATCTTTGCGTCCACACACACCTCATAAGCAGAGCTTGAATCTAATTCAATGAGTCACTTAGAATAAAAAAAGAGAGATAATGAACTCCAGATGTTAAGGACCATCTACACTTCTCTGTTCCGAATTGTGTTGGCTGACTCAGGATGAAGGGTTGGGGTGTGGTTTTTTTTTTTTTTTTTGGTTTAAATTAGTAAATAACATACTAGAGGTGGTATAAGAGGGCTCCTGAGTGGTTCATTATTTTGTAAGAATGGAAGCATAAATTTTTTACATGCCAGGAGAGCAGCTTAAAAGTCCTATAGAAAAGGCGCACTCAGGTGGCTCAGTCACCTGTCAGACTTTGGCTCAGGTCATGAACTCACCATTGGTGGGTTTGAGCCCTGCATTGGGCTCTGTGCTGACAGCTTGGAGCCTGGAACCTGCTTCAGATTCTGTGTCTCCCTCTCTCTCTGCCCCTTCCCCATTCATGCTCTGTCTCTCTCTCAAAGCTGAGTAAACATTAAAAAAAAATTTTTTTAAGTCATATAGAATGGATGCAAAGTACATGGCATTTGAACTGTTTTCCTCCATCTTGCAGCCATGACAGACATCACTAATCAATCATGGTGTTCAGCCTCCAAATTGTTCTTACCACAGAGCACCAGGTGGCCATCAACAGTGGACTTGAGTCAAAATCCATTTGATGGTCTTCATCTAGGACCATTTTCCTATTTTACAGGTCAGAAACTTGAGTCTTTTGAGACTAAGCACATGGCCCAAGGTCCTGGAACTTATCAGAAGCAGAAACCAGAATCCCAACCCTGTAATTTCCTATTACCTTTTTCAATACCGTGCCACCTGAAACCTTAATAAAACGTGATATAAAGACTTTCATATTAAATTTTTTTATATTTTATTTTTGAGAGAGAGACAGAGTGGGAGCAGGGGAGGGGCAGAGAGCGAGGGAGACAGAATCCAAAGCAAGCTCCAGGCTCTGAGCTGTCCTTGCAGAGCTTGATGCAGGGCTTGAACACACGGACCTTGAGATCATGACCTGAGCCGAAGTTGGATGCCCAATCAACCGAACCACCCAGGCATCCCAAGGTTGTCACATTAGCACTAAAACTCAGGTTTATCTTGTTGCTCTAGAACAAAATCTAAGAAACCTGTTACAAACAAAATATAGGACTAGCTGACCACGTTGAAAATTCAATTTCCTGGGACACCTGGGTGGCTCAGTCGGTTAAGCGTCTGACTTCGGCTCAGGTCATGAACTCACGGTTCGTGGGTTTGAGCCCCGCATCGGGCTCTGTGCTGACAGCTCAGAGCCTGGAGCCTGTTTCAGATTCTGTATCTCCCTCTCTCTCTGACCCCCCACCCCCCCGCTCACGCTGTCTCTCTCTCTCTGTCTTTCTCTCTTAGAAATAAATAAAACATCAAAAATTTTAAAAAAAGAAAATTCAATTTCCTTTGCACTTCCTCCGAATGGGTTCCTAAAATGCCTTTCATGCTAAGTTATAGCAGCTATGGAGAAGGAACTTGAGTATCACTAGGGAAGAAAAGGACAAAAATGAGGTGGTTTCAGGCACGTTAGTTGGCCATTTTCAAGAGCTAGAAAATCCATGGTGTGCTGTTATTAACTCAGGAAGCAGTACTTTGCCCTCCACAGAGTCATCATCAAGCTCACCGAGCCCCTTAGAGCAACACCTGACGAATCCATGTCTCTACAGAAGGTGCCCTGGTGCCTGACACAGAGAAGGTACTCCAAAATAAAAGTCAAATGGAAATCAGTGCTTGGGTCTGTATTAATATTCTTTCATATTAAGCTATAAAAAATAATTATAATCTGTCCCTGCGTTACTCTCCATTATTGCTTATCTAATTGCTGCTGAAATCTACAAGAGGAGTCCGGTCTTAAAAAGCTCTTATCTCCAAGGTATTTGTAATAGGAAAGTGAATGACAGCAACCGGGAGACAAAGGGGAGGCGGTCACATTTAGTCAAAATGGAAGGATATTTTTTATGACATGAGAGCTAAGAGGAGCTCTTAAGAGACGCCTAATGAATTCCGATGACCGGTTAAAGAATACAGAGGACTTAGAAACATGAGGCAGGGGACCAGGTAGAGTCTATGGCAATGATTCCTACGAGAGATGATGAAGTCTGAACTGATAAGCCAGTGGCAGGGAGAAGAGCCATCCGGTGGGGGATGCTAATACCAAAATTCTGTTGAGTAGACTCAACAGGAGACGACGAAATGGGAAATAAGGGAGAACATGTAGGTGAGCAAGCCTGTGAGAGACAGCGTATCCATTAGCACAATTGTTTAGCCATTAGATCTGCAGCCAGATGTGGTCTTGGGGGTGTACGGCTGCCCCCATCATGCCAGAGCAGCCTGCAAGCCTCAGCTGGATGAGCCACAGCCCTGGTTTCTTCCCAACTTTGGCTTTATCACTGCTCCACCAGGTCATTTGTGGATCCCAGGGAGGGCTGAGGAGGGCTGAGCAGGCCACTTCCAGCCTTCTGGTGGGTTTCAGTGGGTTTCCTTGTTTCCCAAAGACCGACCTGCCGAAAGTAATTCACGTTGCCCGGGGAAAGCAGATCCACAGCCTTCCGAAGTGGATGCTGACATTGTAAAGCTCCAGCCTCTTCTGGGATCCTCGTTACTTGGAAATATCAGCCATTCGGGAAGTGGAAACACTGTGTTGTGACCAGGATCTGGCCAGATGTCTTAAAACGCAGAGCTAGGAGTGTGCTGCAGACTTTGACAGATGATTTGAGGCGAGAGAGGAGAGATACTGCACAATACAGGCCAGGTGAAAAGTCAGAGTTGGACATTGGATGTCACTGACTGGTACATATGGACCATCTCTCATCCTGGGAAATTTCTCTCTGGCCTCATCCCCCTGAGGCCCTGGTCACCACCACCCTTCTCCTCAGGCTTCTCCATCCATAGACCTTCCTCTCAACTCCTTTCTGCTCTGTTCTCCACCCACCTCTTTTTCTACAGACTGCTAGAAATGCAGGATCCTGTCCCACTGCACTTGACCCCAGAGTACCGAGAAATCCAGCCCTCTCTCCTTTCCCCATCGTTCATCCAGGCTCTGCTGGGGGGCGAGGGACAGGCCCTACATTAGAACCAAAATGTCCATCAAGGCATTTTTCTAAACAATAGAACTTTCCAATCTCTGAGATTAATTGTGCCATTTCTCTAGAAAGCAGAGAATCTGCAGCCAGTTTCTGTTTAAGATAACAACGTTCCTTTCTGCTCTACTGTACTGATGTCAAAGCATTTGGTGAAAACTGTCCCCTTGCGTTCTCTGCTGCTGGTTACCCACCATGCTCGCCTACAGTCACTTGATAGCAAAACAGCAGAACACAAAGATAGAGAGATTCCCTAGAGATTCTCATTGGTCACGTGATACAACAGGCACCGAGGGGCTCAGCAACTTTGTGGCCGAGCCAGGGTCCGACCCTTAGCTGTGACAGCCAGCTTGGCGTCCCCACTACTTCTCTAGTGGTTTCTACACCTGAGTGTACATCAGAAATGCCTGGGGCAGGCGCATCACCAGAGGTGCTGATTCGATGAGTGGGTATTGGTTATGGGGATTTCACTGCAAATAAGGGAAACTCCAACTCAATTAAAGAGCTTATTATCTCATATAACAGAAGTCTGCAGAGAGGTCAGGCCTCCAGGAAGGTTGATTCAGCTGCTCAGAGGTGTCAAGAGGCCAGAGGGAAGAAATGCCCTTCAGGACAATGTCAGGGATCAGTCACTTGTATCAGACCGCCAGGCACCTCCCCAGTCTGGGTCACAAAACCCACTGTCATCACAGTTAGCACTGTGTATTAAACTTACCTATTTATTTGTTTGTCTAGATTTGGGGCTCAGCAAGAGCAAGCACCATGACTCTGCCCTCCTGGCCTTTATAACCGCTTTGCCTCTTCTCAGAATGCTCTCCCTGAACCCACTCCTCATGGTTCCATCTCCTGGCCATTTCCAAAACACCTTAGGGCACTTATTTTGGAGTTGACTTCCTCCAGGAAGACTTCCCAGACTTCCAAATGCCAGTGAGCTTGCTTGGTTATTCCAATATCTCTTGTACTTGTACTTCATACTCATCTCACTATATTGTAATTTTCTGGCTCCCTGTGTCCCTTTCAGACATTTAAATTCGATCCAAACCCTGTTATACAACCACTGATTTCTGGGAGTTCCCAGTTTCCTACTGCTTCTCTCTGTTCCCACCTATGCCTGGTGCCTGTTTCAGCCCCTGAGAGTATTACATCAGGTCCCAGAAAGTCCCAGAAACAGGGGCTTTCAGCGTGTGTACTCATGATCCTTATCATCAGAACATTCTGGGCAGCATGACTCAGGCCTGGCTCCTGGGTTTCATTTCCATGCTGAGAACTCTCCCAGGGGACACAGAAGTCTCCGGCCACATTATCTTCTCATCTCAACCCCAGAAAAGACTGTTATTATTATTATTATGGTGTTAAAAAAGAGAAAGGTATCTAAATGAGCAATAAATTATACATGTGGATCAAGATATAACTGCATGGATTTTCATAGCAACATTCTCTACAATCAACATTGAAACCAACCTAAATGTCCACCAAATAGGGAACTGGGTAAATATTGTACATTTTAACCATACCGTAGAATTTTAAGCAGCCATTAAAATTGATGAGATATTTCTAAATGTGTTGACCCAGAAAGAGGACCATGGCATAATGTAGAGTTAAAAAGCAGGTTACAGAATAAGAGAACACACATGATGTTAACGCATTTGCATAAAAGTATGTGGGGGTGTATGTGTGTGTGACAGAGAGAGAGAGAGAGAGAGAGAGAGAGAATGTGTATTTAGAAATATCTGGAGGAATATTTATCAAAATATTAGCAGTGGTTATCTCTGGGTAATGGGATTTTGGAAGGTTTTTCTCTCTCTTCTTTTGTCCCTCAGTACTGAGTGAATCTTATTTTTATTTTGAGTGTGTGTTTTTATAATGGGGGAGGGCTCTTGCCTGGTTTTCGCAACTTTCAAGGAAAGCCTTGAACCGGAGCAGGGGCCACAGTGAGACTGCCCTCCTTGTTGACTCATGATGGGAAGAGAGAAAAGGGTCACGAGCCGACTGACTATAAATGAGCTTGGCTTCTTTTTATAAATGTTTTGTGCCTGTGGCCTGGAACCAGTCTCTCTGCTCAAAAGAATCTGAAACTGCAGACCCCCTCCTGGGCCCCAGTGAGGGCATTTGGTCCAGTTTCCCACTCCCCAGACGCCTGTTTGCCGGCACAGAGCAGAGATTTTCAATACCATCCAGAAATTTCCAGAAGGATCTATGGTTAGCAGAGAAAGCTTCCCAGGAAGCCTCCACAAAAAGCAACTGTCCTCTCCCCTGAGATCAATACTGAGGCTGCCAGACTCCTTTGAAAGTCTTCAGACATCATCTTTTATTCTGGCACCTGTATGGAAATTCTGGTGTAGAACCATCCAGTCTCCTCCAATCTGGGACCTCCCAGAAGAATCCAGCTTAAATCCCACCCACCACCATCCCTAACCCTCCAAGCGCAACAGGAAGGTGATGGAGACTAGGGAAAGGAATGAAAAAGTCCTTTAGAGATATTTGGGGGCTTGGGCCAACGGTACTGCAATGCTCACTGTCCTTACATGGAATTCTGGAAGAATTCCAACGGATGTGCCCTGAAAACACTACTAATTAAACATGCCCAGGGAAAGGTACAGGCACTATAAGGCACAGGAAATAGGGTCTGAAGAGGTGAATGCTGTTGTGCAGGAAAGCACCAAAGGTGTGAATGAAATCACTTAGAAACACGGAAGGTGAGCCACCCGAGCCTGACTTGGGCAAAACCTTGCTCTTTCGAGCCGAGAGAGCATGTGTGAGGGTACTTGCATGGCCCAATTAGACAAGCAATCTTTGATAACCACTTTCCTCCTTTCATACCATTCGCAAAACCTCTTGGCTCTGTCTTTACAACAGATCCCAAACCCCGTTGTATCGGGCAAGGTGCCATAGAGAAGCAGTACCAGCGGGGTGAATAGACAGTGGGGTGGTCAAACTCTTTTATTGTGTGTTCCGAGGATGGCCAGCCAGATGCAGCCATGGGAGTAAACAGGAAATCGCTTAGCGAATAACTTTTATTGTACGCACAGATGCTAGAGAGGGAGTCACCGCAGGCCACGTGCAGAGGGTCACAGGGGAAAAACATCAGACAGCAGGAAGGGGAGAGCTTAGGTCAAGGTTTCCTAAGGTTTCCTGAGGTTTCTGTAAGAAAGGCAAGGTGGGGCTCCTGGGTGGCTCAGTAGGTTAAGCGACTTCGGCTCAGGTCATGATCTCCAGTTTCGTGAATTCAAGCCCTGCATTGGGCTCTCTGCTGTCAGCAAGGATCCTTTGTCCCCCACTCTGTCAGGCTCTCCCTCCCTCATGTCCTCTCTCTCTCTCTCTCAAAAATAAACTTTAAAAAAATTAAAAAATTAAATTCCACATATAAGTGGAAAAATAAAGGCAAGGCAAGACAATGTCAACAGTTCAAGGTTGGCTAGCTGGAAACATTCCAGCAGGCTTTGGGCTACAGGGTGGTGTCTAGCTGCCTGAGACCAGCTTCGGGATGATTAAGGCCGAGGAAGAGCCTTCTGGCCAGTGAGGGTCAGATAGAGGGGCTCTGCATTGGTCAGCCTGTATATCAAAGGTGTGCCTGTATATCAAAGGTGTATATCAATGCTGTTTCCCTTGCCATATTTAGCCCAGTAGGGGCAGTCTTTCTCTCCCCATCCAGAAAGGCCATTTACAGTGTCAAAACATAGTAACATATAGAAAATTCAAAAATATATGTACAAAGGAGACAGAGATAGAGATCTCTATGTAGCTATATATACATGTGCATGTACACATGTGTGTCACTAGTGAAATGTCACCAGTCTGAGGGTGAGAAGTCCTGGGCTACACCATTTGGAATCACGTCTAGAAGCTGCCTTAGGTGGCAAATATCAGAGGCATAGAGTGAGAGGCCAAACAGGTCAAGAGTAGGAGTACATTCATCACCAGGTCAGGAGATACGTGTGTAAAAAACAAAAGGAAGTAATAGTAACAAAACCTCATTCGTTGTCAATGAAGGAAATTAAAAATAAAGGGCCACTATGGACCAAAATGGTTTGGATACTTATATGCTACCTTGAGTACATTTGAGCTATGATGCTCACTGCTAGGGGGAGTATAATTGGTCTGACGGTTCCAGAAAATAATTTGGCTCTTGTTACCAAGCTCTTTATGATGCTCATACACTTTAACCAAGAAATTTCACCTCTGGGAATGCATCCTAAAGAAAAACCCAAGGAAGCAAAAAACTCAAAGCAAACTAAATGCCCCACAATTCAGAAGGGGTAACAAACTAGAATATGGAAAAAACCATTTTAAACAACGTTCAGAGCAAGTTTTAATGGCATGGAGAGATGGTTCCAAATCACACTAAGAGGGAAAAAAAAAAGCAGGATTCAATTAAATACGCACCATGGTCTCCACTACATAAAAAAGTACTAAAACGTCTTTTGTGCAAATACTGAAAATTTATCTGTGGTCACCTTTATGGTTTGCCAATTTTTTTTTGATGTTTTTATATCACCCAAATTGACATGGTTAATACATTTTTTCTCCAATGTGTGTGTGTGTGTGTGTGTGTGTGTGTGTGTGCGCGCACGCGCGCGTGTAGGCTTCCCTACGCCGACTAGCTAGTGTTCAAGAATTCGACCCAAATCAACTCAGTTCTGACACTATCTACCCAGAGAACAGTTTCCACAGACTGGTAAGGGGCTCAGTCCCACAAAACTGCTCTCAACTTCGGAGGCCAATCACTAACCCAGGTTGTTACCTGTGCTTCTTATTGACTCGCTACAAATTGGAGTTTCCGAAGACCCCCCTTCCAACTCAGGATGTCAAGTTCAAGTCCAGGTTGTTACCTGTATTTCTGACCAATCGCCTAGAAATCAGAGGTTCCCAGGATCCCCTCCTTGGGTTTAATTAATTTGCTAGAGTGGCTCACAGAACTCAGAGAAACATTTTACTTACTAATTCAGAAGCAGCAGAGACAGAAGAGATGTGTAGAACAAAGTGTGGGGGGCAGGTAGGCCATGGGTTCCATGCCCTCCCCAGGCACAACTCCCCCCGTAATCTGTACGTGTTCACCAACCTAGAAGCTCTCAAAACCCTGTCCTTTTTATGGAGACATCCTTACATAGGTTTGGATGATTAAACCATGCCCCTTGGTGATTGATTCAGCCTCCAACCCCACTCCTCTCCCCTCAGGGTTAGTGGATGGGACAGAAAATTACAATCCCCTAAATTACGGTTGGCTCCATTGGCAACCAGGCTCCATAGGGTGCTTCCCAAAAGCCACCTCATTAACATTACAAAACACACCTTTATCACTCTCACACAAGAAATTCCAAGGGCTGGGGAGCAATTAGCTAGGCACTGGAGAGGACCCCATATATATATAAGAAATATATATTTGATCCTTCAGATGACCAACATACATCTATAAATCACAGTATCACGATTACTTTGTACATAAATAATATTTTCTAAATATCAGTCATGTTTGGGAGAAAAAAGCCATGAGCTTGTTCTAATTTGTGTATGCATGTTAGGAAACCATTAAAAAAGTCACGATTCACAGGCTAGCAGAAATAAAGTCATGAAGCTTTGAACAGAGTCTAGCATTGAATCCACCACGTGTACAAAATTGGGGAGGGGTTGGGGGAGGTTCCAAATACTCCAGTCTGAAGATTCTCAGACCAAAGAACCTGACTGATATCTAGGAGGTTAAAGGCCATCTGACGCCCAGATACAGCACTCACTCACCTCCTAGGTGAGAGACTTTATATGAACAATGAGGTCTCCATATTTTTTTCCTGTATGATTATGTTCCCGGAAGAGTCACATATTTATTCTTGTTTTCACCTGTTCAGTAATTATGTAGTGAACCCCCACCGTGTGCTGTGTTGGGTGTAAGGGATGCCATTGAGGATGAATTTAGCGCTTTCTTTGCAAGAGCTGTAGGTTTGAGACTTGAGTGAGGTACTAACAGGCAATTTAAAAAGAGAGAGACCGAGACAGAGAGACAGAGACATGCTACGATTCAATGATTCGAAAATCCGGAAGCAGGCACTACCCCTGATCTTGGCAGAGAAACGTACGGTATAGCAGAGACTTTAAATCTCTGCGAATAGTCCATTAACACGCCCACATTTCCCAGCTTCCTCTGCGGTAAGGAGGGGGTCACGTGTCTAGTTCTGACCAATAGACGGACCGGGAATAACGCACGTCACTTCTGGGTTGAGGCCGTCAAGGAAGTTGGGGCCCCCTGGTCCAGGCGCCCCAGGGGCGAGACAGAAGACGGTGTCAGACGGAGACCTGGGTGCAAGAGCGGCCCGGAGCCGGGGGAAGAAGCCTGCCAGACTTTGGAGATAGTTGCTTCGAAGTTGAATTTGAGGTAAAAAGATCCATTTCTTTAACTGCCATGATACGTTTACCCTGGAGTTTTAGCAACTTCCCCACAACCGTTTCTCCACCTTCGATGGCAAAATTTCTGCCTTTTAATTTGAAGCTCCTCCGTTTATTGTTCCCCATCTTCTCCCTGCAGCCGCTAATGGCCAGGAAGTAAATCCGAGAGGGTCCAGCCTAGTTGCCGCTTAAAGAAACATTTTAATGGAAACCCAGCCTCGGAGCTCTCCTAGAAGTCCCAGTTCTGTGTGTTGGCATTACTAAATTCCCACTTCTGCAGAATAAGCCTTTTTCTTTACTTTCAACTGTGCTGGAAATGGTCTGCTTTAAACCGCTTATCAATACAGGCTGCTTCCACCTCTCCACCGCGGCCCCTCCGGAGCTGCTCCCTTCCAGTAAGGTATTACGGCAAAGCCCCCTCCAAAATCCCACCAGCATTCACCCAGGGGGCTTCCTGCAAGGAGCCCGTGAATTCCTGGCCCACAAATAATCAGTTTAAGGAGCCGTAAAGGGGGAGCTTTCCCATGGGGCCCGTGCCAGTGGAATTTCCAGTTTCTTTTCCTTTTTCTTGTTTTTACTCAGAGACCCTTTCCATTAAGAAGCAATTCTAAGCAGTGATAAGTGGAAGGGGAGGGAAGAAGGTCCGTTTACGGCAGGTTCAGGAATTCAAGTCCCAGTTCTCAAGAAAAATCTTTTCCAATCCCAGTTGCCAGAGCAAAGGGATCCGTCGCATCATCTGCTACAGCAATAAAAAAGAAAAGTGAAGCAGGGGCTCTGGGCCGCCATTTGGAGCCCAAATAATACACAAGATGAAGCAGCTGAGCAGCAGGGATATTCTGCAGGTCGAAAGAAGCTGTAGCTGAAAAGAACAACTTAACAGAGCGATAGAAGGGAGAGGGCACCGGAATGATGGTGAGATGGACCTGCATTCACATCCTGGGTCCCCTCTGACCTCAGTCTCCTCTTCTGTAAAATGGGGGTTATCACCTATCTTGCACTGTTGTCCCGAGGGTCAAGACAGATAATTTGTTGGGACGAGGCTGCTGCCAGGCAGCTTCTAGAA
The DNA here is from genome assembly GCF_003009895.1 of Hyaena hyaena. Taxonomy (NCBI): domain Eukaryota; kingdom Metazoa; phylum Chordata; class Mammalia; order Carnivora; family Hyaenidae; genus Hyaena; species Hyaena hyaena. The sequence goes on along the minus strand of NW_024080709.1, from coordinate 1,948,173 downwards.
GCTGTGCATACCTTAGCTCATTTGATCCGCACTGAAACACTGTGAGGTAGGTGCATCGATACTCCCATTTAACAGATGCATAAAAGTCCAGGCATTTGTCAGAGACCAGAAGAGAAGTGTGGATGGGATTCAAATACATACAGTCTGGCCCCCAAGTTCATGCCATTAGTCGTCTAGCATGTAGTTAAGCGTTCAGATTAACAGAAGTAATGGAGTGGTAACTCACAGGGAGGTCAGGAAGGAACATTGGTAAAGCCCTGTGTTTTTTTCTTTTTCTTTTTCTTTTTAATATTTATTTATTTTTGAGAGAGAGAAAGTGCAAGTTGGGAAGAGACAGAGAGAGAGAGTGGAACAAAGGATCCAAAGCAGGCTCTGTGCTGACAGCCGAGAGCCCGATGCGGGGCTGGAACTCACCAACTGTGAGATCATGACCTGAGCTGAAGTCGGATGCTTAACTGATTGGGCCACCCAGGAGTTCCTGGTAAAGCCCCATGTTAAGTGCTTTACAGGTGACTCATCCAGTGCTCACAATAACCTGGTTTGGGACAGTCATTACTCTGCTGTAATATTTTTCTACATTTTTCTTTAAATGTTATTAATTACGTTCACAGTGTTGTGCGGCCTTCATCACTATTTCTAAAACTTTATCATCACCCCCAAGGAAACCGTACGTACCCATTAAACAACAACCATCCCTTCCCCTTTCCCATGGCAACCTAGTCTGCCTTTGGTCCCTATGAATTTGCCCATTCTAGATATTTCATACAAGTGGAGTCATACAATATTTGTCCTTTTATGTTGGCTTATTTCACTTAGGACAAGGTTTTCATCCGTGTTGTAGCCTCTGTCAGAATGCCATCCCTTTTGTGGCCAAATAATATTCCTTTATGTAGAGAGACCACGTTTGGTTTATCCATGCGTCTCTTGATGGACAGTTCGGTGGCTTCCACATGCTGGCTCTTGTAAATAATGCTGCCACAGACAGTGGCATAAGGCTATCTACTTGAGTCCCTGTCTTCCATTTTTTGCAACATATATCTACAAATGGAATTGCTAGATCATATGGTAACTCTGCGCTTAACTTGTCTGAGGACCCACCGCACTATTTTCCACGGCAGCTGCACCATCCTGCACGCCCACCAGCAGTGCACACGGTTTCAGTTTCTCCGCATCTCTGCCAACGCTTGTCGTTTTCCCTTTTCTTACTAATCGCCAACCTAATAGGTGTGAAGTTGCATTTCTTTGTTGTTTTGCTTGACCTTTCCCTAATGATGATGTTGAACATCTTTTATGTACTACCTTTATGTCATCGTTAGAGAGGTGCATATTCAAGCTCTGTGTTTTTAAGATGTTTCAAAATAAATGGGGGGGTCTCACAGCATGCCATGGAGAAAACTGCCACTTTTTCCAGGAAAGTTACTGTCTTGTTATTTCTGACGATTGGAGTTTCATTCAGCCTCATCTCTCAGCAAATTTCACCCTCAACCGTATCATTTGTTCCCTTGGTCAGCAAGTTCCCGAGGAGTCCTTTTGCAAAGCTTCTTTCCAACATCCGAAGTGACAGACAAATCTAACTTTGGGCAAAGGTCCAAGAAGTCCTTACTCCAAGAGGCAGGAGGAAGGATAAAATCGAGTTGTCATCAGTTGTCAATTTGTCCTTCATTCTGGACTAAGCAGGCACTGGGGATTTGGGCTTTTTTCTTGCGGTTTTAAATAGAAAAATCATCTCTTCTTATGCCCTAATCACAGAACAAGGAGGAGAAAGGAGGAAGTTGCCAAAAAAAAAAAAAAGGAGAGAGTGTTCCCTCCCAAAACGGACAAAGACATCAATTTTAGTTTCTATCAAATCTCAAGCCCTATGAAATTTATCAAAGTTTATAGTAGAACTATTCTCTCCACTAGATTTTGTAGCTAACCAGTTTTTCCCTCTGTTGACATGTCTATTGTCTCACATTCTATGGGAATAATGAGCTTCATTCAATAGTCTCCAATGTTTTCCTTCCCTAGTTATAAGTTCTTTCTATTCCCCTTCCCCAAGCCCCTGGCATTCTTTCAAACACTTTCTACATTGTTTTCAGCGGGAGGCAACTCCCTGGGCTTGGATCCAGAGCATGGAGTGCGGACCATCAGGCTGGGCTACCCAGGGTTACAGTCCTGCCTCTGTCACTTAATATTATTTTGTTGTTTTTGACACTGCTCTTGTTGACCTCTCTGCATATCCATTTCCTTTTTGTCTGTTAGAAAAAGCAGTCACGTTCCTAAAAATAGCCAAAACACCAAATTGATCTGGCTTAACCGTAAATGTATTTTTAAGTATATCTCATTTAACAGGAAGCCCAGGGGCACCTGGATGGCCCAGTCAGTTAAACATCTGACTTCGGCTCAGGTCATGATCTCACAGTGTGTGGGTTCCAGCCCCATATCGGGCTCTGTGCTGACAGCTCAGAGCCCGGATCCTGCTTTGGATTCTTTGTCTCCCTCTCTCTCTGTCCTGCCCCCACTTGCACGTTGTGTCTCTTTCTTTAAAAAATAAATAAACATTAAAAAAATTTTTTTTAACAGGAAGCCCAGAAGTTAAGTAGGTTTTAGGACTACTGATTCATCCACTCAATGATGTCATTAAGGATCTAGGTTCCTTCCATATCACTGCTCCACCAGCCAAGCATCAATGTCATCCTGAAGGCAATTTCCCTGTAGTTATAAGAAAACTGTCAGCTACAGGCTGCACTGTACATACCCAGAGAAGGCAGGAAGCTTTCCCACCATATGGGTGATGGTGGGGTGTTCTCCTTAGACCGATTGCACCAACACAGGTCACATATCCACTCTTGGATCAATAACAGTGTCCAGAAGGGTGCTGCACGTTAATTGCATTAAGCCCAGTTCTGGAACCAAACACTGGCGAAAGGGTTGGATTTACCATAAATGGCTTAGACTATATAGGACCCCCCCCCCCCACCCCAACCGTGGAGCTAGGAAAGAAAGGATCTGTAGGTGATGGGGAGTAACTGAAAAAATCAGAATTTTATTAGGAAGGAGAAAGAAAACAATGAATGCTAAGAAAAACATGGTGGTCGAGGAGCCTGGTGGCTCAGTTAGTTAAGCATCCGACTTCAGCTCAGGTCGTGATCTCTAGGTTCGTGGATTTGAGCCCCATGTCAGGCTCTGTGCTGACAGCTCAGAGCCTAGAATCTGCTTCGGATTCTGTGTCTCCCTCCCTATTTCTCTCTCTCTCTGCCCCTCCCCCACTTGTGTGTTGTGCTCTCTCTCAAGAATAAATAAATAAACATTAAAATATAAAAGAAAATAAAAAAGAAAAGCATGAGAGCGCCTGGGAGGCTCAGTCAGTTAAGCGTCTGACTTCGGCTCAGGTCATGATCTCACGGTTCATGGGTTCGAGCCCCACGTCTGGCTCTGTGCTGACAGCTAGCTCAGAGCCTGGAGCCTGTCTTTGGATTCTGTGTCTGCCTCTCTCTCTGACCCTCCCCTGCTCACGCTGTCTCTCTATTTCTCTCTCAAAAATTAAAAAAAAAAACATTAAAAATTAAAAAAAAAAGAAAAGCGTGATGGTAACCACTGCATAACATATCAGACATCTTTTTAAAAAGTGTAAATATATATAACTTCTCAAAGTTTCTGTTAACGTTATAGATAAGAGCATGTAAATATAGAAATAGTTTGATATATAGCATAAGTATACAGAGGTTATATAACTATAAACCTGGTACATAGCAGGTGCTCAATAGCAGGTAGTTTTTTTATGATTATTTAATAATTACCAGCATGTCTTAAATTCCTATAGCACTAAACCTCTTAAAGACAGAAGCCATTAACCTGATCTTTAATGTTCATAATAAAAGGCCAAGATTCCACCCGCTTGTCTGGTATAAAATCATACAGTGTCCTCTCAGGTAACAACAGAGTGATTAGATTATTCTTCCATCCACCCACCCTCCATCCATTCGATCAAATATTCAGGCTTCCTGACTCCTAAGAAAGCACAGAGAGAGGAGGAGAAACTCTGAAATTGGAAGTCCTCTGGGCATCCCCAGCACCTGAGGATCTGCCTGAGGCAATGGCAGGCAGACAGGAGAGTGGCCCAAGGGGACAACCAGTCTCTCTGACCCAAGAATCCTCGCTGGACTTGGAAAAGGGAAGGTGTTGGCTTGGGGGGGCACCCAGGACCACAGTCATCAGTATGGTGAAGACTTGCGGTCTCACCTTCCAGGGCAACTGGATCTTCAGTTTCACAAGGTTTCAGATACTCCTCCATCAGCAGGAAGGAGATTCAATCAAGAAATCAGAAACTTGACAGAAAGTAAGCCCCCTCCCCTGCCCCCCCGGCTTGGGCAATGCCCTCTCTGCTTCCGCAGTCCCTTGCCCTGGCCATGCCACAAACAGCAGAATAGCTTCCCACAGAACTGAGGCCAGGGAACAGGATTCTGTGTGAGCCACAGTCCCAGAGAAATCTGCACTGCAGTGTGTTACTATGAAATGCATAAATGCATGGACCGAAGAGCTGAACCAAGCCGGGATGGGCAAGCTTTTCTGTTCCTTCCACCCCCTCTTCTTCTCATCTCCCCTTGGTCCTGAACATCAGTCCTCTTTCTCGGATTCAGGCAAAAATCCTTGGCAAACTCAATAACATTTACGCATTTGGAATAGAATCTCTGCATCTTGTTAGCATAGCAATGTAAAGCAAATACAGATGAGAGCAGTGGCTTTCTGCTGGTGCGGTCGTCCAAAGAGCCCTGTCTCCAGCCAACCTAATTTTTAGTGCAGGCATGGGAGTGCCATCTTATGGTAAGGAATAAAAAGGACACTGCTTTCCAAGCTAGGAGCATCCTTGGGGGAAGGGAAGGCTTCCAGTGCCATCGCCTGTGCACAACTTCCTGCCATCCAGGAGGAAAAGAGAAGCAAGCGCTACAGTCCACATTTTGTCCTCAAAGTTGAGCCAAAGTGGAGTCCCAGAAACGCAGCTTTCTCGCTTTCAGTTGCAGGAAAGGTTGGGTTTCTTAGAAAATCTTCCTTCTTGTGTGCTCAGTAAGGTCGTGTTTGGGGAAAGTAATCAGTGATTTGATCAGGAAATCAAGGGATTTTGGGGGTCCCTGGGTGGCTCAGTCGGTTAAGCATCTGACTTCGGCTCAGGCCAAGATCTCACGGTTTATAGGTTCAAGCCCCGCATCAGGCTCTGTGCTGACAGCCCAGAGCCTGGAGCCTCTTCGGATTCCAAGTCTCCCTCTCTCTCTCTCTGCCCCTCCGCGACTTGTGTTCTGTTCTGTCTCTTTCTCCCTCTCTCTCAAAAATAAATAAATGTTTAAAAAATTACAAAAAAAAAAGAAACCGGATGCATTAAAAAAAAAAAAGTTAGGGATTTCTTTTTTCTAAACTGAGCTTTACTAGTCAAGATTTACCTGTACCTGGACTTCCTCTGCCCCCAGAGATGTAGCTTCTGTGGGTCATGGCAGGAGCACATGAATGTGGAGACAAGTCTGGTGGGCAGAATCTTGGGGAATTTTCCTGGCTTTCCTGGGCTCACCACATTATGGCATTATGTCCTTGCAGGTTGTAGGAGCCAGCATCTGCAAAATCTTGGTGGAGCCCTTTACCCCTTTGCAACATGGCCCCAAATCTGCCCCAGCTCAAGCCTGTCCTTCACCTCGTCAGCATTATGTGGAGCCTTGGGAAGACTGCACCTGCCTCTTTGGATTCGCTTAAGGTTTAGGTAAGTTGATACAGATGATATGCTTGGAGCTGTACCTGGTGCATAGTACATAGCAAGAGCTCTATGTGTTTGCTGGCACCGCTTTTATTAATATCATCATCATACAAAATCTGGTGTTTGCCTTCAGAAATTCCAAACTTTGTAGTATCTGACTATATAAATAGCTGCACCACCAGCCTCAATATTTGAAATTTCAACAATTGCTAATAGGAATCGGCATTTATCAATGCCAGGCATTTTTCTGATAGAATTGTTCTCAAATGGGGACACTTGTGGCCCCCAGGGGGCATTGATAATGTCTGGAGACATTTTTGGTTGTCAGAATTAGAGGGAGGGATGCCACTATCACCCAGTAGGTTGAGATCAGGATGCGATTAAACATTCCACAATGCACAGGAACTTCCCCCCCCAAACAAAGAATATCCAACCCAAAATGTCAATAGTGGTCAAGGTTGAGAAGCCATGCTTTTATCATTTTGTACATGTTATCTCCTTTAATGTTCTCAACACTCCTGTAAGGTAGGTATTATTATTACCCCATCCTACAGGTGAGGGAACTGAGATGTAAAGAAGTTCTACAACTCATTCACGGCCACCCCAATGGCAAGTGGAGATGGGATTAGAACCTAAGCCCTCCCGGGTTTTAAACTTCCCCACGGGGACCCTACCGGCATCCTGGTGCTGAAGATACAGAATCCCCCAAATAACATCAGTTAGTCAATTCCCAATGAGAGGTACCCAACACAGAAAATATAAGGAAGGGAGAATTTCAGCTTTAATTATTCCCCAGCTAGAGACCTTAAAGTATTCTGAAACAGTAAGAAATGCAGCCGCCCCTATGCAGCCCTAACCATATCACCAGACTCTGAAGACTCTGGACTAGGGTTTGCCAAACTACAGTCCCCAGGCCAAACCTGGCCCTCTGCTTGGTTTGTAAATAAAGTTTTATTGGAACACAGCCATCTCATTCATTTCTATATTATCTATGACTCATTTCGTCCCTTAATAGCAGTGTTGAGTAGTTGCAGCAGAGACTGTCTGCCCTGTAAAGGCTAAGTATTTACCATTTGGCTCTGTAGAGAGAGCATTTCCAGCCTCTGCTCTAGAAGAATACAGGCAACTGGCTAACTAGCTCAAGACTCCTATTGCCAGCGTTTGCTCTTGGTTTATGTCCTGGATGAGAAGCTTTACCCCAGGCCTAACTGAGCATCCCTCTGCCCCTCAGAACCTCAACACAAACGAATTCAGGCTAGAGATCAGGAAACTTTGTTCAGCCTAAATTGTCTGTGTTTTGCCCTTTCTGCCCATGGATAACACAGTCTGTCCATCAGTAAAACCTGGGCTATGGGCTATGGGCAGGTCCTGAATCATTCTTACTTCCTCCTACGTGCCTCACCTTCCTGTATCCCAAACAGGTGACATCATAGCTACTAAAGCACCAGTAAAAAACATTTATAAACACTTCAGTGGTTTATCAAGTACTTTTCTAATGATGTATGAACTCTTTTAATGCTCCCAATAACCCACACGCTAAGTATTCTTATGTTGCACACCTTATGGATGGGGGCCTTGCCTTTGCAGATTGGCTGGCCAGCTACAGGAAAGCAGTCTGCCTCTATCAAAGACAATCCTTGTCCTCATCGGTCTGGTTAGCCCATAATCTGTAAGCTTACTCAACAAACGTAGTGAACAAGGCAGGCCCAGGCGTTAGCAACGATACTTAAGACAGGAGTTCTGACCTCACAGAGCTCAACTACCTGTAGGTTGTGAGCAGATAATGAGAAAACAACACACTGAGACTTCTGCCAGGGATAAGGTTGATGCTGTAGGAGCCAAACGTGTACCTAACCCTGTGTGGACACCTAACCTGAAGATAAGACACCTCAGATGATTCTTGAAGTACACACGGACGGAGCACAGCCTGAGAAAAGGCAGAGGGATGAGGGAGAGTTCATATGAGGAGGTCCACGACCCCGAGACCACCTAACCAGCAAACAAACCATCTGCCCCAAATCTGCCCCAAATCTCACCGCCCTGTTGGCGATCCTCCAGTGAGTCACTGTCACTCCCTGTCAGAGGGTTCAAACTGGAGGCCCCCCAGGTAGACTCCACCTGTAGACATAACTAACTTCTTGACGTTGTCTGATTTCAACATGTTCCTCTTTACCTCCTTGACATTGTATAAGCTATTCCCTCTGCTGGGACCCTTTCTTCTTGTCCTTGCTCATCTGGAAAATTCCTCACTTATCTTTCAAGATTTAGTTAAAATGTCATCATCTTGTGTGGGACATTTTTCCCAAACCCTACCAACCCTCAAAAGGCACCTTTCTCCTGGGGTCTCATAACGCTTTATGTCGTCCTCTATACTTTCCAAACCACAGTCTACACAAACACTGTTTCATACCGTGACCCAGCACAAACAAAAGTTTCATGAATGCTCTTCTGTCCCTTTGATTTCTGCCTCAATTACTCTATTTAATAAAGTCTTAAATACAGAATGCCAAGACTCCCCCTGTTGATTCAAGGAGGAAATCCGTAGAGAAGTGCCCAACATGGACATTTTCTTTGACCACACCCACACCTCGCCAGAGACTTTGGAGTGTGAGGCCATGTTCCTACCACCACAACATAGATACGACCACCCACCTGTATGCCAGAAGGAACCCTGTAAAACCATAGGCAGTAAGCTCCCATCTCAAGAGAAAACTAGAAATTACACTTCAAATCCTTTTTTTTAAATGTCCATACTGTTGGACTCAGTTATATTCCATCTTGTGACTGTTCTCTAAAGAAATAATTAAAACTTCGGTCTAAAGGTTCACGTTCAAAGATATTCCCTGTAATAAAGATATTTATTAAAGTGGTAAATTAGAAAAAGTTAAAATTTCCCATAATAGGGGGATCTGGGGGGCTCAGTGGCTAAGAGCCTGACTCTTGATTTTGGCTCAGGTCGTGATCTCATGGTTGTTGGGAATGAGCCCTGTGTCAGGTTCTGTGCTGATAGCTTGGAGCCTGCTTGTGATTCTCTCTCCCCGCCTCTCTGCCCATCCCTGGCTCTATTTCTCTCTCTCTCATTCTCTTTCTCTCTCTCTCTCTCTCAATAAGTAAATATATTTTTTAAAATTTCCATGATAATAATTTCAATTATTATTAAAATAATAAATTATGGTATATCTATGCCATGGAATATCAGGTGGCTATTTTTTAAAGTGCTTTTGAAGAATATTTGAAAACATAGGGAACTTCATATTATGTTGGGTGAAGAAATAAGAAGCAAGATAAAAGTTGTATGTACAAAAATGTTTAGGGGTAAATTGTATTCACATCTGTAACTTACTTTGAAAAGTATCACCAAAAACAGATGGATGAATTGATAGAAGTATGAATAGATGAACAGAGGGAGTGAGGGTATGATGGATGGATGGATGAATGAATAGATGGATGGATGGATATATTGGTGGATATATCAGTGAGTATGTAGATGGATGGATGGATGGATGGGTATATTGGTGGATATATCAGTGAGTATGTAGATGGATGGATGGATGGATAGATACACTGATGAATATATCAGTGAATATATAGATGGATGGATGGATATATTGATGGATATATCAGTGAATATATAGAGGATGGGTGGGTGGATGGATAGTTATATCAATGGATATGTGAATGGTTGGAGAGAGAGGTAAGTAGAGGAATGGAAAGAGGGAGGAATTGATGAAACAAGGGAAGGAGCGAGAAATAAAGGAAAGGGTAAATGATAAAGCTAATTAAGTAAAATGTTAATGGAAGAATCTAACAGTTGGTACATGTGTGTTCACTATATAATTTTTACATTTTTTGCGTGTTTAAAATAGTGTCACAATAAAATGTCAAAAACTACATGCAAGATATAATAACTAACATATGTTTATAATCATAAGACTATATTTATATAGACATTCATACAGGTAGATGCTCATTTAGATAATACTGAAATAAAATAAACCACAGTAATAATAGTAGTTATTTCTGGTAGCAGAATTGTTGGCAATTTAGACTCTTTTTAGCACTCCCTTCTTTTTTATTTCCCAAATTTTGAATAGCAAGCCTGTATTACTTTGATAATCAGGGGGGAGGGAGAAAGATATTTAAGAAGAAAGATCACCAGAGAAGAATGCTTCATGCCCCCTATTCTCTTGTTTGCCATTGAAAAGCTGGGAACATGTCTGAAAATAATACATTGTAAAGAACAGAAGATCCCACTGAGGCTCCCTTCTGGGCTATGACCCTCGCAGGCAGTCAGAGGGAAAGAAAACTGGAACACTTTTCTGGAGCAGAGCCACAGGACATGTCTGCAGCTAAGACTCGGGCCATGTCCGAAAGGTGCTCATGGCAAGTGGAATAGGTCTCAGAGAGAAGACACTCTGGGAGAGGGTCTGGGGATTGACCGGGGTGGCAGTCACGACATTTCCTAGAGCCTGTTTGCACCATGAACCCCGAGTCGAACGCTAGGAGTCAAAATATAAATCCGTTATCACTCTCTGTTCCTTCCAGACACAGAAAAGCATTTCTGGGAGCATCTTTCATCCTGGGCCAAGAAGCAGGACAGATGGTCCTGTGTGGGAGAGGCCCAGTCCCCAAGATCCCAGAGCCCCAGCCCGTCTCTGTTCTCAGAGCAGAATTTTCCATCCAAACATGCCAATTTTGAGCCACAACCCAGTTTCTAACCCTACTCCATTTCTAAGCCCAAAGTGGGTGCAAATCACTGTTTTTTAAGTTCAAAACTGTGCTTAAAGTTTATGCAGTCACTGATAAATAATAATACCGTCAAGGAGATCAGGAATTGTTTACCCTTAAGCCAGGCAGATCTTCTGCGAAGATAGGATTGTTGAGGGTGATATTTGCCATTTCTTTTTAGGTGTTGATTTTCCTCGTTCAAAGTTTCTATTTATAAATGAACTCTATGAGTCATTTTATTTATTTTTTTAATGTTTATTTATTTTTTGAGAGATGGGAGACAGAGCACTAGTTGAGGAGGAGCAGTGAGAGAGGGAGACACAGAATCCGAGGCAGGCTCGAGGCTCTGAGCTGTCAGCACACAGCCGATGGGCTGGAACCCACGAACTGCGAGATCATGCCCTGAGCCAAAGTCGGACGTTTAAGTGACCAAGCCACCCAGGTGCCCTTCTATGAGTCATTGTAGACTTATGCCATTCATTCATGTAGCCCAATTTCACCAAGTCCTCATATTCCAAATTACTTTATTGACAAACGATGTATTTAATGAAGGCATCTCTGACCAGCAGAAAGAAGAGTGATAATCCTACAATTCTCAGTTGTAAAACTTGTGGCAAAAAACTTTATTCATCCATTCACTCTCAGCAATACTAATTGCACCCCACCCCATATACTGAACATTGCCCAGTAAATAATGGAGATAAGGAGACAAAAAACTGCCTTCTCAGGGGCATTGGGGTTAAGCATCCGACTCTTGATTGGGGCTTATCTCATGATCTCATGGTTCATGGATCGAGCCCCACATCAGGGTCTGGGTGGACAGTGGCATGGAGCCTGCTTGGAATTCTCTCTCTCTCTCTCTCTCTCTCTCAAAAATCTCAAAAAATAGGGGCGCCTGGGTGGCTTAGTCGGTTAAGCACCCGACTTTCACTTAGGTCATGATCTCGCAGTTCGTGGGTTCGAGCCCCACGTTGGGCTCTGTGCTGACTGCCAGCTCAGAGCCTGGAGCCTGTTTCAGTCTGTGACTCCCTCTCTCTCTGACCCTCCCCTGCTCACGCTATCTCTCTCTCTCTCCTAGAAATAAATAAATCATTAAAAAAAAAAAATCTCAAAAAAAAATAAATTGGGCACCTGGGTGGCTCAGTTGGTTAAGTGTCCAACTCTTGTTTTGGCTCAGGTCACGATCTCACAGCTCATGGGATTGAGCCCTGTGTCAGGTTCAGTCCTGATGGTGGTGTGGAGCCTGCTTGGGATTTTTTTCTCTCTCTTTCTCTGCCACCCACACCCTGCTTGCACTTTCTTCCTCCCCCTCTCTCAAAATAAGTAAATAAACATTCAAAAAACAACAACCTTGCCTTCTCAGTGTTTATATCCTACTAGGGAAATAAAGGTAAATACAAAATGAATCAGTATCTGAGAAACAGAAGATATAACGGGTTGAGGGTGGTTGTCCAAAAGATATGTCTACCTAAACCTGTGAACATGGCCTTATGGAAAAGGGTCTTTGTAGACGTTGTTAAGGATACCAAGATGAGATCATCCTGGATTAGGATGGTCCCTACATCCAACTCCCCTATGACCCAGCAATAGCACTGCTAGGAATTGACCCAAGGGATATAGAAATGCTGAGGCATAGGAGCACATGTACCCCAATGTTCATAGCAGCACTCTCCACAATAGCCAAGACATGGAAAGAGCCTAAGTGTCCATCAACGGACGAATGGATCAAGAAGATGTGGTTTATCTACACCATGGAATACTACATGACAATGAGAAACAAGGAAATCTGGCCATGTGTAGCAACATGGATGGACCTAGAGGGAGTTACGCTGAGTGAAATAAGTCAGGCAGAGAAGGACAAATATCATATGTTTGCATGTATAGGAGGATTAGGAGGAACTTAACTGAGGAACAAGGGGGAGAAGAAGGGGGGAAATGGTGGGGGAAAGGGAGAGAGGCAAACCGTGAGAGACTCTTGAATGCTGACAAAAACTGGGGACTGATGGATGTGGGGGGGAGGGGGGATGGGCATGGAGGAGGGCACTCGTGGGGCTGAGCACTGGGTGTTATGTGGAAACTAATTTGACAATAAACTATTTGTAAAAAAAAAAAAAAAGATGGGCCCTACATCCAACAGGGGTCCTTCTAAGACAAGAAAAGGGAACGACATCAAGAAGGAGGAGGCAGAGACTGGAGTGACATGTCTACAAGCCAAAGAATGCCAGCAGCTGCCATACTTAACCGGGAGGCATAGAATCAGTTTTCCCATAGAGCCTCTGGAAGGAACCAACTCTGTCAACATTTGATTTCAGACTTTTGACTTCCAGAACTGTGAGAGGCTATGTTTCTATTGTTTAAAGCTACCAGGCTTATGGTCAGCTAATACAGAAGGGATAAAAACTATGGAAAAAAATAACAGAGAAAGGTGGACACGGGATGCTTTTTAGGAGAGGTGATTTTTAAATGGAGGGGAGGCATGTCTGAGAAGGTGACATTTGAGCAAAGACTTGAAGGAGGTAAGAGGTGAGCCATTTGGATGATGGGCCGGGAACTTTCTAGGGAGAGGAAAACAGGAGGCCCTGGGCTGCAGAAGAGAGAGCCAGGATCCTGAGGAAGGCATGGTGGCAAGACCTTACAAGTCTTCGCTAGGTCATCGTATATAAATCACACCTGTCTATGGCCAACAGTGACCTCAAGTCCAGGGTCCTTGTGGTTGGGGTGTGGAGGGCCCAGCTGTATTTATCGTGCTGCATTGTTTTTAACTTCCTATGACTTAAGGCTAGAAGTTTGCTATTGTCCATAGAACCTTTTTGTAGAAATGTTCATTCCGAAGCACATCTACATGCCAGTAAAACTCTCAGCTTTATACAAAAAATTAAATTAATAAAATAATAAAATAGCCTTGAAGTCTGAGCAAACCCAGGGACCAGCTCTGACTTTCACTTAAAAGATGGGATGCAGGCTCTGTGACAGTCGCTGTGATGAAACCACACCACAGGGAATGAGGGAGGGGTGGGGATCCCAGGGGATCAGGCAGTCACAGTCATGCCACCAGAGGAGAGGTGACTGGGCCTGGGACCAGAGTGGGCAGAGGTGAGAAGTGCTCAGGTTCTAAAGATACCTTGAAGGTGGAGCAAACAGCATTTGCTAATTGACATTTCTGTTTTTTTTTTTTTTTAATGTTTATTTAGTTTTTTGAGAAAGAGAGAGAGAGAGAGCGTACACAAGCAGGGGAGGGGCAGAGAGAGAGAGAGAGAGAGAGAGGGAGACACAGAATCCGAAGCGAGCCCCAGTCTTTGAGCTGTTGGCACAGAGCCCGATGCAGGGCTGGAACCCCCGAACGGGGAGATCATGACCTGAGCCAAAGTCAAAGTTGGACACTTAACCGACTGAGCCACCCAGGTGCTCCAGACATTTCTGTCTCTCTTTGCTATTTTAGGGAAGGACAAAGAAGAGAAGGGGACTTCCAGTATTCAACAAAGACTTGTTGAATTCCTTCTCCAGCCTCCCCTCAGAATGGGGATGGGGAAATGCAATGAAAGATGGATGCCTAAGCCAACCTCGTGCTGAGTAACACACACGCCCCCGGAGGTTCAGTACCACGGCTGTGCCTCTGCGTCTGCGCAATTCTTTCAAAACACGGAGAAGGAAAAATTATATATCTTAATATATATATACACACATTAGGATTATATATATTCCTAAATAGATGAACTTTAGAAATATGCATACACCCGTTTGTCATTATACGCATATATATAATTTAGGAATGATTATACAACCTACACAGAAACATCTCTAAGATATATTATTAACTGACAAAAAGCAAATATATACAGTGCTCTCTCACTAGGGGGTATATGAGGGCACATTAAGCTATATACTTATATTATGGTTGTATGTGCCCAGATTATCCCCAGAAGGGTAAACAGGAAATACCAGGATGGGGAACTGGTTGGATGAGAGACAGGGAAGGAAAGGAGATCTCCTTCCTAGAGCATGTCCTATAGAATCCTTTACCGTGCATGTATTATCTGTACAGAAGAGTAAACCTTTATAGCATCATAATCTCACAAATATTTTAGCAATTTATTATAGGTGCCTTGCAGTTCAGCTGTGATTGAGTGTGTCTGAGGCAGTGTTAGCAGATAAACCCTGTTGGGTGGTAGCAGTTGGTAGGAGCCATTAGATCTTTTACACTAGTTGTATTTTAAGCGTTTTATTATGACTGATTTTAAATGTAAACAGACGTAGGCAGGAGAGAATAAATCAGGGGTCTGCAAACACTTTCTGTTAAGGGGCAGATAGAATATATTTCAGGCTTTGCCAGCCTGATTGTGTCTGTTGCAACACCTCAACTCAAAGGCAAGCAGCAGAGAAAATGTGTAAACAAATGGGCATGGCTGTTTTCCATTCAAATGTAATTTACAGAAACTGGCCGTGGGCTAGGTTTGGCCCTTGGGCCAGAGTTTGCTGACCTCTGATATAAATGAGGACCCATCAGCAGCCCCAACAGCCATCAACACACAGCCAATTCTGTCCCATCAAGAGCCCCTATGAATTACTTGGAAGAAAATCCCAGACATCATATCATTTCATTTCATCATATCATTTCATCCTCCTTAACTTCTAGAAGATAAGGACTCGCCTTTTAACATCATACATAAAAGGTCAACAGTAACTCACAATATTCTCAGAATTCAGTCACCATTCAAATTTCTACTTGTCTAATAAATGTAATACATCTTAAAAGATGTTTTTTGATCCCACAGAATTAATTAAGGTCCACGCAATGCTTTTAAGTCTCTTTTATATTTGTATCTCTTTTAGCCCTAAATTGAATTTTCCTGAAAAAATTATTAAGTCTAACGTGTAATGCGAGACGCCCTGTGTCTCGTCTTAAATATTTTTATTGCAATCTGAGGAACTGCCCTCAAGTGGCAAAACTGTAGAATCATGATCTGAACAGCCAGTCATCTCGTTGTGATCGGTTCAACAAATCAAGTATCCTTGCACAAATTTATCAGCCACTTCCTTCCAAGTTTTCAGGCATTTGAAAAGGAAAAATTCATCTGCTGGGCCAGTTGTTTTGTTCTTAAGAACTGATCCTAATGAAATATTCAGAGATACAGTCAAAGATGCCTGATAAAGGGTTTCTTGGCTACATTATTTATAACAGTGCAATATGAACAACCATCAAAACATCCAATAATAAAGAAATGATAGCATTAATTACAATGCTGGCTCATTAACTGGTTCATTAAATACAACACTAAGTCAAGTATTATACAATGATTAATGCTCATAGTTTTTAATATTCCAGTTGTGGGTCAAAGTTCTTGACAAAATTTTAAATGACAAGAGGGGCGCCTGATGGGGCGCCTGGGTGACTTAGTCGGTTAAGCGTCCGACTTTGGCTTAGGTCATGATCTCGCGGTTCGTGGGTTCGAGCCCCGCGTCGGGCTCTGTGCTGACTGCCAGCCCAGAGCCTGGAGCCTGTTTCAGAGTCTGTGACTCCCTCTCTCTCTGACCCTCCCCTGCTCACGCTGTCTCTCTCTCTCTCCTAGAAATAAATAAAATGTTAAAAAAAATTTAAAAAAAAAAAAAAGAAGAAGAGGGGTGCCTGAGTGGCTCAGTTGGTTGAGCGTTGGGCTTCGGCTCAGGTCATGAACTCACGGTTCGTGGGTTTGAGCCCCACATCGGGCTCTGTGCTGACAGCTCAGAGCCTGGAGCCTGTCTTCGGATTCTGTGTCTCCCTCTCTCTCTGACCCTCCCCTGCTCACGCTGTCTCTCTCTCTCTCAAAAATAAATTTAAAAAAATATTTTAAAAATTAAAAAAAATGAAATAAAATAAATGACAAGAAGCAAAACCCAAAACTGTGGACACATAGGATTATATTTATATCTTGATGGAAAGCCACAAAATGTTGCTTCACTACCTCTAAAAATGGGGTTATATGGCTTCAATTTAAATATTTGCTCTTTTGGGGGGCACCTGGTGGCTCAGTCAAACATCCAACTCTTGATTTTGGCTCAGGTCATGATCTCGTGGTTCATGAGTTCAAGCCCTATGTCAGGCTCGCTGCTATCAGCACAGAGCGCACTTTGGATCCTCTGTCCCCCCAACCCCGCTCTCTACCCCTCCCCTACTCACTCTCTCAAAAACAAACATTTAAAAAAATTTTAAATGAAAATACATAAATATTTACTCTTTTGTGAACTTGCCAAATTTTCTTTTAACGTGCATGCTTTACCTTTAAATCAGAGCAACAAAAATATTGCTCATTTTGTAAAATTTCTAGGTCTCCCCTTCCAGGCCTCCTCTTGTATGTCTGTCTATTCTCGTCTTTTCTGGCTCTTCCCCTCTGGCTTCCTGGCTCTGTCTTGTAAACTTAGCAGGCATCACATCATGCCAGTACTTTTGCTCAAGACCCGAAAGTGTGCCATTCCCAGGCCTGCAGGACAGCAGCGTCGGGCCTTCAGAAACCCAAACTGAATAGGAGTTAAGGACAATGACTCAGCATTTCACCCCATCTACAGGAATGGGCTGACACTGGGCACGCATGTTGTGCCATCTGCCCTCCTTCCTTGGAGCATTAGACTCTGTAAGTGAAAACCACAGCAAGGACGCGCAGGTGATCGTGTGGGAAAAGCCAGAAAAAATGTGGAAGTACAGGAGTGGGTGGGGGACTACATAAATGGCAGCCAGTAAAAAGCCAGCCATCAGAAACCCTGTTGTGGAAGATGGCGAATAGCAAGGAAGGGACCTCCCTTAACGGTGGTGGCTTCATGACCTTCTGCATTCACCCCCTGTATCTGTCCCCATCTCCTTCTCTGCTCCTTCAATCTCCACTCACCCTGGTGGGCCTGCTTACGGTTCCTAGAACAAGCCAGGTGTGCTGTGGACTCTGAGTTTGGCACTGGCTGTTCTTCCGTGTGGACTGCTCTTCACCCTCACCTTCTCCAGAGCTTTGCTCAGAAATCACCTTGCTCAAGACACATTCCATCCAAGATGTCTACTTACCCCAACACACACTTCCACGTACATACATTCTTCATATCCTTCCTCCTGACTTTGTGTTTTCTTTCTAATGATCATTATTTAACGGGTAACATATGTCAGTTATTGGTTTGTTATCCACCTTCCCCCACCCTACTAGAAACCAAGATGCTTAAGAAAAAGGATTTTTGCCATTGCTGTATACCCTGTGCCCAGAACAGCATCAGGAATTCTCAAAGGTGGGGTAATGGATGAATCAGTGACTTTGCTTTCTCTCATTATCTGTTTGTATTTCTTTTTTAAAAAAAATATTTATTTTTTTATTTTTTAATATAATAAATAATTGTCAAGTTAGCTAACATACAGTGTGTACAATGTGCTCTTAGTTTCGGGGGTAGATTCCCGTGATTCATACTTACATACAACACCTAGTGCTCATCCCAACAAGTGCCCTCCTCAACGCCCATTACCCATTTTCCCCTCTCACCTGCCCCCCACCCCAGTCAACCCTGTTTGTTCTCTGTATTTAAGAGTCTTTTACGGTTTGCCTCCCTCTTTGAAACTACTTTATCCCATTCTCTTCTCCCATGGTCTTTTGTAAATCTCTTACCATGAACAAAGTACTCTCATAACAAAGTGCCTGGTTACTTATTTCTCAAGATGCTGCAGTAGGACAATTGTAGACAGTTATTTTGGCAAGGTAGGCACTGGGAAATTCTTAGGATTCCCTGAACTCCTAGGTGGGCAGGTTTCAGGTTCAGGGGCATCCACTATCCTGTAAGGAGGAGTAATGAGATCCTTGTGGCCTGACAAGTGCTGCCCCTTCTAATACCCTCAACTGGGAAGCTGAGGAGGGTGTGGGCAAAGTTGTCCAGGGGACTATGAGTGTTTGGGGAAGAGAAGGATGAATAGTGACCCCCTCCTGTAATGAGGATGAGGATGAATCCTACCAGAATCTCCAGAATGCACTGAGATTGTGAAACAAGATACCAAGGCTGCAAAGGGGATGCTCACTCTAAGGGACTCTGAACCAGGGACTCGGGGGCTCAACACCGCCCCCTGGAGGTAGGCAGTGAGAGACTGGTGTTAGCCCAGCACTGGAAATGATCTCCCTGAGGTGAGGAAAGACTGGAGGGGTGAGGGGATTGGAGCCCATGCTACAGGTCCAGCGGGACCCCCAGCAGTGAGCAAAAGATCCACCAAGCTGGGTGGGCTAGTTCCCAAATCACTAATTCTCTCTTTACCTGTATTTGGAAACCAAAGTAGCCTCCCCCTGGGGTTCATGAGTCATCTGGGCACAGGTTGCAGGTCTCAAGAGGGAAGGTACTGGACCTGTTGTTAACCTGAGTATAAACAGTGGTTAATTTTTAAAAATCAGTTTTGGGGGCACCTGGGCGGCTCAGTTGAGCATCCAACTTCAGCTCAGGTCATGATCTCAGGGTTTGTGAGTTTGAGCCCCAAGTCCTGCTCTGCACTGACAGCACAGAGCCTGCTTGGGATTCTCTTTCTCCCTCTCCTTCTGCCCCTTCCACACCCACTCTCTCTCTCAAAATAAATAGATAATCTTAAAAAAATAAATTTTAAAAAACGAAAAAAAAATTTTCATTAAAATTCAATTGAAAATTAATTTTAGAGGTGCCTGGGTGGTTCAGTCGGTTGAACGTCCAACTTCGGCTCAGGTCATGATCTCATGATTCGTGGGTTCGAGCCCCGTGTCAGGCTCTGTGCTGACAGCTAGCTCAGAGCCTGGAGCCTGTTTCAGATCCTGTGTCTCCCTCTCTCTGTGACCCTCCCCTGCTCACACTGTCTCTCTCTCAGAAATAAATAAAACATAAAAAAAATTAATTTTAAAAATTTAATAAAGGGTAATTAAACAGCAATTTTCATTAAAAATTAAAAGAGGGGCTATACTTTACTCTCACCTGGGGGAAGTAACTCATTCTGTTCATACCTTTTAAATAAATTAATCAATGACATATCTAGAAGGTAAATAAATAGTACACAAATATCATATACAGTAGATAAATAAATGAGTAGGAGAGTAGACAAAGAAGCAGACAAACAAGAAAATAAATAGGTTGTTTTAAAAGAGAGGGAGAAAGAGAGAAAAACACCCTGGAGTCTGGGCAGTGTCACAGGCAAGCACTTGATTAATGCGCGTTCAGCTTTCCAGAATGTTATGCTTGAGTTCATATCATAAAGGAGTGGGTTTGCATCCATCCTGTGCTGAGGACACAGACCTCTCTTTCAGAGCCACAGCATCTATGGCAGCATCCTTAACCATCCTCCTTCCTTTGGGGTTTATTACCCTGCTAGTTATTCTATTAGTCACTCTGCTATTAGGAGGGCAAGAACTGTTGTGTTTTTATGTTGCCTGATCATATCTTCATGTTGGAAGATTGTAGTCCCAAAGCTGGTAAATGGAAGCGCTGAGCAAATGTTTGAGGCCTATTTAAGGAAGCCAGCACAGGGCTAGGTGTAAATGCTTATGCTGAAACAGAGTTGAAATGGGGCACTTTGGGAGGAAATAGTGCAAAGGGAAAGGATACATTAGTCATGGCTCTCTAGAGAAACAGAACCAAGACAAGATGGTAGATAGATACATAGATAGTAGATAGACAGGATGGATGGATAGATGGATGGACATAGATAGATAGATCTATTAGAAGAAATTGTCTCATGTGGTTAGAGAGGCTGACAAGTCCCAAGATCTAAAGCTGGTGAGCCAGAAAACCAGGAGAGCAGAAGGTAGAAGATCCAATCCAAAAGCCAGGCTCAGGACACAAGAAGAGCCAGTGTTTCAGTTCAGCCATCAGAGCAGGAAATGACCAATATCCCAGCCTTTCAGGAAACGACCAATATCCCAGCTTAAACGTGGTCAGGCAGGTGGGAGGAGTTGCCTTTTACTCAGGAGTGAGTCAGCCCTTTTGCTCTATTCAGGCCTCTAACTGATTGGATGAGGCCCACCCACATTAGGGAGAGCAACCGTGCTGTACTCTGTCTACTGATTTAAATGTTAACCTCATTAACAAAAAACACCCTCAGAGGGGCACCTGGGTGGCTCAGTTGGTTAAGTGTCAACTTTGGCTCAGGTCATGATCTCATAGTTTGGGAGTTCCAGCCCCGTGTGGGGCTCTGTGCTCCCAGCTCAGAGCCTGGAGCTGGCCTTGGATTCTGTGTCTCTTTCTTTCTGTGTCCCTCCTCTGCTCATGCTCTCTCTCTCAAAAATAAATAAACATTAAAAAACAACAACAACAACAAACAACCCTCAGAGACATACCCGGAATGATGTTTGACCAGCTATCTGGGAAGTCTATGGCCCAGTAGAGTTGACACATGAAATGAACCATCACAGGGTGTTTAGTGGAGTTACACGGGGATTGGGGTGATTATCTGGATTCATGGTGGAAAATGATGGCCAGTTTAGTACCCAATTGGGAAATTACTCTTCCCATCAATTGGGTAAATGTTAATTAGCTCTAAATGCAAGGCACATAGAAAGATGGTCAACCTTATTAGTCATCATCCACTAGAAGGACTAAAATTAAAGGTACTGACCACACTAAGAGCTGATGAGGATTCCAAGCACTCTGGAAAACAGCTTAGCAATTCCTGTAAACATTCACTTACTTTATGATTCAACAATTCATGCCTATCTCCACAAAGGTAAATGAAATCATATGTCCACAAAAAGTCTTGTAAAGGAATGTTAATTTCAGCTTTGTTTATAAGAGTTGAAAACTGGAAACAGCCCAAATGTTCATTGATACAAGAATGGATAAATAAACCACAGAATATTCATGCAGTAGAACACTACTGAGCAATAAAAAGGAAGGAACTTCTAATCCAGGAAACAACAAAGATAAATCTGACAGACGTAAGTAAGACTGAGCAAAAGAAGTTCAAGGATATAGTAAACCAATCTATAAAGATAGAAAACAGAATGTCCGTTGCCTTTGAAGGGGAAGGAGATTGACCAGAAATGGGTACTGGGGATCTTCCTGGGGTGATGACAGTGCTCTATATCTTGATAGGAGTTTGGATGATACAGCTGTAAATATTTGCCAAACTCATGAAACCTTACCCTTAAAAATCTGTGCATTTTACTCTCTAGCATTATGAGAGTAATTAAACATTTTACCAGTAACAATTTGTAGAAGGGCAAGTCCCAAGATAGGCATGAGACTAAGAGGTGTAGAGGTGAACAAAAAACCTATAAACTTTCGTGGGGAAAGACATAATGCACTTTGCAAAATGAATCGGAGGGAAGCCAGGTGTCTGGGAACACAGCAGCCAAAGTCCTTGTCATTAAAATCAGAACTCTGACAAACTGCTAAATCAGAGACTAAGGATGAAAGTCCAGAAACAAAGAATCCCCCAGCACCGTCCCAGTATATACCAGAAAGCCCAGGAACAGTGACAGAAACACAAACAGGATGAGCAGAACATACTGGACCCAAGGAGAGCAAACTCCAAGCCAACAAAAATGAGCTGTATTCTCGTAGCCAAGTCGGACTGTCTTGGTAATCCCTCTGTACTTTCTTTCATGATTACCGTAAATATTTGACTTGAACTAATTCTACAGCAAATGATTGAGTTCTCATTCCATCGGGTGGATTCATTCTTTCTCAGCTAATTTTGAAGTTGTCTTCATTAAGTCTTGAGTGAAACAGAAATAAGAGCTAATAACCACCGAGGACTTATTAGGTGCCAGACACTGCACTAAGTACTCAACATGTATTAATTCATTGAATCTTGCTCCACCCAAGAAGTAGACATTGACAATAGAAGTCCTGTTTTACATGTGAAGAAACTGAGGTTCAATGGGTAAAAACTTGCCTAAAGTTCCTGAGCTAGGATGGGAGAAGCAAGATTTGAACCCAAGCTGTTGGATCTCAGAGACTACTAAGAATTGTGCTCTA
This sequence comes from Hyaena hyaena, assembly GCF_003009895.1. Lineage (NCBI taxonomy): Eukaryota > Metazoa > Chordata > Mammalia > Carnivora > Hyaenidae > Hyaena > Hyaena hyaena. Next base: position 1,925,804 of record NW_024080709.1, on the reverse strand, counting down.
GATTGTGCTTTAAAAATTGTGCTCTATTCAAAGTGCATGGGCCCTACCCAACCATTGTGGAATCAGAGATTCTTGGAATCCTTTACATTGCCAATGAATGTCTGAGAAACCTACAGAAAGAAATTGTGGCCAGCCAGTGCTGAGAAAGCTGTCCATACTGCCCGAAGGTCTGTCCATGCATTCATTGATCCACAAATATTTAAGAGCCTACTGTGTGTGCTAGGCATTGCTTGCCACTGGAAAAAATAAAACTCAGAGCCAAAAGCTATTCTACTACACTTGGCAACACCCCCTCTCCAAAATGTGCTCATAGACAACAAAGCAGGAAACTGCACCCTGATGGCCAGTCCTCCCTTTAAGAAGTCTAGAACCTCAAATGTAGAGTCAGCCTAGCATCCACTGAAAATCTGCAAAATGGAAGCCACTGGCAATCTGGTATAAGATATCTCCTACCTGCTCAAGAAGCTGTCTCTGCTTCCTGAACAGTTTTATCAGGCCCTATGATTATTTTGTAATGTAGAAATTGATCATTAATCAATGTTGCCTAAGCAACACACTTAGAATAATAAATCAAAACAAGGCTCTTCAACAACAAAGCTCTGGGAAATTGCTGGCATATTAGCATTGACTGATTGCTGAGACATTGCTCTCCTGGGCTGAAGGGGGGTACAGGATGGATGACAACAGGATGCACAAACAGATACTACAGGCTGAGCAGAACTGATGAGATGGCACAAGGAAATGTAGAATAAATGCCCTAGGAATGGCAGTGTCACATACTGCAGCAGAAAAAGTGGGCTGGAGTTCTGGCTATGCCGATGCTGGCTCTGTGTATCTCATTGCCCTCTGCTGGCTCAGTTCTCTCGTCTGTAAAGTGGGGTGAAATAATTCTTGCAATGCTGGACCCCTAAAGTCAAATGTTAAGTGGATATGAAGTTGTCATGTAAACTGTTAAAGCACAAAAATTGAGGGCTTGAGGTTTGGAGGTGCTCTTCTCTAACCAAAATCTTGACCCAATTAAAAACTATGAGCTGGATGTATCAGAACACCAGCTTCCTTTAATGGTAGCTGGATCCCTTTGCTTGCTTCCAAGGTTCCAGTCTCTTCATGCCTTTGCTTAAGCAGAGGAGCTGGGAAACAGCAGGAGGAATAACAAGAGGAAGGAAACAAGAAAAACAAGCTTCCCCAGCAGATAAAGACTATACACAAGAAGGTGCACCTTCATCATTCTCAGTAACCAGATAAACTACTCAGGAGCATCTGAGCAATGGCAATAAGGATGCAAGCTTCCTCCACAGAATGTTCTCCAAGAGGCTTGAAGTATGGGTAGAAATTCCAATTTTTCTACCAACAGCCATTCGATTGCTGCTCCATTAGACTTCTGCAACTCATTTTCCCCCACTTTTGCCATGTCCCATTCTAGAGCCTGGAGAAGCTAACTCCCTGACTTCCCAAAACCCCTTGCAGCTAGAGATGGTCACGGGACACAACTGACATCTAAGTGGAAAGGTAGTGAGTGAGTAGATCTTCTGGCGGAGACAATGTGTCAGTTCTTGAATGAGGCCTCAAGAGACATCAGCTATTTTGCTCACTCTCTCCCACATCTGCAACTCACCATAAGACCATGATCTGGATAGACACTGGTCCAAAGAGGACATGAGACATGTGGAACAGGCTGGAACCAAGCCTGTCTTCTAACTGTCAAAATTACAGCTGCTCCTGTGTCCCAGATGCTCTTTCAGCGGGCTGGAAGGGCACATGAACCATTTACAAACAACATCTCTTTATGCCTGTATTAGTCAGGTGGGGCTGTCATAACAAAATACCAGAGACTGGGTGGCTTACTTAAACAACAGAAATTTATTTTCTGGTGGTTCTGGAGTCTGGGAAGTCTAAGACCAACGTGCTGGTACATTCAGTTTTTGTGAGGGCTTTCTTCCTGGCTTGTAGACAGCTGGCTTCTCACTGTGGCCTCACATGGCGGGGAGAGAGATGCCTTCTTCTTATAAGGACACCAGCCCTATAGATCTCATTTAACTTTTATTCCTCTTTACAGGCTCTGTCTCTGAATATAGTCACAATGGGCATTAGGACCTCAACATATGAATTTGGAGGGGACACAATTCAATCTATAGCAATGCCTAAGATGTAAGACTTCAGCACCCAAGGGACCCCCACCCTCCTATCAGGAAACATCAGCATCTGGTGTCTGATTCTGCTAATTCAAGCCACGATCGTTTTATTGTTCATTGTCATAAATGATGTGCCAGAAGTTGTAACATTCATTAGTTCAAAATTCAAAGGCTTGGGGAAGATCAAGATCTGAATGCTAGAGTAAAGGAAGAAGGGAAATGTCATACAAGAAAAGGGTGGAGAGGAGAGAGGAGACAGACTGTGTAGGCCTACCTGAGCAGCAGAAGAACTTCAATTTGGGGATTGAAAATACTAGGCCATAGTCCCTGGACATTTGCATTTAAAAAGGAAGAGAGGGAAAGCTGTGTTTATTGTATACGTATTGTCCTTATCAGTTCAGGCTGCTGTAACCAAAATCCCACCCATCTGCTGGGTGGCTTAAACAAAAACATTTATTTTTCACAGTTAGGAGGCTGGGAGGCCCATGACTGAGGCTCAGGCAGGTTTGGAGTTTGGTGAGGCCCCACCTCCTGGTTCATATACAGTTATCTTCTTGCTGTGTCCTTACATGATGGGAAAGGGCAAAAAGGTGCTGAGGTCTCTTTTATAAGGACACTAATCCCGTTAATGAGGGCACCATTCTCATGACCTAATTACAAAGACCTGCCTCTAAATACCATCACATAGGGGATTAGGATTTCAACACCAGGCTTTTGGTGGGAGAGGGGGGCATAAACATTCCATCTATAGCACCTATCATATGCCAGGATCTATATATTAGATACTCTCCATACTTTGATCTTTACTTTTAAACATGCATAATGTTTACTGAGTGACAAACATAATCAGTAATTCTAGAAATCAAGACCCATTTTATATTCCAAATCAATAGTAAGATGTGAGAGGAAGATGGGTGTATTTAAACTTCTCTGACCTTTCTTTGGTTCAAGATGGAATAAATGCGTGATTTCACATGGGGAATATGGAGGTCGTATCAACAGCCCATTAAACTCAATCATACACACAATCACCCGTTTTCTATTCCACCTAGTCGGTTAAATATCCAACTTTTTAATTTCCAAATGGTCTTATGCAATCATCGCAATTACCATCCTATTCAACTGTAGAGGTAATTTAAAGTGTGGGTCGCATCTCCACAAACAACCTATTTGTAATAGGCAATTCTAGCTTGGATTCCAAGGATAAATATTATCCTCCAAACAAATACAAGTTGAAGGTAATTCACTAATGCACGAATAATAGTTTGCAAAAGAAATAAACTTTGTGTAGATGATACAATGGAATAACTAAGAAAATTAAGAGAATTGTCTGAAACAATACAGGAATGAATAAAAGAATTTAGTGAGATGGCTGGAGACAAGATAAATATACAGAAATCAATAGCTCTCCCACAAATCAATAATGTAAAAAGATCCCCAAATTTTATGTATCTTATGAATGTGTGTGTGTATATATCATATATAATTTATTTGTAAATGCTTATAATGTGCCCAAAACTGGGATAAATATTTTATAGATACCATTTACCTAAAATGATTTTCTCAGACATTGTAACAGATTTTTTTTCTGTGATGCACAGATGTGGAAACTAAACCATAGAAGAGTAATTTTCCCATGATGATAAAGCAGCATGAGATCTTCAGAAGGTAAAATCTGATTGTGCAACTGCTCTATTGAAAACCCTTCACTGACTTTTGTTCTTAAAATGGAAGCATATCCTTGCAAAGCTTTGCCTGAAGGTCACTGCTACCTCTCCAGGCTTATTTCAAGCTACTTTTCCCTCAAACCCTATGAATTGGAGATTAATCCAGACTATCCTGACCCATCTAAGATAGGCAAACCCGTATTGTTGAAGTAGAACATTTTCCCACATTAGTTTTTAGAGGAAATGCATTTCCAAGATTAGCTGGCAAAGGGCAAAAAAGTAACCCAAGCTGAGAATAGATTTTTCAAAAACAAAAAGGAAGAAAGGCTATGTGTGTTTTCACGAAACCAAAAAAAACTAAAACATGGAAGAAAATAATGGACCACCCTCTCCTTCGCTTGTGAGTATCCATGTAAAAATCTAAATAAAATACCAACAGCACTCGTGTTCCATGGCCAAGTGGGGTTTCTCTCAAGGATGCAAGGGCTCCTCAAAGCATATTCCCTATTAATATAATTTGCCATGTTAATAGAGTAAAAGAGAATATCATCTGTATGGATAATAGAAGGCATTGATAAGATTCAATATCCATTCTTGTCAAAAAAAAAAAAACCAAACACCTTTTTGAAAGTAAGTATTTCCTTAACATGAAATGATATGTCCATGTCACTTCCCAAACTGGGAAGATGCTTAATTGGCAAACACTAAAAACTCTTTCACGGAGGGACAGAAGGAGTCAGCAATGTCTCCTGTGGTGCATGTTCTCTGATTCTCATGACACCCCCCTCCCCTGGCCAACCTCCTTAGATTCTATCACCAGCTGCCCTTACCCTGTGGCTTCTGGTCAAGTTTTTCCAAAGGAGATACCAACAGGAGATTGGGGGGGAAGGGGGGGCAGGAGAACAGAGAGGTCAGTGTCATCAGTCACTAGACTGCCTTCCCATCTAGCTGTGGTTAGCAGTGATGTGTTTCTCTGCCTAAGGCACAGCTCTTGTGAGACACTCCATTCCTGTCCTGGTGGAGTTTTGGCAACTGCTTTCTTCACTTGCATTTTCATGTCTGGGGTATCCATTAGAGCCACCCTATTGTTGCCAGCCCTGGGATGCTTCTTCATCTCTTGCTGGGTTTCCTTAACCCTACCCACACCTTGGAAAGAGCCCCGTCATTGAAATCTCTGCAGTCAGTCCTCTTGAGTCTTGTCCCTGTTCCCTACTGAGTCTGACTGATACATCCAAGGCCACTGCCTTTATTTAACAAAGATCAGCAGGCAAAAACTGATGAATTTAAACACAAGAAAGAGACTAAGAATAAAAATTGTTAAGGTGTGTCAAGGAAAAATTGCACCAGGCAGTTTAAACAGACAAGGGAGACTACTGCAGACTATTGCATGAGGGGAGCAAGAATCAACTCAATTCCATAAAACAGTGATGGGTGGAGATTTATAGCTAATGGGGTAGAGTGAGGCAGTCATTGGATTGAGAATTACTGGGAGGAACTTGGTTAGGTATCAAAGATGGGGAACTCCTGCTAATCTGATTCTTGCTGAACAGGGCTGCCATTGCCAAGGACAACAGACAAAGGACCACTGGCCAGGAATGGCCAGACAAGGACTCCCCCAAATCATATATTGATTTCCTAACCCCCAGTGTGATGGTATTAGGAGGTGGAGTCTTTGTGAGGTGGTTAGGTCGCGAAGTTCGAGCTCTCCTGAATGGGATTAGTGCCCTCATAAAGGAGATCACAGGGAGCTCCCTTGCCACTTCCACCATGAGAGGACACAGCAAGAAGATGACCATCTATGAACTAGGCAGTGGGCTTTCACTAGACACTGAATCTGCTGCACATTGATCTTGGACTTTCCAGCTTCCAGAGCTCTGAGAAGTAAATATTTGTGTTTTAAGCTGGGCTGTTTGTTGTTTAAGTTTGTGTGTTTTGTTATAGCAGCCCAAATGGACTAAGATATCAGGTGATATGGTTTGTATACCTTGAAAAAAATTCAAGTGTTCAGAATGAACTGAAAAAACCCTAAGCAAGAGAATGTAAGGTGACTAAAAATATAACTTCCATGAACCAAAACCTATAGCCTTCTTACATGCCTGGGATTAGTCAATGACAGTCCATGGGCTGGCCAATCCAGCCTGCCACAAACTTTTGTTAATAAAGTTTTATTGGAACACAGCCATACCCATTTGTCTCTTTATGATATGTGGCTGTTTTTGCACTACAACAGCAGAAATGAGTAGTTGCAGACTCCATATGGCTCCCAAAGCCAAAAATATTTACTGTCTGACTTTCTATCAAAAAAAAGTTTACAGACCGCTGCTATATACAAAGAACAAGCTTAGTAGATTAAAAAACAATTCCATCTAAAACAACTTGCTACACATTGACAACAGAACTTAATTTCACAACCAGACCAACGTGGAAAAAATCACAGAAAATAGGTGCAAAATCTGGCTTTGAAAACTGGCAGTGGAGAATGTAAGCTACTCAAGACCACGCAGACTTTTTGAGGTGGGCTTTGGATTCTGAGGAGGAAACAGAAACTGATGTGCTCTGAATCCTGAGGGGGCCAAGAGGACACAGCTGATTCTTGGGTAGCATAAATAATAAAAGCACTGAAACAAGTGTGACAGCAGAGACAAGTGCCCATCAACAGCATCAGCAAGTTGCAGTGTGGTCAGGAGAAGGTCCACAGACGGACAACAAGGAAAAGACATTCTGAGCTGAGCCAAAGACACACAGGCCTGGAAGACAGAGTGTTCTGTGAAGTGTCCCTAGAAATAGCAAGGGCTAGACCTTGCTGGTGCCAACCAGAAATCGACAGCTGCAGCCTTCCAGCCTGACTGAGAGGTGGTCCTGAAGGACAGTGGTGAAGGAGGCGCTTCCAGTGATCAGAACCTTGGACAGCACATCCGGGCCATGAGAGAGTTAGAATCCCGGAGCATGCCAATATGTGGGCAGTTGCTAATCACTTGGCTGTGTGGGGTTGTTCTTAGAAAGGACACACCTGGGACGCTGGTGACAGGGAAGCCTTGGGACGTATATACGGAGGGACACCCTGGAGTAGGCTCAGAATGACTCTATGAGATCTAAATCCACAGTAGAGAAGGTTCTCAGGAACCTGATAGGCAACATCACAATCATGGCCAGTTACAGAAGCAAGAACTATAGAACTACGCTGAATTTCATCCTTGCTTGGGGTGTGTGTGTGTGTGTGTGTGTATACTCTCTTTTTTCTTCCCTAATATCTTATACAAGTCTTGTTAGGGCAGTTAACTTTACAAGTTGGTCTTTAAGTAACAGAATATTCTGATGCCACAATGGCTGATTTTGGAGAGTAATTAACATAGCCCCCAAATGGTCACAATGACTGTTGTGTCTTTGAGTCTCCTCATTTTGGGGAGCGTCTGAGAAATACATGCCTTTGCTTGATTGCAGAATGTCTGTGTGTGGTCATGTGGAAGCACAGAGTTGTCTGTGTTGTCTGTAGAAGTTCAAATACAAATAGAAGCGCATGGATGAATATTGAGTAGCCAAAGAGTGGGTTGTGCAAGCTTTTTAGTGATTATATTTCAACTCCAAGCCCGTGTTCCCATACCCCACTTTGTGATGCTGGGACCCCACAAGCACATTTCTCCTTCACCGCTGCTCCTAGTTGGATTCTGCCACTGAGGGAACCCATGGGCTAGAGGAGGAAGAGGGGACATGTCCCCTCAGTGACACCAACACCAGCACCAAGTCATTCCTTTTCTGGAGGTCTGAAGCTTCAATTCTCTGGGGCCTCTTCTCCAAACTTTTAAGTTTTAATAATTCTAATCTTTTCCCTTTGTTCCTTCAGCCCTAGAGATAGATGTTTCCGGCAGGTTCTTCCCCCGTGACAGCTGACTCTTCTTTTGTTCCTTTTTAGGGCTTCATTTTGCTGTCACTCATTTATATAAAAGTACAGGTGGGTAAACTTTCCATGAAGACCTTGATCGTAAATGTTTTAGATTTGTGAGTCATATGGTCTCTGTTGTAGCTACTCTACTCTGCTTTCTTTTGTCCTGAAAGCAGCCATAAACTGAATACTTAAATGTATGGGTATAGCTGTGTCCCAATAAAATTTTATGTACAAAAGCAACCAAAGACTGGATTTGACCACCTGTCTTAAATTATTTCTGTTTAAATAATAGTATGATTTTCTTTCCACTGCCTGGGCCCAGATTGACACAGTGGGCATGAGTCTTAAAGCCTATCATATTCTAGTGAAATGTTCAGAGAAGGTTTCTGATGCCAAGTCAGGACTATCAGAGCCAATGAGATAGTTGAGAAAGAGTTCTGATGCTGCCTAAGAAATGATATTCTTACCCTCTGGACTCAAAGCTAAAAAAAATTGTTTTCATGGAGCTATTAACAGTCATCCTACCACCAAGAGGGGAGAGTGGAGCCAATACAAAGAATAGCTCATTAGAGAATACAGAACCTTGTTTTGATGAGATCATTAAATGCTTAGATCCAGCCATGCCTGAAGCCTATGACTTAAATTATAAGAGTCATAAATTACCCTTTGTCTTAACCATTTTGACTTCAATTTTTTTAACATGCAACTAAAGGAGTTTAGACAAATACAGAGACACAAATAGATGTGAAAACACAGGGGGTCTAAAATCTCTTAGATTACCATCATTGATTTGCTCATTTAACCAATATTCACAAAGTGACTAGGTTTATCAAGCATTCTGCAGAGGTAAAATATACAGCCCCTGTCTCCAGAAATTAGTGGGGTCACTTTAGAAAATACCGCTGAAGCCCTCCAACATTATGCTTTTTTATAACAGTCAATTAATCAAATGCTGGTGCTTAACTTAAAAAAAAAAGAAAGCATTTAAATGAAGGTTGGAACTTTCAGATACCCAACCCCAATAATTATTACAAATCTCCATCCAAACTCATGTGTTTAAGAAGTCAAAGTTTACTTTATAACTCTGCTTAATTTGTATTTCAAGCCTCATTCCTTTGGCTTGAAGGCCTTAGGCTCTTCCATACTCCCACCCCCAAGGTTGTGGTAAAGTTCTACTGGTTTTTCATTGTGCCAAGGAAGGCAAAGAGCACACAGTGGTCCATGTTCACTCATGTGGATAGAGTGCACATGAAGCTTTCCTCACTTCAGGCCATTAGCCCCTTCAGGTCTGTGGCATGCACTGCTAGTTGCTTTCCAAATATCCATCCTTCTTTCTTCCTTAGTAACAGAACTCCATTAGAAATGCTCAACTCCCCAGTCCTCCTTTCAGCGAGATACAGCCATGTGACTAAATTCCAGGGAGATGTAAGTTGATATATTATAAGTGACTTCTGGGGTAGATCTTTCGAAAGGAGTTGCTTTGCCTGGGAGAGACACTCTCTCAACCTTCCTGCTGCCAAGAATGCAGATGTGATGTCTGGTGCCCTGGTAGCCACCTTGGAATATGAGGCATCCTTGAGAAAGGAAACCATAAAGTGAGGATAAAGGAACAAAAAGATAGATGTCCCTGATTGCTTTGTGTCATTGGCACAGCAGCTCTGGACTGCTTGCCTCTGGTCTTCTCTATGTTTTGTAAACCATATTGTGAACTGCTCCAGCCACAAAATTAGGAGAGGGTGGGCTCTGTTGCCTGCAGGCATTATGCAATTCCTGTTTCAAAATCTCTTAGCTGTCTCTGCTGTTCAGACACCCAGGAACTTATGCAAGGGCCCCTTTCTAAGTTTGGGGAAAAGCCCTCTGTGGTCAAACCCTCTTCTCATGAATGGGTTCAGGATTCCAAAGTGGGAGAGAGGAAAAGGAGAGTGTGCCCCAAACCCAGCCCAAGGCGAGGAACAAGGAGCCAACACACTGCTGAATGGGGGGGGGGGGGGGGGGAGGAGAGAAACACCAGGAGACCAAAAGAAAACATGACTCATCTCAAAGGCATGATCCAACACATTGTATCTACGTAGGTTTTTGCCAACCATTCTTCAGCCTTCCTCTGAAAACATTAATATTTCCTTCTTTTATTGTTTTACCCTAGCAACAATTTCTGCAAGATACGACTTCTACAAAGAGTTGTAAGTTTCCATCTAATAAACACTGCCGGTTGAAAAATTCATAATACATGAAAGCAACCCCGAAGGCCATGAAATCAGACGGATCTGGAGGAACACCCTCAGCCTTGTTGCGAAGAAAAACAGTTGTCCAGATGATCTTTGAAGTAAAGAAAATAATGAAAGCCAGTGAACACGGTCTAAGAAAATTAAAACGGATTATCTTCCCCAAAATGGGATGATTCAGTGTGCTGACACACACAAAAGGGGGTTCTCTGCCCTCCCCCCACCCCACCCTGCCCCAGGGCCCTGTGCATGATCTGTGCTTTGTTTTAGGAAACCTGCATTTGTTTGGAAGTGTTTTAAATGATTAAGGAGCAGAGACGTGCAGGGTAACAAATGAAGCAACCAAAGTTCTCTGTTTCATTGGGAATCAGCCCGACTTAAAAGTCCTACTGCGCTTCTAATCAAAGTATGAAATACAGCGAGAGCTTGAAAACAGCATTAATCATTAATATGGGGAAGTGCTTATAGTTATGAATTCTTCAAGAGTTTCAGAAAACTTGCAGCACTTTTCCAGATAATACTCAGGAGGCTGTGTGTTTTTATTTTTCTCTTCCTTAAGTCCCTTGTGTAAAGAAACAACTGAAAATAGTGTCAGGGTCAAAGTCCTCTCAAGCAAGGAACGTGAGTTATCCCTTCACAAACTGCTCTCAGAAAACAACATACAATGTAAGTAATTTGTTTTTAAGTAACTAACAAGGCATGGTAATTTCTTACCTGGAGCTTCAGTAAATGCCAGGTCGCTGGAAGCAGTTAAAAGGACTTAAAGGTTTACTTTGCCATTCACTAATTTGAGTTCAATCAGTGTGTGTGCCTCTTCAGCAACTCTCCATTGTGCATTTATTTTCCTCGGTGCCTTCATTCTGAAATTAGTAGTTAACCAACTGCAGGTTTGGCTTTTAGCTCATTTCACGTTTGTTTGTTTTTTTAATGTTTGTTTATTTTAGAGAGAGGGAGCATGCGAGAGCGGGGGAGGGGCAGAAATTGGTAGGTGAGTGGGCAGATAATACAAAGCAGGCTCCATGCTGACAGTAGAGAGCTCGATGCAGGACTTAAACTCACGAACTATCAGATCATGACCTGAGCCAAAGTCAGGCACTTAATACACTGAGCCACCCAGGCGCCCCAGCTCATTTCAGTTTTGTAGCAGCATTAAAAAAAAAAAAAGCAGGAAAGGAAGAATAAAGTTAGAATGAATAATATGGCAACCTTCTCAAGAAGAAACTATAGATTAATAATATATTAAAATTTCCAACGCATTACATGAAGTTTATACCGTTTCATCTGTCAGTCTCCTGTTTTTCAGTAACTGTTTTAGCTCCATGTCTGAAGTAGAAATCAGTCGCTAACTTTTTCAGACTAAGACCCTCCCATGAAGCCACAAAGCTGTCCTCAGATGTGATGGAATGGGGCACAAATCAGCCTCTGCCAGGTTACAAGCAGCATGCACTTCTTACTTACCCAGGGCAGCAAATACCGTCAGTGATGCGGGGAGAGGGAGGGAGGCGGGGGGGAGGGAGGCGAAGTCGTTTCAGAGTCTAGCTTCATTTCTACACTGCAGAAGCAGACATGGAGCTGTGACAACTATCTGAGCAATTCGATCTGGATCAACAGCTCCGAAGGGACTGGGCCGAAAGCAGTGGTTCTCAAAATGTGGTCCCTGGACATAAGGCACCGTCACCATCACCTGAGAACTTGCTGGAAATGCAACTCCTAGCTTCAGCCTAGAGCTTCCGGATCTGAAACTCTGGGGCCGAGTCCCAAGAAGTCCGCCAGGTGGTTCTAAGGTGCGAGGCTGAGAACCAGACTTGACGTGGCTCCGAGGAAATCCGGCACTGTCTCCATGGGCTGTCTGAACTTGGACAGGTCCTTTAGCCCCTCTGAGGCTTCATTTCTTGAGATGTTAGAAAAAGCATAAGGAGTGTTCTTCAAGGTAACAAGGATGCAAGAAACGAGGAGGGACTGAGAGACTGCCATAGGCCAGGGGAGCCTGGGCAGCGTGATGGCGGCGTGCAGCGTGGTCCTGTGAATGGGATTCTGCAACAGGTGGCGGACAGCCAGTCACTGGATGATTGTGTCCCTCTCAAATTCATATGTTGCATCCTACCCCCTAAAGTGGTAGTATCAAGGGGTGCGGACTTTGGGAGCCCCCAAGAAGGGGACTTCCTGAGAAAAGAGACCCCAGAGAGCAACCTCATCCCTTTCCACCGGTGAGGACACAGCAACACCATCTATGAGCCAGGAAGCAGGCTCTCCCTAGACACCAAATTTACAAGCCCCTTGATCTTGCCTTCCAGCCTCCAGAACTGTGAGAAATAAGTGTCTGTTGTTTACACCCCTCAGTGCACTGTCTTTTTATGAGAGCATCCCAAAAGGACTAAGACAAGAACATGAATGGGAAAATTGGTCCACACCACGACCTAGCAGGGCAGTTCCTTCATTTTGACCAAGGCGTCCCAGTGATAAGAGATCGACGGCAGGGAGAGTGGGGGGATCCTTAAATCTCTGCGCTACCTTTGCAGCTTTTCTCTAAATCTGAAACTATTCTAAAGTTTGAAGCTTATTGAAAAAGAATAGAATGTTACCTAACTTTCAGACATCTTGTGGTGAGTGAAAGTAATACCTAAGTAAATGCTGAGCATGCAGCAGACGCCCAGGGAAGAGCGGAGATTGAACCAGCTTCACCCCAGGCTGCAGAAAGCTTCTCTGTCCCCAGCCAGGCTTTCCAAGGAACATCCCCATGGGGAACAGAGTAGGCGTGGTACCTTTTTCTCTCACCCTGACCTCCTTTGTCCCCTCTCTGCCTCCAACCAAGCCTTCTCCCAGGAAGAGAACAGCAGAAGCCTTCCCACACAACACGGGGTGACTTTTTAGTAGCTCCGACCAAGATTTATTGTCAACAGCCCAGTCGGTAACAGCTGTTTGCATTCCTCAGCCCTCCGTTGCCTCTTGAATGTCAAGTCTCTTAGCTGAAAGAGCATCCTTCATTTGGCTATGCCTGCTTGAAAGAATTATTTTGCACGGTATATCTGCTCAGCTATGCCCATCCTCCACGTCCACTCCTCCCGTGCCGGACATGAATACAAAAGAAATGGCAGATTAATTCCAGATAGTTCATCGTTCAAGCCAATTAACTCAGTGCACATTGGATGGTCCGGAATCGCTATTCTAGCGAGGGCTCTGCGTTTCCCTTCTTACTGCCCTCTGGCCCCGCTTTGTAAATATGCAGTAGTCAGAATTGAATCTGTCTCACTGTGCTTCCCTTTCGGAGCCTCGCAGGAGGAGGGCGCCACCCCAGCCTTGCTCTCAAGCCCTCCCTTTTTTTTCCCTTTTGCAAGCGTGTTTCATAGAGTTGACCCTTGTTCCTCATTTGTAATCTTTCCTAGGTGGACGAGCTGAATAAATTCAACACCCACGGGGGGCACATTTGTCACTGAAAGGTGACAGCTAAAACATTGCCACAGTGAAAAAGCAGCGTGGTGGGGGGTGGGGGAGAGAGAAGACCCGAGGGCATTTGCTTCCCCATCAGCAGAACAGTGAGGCACCTTGGAGAATCCGTGGTTGGGGTTTGTTGCCCAAAGTTGACACCACCACCTGCTTCCCCCGCCGCAGTTTGGTTTGGTTTGGTTTTGGTTTGGTTTTTCATACATCTGTTGTGACTGTGCTCCCCTAAGCAAAAGTGCATGCCCAATGCAACACTGATTTATCACTGGGCCACATTAAATATGATCTCCAGCGTATCTCTTGCCAGACATCCTTCCCCTCCCCACCTCCGCCACCGTCTCGCCCCTCACTACTAGGCTTTCCTTAAAGGGAATGAAAGCACGCAAAGCACAGCTAAGAAATCAGCATGGAATGGTCCAGCATCTGTGCACTGATGTGTCTATCTCCCCAGCATGAAGTTTCCAGCAAAGTTCAGTGGAAAGCGACATTTCTGGACTGAGGATTTAGACTCGGGTTGGTGGTATTGGCATTTCCATCTATGATGAAAAAGTAAGGGGTTTACAGACAAAGTGTTCTTGTCCTCTCAGACTTTCCTGATGCCTTCCTGCCAGCTGGTTAGCCCCCCGCCCCTGCTGCTGGGACCACTCTCTCTGGTTTCCCCGATAGCTGGCACGGAGCCAGGCACTGAGTAGTGTCGTGATAACAGCCCACACGTGCTGAGCCATATCCCAGCCCTTGGGCCAACTGCTCCTCAGATAACAACTCCTAACAACTCTAAAAGGTAGAGATTTCTGTTATTGCCATTCTACAGATGAAGATGCTGAAGCTCAGAGAGGTTAAGGATGTCTCCTAGAAGCACACAGTTAGGGGTGATGGATGCAGGATTCAAATTCAGACAGTCTGCACATGTCTTTCTTCGCAGAGCCTGCCTGTCGTGAGCTTTCAATTTGAGAGCCTCAAGCTGTGGCATAAACTGAGGTGAGGGCAGGGAGGGTAAATTCCCCAGCATGCCGGAAAGAAAACAAATCAATTTCTATACAAAGCAAGCATCAGACAAGGAAGCAAAATGCTGGCTTAAAAGAATCTTTTCTCAAAAAAAACAAAACAAGACAAAACTTTTTTTTTTTTTTTTTTGGTTTGATCAATAGAAGAAGAGGGAAATTAAAGCTGTACCAAAAGCCCAGGCTGGGTATGGTGATTACAGAGAACAGATGGGTTTTTTTTTCTTCCCTTTTCTTTAGTATCAGATGAATTAATAGATAACCAACTATGGCAAATTGCACAAATGTCACAAGAGAAGGGAGCAATATTCTGTGTCCTCCCAAATTGTGCTGAACTCTCTGCCAGGAATACCTTTCTTTCTCTGCCATTTAATAAGGTTACTCTCACCCTGAACACCCAATTTAGACATGGCCTGCTTTATGGTTTTTTCCAACTCTCTTGTCTGCACTTCCAAAAGACTCTGATTTTATCTTTTCTGTCCTATGCATCATGCTTCATAGTGCAGGGATTGCAAACTCAGATATCCTGCGGGGCCCAGCATGAGTGAGCAAAGGGGAGGAAGCCTAGGACAGTAGGAAGTGGTGGGGGTGGGGAAGGGACACAGTGCTCTCCTAAAGTGAGGAGCTACTACTCGGCTCCAGCTAAGCATCGTGGTATGTACATCCTACTGCTGTATCAAATATCCCGAGTTGTGTTCAAGAGAAGCTGGTTGTGGTGGTTAATTTCGTGTGTCAACTTGATTGGGCTAAGGGATATCCAGATAGTGGGTAAAATGTTATTTCTAGGTGTGTCCATGAGGGTATCTCTGGAAGAGATTAGCATCTGGATCAGTAGACTGAGTAAAGATCACCCTCACCAAGATGGTGGGCGTCACCCAACCCACCAAGCCCCTAAATAGGACATCAAGGTTGAGGAAGGGTGGATTTGCTCTCTCTGTTTGAGCTAGGACATCAGATCTCCTGCCCTCAGACATTGGCACTCTGGGCTCCAGAGTCCTTCAGACTCAGATTTCTACCGATGGCTCACCTGGTTCTCTGGCTTTGGGTTTGGACAGAATTACACCACCAGCTGCCCTGTACCGACGGTTTGCAGACAGCAGATCCTATAATCACATGATCAAGTCTCTCTTTGTAAACCTCTTTCTATATATTTGCATATATATCCTATTGATTCTGTTTCTCTGGAGAACCCTGACAAATACATCAATAATCCAGATTTTTGTGGGAAAAAAATCCCTCAGTTTTTAAATATTAGCACATAACTTTTTAAATGTTTTAGATACTGTGCAGGCCACCAGTAACATCTACCTACTGGTTACTTGCTTCTGTCCTTACCTCTACAACTAAATATCAGGGCCCCTTACAGGCTCAACAGCAGTTAAGAAGACAGACCCATGTTGAAATGATGGCTTTGCCCCTCACCAGGCTGAGTGACTTTCAGTATATTACTTAACCTCTCTGTGCCTCAGTGTTCTTATCTTTCTTAAATTGGGAAAAATAATAGAGCCTACCTCCAAGGGTCATTGTGAGAAGTCCATTAGCTAATGTGAATAAAGTACTCAGAGTATTGCTTTGCACAGGTTAAGTGCTCATTAAGCATTGTGTATAACCATTATCATATCTTTATTTTCTCAGTACCCAGCACAATATGTGGTACATAACTATTGTGTATTTGATATTTGTTTGGCTAATATTAACATTCCTATCACAGCCTGAAAATATTCAAAATATACTGAAATATTCAGGTAGACTTCAAATCTGCTACATGTCTTCCCATCTCTTCAAGGTCTACCATGGAAGATTGGCTCTGTGGTCTGTTGTCTTTCCAGATAATAGAATAGGAACACATTTGTTTTTTTATAATTTTTTTTCAACGTTTATTTATTTTTGAGAGAAAGAGACAGAGCATGAGCTGGGAACAGGCAGAAAGACAGGGAAACACAGAATCTGAAGCAGAGTCCAGGCTCCAAGCTGTCAGCACAGAGCCCGATGCAGGGCTCGAACCCATGAACCATGATCTGAGCTGAGGTCAGACACTTAACCGACTGAGCCACCCACATGCCCCAATAGGAACACATTGTTCAACAAAGTTATCTCTAGAACTTGGACCTGTTACACAACTCTCTCTTAATAAACCTGTGGGTGGTGATGACAGAGAACTAACTAGCAATGTGCCTAACTAAACTATTCACCTTCCCAGACTCTTTTGCAAGTAGAAATGGCTATATGGTACCATTCTTTTTTTTTTTTTTTTTTGAGGGGGGGGGAAATTCAGGAGTTCACTTTTATTTTTTTAATTTATTTTTTTAATTTACATCCAAGTTAGCTAGCATATAAAAGAGCTTGAAAGGAGCATATGAAAGGAGATTGATAGATTAGAGAAAAAAGGAGGGGAAAAAAGGAAAACTTTTGAAATCTGAGAAAATGAATACAATGAAATAGAATAAAATGAAATGATGAAAGTAAAATATAGTAGAAAAAATTATTTTTATTTTCAATTTTTATTGGAAATATTTTTCTTTAATTTTTTTCTCTTTCTGTATTCAAGAAAAAGAAAAGAAACGAAAAAGAAAAAAAGGATTGAATAGGTGGACCAGCAAACAGACTGAAATACTATTGAAATTACATCATCTTCCCCTAGAAGTCAAACTACGAAGCACTTTATAGTCTGTAAACTAAGCATGTGGAGAGACTTGTGTTCCTGAAGTGCAAGGTTGGCCCAGTTGGCAGGGCTTCACGTAATGGCTCCGTTCTCCACTAGATGGCGCTACTTAGCTTACTGGG
Organism: Hyaena hyaena; assembly: GCF_003009895.1. NCBI lineage: Eukaryota > Metazoa > Chordata > Mammalia > Carnivora > Hyaenidae > Hyaena > Hyaena hyaena. The sequence continues at coordinate 1,908,674 of NW_024080709.1, read as the reverse complement.
GTGGATTCTTGTGGCGCCTGTAGGTGTGTGCGCGCATGCGCATGTGCAGGAGGGGTGAAAATGGCATCACCCAGGTCCCCAGTCTAGTATGGCACCTCTGTTCTCCCGGATCAGCAATCCCACGCCCATCCTTTGTGTCCGGTTTCTGTCCACTTCCCGTTTTTACACTGTCCACAATCAAGCCCTCAGATTGCCAGGCGGCCCCTCCCACCTGAGTTTTGCCTCAGATACGCTGTGTTTCCTGACCCCTCACTTCCGAGGAACTGCAGCTGTGACCCGTTCGGCCTGCTGCGGGAGGGTCTCACCGAGCCATGCCCGGTGCCGGCCGCACCCTGGAACGTTCTCGGGACCGCGCTGCCGCTGATGCCCAGAGACTGCAGCTGGGGGCCCGCCCGCCCCAGAAAAAGTTCACACACTCGCGTAGCAGCAGCGTCTCAGGAATTATGGAAAATCACAACACCGGCTGGCACCAGGCTTCCCCCGTAAGGACCTTGTTCCAATACCGGCGAATGTGGTTGTTCTCCGGGGTCTGCTGGGACCAGGTGGCCTCACAGCCTCTACCTAATGTCCTTCCAGTAGTGGAACTGGCTCTCCTGTGTGGCCTGAGGACCCCCAGATGTCACCCTGCTCCTGGGGATTCGCCCTTCCTACCGGAGCACCGCCGGGTAAGGAGCTGCGGAGTTTCAGACTCTGCGATCCCCCTGTTTACGGAGTCTTAATGGAATTTAAACTCTCCCCTTTCTCCTGTCTCCCTTTTTAGTTCAGTCCCTGCGGCTGTTTGCACTTTTCCACTCTTCACTTTTCCACTTTCCCTCCAACTACTTTTAGGGGACTGCTTTTCCCATCCTCTCTCCCCCCAGCCCCCTCAGTCCTCTCTCGACAAGCAGAAACAGCTCCCTGCCCTCTGGGCCTTCTCTCTCCCCCAGGTCACCTCTCCACGCCAGGTACCTGCTGAGTTCTGTGGTTCAAGTTGTGTAGACTGTTGTGTTAATCCTCAAATCAGTCTTCTCTGTGTGCAGGATGGTTAGTGTTGATCTGGCTGTATTTCATGGGTGCGAGATGCAAAACAAAACAAAAACAAAAAAAACAAAAACAAAAACAAACCCAAAACAACAAAAAAAACAAAAACAAAAAACCTTCTATGCTGTTCCTTTGTGGTACCATTCTGACCAGCCAGAGATAGATGGACGTCCCTGGGAAGGTGCCACTGCCCAAGGCAAATGTTCTTCAAGGAGAAAGTGATTTTTGCCCTTCACCCATTATCTTCCCTTCTTTCTGCCTGGAATGTAGAAATAATACCGGGAAGTCCAGCAGCATCTTAAGACCACGGCGACAAAAGCCATGCACAAAGTGTTGCAGAGCAAGAAAAATAGAAGTCTTGTTTGGGATGACTTCCTTGAGCAGCGGTACAATGATGCTCATTCTGAATGTGTTCCATTGTGATAAATTCCACAGGGAACCATCTGAGCATCATGCAAATGCTACTTTTGCTTGTATGTAACTTCATCCATGAGAAACACCAGATAATTGCAGAGTACCGCACCCAGTTGAAGTGAACCATGTACTTGCCAACACCCATTGTCACAAGCAAACTTCAGGCCTTCTTCAAGACAAAGTGCCGTATTTATTATACTATTTTTTGTATATAACCTTTTAACATGTATAAAAATATGCTACTGTTTTTATGGACTTTCTATTTTGTGGATGGGTCCTTAATGGTGTTTTGTTTTTTAAGTGTATTTATTTATTTTGAGAGAGAGTGTGTGCACAAGTGGGGACAGAGCAGAGAGAGGGGTGGGGAGAGAATCCCAAGTAGGCTCCACACCACCAGGACAGAGCCTGATGTGGGGCTCGAACTCACAAACCTTGACATTGTGACCTGAGCTGAATTACCACTTGAGCTACCCAGGCTCCCACATGATGATGTTTTTGAATGTTGCACCCCAACATTCATGTGGTTTTTACTGTGAAATTTGGATAACAGTGATTTTTAGTGCCTATGTCCTATTATAGTAGAACCGACTATACTGTCTTTAGACTGCTTACTTCTGGGCTCTTGTCACATTAAAAAAAATGTAATAATGTTTAAGGCACATATTCCCAATAGGTACACTTTTCATAAAATCTAGAATTAGAACTTCTGAGGTTTGTCAAGAGTACCAAAGGATATTATTCCAGATTTATTTGGAATACTAGAATGCTCAGGCCAAAGTGTCAAGTTATTTTTTTAATGTTTATTTATTAATTTTGAGAGGGAGAGAGAGAGAGCACAATGAGTGGGGAAGAGGCAGAGGGAGAGGGAGAGAGAGAGAACACCAAGCAGCCACCATGCTGTCAACACAGAGCCAGACAGGGGGCTCAATCACATAAACCGTAAGATCATGACCTGAGCCAAAATCAAGAGCCGGATGCCTAACTGACCAAGCCACCCAGATGCCCCTCAAGGTATCTTCTTTTTATTAAAAAAATTTTTAATGTTTATTCATTTTTGAAAGAGAGAGATAGCACAAATTGGGGAGGGACAGAGACAGAGGGAAACACAGAACCCGAAGCAGGCTCCAGACTCCGAGCTGTCAACACAGAGCCTGACACGGAGCTGGAACTCATGAACTGAGAGATCATGACCTGAGCCAAAGTCAGATGCTTAACTGACTGAGCCACCCAGGCGCCCTCCCCCCAAAAGGTACCTTTTGATAAAGCTTCCTCCATTTTCTTCACCACTAACCCTGACTACATATGGATGGGAGATGACTGTGTTATGTTGAGGAGGGGGAATAATTGATGAGAGAACTTTAGAAGTTATCCTAATTTGGAACTTAAAAAAAACCGTCTTTGTGAAAACCTCTCTTTCTAAGGAAGGCTTACGCAGGGATGTGGTGAACCCCATGTTGGGGGAGGTTAGAATTATTCCCAGTGCTGTGAAGGGTCCTCCCCAGATGACTTGGGGAGCATGAGGCTTTCCTGGTTCTGCCACCACCCAGTCCCCACTGCCACAGGTGCGGTGACCTAAGAATTGTATCAGGGAGACTTCTCATAGGAGTTGTCATCAGACACTCCATTTTCCGGTAACACATGGACAAAGCTACCTGTGACGTGACCTCACTGCTGTCTCAACACCATGTCCTCAGAGCTGGGTTAATGCCTTCCACATTCCCGAGGGGTGGCATGTGCCCCATGTCCCCCAAGTCAGCGATGCCTCCTGATGGTCATCAGGAAATACATCCTTATCATTCTTGTTCCTGTTTCTCATTGATTGGGGAGTAAGACACAGAGACGTTTAGGGTTTTTTTTTTTTTAAGTTTATTTATTTTGAGAGATACAGAGAAGTGCAGATGGGGGAGGTGCAGAGCGAGAGGGAGAGAGAATCTCATGCAGGTTCCACGCTGTCAGCACAGAGCCCGACGAGGGGCTCGAACCCCTGAATCATGAGATCATGACCTGAACCAAAACCAAGAGTTGGACGCTTAACTGACTGCACCACCCAGGTTCCCCTGTTTAGGGTTTTGTAAGAACAAACACATCAGAGTTCTAGAAGCTTGCAACGAGTCCTCATGCATGACACATGCTGAATATTTGTGCGAGTTTTCCAGTCCAGCTTTGGGTCCACACGTGGCCCAAATGTTCAGGTTGTAGAAACAGACCAATCACTGTACTGTGTCCTCTTCGGTGGCCACGGTGGAGAACTGGGGTCTGGGAGCAGACAGAATCCAACACAGGACCGTGTTCACATCCTGCCCCCTAGGTGGCTCCTCCAGCTTCTCCCTCCTCATTGGCTGTCCCCTGCCTTCCCCACCTGCCAGCAAAACAAAGTGGGAGTGAGATGATGGTCCCCCCCCCCCCCCCATGCTACTGCATTTGAAGCAGGTTATTCCTCAAGAGGCAGAGCATGTCCCTGATGGTCTGGAAAGCCTGCCGCTCAGGCAGTGCTAGGCTCAGTGGCTTGAGACACAGGGAGGCAGGCGGGCAGGAAAGCATGCTGAGAGATGGCAGAGCTATTGTCCTCAAGAGTCCTTGAGCGAATAAACTCTGATTAAAGCCCCTCTGAAGGGACAAAGTAGGACAGCCAGCAGCCTCCTTCCTGAAGTTGCTCCAAGTGAGCGCACCCTTATAAACAGGTCGTGAGGAGTTGGTGATTTTCCTCTTGAGAGGGGAGTGGAAAGATGAAACCATCTGCCCAGCATCACTTAAAGTTTCTTGTTTGATATGCAGTTTCCTTGGGAACAGAGTGACAGAAGCCAGGACTTCGGGGATACAGTGGCCCCAGGAGCTGTCCAGCGCTTGCAGCCCACCCCACTGCTGGTCTGCACGGCCCTGAGCCCCACTGGCTGTTGGGATTTGTTCTGGGTGCTAGGGATGGAGAAGGGACTCTACGCCCACACAAATTTAACTCCTCTATGAACAGTTTCACGTAATAGCCATTGCATAAAGTGTATTGGCTTAATTAAAAAAAAAAAAGATAAAATAACTGTTCTAGGAGGGTGATAACGAAAAGGTTTAAGAGACCCAAATTCTGCTCTGTGATGATAGAAAATCAGTGACTAACGGTTGAAATGGATGAACCGAAAAGTAGAATAGTAATCATACACATCTTGTTTAGAAATGTAGATACAGAGGACACTTGTGCAATCTACAGTCTCTGTGTTGCCATCTTTTAAATCTGTCTGTTAACCTGTGTGTGCAGGGCAGACCTCTTGTGAACATGGCACGTGACATGGCACCCTTCTCAAGTGGCACAGCAAAGCCCCGCCCGCAGTGGACTCTGCACTCTGTTTGGAATATGCATGTTTCATGCCCACGATCTTCCTTACTCCTGAAAATTGCTCCCCCCCTTTTCTCCGCTGAGTGAATCCTATTCAAACCCTAGCTCCTCAGTCAAAATTAATCACTCCCCCCCCTAATTCCCGTACAAAGGTGCTCTTTCCTCAATTCAGCAGTCCATGACTCTGCTGGAAAACCACATCACACTGGCCACGTGATTGGCTCTTGGAAAGGCAGGTGAAACAAGCCCAGCCAATCAGAGCCCAAGAGAGGCAGAGCCCACACACTTTTTTGTCGGGAAGGCTGGGACCTTAACTCTTTCTCCCAAAGTTGCTGGCAGACATGAAAACGGGTTTACATCTCCTGACAGTCCTCCTGTCCCCAGGGGATGAAACCTGACTTAGTGAGGCCAACACAGACGAAAGTCAAGTAGAGAGATAAAGGGGACATGCTCAATTTTTATTGTGGTAAGATACACACAAGGTAAAATAAAATTCACCACTGTAACCACTTTAGAGTGTACAACACAGTGGCATTTAGCACCGTCACAGGGTCATGCTGTCATCACCACTGTTCCAGGACTTTCTTTTTTATCACCCAAAGGAGACCCACCACCCATTCAGCAGTCTGTCTGCATCCCCACCGGCGCCTGAGAACTTCCCATCTACTTTCTGTCTCTACGGATTTGCCTGTTCTAGATAGTTCAGAGAAGCGGAATCATACACTATGTATGCTTTTGTGTCTGCCCTATTTCACTTATCATAATGCTTTCAGGGACCATCCGTGTTGCAGCAAGTATCAGAACTTTCTTCTCTCACCCCCTACTTTTTTGAGATATAATCGGTATACAGTGTCACATAAGTTTAAGGAAATCAACGTGTTGATTTGATATGCTTATACATCACAAAATGGTTACAATCAGTGTTACCAAACACTGCCCTCCTATCGCATGATAACTATGTCTCTTTTGTTTTTTTTTTAATGTTTATTTATTTTTTAGAGAAAGAGTCACACAGAGAACCAGTTGGGGAGAGGCAGAGAGAGAGAGAGAGAGAGAGAGAGAGAGAGAGAAACAGAGGATCTGAGTGGACTCTCTCTACTGACAGCCGAGAGCCCAATGTGGGGCTCAAATTCACAAATCTCCAGCTCATGACCTGAGCCAAAGGTGGAAACTTAACTGACTGTGCCACCCAGGTGGCAATTTCTTGTTTGTTTTAAGAACATTTAAGATCTACTCTCTTAGCAATATTCAAATATATAATACAGTATTTATTTTTTTCAGTATTTATTTTTGAGAGATAGAGAGAGAAAGAGCATGAGCCGGGGGGGGGGGGGGNGGGGGGGGGGGCAGAGAGAGGGAGACACAGAATCTGAAGCAGGGTCCAAGTTCTAAGCTGTCAGCCCAGAGCCAGTTGCGGGGCTTGAACCCATGAACTGTGAGATCTTGACCTGAGCCAGAGTTGGACACTTAACCGACTGAGCCACCCAGGCGCTCCTGTAATAGACTATTTATTAACTGTAACCACCATGCTGGATGTTAGATGCCCAGAGCTTATTCATTTTATAGCTGGAAGTTTGTGCCCTTTGGGCAGCCACTCCCCACTTTCCCCTCCTCCTAGCCCCTGATGACCCCCCAGTCTACTCTCTGTTTCCAGGACTTTGGTCTTTTAAGATTCCACATTTAAGTGAGATCATACAGAGTATTTGTCTTTCTTTGTCTGACTTATCTTACTTAGCATGATGCCCTCAAGTTTCATCCATGTTGTCACAAATGACAGGAATTCATTCTTTTATAAGAAGGAATATATAAGAATATATAGATTATATAAAGAATATCTTAACTATATATCAGAATATATATACATAAATGTATCTAAATATATATGTGTGTATATATGTGTGTATATGTATGTGTATGTGTATATATATACATATGTGTATATATATATATCAGGATATATCTATATATATATGTGTATATATATATATACAGGATATAGATATAGATATATATATATCAGATATATATCTGATATATATATATCAGAATAGCTGTATTCCATTGCCTTTACTCACTCTCCACCAGTGGACATTTAGATTGTTTCCATATCTTGGCTGTTGTGAATGATGCTGCAGTATACATGAAGGTGGAGCGGCAGACATGTCTTTGAGATACTGTTTTCATTTCCTTTGGGTATATCTCCACAAAAGGGATTGTTGGGTCATATGGTAGTTCTATTTGTAACTTTTTGAGGAAACTCAATACTGTTTCCTATAGTGGCTGCACCAGCCTGAATTCCCACCAGCACTTGAAGAGGGTTCCCTTTTCTCCATATCCTCGCCAACACTTGTTCTTTTGTTTTTATAATTTTTTTAAATTTATTTTTTAATTGACATCCAAGTTAGTATACAGTGCAACAATGATTTCAGGAGTAGATTCCTTAATGCCCCTCATCCATTTAGCCCACTGCCCCCCACAACCGCTCCGGTAACCCTCTCCTTGTTCTCGCTATTTAAGAGTCTTCTGTTTTGTCCCCCTCCCTGTTTTTATATTATTTTTGCTTCCCTTCCCTTATGTTCATCTGTTTTGTATCTTAAAGTCCTCATATGAGTGAAGTCATGTGATATTTGTCTTTCTCTGACTGACTAATTTCGGTTGGCATAATACGCTCTAGTTCCATTCATGTAGTTGCAAATGGCAACATTTCATTATTTTTGATTGCTGAGTAATACTCTATTGTATGTATACACCACATCTTCTTTATCCATTTATCCATCGATGGGCATTTTCCATACTTCCGCTATTGTTGATAGTGCTGCTGTAAACATTGGGGTGCATGTGCCCCTTTGAAACAGCAAACCTGTATCCCTTGGATAAATACCAGGTAGTGCAAGTGCTGGGTCATTGGGTAGTTCTATTTTTAATTTTCTTTTGAGGAACCTCCATACTGTTTTTGAGAGTGACTGCACCAGTTTGCATTCCCACCAGCCGTGCAAAAGAGATCCTCTTTCTCTGCATCCTCACCAACATCTGATGTTGCCTGAGTTGTTCATGTTAGCCGTCTGATGTGTGTGAGGTGGTATCTCATTGTAGTTTTGATTTGTATTTCCCTGATGATGAGTGACGTTGAGCATTTTTTCATGTGTTGGTTGGCCATCTGGATGTCTTCTTTGGAGAAGTGTCTATTCATGTCTTTTGCCCATTTCTTCACTAGATTATTTGGGGTTTTTTGGGGGGGGGTTGGTTTGATAAGTTCTTTATAGATTTTGGATACTGACCCTTTATCTGATATGTCATTTGCAAATATCTTCTCCCATTCTGTCGGTTGCCTTTTAGTTTTGCTGTTTGTTTCCTTTGCTGTGAAGAAGCTTTTTATTATGATGGGTCCCAATAGTTCATTTTTGTTTTCATTTTTCTTGCCTCCAGAGATGTGTTGAGTAAGAAGTTGCTGCGGCCAAGGTCAAAGAGGTTTTTGCCTGCTTTCTCCTCGACGATTTTGATGGCTTCCTGTCTTACATTTAGGTCTTTCATCCTTTTTGAGTTTATTTTTGTGTATGGTGTAAAAAAGTGGTCCAGGTTCATTTTTCTGCATGTCTCTGTCCAGTTTTCCCAGCACCACTTGCTGGAGATACTGTCTTTATTCCGTTATTCTTTCCTGTTTTGTCAAAGATTAGTTGGCCATACATTTGTGGGTCCATTTCTGGGTTCTCTATTCTGTTCCATTGATCTGAGTGTCTGTTTTTGTGCTAGTACCATACTATCTTGATGACTATAGCTTTGTAATACAGCTTGAAGCCTGGGATTGTGGTGCCTCTTGCTTTTGTTTTCTTTTTCAAGATTGCTTTGGCTATTTGGGAGTCTTTTCTGGTTCCATACAAATTTTAAGATTGCTTGTTCTGGTTCTTTGAAGAATGTGGTGTTGTTTTGATAGGTATTGCATTGAATATGTAGGTTGGTTTGGGTAGTATTGACATCTTAACCATGTTTGTTCTTCCTGTGCAGGAGCATGGAATATCTTTCCATTTTTTGGTGTCTTCTTCAATTTCTTTCATAAGCTTTCTATAGTTTTCAGTGTGTAGATTTTTCACCTCTCTGGTGAGATTTATTCCTAGGTATTTTGTGGGTTTTGGTGCAATTGTAAATGGGATCTATTCCTTGATTTCTCTTTCTGTTGCTTCATTGTTGGTATATAGGAATGCAACCGATCTGTGCATTGAATTTATATCCTACAACTTTGCTGAATTTATGGATCAGTTCTAGCAGCTTTTTGGTGGAATCTTTTGGGTTTTCCGTATAAAATATCATGTCATCTGCAAAGGGTGAAAGTTTGACCTCTTCCTGGCCTATGTGGATGCCTTTTATTTCTTTGTGTTGTCTGATTGCTGAAGGTAAGACTTCCAATACTATGTTGAATAATAGTGGTGAGAGTGAACATCCCTATATTGTTCCTGACATAGCTCTCAGTATTTCCCCATTGAGGATGATATTAGCATTGGATCTCTTATATATGGCTTTTATTATGTCTAGGTATGATCCTTCTATCCCTACTTTCTTGAGGATTTTTAACAAGAAAGGATGCTGTATTTTGTCAAATGCTTTCTCTGCATCTATTGAGAGGATCATGTGGTTCTGTCCTTTCTTTTATTGATGTGATGAATCACATTGCTTGTTTTGTGGATATTGAACCAGCCCTGCATCCCAGGTATAAATCCCACTTGGTCATGGTGAATAATTTTTTTAATGTGTTTTTGGATCTGGTTGGCTAATACCTTGTTGAGGATTTTTGCATCCATGTTCATCAGGGAAATTGGTCTATAGTTCTCCTTTTTAGTGGGGTCTTTGTCTGGTTTTGGAATCAAGGTGATGCTGGCTTCATAGAAAGAGTTTAGAAGTTTTCCTTCCATTTCTATATTTTTTGGAACAGCTTCAAGAGAATAGATGTTAACTCTTCCTTAAATGTTTAGTAGAATTCCCCTGGAAAGCCGTCTGGCCCTGGACTCTTGTTTTTGGGGAGATTTTAGAATACTAATTTGATTTCTTTACTGGTTATGGATCTGTTCAAATTTTCTATTTCTTCCTTTTTCAGTTTTCGTAGTTTATGTTTCTAGGACTTGTCCTTTTCTTCCAGATTGCCCATTTTATTGGTGTATAATTGCTCATAATATTCTCTTATTATTATTTGTATTTCTGCTATGTTGGTCGTGATCTCTCCTCTTTCATTCTTGATTTTGTTTGTTTATGTCCTTTCCTTTTTCTTTTTGACCAAAAACTGGTTAGTGGTTTATCATTTTTGTTAATTCTTGCAAAGAACCAGCTTCTGGTTTCATTGATATTTTCTACTGGATTTGTGGTTTTGATTAACATTGATTTCTGCTCTAAACCTTATTATTTCTTATCTTCTGCTCTTTTGGAGTTTTATTTGCTGTTCTTTTTCCAGTTCTTTAAGGTATAAGGTTAGGTTGTGTATCTGAGACCTTTCTTCCTTTTTTAGGAAGGCCTGGACTGCTATATACTCCCTCTTATGACCACCTTTACTGCGTCCCAGAGGTTTTGGGCTGTGGTGTTATCATTTTCATTGGCTTCCATGTACTTTTTAATTTCCTCTTTAACTTCTTGGTTAAGTTAACCCATTCATTCTTTAGTAGGATGTTCTTCAGTCTCTAAGTATTTGTTACCTTTCCAAATTTTTTCTTGTGGTTGATTTCCAGTTTCATACCGTTGCAGTCTAAAAATATGCATGGTATGATCTTGATCTTTTTGTACTTTTTGAGGGCTGATTTGTGTCCCAGTATGTAATGTATTATGGAGAACATTCCATGTGGCCTGGAGAAGAATGTGTATTCTGCTGCTTTAGAATGAAATGTTCTGAATATATGTGTTAAGTCCATCTGATCTAGTGTGTCATTCAAAGGCATTGTTTCCTTGTTGATTTTCTGTTTAGATGAACTGTCCATTGCTATAAATGGGATGTTGAAATCCCCTACTATGATGGTATTATTATCATTGAGTTTCTTTATGTTTGTAATCAATTGATTTATATATTTGGGTTTTACTACATTTGGAGCATAAATGTTTATAATTGTTAGGTCTTCTTGGTGGATAGACCTCTTAGTTATGATATAGTGCTCTTCTTCATGTCTTGTTATAGCCTTTATTTTAAAGCCTAGATTGTCTGATATAAGTTTGGCTACTCTGGCTTTCTTTTGTTGACCACTAGCATGATAAATGGTTCTCCATCCCCTTACTTTCAATCTGAAGGTGTCTTTGGGTCTAAAGTGGGTCTCTTGTAAACAGCATATGGATGGATCTTGTTTTCTTATCCATTCTGTTACCCTTTGTCTTTTGATTGGAGCATTTAGTGCATTGACATTTAGAGTGAGTGCTGAAAGATATGAATTTATTGTCATTATGTTGCTTGTAGAGTTGGAGTTTCTGGTGGCGTTCTCTAGTCCTTTCTAGTCTTTGTTGCTTTTGTCTTTTTTTCCCATCTTTTCTCCCCTCAGAGAGTCCCCCTAAAAATTTCTTGCAGGGCTCATTTAGTAGTCACAGACTCCTTTAATTTTTGTTTGTCTGGGAAACTTTTAATCTCTCCTTGTATGTTGAGTGACAGCCTTGCTGGATAAAGAATTCTAGGCTGCATATTTTTCCAATTCAGCACATTGAATATATGCTGCCACTCCTTTCTGGCCTGCCACACTTCTGTGGATAGGTCTGCTGCAAACCTGATCAGTCTTCCTTTGTAGGTTAAGGACTGTTTTTTCCTTGCTGCTTTCATGATTCTTTCCTTGCCTGGATGTTTTGTGAATTTGACTCTGATATGCCTTGTTGATGGTCGTTTTTTGTTGAATCTAATGGGAGGCTTCTGTGCTTCCTGGATTTTGATGTCTGTGTCTTTCCCCAGGTTGGCGATTTTCCACTATGATTTGCTCACATAACCCTTCTACCCCTTTTTCCCTCTCTTCATTTTCTGGGACCCCTATGATTCTGATGTTGTTCCTTTTTAGTGAGTCACTGATTTCTCTAATTCTAAATTGTGCTCTTTTGCCTTAGTCTCCCTCTTTTTTTCTGCTTCCTTATTCTGTAAGTTTTTCCTCTATATCACTGATTGCTCGGCCTCATCCATCTTGCTGCTGTGACATCCATTAGGGATTGCAGCTCAGTTATAGCATTTTTTAAAATTTCATCCTGACTAGATTTTACTTCTTTTATCTCCATAGAGAGGGATTCTAACCTGTTTTCTACCCCAGCTAGTAGTCTTATTATCATGATTCTAAATTCTGTTTCAGACATCTTCCTTGTATCTGTGTTGATTAAGTCCCTGGCCGTTGTTTCTTCCTGCCCTTTCTTTTGGAGTGAATTCCTTCATTTCATCATTTTGAAGGAAGAAAATAAATTAATAAGGTAAATTAAAAAAGGAAAATTAAAATTAAAAAATTAAAAACAACACACACACACACAAATCAAATAAATGATGCTAGATCCTAGGTGTTGAAAGGAGCTTGATAGATTAGAGAAAAACAGAGAAGGGGGAGAAGAAAAACATACAAAAATTTGAAAAAAATGAATACAATGAAATAGAATAAAATGAAATGATGGAAGTAAAATGGAGTTCGAAAATTTTACAAAAAAGTAAAAAGTATAGTAAAAAACTTGAAAAATATTTTTAATAAAAATTCAAAATAAAAATAATTATTTTCTCTTTCTGTTTTCAAAAAAAAGAAAAGAAACAAAAAAGAAAAATTAAAATTAAAAACAACACACACAAACACAAATCGAATAAATGCTGCTAGATTCTAGGTGTGTTTTGGATCTGGGTGTTGAAAGGAGCTTGATAAATTAGAGAAAGGGAGGGGAAGGAAAACGTTTGAAAACTTGAAAAAATGAAACAGAAGAAAATGAAATGATGGAGTAAAGCGGAGTTTGAAAATTTTACAGAAAAGTACAAAATACAGTAGAAAAAATAAGGTAAAATATTTTAATAAAATTTTTTTCTTTCTGTATTCAAGAAAAAGAAAAGAAAAAAAAAGAGAACTGAATAGATGGACCAGCGAACAGACTGAAATACGACTGAAATTACATCGTTTCCCCCTAGAAGTCTAACTCTGAAGCTCTTTATAGTCTGTAAACTAAGCAGGCGGAGAGACTTGGGTTCTTGAAGAGCGAGGTTGGCGGAGTTCACCAGGGTTAGTGTAACGGCTCCGCTCTCCACTAGATGGCGCTGCTTAGCTAACTGGGGTGGATTCTAGTGGCGTTTGTAGGTGTGTATGCGCGTGCGCGGGTGTGTTGAAAATGGCATCACGAGCTCCCCAGTCTCCAGTATCAAGCTCTGCTTTCCCCAGACGAGCAAGCACGCAACTGTCTTTTGTCTGCGGCCTCCATCCACTTCCTGCTTTTACACTGCCCGCGACCAAGCCGTCAGGTGGCCCCTCGCTCCTGAGTTTTACCTCAGATGCCGCTGTGTTTCCCGACCCCTCGCTTCCGAGGAACTGCGGCTGTGACCCGTTCCGCCTGCTGTGGAAGGTCTCGCCGAGCCATGCCCGGTGCCGGCCGCACCCTGGAACGTTCTCGGGACCGCGTTGCTGCCGAGGCCCAGAGACTGCAGCTGGGGGCCCGCCCGGCTCCAGACAAAGTTCACGCGATCGTGTAGCAGCAGCGTCTCAGGGATTAAGGAATATCACAACACCGGCTGGCACCAGGCTTCCCCCTTAATGACCTTGTTCCAGAACCAGCGGATGTGGTTGTTCTCCAGGGTCTGCTGGGACCTTTGCCTGTGGGGGGTCCTCCCGGCAGGGGAGCCGCCTCTCCCCGTGCGGCCCGAGCACCCCTACCTCACTCTGTTGCTGGGATTCCCCTTCCCACTGGAGCACTGCCAGGTAAGGAGTTGCGGGGGTTTGCACGCTGCGATCCCCCTGTTTACAGAGTCTTAACGGAATTTAAACCCTCTCTTTTCTCCTCTCTCCCTTTTTAGTTCAGTCCCTGCGGCTGTTTCCACTCTTACACTTTCTCCCCAGCTGCTTTGGGGGGTGCTTTTCCCATACTCTCCACCCGGCTCCATCCTCCCTCCGCAAGCAGAAACAGCTCCCTGCCCTCCATGCCTCCTCTCTCCGCCAGTCCACCTCTCTCTCCCCCAGGTCACCTCTCGGCGCCGTGTACCCGCCCAGTTCTGTGGTTCAGGTCGTGCAGACTGTTGTGTTAATCCTCAAATCCGTTTTGTAGGTGTGCAGGATGGTGAGTGTAGATCTGGCTGTATTTCATGGATTCAAGATGCAAAAAAACCCAAAAAAACCAAAAAAAACTTCCATGGTGTTCCACATCTTGGCCCCTCCCTGTATGATCTGTTATTATTATTACCACATAGCTGGTGTGAAGTTGTATGTTTAATTGTGGTTTTGGTTTGCATTTCGCTACTGACTAATGAAATTGAGCATGTTTTCATGTACTTTTTTGCCATTTGGTTATCTTCTCTAGAGAAAGGTCTATTCAAGCTTTTTGCCTATATTTTTAAGTGGGTTCTTTGGAGAGACACATTTTTGATGATGTCTTTTGAGCCCCAGATCCAGTTGTGAGACGTTGGGGTCTTACCCTTTCAAATGATGGGAGTCAGTACATTCCCTTTTCTGCGTAAGTTCTCTTCTGTGTGCCTCTTGTCACTCACAACCAAAAACTACTCCTGAGAAATAGGCTAAGTCCAGGGAACAAACCTGGATTCAGATCTGCCACTTGCATCCCCAAATAGCAACTCCTAAAATAAACTGCTCTTGCAGTTATGTTTATTTCTGCCAGAACCTTTTTTTTTTTTTTTTTTTTTGTAATCAATGACCCAATTTTAAAAAGTAGAGTGCCTTTTAGGGCAATGAAAACAATCTGTACGATACTATAATGGGGTGTGTGTGTGTGTGTGTGTGTGTGTGTGTATATATATATATATATATATTCATGAAATATACAAAGCAAGCATGAACCCTAAGGTAAACTATGGACGTGGATGATTATGATGTGTCCTGGTAGCTTCATCCTTAATGAAAAATGTACCACTCTGGTGAATGATGTTGATAATGAGGGAGGCTATGCATATGTGGGGGCAGGGGGGAAATCTCTGAGCCTTCTTCCTAATTTCATTGTAAACTTAAAACTGCCCTAAACTCTCTCTCTCTCTCTCTTCCTTTAAAATTAGAGTTTTAATGAAAATCCAGTCAACTGGGATGGACCAGGAACAGTTTCCTGAAGGTGTATCAAGCATGCTCTAGTATATCAGAGTCCTACCTTTCCCATTTCATTCATGGATTTTTCCTGTATGGAAATCCCTGAAGGATTTTAAGTTTGTGGTTCTTGACTTAAAAGATGTATGGATTTAGCCACATCTCTTACCCTCCTTAGTTTTCTCAGTGGGTAAAGTAAGAGTGATTAATAATACATACTTTGAAAGTTAATGTGTGATTTAAGTACCAAATAATAAAAGTTATTATTGCTGTTTTTAAATTATCATCATTACTGATGATAGTCATTGTGGCAAATTCTTAGTGTGCCCCCCATCTTCCCCTCCCCCTCGTGTTCATGCCCTTGTGTGCTCTCCTTGCTTCAATATAGGCAAGACCTGTGACTTGCTCCTAACCAATAGAATATAGCAAAGGTAACAGGCTACACATGCTTATATTACATAAGCTTTTAGCACCTATCTTGCTGGAGTTGCTGCCACCCTTATCGGCCTTCAGGAAGCCACCACATGCTGGGAAGCTCCAGGTTGAAAAGAACTACAGGTCCCTCTACGAACTGAAAACAAGAAACTAAAACTCTTAGTCCCATACCAAGGAACTGAGTTCTTCCAACAACATGTGTGCTTGGAAGCAGACCCTTCCCCAGTCTAGCCTCAGATGAAACCACAGCCCCAGCTGATACTTTGAATGCAGTCCCACAGAAGACCCAGTTATGCTGTGTCCAGAAACAAGAGAAACTGTGAGATGATAAATGTCAGTTGTTTTAAGCTCCTAAGCTTAAGGTAGTATGGCCATGCAGCCAAAAATAACTAACACATTAAGTATTAATGTCCTACTTATACATAAATATTAAGCAATAATACATTAAGTATTAATGCACTTTAGATAGCAGGAAGATCATGGAGGAGATAGTCTAGATAAGAAGGTAAAGTGACTTGCATTTGGTTCCTAATAATCCCACGACAGCAACCAGTCACACAGACAAAACCACAAAATGTTTCATTTCCCCACTTTCCAAGGATGATTTGCCTCCTTTCTGCTTTCCCCAAACAAACCCTGCTTTTGACTGTCAGAGAGAAGTTTCATGCAAATGAGACAACCCACTGGAATGGATGGATGATCCCAGGGTGGGAGCCCAAAGAAGAAATCTTATTCAGTGGATCCTAACCAACGTGCTTATGAAACCAATATTTCAAGGCCTAATTTTTAATAAAACACCCAGGTGAGACTTGATAAAATGCATCTCTAGAGAAAGGAAAGAGAGGGAGAGTCCCAATCTTGCAGCCGCTGTACAACTGTATGTGAAGCCATAAGCGGGGAGATTAATGGCTCCTCACAGCCATAAATGCCTTTTTTTTTCTCTCAGTGAGTCCTGCGGGACAGGAATCTGGTTATAATTGGATGCGTTGCAATATTGCTTTTCATTTACAATTACAGTACTGAGAAAATGAAAAGGAATAGTGTGAGGCTTGAGTGTGCTGGTGATTAAAAATGGCGCCCGTCAATATGCCATCAAAGCAGCTCTTCCTGCACCCCTGGCCCTCTCCCTTGTTAGCACCTGCTCCGTGGGGGGATGGGTGCCCTGGGACGAGGCAGGCACTGGGAAATTGGAACTCCCATACTTCCTTCTGCTGACATCACAAAGACAGGCAGCTTTCTTCAGCCTCTACTCTTGTATTCTGCCCATCTCAAACAGATTATGACATAATCACCCAAGTTCAAGATTCCAGAGAAAAATGAAGGTATCATTTCTCCTTCCTCATCTCTGTCACCTCCCCTCTCAGTTGTTCACAATGGAGGACATGGCTGTGCTTTCCGGACATTTGTTTTCCATGACATCCTCTCTGAATGCATTTACAAATCAGAGAGAGGATGTTAAAGGAAAACTCATTGCACTGGCTGCCCAGTGCATCGCAGGTGCTTAATAAGTGCATCGCAGGTGCCTAATAAGTTAATAACTTAATAAGTTAATTACTAACTTAATAAGTTTCTTCGCTCCTTCATTTTGCATTCGTACTACTCCCTTCCTGCCTGCCGTGGCATCACTCATGTTCTCACTGTAATGCTTAGAAACTGGTCCCCAGCCCTTATATGGCCATTGTCAGTGTGAAGTATGGTCCCTGGACCAGCAGCATCAGACATGTTAGAAATGCAAGCCTTCAAGCTCCAGCCCAGAGCTACCAAATCTGATACGCCCAAAGGTAACGATTGGCAATCTGCGTTTTGTTTTCTCACTGTTCATTTATTTTTGAGAGAGAGAGAGAGAGCACACACTGGGAAGGGGTAGAGAAATGAGGGAGACAGAGGATCTGAAGTGGGTTCCACGATGACAGTGGAAAGCCCCATGTGGGGCTTGAACCCACCAACCATGATATCATGACCTGAGCCAGAGTTGGTTGCTTAACTCACTAAGCCACCCAGGCACCTCTAGCAATCTCAGTTTTAACCAGCCCCCCCGGGGCAGGGGGGAGGTCTGGAGGCAGGCTCAGCCACCCAGGGGGGTCTGGAGGCAGGTGTTCAGTGAGTACCATTCTACCATTCTAATCCCTTTTAATGCCTAATGGGCTATCCACATTCATATCCTTTCCCACAAACTCCAGATTCACTGGAATTGTTGTTGAAAGCATGGAAAACAAATGATCTAGTTGCCAGAGCTTAGAAATGTATTCGAGAAATTTCTCTTGCTCTGCACAGGTTGTAAGAGGACTTTGCTTGGAAATCACTATACGACTTGCTGATGAATTACTCTTTAGCTCCACTCTGTGGATCGTTTGTGTTTTGTACGTACCTGCTTGCGGAGAGGTGCTGATCAATGTTTAACAACTGGCTCTCTGGGAATAAGATGCCTCTGTGGGTAGCATTTGCCAATCTCTGGGGTGTAGACACTCCCACTGTGGCCCATGTCAGGATCCCAACATGACATCACCAAAAGCAGAGTTGGGAAAAGACGCATATAACGCGTTCCCACAAGCGTGCACCTGCCTGTGCCCACTGCCTGCTTGCCAACAAAAGCCAACATTTCTCGGGGTAGAGAACCTGTCTTCAGCTTCTTGGGCATTGCCCCCAAAGGTCTGCTTCGGCAAAGGAGAATGTTTATGCCTCCACACTTAGGAACGGAGGATACTTGACTTTCTCCCCAACGATTCTGTGTCCCTTCTGTTCACACCAGCCCTGTGGGAGGAGGACTTGCTGATTGGAGGTAGCAGCTTGAGACAGTCAGTGGGGCACATTTTACTAGTTGGCTGGGTATTGGGATAAAGGTAGGAAGCAGCTAGATCTTTCCTCTTTGCTTTCTGTGCCCATGCACGGTGACCCCCTCTCCACTTCCTATTTCTCTTTCCATGTCCTGATGCAAGACAGAGTAGCCCCTGGCTCCTCCTCCAGTAACTGTGGGGCCCCAGGGTGGCTCACAAACCCAGCCATTACCAACTCAGGAGGCAGGGTCCAGGAAGCCCTGTTGGACTTTTCACCCCCTGACACACGCACAAAGAAGCTCAGTTCTATGGCGACGGGAGAAGGAAGGCGCCAGGCACCGTGCCCACCAATACTGCGAACTGCACTTCATTTTCCCTCTTTGCCATCGTCTTTGTGGGAGTGGGGAGCAACCTTGGCCATGAACCCCTGAAGCCCTAAACCCTAGCTCAGTGCTCAGAAAATAGCAGGTACTTAGTTCTTCCTGGAGTAAGAAGCGTCTGGGTTTGGTAGATAGTAGGTGCTCCATAAATGAGACATTTTGTAAGTCTTGTTTCATGGCATCTTCAGCCAAAGACTTGGCCTCTAGACACCTTGTCACTCTCCCCTCCCAGATGCCTCCCCAGGAAGGCAGGCCCTACAGAGGAAGCTGGGCCCCAAGGGGGCAGCACAGTACCAAGTGGCATTGTGACATGGCTCCCTTCACGCCAAGCCAGGCCCATTCAGGCCAACCTCTCATCTACACAGTCTTCCGCATTCAAGAGGTCATTCCCTCTCCCATGTAGCAGACCTCCTTCAAGATTGACGGCCAAGCGTATGTTCTCTCCCTACCTGCTGAAGTGCTCCACAAATCAAGGGATGTGCCTGGGCATTTGTTTCAGTGAACCTGACATTTAAAGATGGCGGCAGGAAGGGTGGGTAGGGGGACCAGGAGCATAGCAGGGTCACCTAAAGGGTGATATGGCTGATGTCTCAGCCTTAGTTCTGGCAACCAAGATAGAGATAGATTCTGGTACTTTCACTTAATATGAACACAGGTCCTCCATGGATCATGTTAAAAATACAGATTCTGGGGCACCTGGGTGGCTCATACAGTTGAGCGTCCAAGTTCCGCTCAGGTCATGATCTCACGGTTTGTGGGTTCGAGCCCCGTGTCGGGCTCTGTGCTGATGGCTCAGAGCCTGGAGCCTGCTTCAGATTCTGTATCTCCCTCTCTTTCTCTCTCTCTCTGCCTTCCCCCACTTGCGCTCTGTGTGTCTCTCTCGAAATAAAAAAAAAAAATTTTAAATATGGTATGCAAATGCCATCCTTCCCTTCTCAGATCCCACTCTTTCGTGACCATGACACAATCGAGTCATAAATTATGGTTATGGTGACTTTTGAATTTAATTTTGAA
This sequence comes from Hyaena hyaena, assembly GCF_003009895.1. Lineage (NCBI taxonomy): Eukaryota > Metazoa > Chordata > Mammalia > Carnivora > Hyaenidae > Hyaena > Hyaena hyaena. Next base: position 1,889,113 of record NW_024080709.1, on the reverse strand, counting down.
TTTCCTTTCATGTTATAATCAGGCTTAGAAGGAAAGGCAAAAACAATAGATCATGCTCTTGTGTCTTATTGGCTGATGCTTAAATACATTTGTTCATTTGACTACTCACTGATTGCATTTTTTAATATAATGTATTTTAAGGCGATTTTTCTCTACTGCAAACAAAATGCTTTAAGGCCATAAAGTTTTGTGGTAAATAGTAACTCCTCTTAGAAACCAATGCATCAGCGATCCCTTTGGAGAATTTCTTCAAATTGGCTCTTCAAAAATGCTATAATGTGGTTGTGTCTATGTGACATCAAAAACATCTGAAGCAAAACTGTTTTGTCTACATGGAGCCAAGTCTTGAGATACTTACATACATTTGAAGACATAGAGGAAAAAGGATCCTGGCAAAGAGCTGATTTTCACTTAATATCCGGCTCACAGCAAGTAAAGAAGGAGCCCATAACAAATGACGCTTAATTAAAGTAAAACTCACATCTGAGTTCACAGGCATTGTTGGACAACCCATTAACCCGAAGCCTGTGGATTCCTACACTAGCCGGAAAGCCTCCCAATCAAAGAGAGAATGGAATGAAAACACAAGTAAATCACGTAAAGCAGGAGTTAAAACATCCAAAGTTAAATAGGAAACCGGCGAAAGCCACGAAGCATCCAAACATCCTGATGAAATTACAGTCCACTTCAGTCTCATTAGCGGTGGTCACCAGTGGAATTCAGACCAGTGTTAGAAATAACTGGAGGGCATGTGCTGCCTCAGAGATGATAATTCTGTCCAGTTTAAGGCACACCTTGGCTAATTCAGGGGCACCTCCGTGACTCAGTTGGTTAAACATCCATCTCTTGGTTTCAGCTCTGGTCATGATCTCAGGGTTGTGGGATGGAGCCCAACCTCCCCTGGGCTCCACACTGAGCGATTCTCTCTCTCCCTCTCTCTCTGACCCTCCCGGCTCACCTGCTCTCTCTCAAAAATAATAAATAAATAGGGGCGCCTGGGCGGCTCAGTCGGTTAAGTGTCAGACTTCACCTCATATCATGACCTCCCAGTTCGTGGGTTCGAGCCTCGCATTAGGCTTTGTGCTGACAGCTCAGAGCCTGGAGCCTGTTTCAGTTTCTGTGTCCGCTCCCCACTCTCTCTAGCCCTCCCCTGCTTGCGCTCTGACTCTCTCAAAAATAAACAAACGTTAAAAAAAAAACAACAACATTTTTTCTAACTTGGCTAATTCTGTCTCATTTTGCCCCAGATTTAAAAAGTGGAACTAATTATTTGAGAGATCAGGAATCCACTGAAAGGGAACCGGGGGCATGTCAGGCAACCGCTGCCACAAGAATGCTGCATAACAGGCCCCTCCCCTCCCCCAGTCTCAGCGGCTTACAAAAAACAAGCGTCTTTTTCTTGGGCTCCCGAGTCTGCAGGTGGGATGTGCTCTGCCTGATCCCAGGCGCAGTCAACTGGACGTCTCTGCTTCAGCCTGTAGGTTCGGTTCAGGTTGGCTCCAGGGGCCCCCACTGAAGGGCCAGTGGTTTCGTGGCCACTAGGACGCAAAAGTACAGATCCAACTATCCAGCCACTTGGCAAGCCTCTGTTCACACCCCAAGCCCCTACATCCCACTGGCCAAAGCGAATGATACGGCTGGACCCCAAGTCAAAACCTGGGGTCAGAGTGAAGGATTGGGATCAATAGTGTGTTTTCTGTCACCCCCAACACAGCGGCGTTTCTACAGCAGGTGCTCTGGAGAGAATGCATGAGAAGTGCTTTGTGAGAAGTTCCAGAAGCTACGTCCGCTCATCCCTAACGTAATTTGAGCTCACGTTCCCCGCTTTGTGGAAGAAGAAACGCAGCCACAGGTCGGATACCCACAGTGTTCTCCCGTACATTTTATTCCCAGTTTGCTGCACTCTACTCGGGTGCCTCTGCGCCCTGCTTCTCCCATTGACACACATAACTTCTACTTAAAGAAATCATCTTATTTTACGCATGAAAGCCTCTCCAATGCAGCCTGAGTGTTATTACCAGTTACCCCACATTTGCACGGCCTCTCAGACAGCTAGCAAATCAGAGAGCACTGATCCTGCGGAGATTACCAAGATCCTGGCCGAAACTCTTAAGTGTCCCCTCCTGTTAAGGTAATGACACTCTGTGGCTCCCTTCAGAGCACACTGCGAATGCCTTCTACTGACATGACTAGCATGATGTGAGAGTCTAATTCCCCCCTTAATAAAAAAAAAAACCCTGCAGTTTTTCACATTAATTACAGCCACGATTAATCTGCCTACAAACACATCACACTCCTGAATAGCAAAAGGTGTCTCTTACCAGTGAGGAACCGCACTCAGAGGCTCATGCAAATCCCTAAATGATACAAGTGGCTTAAAGAAATTCAGGGATTTGGGGGTTTTTTCATACACAAAAGAAGTCCAGAGATAGATGGGCTTTTGCTTTCTTTCTCCACTGGTATCCTTAGTAGATGGATTCCATCCTCAGTGTCCCCTCATGGTCAAAAATGGCTTCTAGAGCTTGAGATGTCACACCCATACACCTGGCAGAGAGAAAGAGGAAAGGTAGAAGGGCAAAGAACGTGCTTGTCAGTGGATCCAGCTGAGTTCATTGTTTTAAGTGCTGTTGACGTTATTTCTGTAAGTCACCTGAAATGATCTCAGGTACCATGAGAGGTATGTGTTGCGCACTTTGGCCCAAGGACATGAGGTACGTTACGGTCACTCTGAAACCTTTCTCTTCTCCTTATTGCAAAGCCCTTCATTCTCCCCATGGCCACCACCACGAAACCTGCCAGGTGCTGAATTGTGACATTCTTTCCTGAAGACCTGGGTCAGTTGCAGAAGAAGATCTCAATATGAGAAGGTAACATTGAAGTCCTCACTGCTAGGGCTTTCCCTTGAGGTGCAGAAGGAAGCCATCTCAACACGAGGCCCCTTCGCAGGAGGCAAAATCCTTTAAGTGACATCCTGAAGGATTGCTCTTGAATCCGGTTTGCCCCACCTCAGGTCTGTAATTCTCCCCTAAAATTTCTTCTGCAAATCTCTGTTCAAATCTTTATTAACCCTCTGGGCAAGTTAAGAGAAGGAGAGCCATTATCTTCTTAAAGAGAAAGAACACCCTCCCTGGACACACCTCCCCCTTCCCCACTTATAAAGCCCTGAGGCTGTTGGTTTGCAACTATGGAAGAGACTAATGGCTGCTTTCCCATTTTTACTTGTCTTCTACTGAAAGAACCTCAAATTTATTTCACGTGGCACTGTGTCCAGCAGAAGGAGCATTTCCTGACCCCTCTCACCACTAGAGTTAGTCAATATTATCTAGGAATAAGTTGTGGGATGGAGTTTCCAGAGAGGCTTGTTAAAGAAGGCCAGTTGGGTGCCTGGGTGGCTTAGGTCGTTGAGCATCCAATGTTGGCTCAGGTCATGGTCTCATAGTCCATGAGTTCCAGCCTCACATCGAGCTCTGTGCTGACAGCTTGGAGCCTAGAGCCTGTTTCGGATTCTGTGTCTGCCTCTCTCTCTGCCCCTCCCCAGCTTGTGCGCTCTCTCTCTCTCTCTCTCTCTGTGTGTCAAAAATAAATAAACTTAAAAAAAGTCTGATTCATCTAGATTACTGGTTTTCTTTCCCCTTTGCTTCCTACTTCTCGCTTAGAAAAGCTACATGATTGCAGTGTTCCAGCAGCCATTTTGAGCCATGAGGCACTTTGACTGTGAAGGCCTACATTTTAGTGAAGAAAAAAAAAAAAAAAAATATATATATATATATACACACATATATGGAGTATAGTTCCTCAATGTCCATGAAGCCACACTACCAGTCCTAAACTCTTACCTCTGGACATCCATGCACAAGAAAAATAGACACTTATATTTAAGCCACTGTTATTTTGGTTTTCTTCGCAGCTGCTGAACCCTATCTTAACTGAGACAGCAATCCCTGGCTTAAAGATTTCATTCTGACTGTGAGTGAATTCCCTAGGCCAGTGAATCTCTCACTGTGGCAGGCACCAGACTCACGGACTCACAGATCGCTGGGCCCCACCCCACGTTCTGTGGGGTGTCTCCCGCACGTTCTGGAGACCACACCTTGAGAACACCTACCCTGGCTCGTTCCTAATTTCATGGATGATTTTCTTCCTAGAGACTGTGAAGAAAACTAGCCACTAGGAACTGAGTCATTCTTATTTCTCCCTTTTGGCTTTTGGCTCACGAATTCCTTTCCCAGACAAATTGTACCTTTTGCCTAATTTTTTTCCCTTTTTTGGCAGCATGCCCCTCCGTGTCTCTCATTATGAAAACTGCTGCTAACTTGCTCACACGAACTTTGAGTCTTGGCAGAGATCCACGTAATTCATGTAAATCTGCAATTTGTGAGCACTTTATCTTGTACATTTCCATTTTCTCTTGATCTTTAATGCCAGGCTCTTCATAGACAATAGTTCAAAATTATGTGGCAAAAAAAAAAAAATGTTTTTGGGTTTATGGCTTTCAGTTTTGCTCTTTTGTTTTGCATTTGAAGATAGTTGTGCATATTTTTTTCCTCTAACATATTATTTTGTTTCATTATCTCTACAGCAGGTCAGTTCACCCCATAGTCATAGATGAATTTTTTCTTCAGAGTTCTTTTCAGTTGACCCATCCATTTTCCTCTCCTAGAGGATTCAAAGCAATGCTAATATATCACTGGACAATTTTTTTAATTAAAAAAATTTTTAATGTTTATTTATTTTTGAGAGTGAGAGAGAAAGAGAGAGGGAGACACAGAATCCAAAGCAGGCTCCAGGCTCTGAGTTGTCAGCACAGAGCCCGAGGTGGGGCTTGAACCCACAAGCCATGAGATCATGACCTGAGCCAAAGTCAGAGGCTTAACTGACGGAGACACTCAGGTGCCCTACTGGACAGTTTTTTGTTTTTTTTGTTTTTTGTTTTACGTTTTACCAAGCAGCATCCATTCTCCTATATTTTGGTGATAACATCCTGGTTTCCATTTGAAAATCACCTCTCCTGGCTCTCAGCACTCCCCTCACAGTGGAACATGTGACGCATCCACAGCCAGTCAGAGCCCATGCTCTCCTCCTGGTGGGCAGAATTGTGCCCCACCCCCCAAATTCCCAACCCCTAGGACTTCAGAATGTGACTGCATTTTGAGATAGAGTCTTTAAAGAGGTCATTAATTTAAAATGAGGTCATTAGGACGGGACCTAATTTAATATAACTGGAATCCTTATTGAAGAGCCTGAAATTAAGGCCTCCATTAAGAGCAACCTTGGGCTGCACGTAGCCCCACTTCCAGTTCCAGGAAAAGCCTCAGATTGTTCAAGACTAAAGCCATCCTTGGACCGCCCTCAGATCAGCTAATCAAAAAACATTCCTATGGTCTGAGTCAAGGCTGGGAACTGCAATCAGTTATTTTATACAAACTGACCAATTTCTCACTGCTTGTGTGAACCCCACATGGGCCCTTTGAACTCACCTCATAATTGGTCATTTTCAAAGGATTCTCAAAAGTCATGATTGGGTCCCACCAAAAGTAACGAACACCTCACAGGTACTGAATGGTTAAAGCTGTTACCATGGGTGTTGTACAATTATAATTGGTGCTTGTGTGATGATGCTATACGTACAACGTGTGTGCTGTAACACCCCCGTCCCTTACCCCATAAAAACCCTACTCGCTATTGTTCGGGGCTTCACCCTGCTGCCACGACACCGGTAGGCAGATGAGCCCCTGCTCAAGCTTGTAATAAAGACCTTTTTGTATTTGCATCAGTGCTGGCTCCTTGGAGGTATCTGGGACTCGCGATTCGGGCACAACATTATAAAAAGAGAAGACAGTCATCTATAAGCCAAGGAGAGAGGCCTCAGAAGAAATCAACCTGAAGACACCTCAGACTTCTAGCTTCCAGGATGGTAAGACAATACATTTCTGCTCTTCACTAAGTCTGTGATTTTGTTATGACAGCCAGAGCAAACTAATGCATCCCTGGCCCTGGGGTTGGCAAACTTTCTTCTGTAAATAGCCAGATAAACACTTTAGACCTTGTGGTCATATGGTCTCCGTTACGACTACTCAACTCTACCATTGTAGCATCACAGCAGCCATAAGCAACATTCTAAATAAATGGATGTGGCTGTGTTCCAATAAAACTTTATTAACAAAAATAAGCAGGCTCCCCCTGTACTGTAATTTGCTGACTTCTGCCCCCACATGATTGGTTCAGGAGTAAACATGTGACAAAGTCCTGGCCAGTAAGCATGATTCTGTTCCTCTCTCCAGAATGTTTCAATGTCCAATTACAGTGACTCTCAGAACTTGCTCCAAAATAGTTGGAAAAGCACTTTCTTTCCACTGAACTATAGTTATGAGGATGTGAGAATGCAGCCACTATTCGCACACACACCTGCCATCTTTCATCTATTTTTACAGGGGCTAGAATTCAGTAGATGCACATAAATGCCTAAAGAACAAATAAGCAGTAATCAACAATTTAAATTCTTCTATATATCCAAATGGTCTTGGCTGCTTGTTGAATCAAGTTAGCAAGAGAAGTGTCAATTGCATGGTTTGAAAACAACTGTAAGTAACATATCATGCTGCACTGGCACCTTATGTAACAAGAACTTTAAAAGAATAACAAGACCCAGGAGAAAAAGCCAGAGGGAAGATATTTATCCGGGTTCTCTGAGAATTCCCAGAAACAAAGCAGCTTTAAAAACACATCTGGTCAATGATAAAGGAGATTCAAGGATGGCTAAATTTTTTCCATCAACTTATGTGATTTTAATTTAGATCATTCACAGAAGAATTCAATATAGCTTCCCAGTATGGATCAAATAGAAGAAGATATTAGAGTTTTTAAAAATTGAAAATCATATATTATTTTCTTTCCAGACTGATATTTATTTCTGTGTAGTAATTATTGACAAAATCAGATGCGACCTTGCTTGTGTCCAATAGCTGGTGGTGCGGGTGTTGGTTAATTAGGAGACCAAGTTAAGCTGTAGTAATAAGCAAAACTGAAGTCTCAGGGGCTTTACACGAGTTTATTTCTTGTTCCTGCAAAGCTCTTTGAGTCGGGGCAGCTTTCTGGGGAAGCTGCCTTCCACTGGTAACTACTTCCCACGGCATTTCTGCTTCCAAGAGATGATTCACTATGGAGGGAGAAAGAACATGGAGAACCACACAGTGACTCTTAAACACTTTCACCCGGAAGTGTAAAAGGACACTTCTACTCTCAAGCCATTAGCCAGAATTAGTCACATGGCTTCCTCAAGCACAGCAGGCTGGGAAATATAGTCTTTTACATGCCCAGGAAGAGGGGGAGGATGGGAAATAGTGTTATCACAGTGAGATACCTTCCAGAGGGGGGAAAAGGGCAACAAAATGCTTGCAAAGCAATGAGGAGGAAGCAGAGAGGAACAGGGATGCAGATAACTGGAGAAGAGACTACCATCGGGTGTTGCTCAGTTTCGTTGCGCTCAAAATGCACCTGTGTACATCTGCCTGCCCATGACCTTGTTCACTGGGCTGTGATGGGGGGGGGATCATGTCATTATAAAGCTAAATTGACAGTATAATCCTTCATTATTGCTACGATTGACAATAATAAATGGTCTTCCTACTTTTGTTTTAATATGTCATTTCTTTTTTGACTTGATAGTGATCACAGTAAGTAATTGCTTATCTAATGTCCTAACTTGGCAAAATAAAAGGTTGGCAGCTGCTCATAACTTTCACCATTTTTAAAAGTTACTGTGTCAGTCTGCAAAATGAAATTCTTGGAGCCACTGACCTAGTTAATGGCTTTGCCTAGAGCTTGCTTTAGCTGTGTAAGGAAATTTACTTTTTTGGGCAGTCAATCTGCAGTGTTTAGCATGTTTCAAAGGACGGTATCATTATCCCAGATTTATAGATAAGGCAACAGAGACTCAGAATAAAGGGTTCCTGGTTATAATTTCTCAGTTGTCCCACTTTTCAGCCCTATAATAAGTCCCTTCCTCCATATTGCTTTTTGTGGTTCTGCTTCTCTGATTGAACCCTTGCTGATACACAAGGATCCTCTTCTCAGGGTACTTGTGGGGGAATCTAACTTAAGACAAATCGCTTAATAAATGATGTCCTATGCGACTTACCAAGGCCACACTGTTAATTAAGGCAATAGTGGACCTCGATCCAGATGTACATGACTGAGGTCCATGTCCCATTCCTAAAGTCCACTGCCGTTTCATCTCCTGAACTACACCAAGGCAGTGAATTAAGAGGAACTTCTGGGTCACGTTCACCAAGTGCATGTCAGCAGAAATTCCTACAGATATATTAGAATGATATGTAATTCAAGACCCGTTAATGTAACACACCTCGCCCACACACTGGCAACAAGATGGAATTACTAATGCGGAGGATCACGCACCAGGGTATCTGAGAGCAAAAACTGGCTAATTCTCAGCGCAGGTGCTCTTGTGGAATATTGATTGCTGTTCTGAAGACCAAACAGAGTATCTTTGGCTCTTTTTACACCAGCAGGTGTTTTGCACTCCCGGAGCCCAAAATGTATGTGCTGTAAAAATAGGCATCTCTCACATTTCTCTATAGGAACATTTAGAAACAAACAACATTTGGAAAGCTGCATACATCTTATATGAAATATAAAGCTGTTCCACTGTAACTAGGGGCTTGCTGAGTTTGATGCATGAGCATAGATACTTGTATATTCATAAATTTCTGGTGCTAATGCATTTAAAATTCACTGTTCCTGAGAAAAGCAGGAAGAGGCAACACAACTTTGAATAAGCATTGGTGTGATTTTTTTCCCTGAGATTGCCTCACTAAACAAATTTGTAAATATCCAACTGGCTTTTATTGTTGTTAAGCCCTAAATCTTATGAATTATATTAAAATATCAAACTTTGAATAGGGTATTGGGAAAACCTAAAATAAAACTTAATTTTTCTGATTTAATAAATATTACTAACAAAGTGAGGCCATTTTGTTTTCCATCTACATAAATTTTTAACAGTCCTTCTTATATCTATACTTTCTCCTCAGTAGATAAAAATAAGTTATATAGATCGTGAGCTTTATTTTAAAGCTACTTTTATTCCAGAACTTCAAAGACACACAGAATGTACTTTTCTTTAAGTGCTTTGCAACTTAGGATCCATAATACATTGTCATAAAATATCACAGATCTTATTATCCATCAGAAATATTTAGGTGGAATAGTTAATTAAATGGTGCAAAGATTTGCTTCCTTAAAATTATGGCTCACATTTGAGGCTATAAAAAGGTACTAAAACATAAGGAAAGAGAACATTACCTTAAAGACTCAGAGGAAAAACAGAACTTAATGATCGTCTTCTAAAAGAAATGGACATAGTTTTTAAAAATTATTGGTAGAATAGCAACTAATTTTATATCAATCAGTTGAAAGGGAGGTAGGTAGACAGATAGATAGAAAAACAAGAGTCCTCTATGAAACAAAAATAGGAGGCCATAAGAGACAAAGGCAAAAAAAAAAAAGGCAAATAAAATTTTAAAAGAATTCAAGGACATCTAAAGGAGATTTAATAGGAGAATTAAAATCCACATTGGAAACAGTTAAAACAGAAAGAACACTATAGAAAACTGTGTTATAGGTAACTTAGAAAACCCGAACATTGTCGAGTAGGGAAAAAGAGGCAATAAAAATCAAATTTTGAAGGATAAAGTACAAAAGCAGTAATCATAAAACAAAATATCAGATATATGACTAGACATGTTGGTATATACAATTAAATATTAACCATAAAAACGGATGAGCTGTTGGCATGTGTGACAATATGGATGGACCTCAAAGGCATTATGCTAAGTGAAATAAGTCAGACAGAAAGACAAATACCATATGGTTTCACTTATATGTGGAATCTACAAAACAAAACAAATGAATAAATAAACAGATAGAAAGCAGAATCAGACCTATAAACGCAAAGAACAAAGTGATGGTTGCCAGAGGGAAGGGGGACAGAGGGAAAGGCAAAATGGGTGAAGGGAAGTTGGAGGCTTCCAATTATGGAATGAATGAGTCAGGAGAATAAAAGGTATATCATAAGATATATAGTCAATGATATTGTAATAGTATGTATGGTAATAGATGGTAACTACACCTGCGGTGAGCATAGCATAATGTATAAACTTGTTGAATCATTATGCTGTACACCTGAAACTAAAGTAACATTATGTGTCAACAGTACTCAAAGAAAAAAAAAAACCCCACCAAACAGGATGACTGTGCCAATAAATATAAACGGGTTACACCTCCCTGTCAAATGGTTAGGAATTTCAAATAAAGTTTTAAAAATAAAACTCTAAGGGTGCCTATGTGGCTCAGTTGGTTAAGCATCCAACTTGGGCTCAGGTCATGATCTCATAGTTCATGAGTTCAAGCCCCATTTTGGGTTTTGTACTGACCGCTTGCAGCCTGGAGCCTGCTTCAGATTCTTTGTCTCCTTCTCTCTCTGCCCCTCCCCAACTCGTGGTCTGTCTGTCCCTCTCTCAAAAATAAATAAACATTTAAAAAATAAATAAATAAAATAAAACTCTATTTTGCTTAAAATATATATACCAAAAAGGAAGATTAATATAATAGAGGAAGATCTATCAGACAAATGCAAACCAAAAATGAAGCATAGGTAAGAGGTCAAGTAGGTGAAAATTCAACATATATGTGCATGGGCATGGACAGGATGTGCTGGAGGCATCTTGAACTGACCTACACAGCTGATCGTACACATCTCTTTTCCCCTCAACACTTAGTGACACTATAGTACTTGCTTTTGCGGAGAGATGGTTTACCAGCACACCACTATATGTACTTCTTTCCTTCACTCACCTCCTCAACGTATCCCAGCATTATGGATATAATTTGTCATCTTAGATATTGGTTGTCATCATTAAAGCACTTTTATATAGTCTAATGGTTCATTTTGTGTGTCAATTTCACAGGGCTATTGTGTACTCAGATATTTCATCAAACATTATTGTGGGTGTTTCTGCAAGGGTAATTTTGAACAAGATTAACATCTTAATCAATAGAGTAAAACAGATTGCCTACCATAATGTCAGGAGGCCTAATCCAATCGACTGAAGGCTTAAATACAACAAAAAGAATGACCTTCCCATGAGTAAAAGTCTCCCGCACACTGCCTTTAGACCTCATCTACATCATCGACTCCCCTGCACCTCTAGGCTGCCAGCCTTCGGACTGGAATTCTATCATTGACTTTCCTGGATCTTTCTTGGATACACACACACACACACACACACACACACACACACACACACCCCTCAATGGTTTCTTTTCTCTAGAGAACCCTGATTAATACATTTATACATTACATGCTTTGCTTTAAAGATTCTTGAGATATTTGCATTGCTTTATAGCTATATTAGCAAGGTTAATTTAGACATAGTGTAAGCAGTTATTTTATACCATGAGTTCCACATTCTTAATTTCTATAATTTGATTTCCTAGTTTTCTGAAGTATGATGGTAAATACTTTCAGGAAGAGTGTGTTAAAGGTATACATCTTGGGACACCTGGGTGGCTCAGTCAGTTTAGCATCGGACTTCATCTCAGGTCATGATCCCAAGGTTCGTGAGTTCAGGTTCCCACATCAGGCTCTCTGCTGTCAGCGCACAGCCCACTTCAGATCCTCTGTGTCCCTCTCTGTCTTTGCACCTCCCCTCCTGTGCTCTTTCTCTCTCAAAAATAAATAAATATTTTTAATAACAAGATACACATCTTGATCATATCTGAAATTGTCTATTGCCTTCCCACATGAACAAGAGAGGAGCCAGATCAATATCTTTGATCACTGGTTTTACAGATAAGAAAAATCTCAGCCTTATTTTTTTTCCCTTAGTAACTAGTCTTTTATCCTGTCTGAATGCCCATCATATTCTTTTTCTTCTCTTTAAAATTCAGACATTTTGGGGTGCTGGGGTGGCTCAGTCAGTTGAGCATCTGATGCTTGATTTCAGCTCAGGTCAAGATCCCAGGGTCATAAGATTGAGCCCTGTATTGGGCTCCATGCTCAGCATGGATTCTGCTTAAGGTTCTGTCTCTCCCTAAGAGCACCTGGGTGCCTCAGTCGGTTAAGCATCTGACTTCAGCTCAGGTCTTGATCTTGTGGTTCATGGGTTTGAGCCCTTTGTCAGGCTCTGAGCTGTCAGCAGAAGCCTGCTTTAGATTCTCTCTCTGTCCCTCCCCCACTCACACTCTGTCTCTGTCTCTCTCTCAAAAGCGAATAAATGTTAAAAAAAAATTCTCTCTCTCCCTCTCCCTCAACCCCTTCCCCACTCACGTACATGCTCTCTCTCCCTCTCTCCCTCTTGCTCACTTTCAAAACAAAAAGTCAAAAATTTCATCAGAATAACCTGTTGGATTGATTTGAAAATGAACATTTTAGCACATGTTTACACCCACTGGACTCAGGGTACAACTTACAGTCACTGTCTAACTGTTAAGATTCTGCAAGCCCCTTCTATTTAACACCTCTGGAAAGCAATCCAGCAGAAAACCCTCTTAGCCTTGATGCTATGTGGGTTATACCCTTTGCTAGTCTATGTTCATAAGTTTGTTTTGGCCCGTGCTCAGTAAACCATAAATTTAACATTATTCAGTTAAAAAACAAAAGGCATCTCTATTATTCCTTTGAATGGTTCCTTCTCTATATGCTGTTTGCTCCTTCTGAAATTCTACTCATTCTTCTCCCTCTAGTCTACATTTCTTTTATCTCTTCTTAAGTCTCTGTTCATGGCTTTGTCCTCTCCCTTTGGGTTTTGGCGAAAGTTTTAAACGTGTCTCCCACCGCTCTGATTCCATTTTCCACAGTAGACAACTATGTTGTGTAAAGGCAACTGTCCACTGCAGATTTTAATTTATCTATTGTGTGTTTTCCCTCCATACAGTTCTTACAATCTACACCTCTTTCCTCTTTAATATCACCTATAAATGTAATGTTTCCAAGTCTAATGCTCCAAAGAATTATGTTAAAATATACTTCAGAAATATTCTAAAATGTATTTTCCCATTCCTTTCAACACCCCAGTTCACAAGGCAATTTTTGTTCTTTTTTTAAACCTTTAAATGTTTATTTATTTTTGAGAGAGTGAGAAAGAGATCAAGTACAAGTGGGGGAGGGGCACAGGGAGAGGGGTCAGAGGATCCTAAGCAGGCTCTGTGCTCACAGCCAAGAGCCTGATGCCAGGCTCAAACCTACAAACTGTGAGATCATGACCTGAGCTGAAATCGGACGCTTAGCCCACTGAGTCACCCAGGCGCCCCAGACAATTTTTGTTCTAATTGCTGAGTTTGATCCCACGCTTTTGAGATCTGCTGTACTTTGCTGTCAGTCGGTTTCTTATGTGCTTGCGCATCTGTAGAGATGAGCAGTGATGTCAAAGTCATTGTGTCTGGTGCTGGTAGTGTGTCTGTCAGGCTCAGAGTTTGCGTGGAAACATGATTCACACCTGCCCTCATTCAATTTGGGGCAGGCTTTCTCTCACTGCTTTCCTTCCCCCCGTCATCCTATAACGGACACTCCTCCCAGAGAATTAAACTGTCCAATCTCGCTTCATGGGAGAGGAAACCATTTCCGTTACTGGCCTTGTCTACTCTGTCCCTAACATGTGTTGTTCTTCTTCCTCCTGCTAATGGGTGTTTTCCCCTCTCACCTCTAACAGGCAACTTTGCCGGAGTCCAGTCAACATATCTGATGGAGTTGTGTGTTTCTTTTTGAAGAATTTGATACATAAGTACATGCGTATTCCCTAGACCTTCATCAGTCATTATTCCTACCGAGACAGAGTATACCCCAGAGGGACGTTTTGTTTCTCCTGAAATGATGTGAGATGATTAAGATGCTATTAACTAGTCTGGAATCATTTTGGAGTCTTTTAAATTTCGTTATCTAATGAGATGAGGGACTCACTCTAATATTATGGGAAGATAATTTATTTCCTTCATCAAAATAAACAAGCAATTGCTCACATCCCAAAAAAGATGGTAAACACAATCTATATTCAAGAATAGGACATGAAAAGATGATAAAGGCTGCATGATCTATTACTGATCCCATTAAGGTAGAAATCTGCATTAATGCTAGTCAATTAGAACCAAAATAATAAAGCATACTAATTGTTACTTGCACACACATCAAGATTAAGTTGTTTTTTTTGTTGTTATTGTTTTTTAAAATTTTTAGTGTTTATTTATTTTTGAGAGAGAGAGACAGAGCATGGGTTGGGGAGGGGCAGAGAGAGAGGGAGACACAGAATCCAAAGCAGGCTCCAGGCTCTGAACTATCAGCCCAGAGCCTGATGCGGGGCTCGAACCCACAAACCGTGAGATCATGACCTGAGCCGAAGTCAGACACTTAACCAACTGAGCCACCCAGGTGCCCTGTGATTAAGTTTTTGCAATTACATTCACATATACTGTATGTGCTACATATTGGCAAAGCACAAATTCATTGATCTATATTATATATAGATCAATACACATACAATACACACACTCAAAATCTAGAACGCATCTATATTTTATTTATTTCTTAATTTTTTTACTTTGTTTTGAGAGAGAGAGAGCAGGGGAGGGGCAGAGAAAGAGAGAGAGAAAGAATCCCAAGCAGGCTCTGCAATGGCAGCGTAGAGCCCAACACGGGGCTCGATTTCATAAACCATGAGATCATGACCTGAGCCGAAATCAAGAGTCGAACGCTTAACCAACTAAGCCACCCAGGCCCCCTAGAATGCATCTATATTTTAACTAAATTGAATCTATACATTTATTCTTCAGTTCCTTCCTGTGGATTTATTGCTAACTCAAAATAAATTCACTCAAAAAGTTAATATTCAATTTCCATTTATTTCATTATAATCTTCATTCTTTGGGCCCATAGTGATTTTGCTGGAGAAGGAAATAAGGAAAAGTTTCATCGAAATATATCTTCTGTATTTAATTATAATAATATAATTTAATATGTAACTGGTGTCTGGAATAAAATGGGTGGTGAATAAAAAGATTGGAAGAGAAATATGGATTTTCTCAGAGTCCTGACATTTTGATATGAAATATAGTTTTTTAAAGCTGTAGCTTAGGGACACCTGGGTGGCTCAGTTGGTTAAACGCCGACTCCAGCTCATGTCATGATCTCACGGTTTGTGGGTTCTAGTCCCGTATCAGGCTCTGTGCTGACAGCTCGGAGCCTGAAGCCTGCTTCAGATTGTGTCTCCCTCTCTCTCTGCCCCTTCCCTGCCTGTGCTCCGTCTCTCTCTGTCTCTCAAAAATAAATAAGTGTAAAATAAAAGCTATGACCATGTATCAGATTAACTTGGTTAATCCTCAAAATATTCCCATGATTTACTTTTCATTCCTCTATTCCCATTTTATAAGTGGAAAGACTGAGGCTTGAGAAACTTGCCCACAGCCATGAAGTCGGTAAGATGCAGAAGCAGGATTCTAAGACATGTCTCTCTGTTTCCACACCCTGTGCTTTTGCCAAGACCATTGGGCTGAAACGCCTTGGCATGGAGCGTTTTTTGGTTACCATGGTTACACCCCCCCCGTAGACACACTGCCCATATACTTCCCCAAAGTGCTGTTAGCTAATTAACTAAAATACTTGTGGAAATCAAGAATGGATTAATACTAAGAAATCGAAAATTCAACATAGTTCTTCAACAGATTCAAGGGAAAAATCATGATTGGATCAAGACATGCTGAAAACTATTTGATAAAATCCAACATCCATTCCAGGTTTGAAATAAACTCCTAAAAAGGAGAAGTGATATGTATGAAAACTACCTGAGACCAGAAGAAGCATATTAAAGTAGACATGAGGAGCTCCACTGAACCCAGAGGCAAGGCATGACCAGTATTAGATTTTCCTCAGCAGCAACCTCCAGGCCAAGTCCCAGAGGTCTGGAAGCCAGACTTTGTGTTCCCAGGTAAAACGCTGCTGGATTCTTCTCCCAAGAAACAAACGTGGCCAAGAGGAAATGTCTGGAGAATGTGGAGCATGGAGATCCCTCGATGAAGCCAATTAGTCCGCCAGCCCCGCCCAGGCACAGTATGATAGCCAAGAAACCATTGTGGAGATTTGCCAACCACAAAATTTGTCCATTCTAATTACACCTGCCTAGCCCCAGGAAGAAATGAGTGTTTTCCTCTGAGAGCAAGTCTTAGAGGTTAGGACACAGAACCATTGGCCCTCAACGCGTCCAGCGTCGGGGCGGGGAGGGAATTAATGGTTCTGTTTTCTTTTTTAAGGTTTATTTATTTTTGAGAGAGAGAATGTGTGTGAGCAGGAGAGGGGCAGAGAGAGAGAGAGGGTCACAGAATCCAAAGCAGGCTCCAGGCTCTGAGTTGCTAGCACAGAGCCGAACTCCGGGCTCGAACTCACCAGCCATAAGATCATGACCTGAGCCAAAGTCAGATGCTTAACCGACTGAGCCACCCAGGCGCCCCTAATGTTTCCCTTTTGAATCAAGCGTGGGCAGCAGAAATCTGGGTGGCACACCTCAGCATCCAAGATGCTGACTGACTCTCAGATTCTTTGATAAAACCCATGGTTTAAAAAAGAAAAGTCCAGGATTTATCTGGAAGTGGCATAGGAGGAAAAAAAGGAAGAATCCATTTACTTTCATTTTTCAGGTTTGGATAAAGAACTGCCTTGTGATTTATTTGTCCTAAAGAGTAATTCCTGTGAATAAGCTATTCCATGAGCTTGTTTCTCCCACAAAAAGGATAGGTAAACTATCAAACCATTTCCTCCTTTCTGTTGTTCCAAGCACGTGTCTTGACTTCTAAACATAATTCCTCAAGCTAAATGTCAATACTATATATCCTATCTCCCTGTGCAGGTAAAAACTACATTAAGTATATTTACATTATATATTTCCATTAAATAATAATAAATTCCACTTTTGAAATGAATCAACTTTGAATTTCTTGAGTCTATTTTTTTTTTTAACTGAGAAAGCACCTTTACCCATGCGATTTCTTAGGAAAATATAAGAAGCAAACTCCAAATTAAGCATTTCAGAGACCAGGAAAAGACCAGGCCATGAAAAACTAATTACAGAATTTTTGAAATAGGTTATGATTTATTTTCATTTATTTAACAAATGAGTGCTTTTATCCCCAAAATGCAGCACAATGCATACTTGATGTCTTTTTTATTGAATTAAATTTTAATTTATGTTAATTTTATTTAACTTAAACATTTTTAATGTGTATTTATTTTTGAGTGAGAGAGAGAGACAGAGTGCAAGCGAGCAAGCGGCAGAGAGAGAGGGAGACCCAGAATCCGAAGCAGGCTCCAGGCTCTGAGCTGTCAGCTCACAGCCTGATGCGGGGCTCAAACTCACGGACCATGAGATCATGACCTGAGCTGAAGTCGGGCACTTAACTAGCTGAGCCACCCAGGTGCCCCAGCTTTAACTTTTAATACATTTTTGAACTATGTGGTTCAAAACCACAAATATAAAATAAACAATGAAAAACTTTCCCACTCCTCCTTCTTGTTCCCATCTGTCTAATTTCCTCCAATAGAAAACCAACAACTTTAGCTGGTTATATATCCTGCCAGATTTCCTTTATGTATATTCAAGCATCAATCTACACTCACAAAAAGTGTTACACATCACTCTGTACTTTTCTTTTTTCACTTAAAAAAATAAATTGGTTTTGATGAATAAGAAATCACAGGGTTTTGGGGGGGGGTGTGGATTGCAACAAAATATTAGGATATTTTGGTAATCATAATATTTTTGCATGTATGCTTGGGACCATCACTGATTATTACTTATAATTTACAGATTTAATTCTGTATACATGCTCCACCCCAATGACAATTGGGGTCCTATAGGAAATTAACATAGTTTATTAAAGATTCATAGTTTACCACAAGCAATGTGGCCCACTAATCGGACCCATCTTTATAGTCTTCTATCTATGCTTCTTCCCCCTGTCTGTGCTTCTATGAGACTATAGGTAGAACCACATTTGGAAAAAACAAATGTGTCTATGTGTAGGTCCCCTTGTGAACAAGATGCTAGAGACATGGTCTCCCCATCACCACCCCTACTTTCCATTCTCCATGAGACACTAACTCCAAATCAGGCAAATGGATTGCAACAGCATCATCAGTGCCTACTGACGAAGACAAACAGCTCTTAGATCATTGTCATTCACAAGGAGGTCAAAGCTCTTTGTCAGCCCCCATGGTTGGGGCTTGTGTAGTCACCAGGACCCCAAGCTCAGAAGGGCTTCAGAAGAGCATTGGTTGAATGCTCTGCTGTCGCCATCTTGAAATTCCCATAACAAGATGCCCTGAGTTTTCATTTGCACTGTGCCCCATGAACTATGTAGCCAGTCCCCGTCCCTTGTCAGAATACATTCTAAGAGGGAGAAGGCAGTAAGGGAAAAGGAACGACTCTAAAAATAAAGAAAGACCTGGGGCATCTGGGTGGCTTAGTTGGTTAGTCCGTCTTCAGTTCAGGTCATGATCTCTCAGTCTGTGACTTAGAGCCCCACATTGGGCTCTGTGCTGACAGCTCAGAGCCTGGAGCCTGCTTCGGATTTTGTGTCTCCCTCTCTCTCTGCCCTTGCCCTACTTGCACTCTGTCTCTGTCTGTCTCTCAAAAGTGAATAAATGTGAAAAAACTGAATAATAAGGACAAACACACTTCACAAAACTTGCCTGACTTACATATTCTTTTCCCCATGGGAGAGTGTCCTCGGGACTCTTCATAAATCCCTACAAAAGGTTAATTGCCGCATCCATGAGAACCACCATCATTTTGAGATGTCCTTGCAAAGAGGGGCAGATAATTGGTTTTCATGTTCAGATTCATTCTTACTCTTTTTTTCCTTTTCTGTTGTCAAACAGCAAAAATATTTTTATTTTAATTCGAGTCATCAGAAGACCTTATTTCTGAGAAAAGAGATTAGTTTAATGATTAAATTCCCTCTGCCTCTATGAGTAGTAATTAGTTAACCAAATACAAGTTCTCTCTGGGTGGACTTCTGATACAGTGTGAGTACACAGGTGGCTTCATTTTCAGAGAATTAATGTAAGGGGTACACACCAGCCGGGCTCCCAGGGACGTCAGATCCCCAGCAAGACTCTGTAGGCGTTGTAACCGCTTCCTCCCTCCTGTGTATATGCCATTGCCTGCAGATAGAATTGTTCAGGCCTCTCAAGGTCATATACTAAAAATCTGCACATGCTTATAGATGCTGTCCGGTTTAATAAACCACAAATCTATTTGAAACTGTTGCTGAATTCATAGGAGCTTTGTAAAACTGTGGTTGTGGGATTTCTGGGTGGCTCAGTTGGTTAAGCGTTCGGCTTTGGCTCAGGTCATGATCTTGCAGTTCATGAGTTCGAGCCCCGTCTCGGGCTTTGTGCGGATAGCTTGAAGCCTTGAGCCCATTTCAGATTCTGTGCCCCCTCCCTCTGCTCCTCCCCTGTTCCCTCTCTGTCCCTCTGTCTCTGACCCTCCCCTGCTCATGCTGTCTCCGTGTCTCTCTCAAGAATAAATACACATTAAAAAAAGAATTTTTTTTTTACTTTTTAAATGTGTATTTATTCTTGAGAGAGAGAGAGAGAGAACAAGAGCGGGGGAGGAACAGAAAGAAGGAGACACAGAATCCATAGCAGGCTCCAGGCTCTGAGCTGTCAGCACAGAGCCCAGTGCGGGGCTGGAACTCACGAGCCATGAGATCATTTGAAACTGTTCATTTGAACCTGAGCCGAAGTAGGATGCTTAACCGACTGAGTCACTCAGGCACCCCAAGAAATTTTTTTAATGTTTGATTTATTTTTGAGAGAGAGAGAGAGAGCGTGAACGGGAGAGGGGCAGAGAGAGAGAGAGAGAGAGAGAGAGAGAGAGAGAGAGAGAAACCGAAGCAGGCTCCAGGCTCTGAGCTTCAGCACAGAGCCTGACATGGGGCGCAAACCCATGAACCGCGAGATCATGACCTGAGCTGAAGTCGGACACTTAACCGACTGAACCACCCAGGCACCCCCGCAAGAAATTTTTTAAAGCGTGGTTGCAACCAACAGACACAAATCTCCTACTGACATCATGGAAGGATTGATCCAAGAATATTCTGAGTTTATGTTAAAGGGATGCATAAGCATAGAAAGGATGGGGACCCTATGAGTCACATGTTCAAGTTAAAGTGACTCAGGACAGCGTTCATGGCCTGCCAATGTTAGACATCTAAGGAGGCAGTAGGGGAAGAGGGGGTGTCCACAGGTTTAGAAATCAAGTAGACTTTGCTCCTGCTCCAACTTGGGGGCCTTGGACAAGCTACTTACCTTCTTTATGTCTTATTCTTCTCACGTGTAAAATAAGGAAAAAAACAGTCAACTAATGATCTTAGTGGACACCACCTCATAATGCCCCAGGACACCTTGAACTCAAAGTAGAATCATGGTGGTAGAAGAAGCCCCACTTCCGAATGGGGGAGGAAAGAGCTGAACAGAGCAAGGTGGGGCCAGAATGGTGGTTAGCAATGTGCCCAGCACGTGCTTGTACAAGTCCAGCCAAAGCGTCTGCACGTTGCAAGCCCACAAAAGATGTGACTTGGTCATTGTTACCATGGTTAGGTGCCTTGCCCACCTGTCTCTAGCTGAGTAGCTGTCCTAACTTGTGCGATCATTAAAAGCACACTCTAGCTCAGTGTGTCTTTCTGTTCATTACATTTCAAGACATTATCGCCCCTAATGTTTCCTAATTGCTTTACCCATGAAATTTTAACTTAGCAGATGTATTGCAATTCTATGAGTAATTTCAAGTGTCAACTTGGCTGGGCCATGAGTTGTAAACTGTACCCCTAGTATACAAACCTGGGGGAAGATGGTATAGGCTCCGGATGGGAGGTTCTTGGCCAAGCATGACTGTGACTCATGACCTCTGGCAGCATCGTCTCTCAGTTCTGCCCTTCTAGATGGTGGGCTGGACACCCTCCCTGAGAGCCAGTCCCGGGACTTTGGGCCCCACCTAGAAACCTCCTCGCTCACTCTTCATTCCCAACACCCCCATCTTCCATCAAGTTCTCAACCTGCAGTCTCTTTATTCCTCCATGTAAAAGTTCTGATATTCCCTTTTCCCTTCATAATCATCTCTAAAACATTTTGAAACCAGACCCCAAAGGTTAGCAACCACTTTCCCTTTCTTAGAGGGCAGGGATGATTCAGGCATTAAATGCTCCTCAGCATTAAGGGGGAATGTTTGATTTTAATCTGGTCCTAGAATGGGTTGGAGTGTTTTAAAGCAGTTGTCATTGGGGCACCTGGGCAGCTCAGTCAGTTAAGCATCCAAGTCTTGATTTTGGCTCAGGTCAAGATCTCACGGGTCATGAGTTGGAGCCCCGAGTGGGATCTGAACTGACAGTGCAAAGCCTGCTTGGGATTCTCTCTTCCTCTCTCTCTCTGCCTCTCCCCTGCGCTCTCTCTCAAAGTAAATAAACACAGAAAACATAAAATGGTTGTCATTAGGTTTTTGAATTAAAATTGGTTGAATATTCACATCCTTCTATTTCCTTCATCTCGATTCATTTCTCTAACCATCACACGAGGTAGGTCCTATTATCAGCTTATTATTCATCCTATTATTTAAAGATGAGGCAACTCAGAGAGGTTAAGTAACTTGCATGAGGTCACACAGCTAGTAGGTACCTAAGCTGAGTTTTCAGCCCAGGTCTTCCTGTCTTAGAGCCTGAACCCTCAAACCACCACAAGCAAACTCTAAGAGCCTCAAAGGTATTCTGACCCTAGGATAGCTTGCCACATACAGCTTTTAATAGCCATAGGATACCCCACTCAGTAGAGATGCATGAAGAGATTTTCACTTCTTTAGCTTCTTTGGACATTAAGGAGAAATATCTGAGAAACAATGATAATTCACCAAATGATCTGATGAATAACCATTTTTGTACGCAAGCTTCCGCTCAAATACAATAAATTCTCTGGTGGCAAAAATGTCACCTGCTTTGTTCACTGATGAACCCGCAGCATTTGGTGTGCTCCCTGATAAATGTTCATTGAGTGAATATATCTTCGTGTGTATATGTATCTACACAAGTATTTAAATTTTATGTATATGCTGACCACTGTCCTTCCAAAATTATTGCTTCACTTATATACTTCGATCTCTGTTTCGTTCTGTCTGGTTTTGGTGTGCTGGGGATATCTTGAGAGCTCAGTGTCGTAGAAATAGTGAATGATTCTCTATGTTTCCCATTGCTGCTGTAAGTAGCTGCCATAATTTAGTGCCCGGAAACCACACAAATTCATTATCTTCCAGTTCTGGAGTTTAGAAGTCCATAATGGGTTCGCAAGGCTGTATGTTCCTTCCGAAGGTTTTAGGGTAGAATTCATTTCCTCGTCTTTTCTGGCTTTTAAAGCTTGCATTCTTTGGCTCACAGTCTCTTCCACATCATTCCAATCCCTGCTCTCATCGTCACATCCCTTTCTCTGACTCTGACCCTCCTGCCTCCCTCCTTTCCTTCTATGGACCTTTGTAATTTACACTGCCCCACGTGGATAATCCCAGATAATCTTCTCATTTTGAAATCACGTCCGCAGAGTCCCATCTGCCACATAAGGTGACATATTTGCAGGTCCCAGGAATTAGAACACGGACATCTTTGGGGAGCCGCGATTCTGGCTACCACAGCGCGGGAATCGGGTTTGAACTTCAGCACTGCCTCTCCCACATGCACACCCGAAACATGTACTGCGTTCCTGCTTGCCCCGTCCTGAGCTAAATCTAAGCAATGCACTAAGTAGCTCAGCGGTCTTCTCCAAGTTGTATACCCTCCCTGACGCTCCACCTCTCACTTTCAGAATTGGAGAGGTTAAGGTTTGTTTCACAGGAAATTCTGCATGTAGAATATTGCAGACAAACCTTCCCATTCAGGAATAATTACATGCTGTTTTAATCTTGACAAAATGTAAGTAAAATCCCAGTTAAGCAGTAACGAGACCCTCTTGCAAACTGCTGATGTGAATGTAGATCAGTAGAGGCTTCCTAGAGGGCAGTGTAGCGCTACGAATGTAATGAAAAGTCTTATGTTGCTTCTCTTTATCCCACTAATTATCCATTCTAAGTATGTCTTAGGAGCATGATTGAATTTATGTACAAAAATGTTCAGTGAAATATTATTCATAATGGGGAGAGGTGGAAACAAACTAAATGTCCACTAATAAGGGCTGAGATAAATAAGTGTGGTATATCCTCATTACAGAAATATTAGCAGCCATGTAAAAGGATTTTGTAGACTACTAAATACCGTGCTCCCGGTTTGTCAAATATCAGTGACAAACTTGGAAACCTGCCTCGCTTACTATCTCAAATCAGTAGAAGAACTGTGTGGTGAGAGAGTGTATGTGTAAAGAAAAAAAAAAGACTGAAAATATACATTTCATGATGTTACAGTGACTATTTCTGGGCAATGGAATAACGAGTGATTTTCATTTCTAATAATGAAGTTGGGGGGAAAGGAATTTCCGCATAGAATAATTAATTCCTTTGGTTAGATTATCAAGCAGTCCCTGTGCAGAACAAAAAACTTCCATAGGTGTCCCTCTAGTGGAAGAAAGACGCGGCGGCTGCGGGGACACCCGGCTTCAACTTTTTTTTTTTTTAAAGAAATAGCCTATTGTATTCAAGACACTTCGAGAGAAACAAGGGCTTGAAAGTAGTAAACTATTCTGTTTATTTATTTTTTTTAATTTTTTTTTAAATGTTTTATTTATTTTTAGGAGAGAGAGAGAGACAGCGTGAGCAGGGGAGGGTCAGAGAGAGAGGGAGTCACAGACTGAAACAGGCTCCAGGCTCTGAGCTGGCAGTCAGCACAGAGCCCGACGCGGGGCTCGAACTCACGAACCGCGAGATCATGACCTAAGCGAAAGTCGGACGCTTAACCGACTAAGCCACCCAGGCGCCCCTATTCTGTTTATTTTAAAAAAAATGTTTACAGGGAGACAGAGGCCAACTGCACAAGTAAAAATCAAACCTCAAGTGGCAAACAGGGCCGCTGTTTCTAGGCGCACTTAGAAAACACTGACAGTTGGCTTTTTCATTGCCGACGTTGGGGGACTAAACTCCTTGAGGTCAATTCTCTCCTTGCTTCTGGGTAGCTTGGGTTCCAGTTGTAGATCCAGGTCGCCCCACTCTCAGCCTGAAGGGACAAGGCCGGCTGGAGTCACTAAAGGCTGAGGCCTGTAGGGGGCGCCCGTCGGGAGAGCGCTAGCAGTAACTCTGGAGCTCTACGAATCTTCGGCTCCACTCGGCTCCTCTTCGGCTAAGTCCGGTCAGCTCTCCTCTCGGCTTCGGCTCCCCGGCGGAGCTCGGCTGGCTCTGGACCTGTCGGGCTCGGCTCCCTTCGGCTCCGTTCGCCCGACGCTCGTCAGAGCTCGGCTCCCTTCGGCGGAGCTCGGCTGGCTCTGGACCGGTCGGGCTCGGCTCCCTTCGGCTCCCTTCGCCCGACGCTCGTCAGAGCTCGGCTCCCTTCGGCGGAGCTCGGTCGCGGCCCCGGAAGGGCTCCCATGGAGCCGGTACCGTCGGCTCGGCCGACAGCTATGGCGCCGCTGCTGGAGTACGAGCGGCAGCTGGTGCTCGAACTGCTGGACGCCGATGGGCTGGTAGTGTGCGCCCGCGGGCTCGGCGCCGATCGGCTCCTCTACCACTTCCTCCGACTGCACTGCCACCCGGCGTGCCTGGTGCTGGTGCTCAACACGCAGCCGGCCGAGGAGGTGCGGGTGTCGGCGCGGGGGTGAAGGGACCCCGAGAGAGTTGGGGGGCCTCCCGAGCGGATCCAGGCCCTGACGCGGGCGCGGGGGTCTCCGAGGGCGCTGGCGGTCCCTAGCGCCGGGGGCGGGGCGGGGGGCTGGATGGGGATCCCCAGGGCAGATGCAGGTCCTTGACAGGGGCGTGACGTGGTGGGGGGGGGGGTCCCTGGGAGACGCACGCCTCCGACACGGGCGCGGGGACACTGAGAAGGATGAGAGGGGTCCCTGAGGTAGATGCGGTTTCCTGACGCGGCTGTGAGGACACGGGAGTGGGAGGAGTCCCGAAGCGGACGCCAGTCCCGGCCACGGGCGCGGGGACCCCGAGGGTGGGAGGGGTCCCGAGCAGGCTGCAGGGTGCTGGCACGGGGGGGGGGGGGAAGCTGGGAACGGGGGTCTCTGTGGCGCAGAGGGGATTGGACGTCCCTGAAGAGAACAAGGTGGCCAGAGAAGGATGCGGAGGAGGGAGTCCCCCGGCTGGAAATCGTGGGGCTGGCTGGGGTCAGAAGAAGGGAACAGTGTTCGGAGGTGGAGGAGCTTGAGGGGGTAGTGGCCGGATGAGAAGGGAGAGGCCGAGTCTGCGGAGAGCCTTGTAGGGAAGAGGAGGGGCTGAGGGGGGTCCCCCAGGCTGGGGGGAGAGGGGTGTAGGGTCAGAATGGAAGGGAGCTGGAGGTGAGGATCTTGGGGAGGGGTGCCTGCGGTTAAGGAATGGAGGACTCTGAGTACAGAAGAGGGATACACCTGGGTCACATCGGGGGGTCGCTACTGAGAGGTGGCACAGCCTGGTCTGCCAAGTCTGCTGAGCCCCTAGATGGAGCGGGTGGCCAGGACGCTGTCCGCCGAGAAGAATGACCACCACTTCTTGAGGGCGGGGGCTCCTGTTTGATTTGTCTAGGGGTCCGCAGTACCTGACGTAGAGCCCCGCACAACCCAGGGCCCTCAGGAGAGGAAATGTTGCACTGAAGACACAAAGGGCCAAGGTGCCATTGACCTGAAATGCCCCCTGGGGTGGATGGGGACAGAGCCAACCGTCTGAAACACTGCCTGGGAGAAGGATTCCTTGCCATCTCCTCACTCTGATGGGAAGGATTTTCTTTTTTTTTTCTTTTCTTTTCTTTAATGTTTTATTTATTTCTAGGAGAGAGAGAGAGAGAGAGCGCGTGAGCAGGGGAGGGTCAGAGAGAGAGGGAGTCACAGACTGAAACAGGCTCCAGGCTCTGAGCTGGCAGTCAGC